>NC_079508.1:31184221-31829750 GCF_030052815.1 Hevea brasiliensis | reverse complement strand
GCCTTAAATGCACTAATCCGGATTTGGTCATTTTTCAAGTTACCTTCCAAGCAGAATTTTGGTAAGCTTCCTTCATGAAAGTTGGCACTTTTTGTGCCTAGTTTCACCTCCAATTGGTCTCATACCAATTGGAGCCACACACTTAAGGTTCTAAGCCAAATACACACTGCCCTATTGCAACACTCTTCATCACATACCAAATACAATTTTAACACTTACCAAGTTACACATTCATGCCGTTTCTGTTTTGTACCATAACCTAAAAACATTTCACAACACATTTTTGGTCATTTTGGCAGCTTATAACCACACTCAATATGCGCATTATAGTCCAGAATTTTTCAAGTTCAAATTACAAACAATTTAACCACATAACCTAGCTCATTCACATGTCCAAACTCACACCTTTATACATATGTACAAGCTGCCATAACAAGCACCATAATTCAACAATAAAATGCCATAAACCAAACCATGAACAACATTTTTTTGGTTCACAATTCAAGCTGTCGATTCATACATCTCTCTCAATTAATTTCCAAGCTTCCAAAATCAAGTGTACATTCACATATACTTAGTATACATCACCCAATTTATTCCTACACATATAAACACTTCATCAACACTTTAATCTACCATTTACATACAAGGATAAACTGTTCTTAAGGAGTTTCCATGGCTGTAAAAAATATACATCTCCCTTAAAACATCAAAGTCCAATAATCTTTCCACAATTCAACTACCCATAACATCCACACAAACTTTAATGAAGCAAGCATAAAAAATACCTACTTACCACTTTGGAAACTCTTCAAAACCTTGACTAAACTTGATCTTCTTGCTTCCTATCTACTGCCCAAGGTGTATGGACAACTTTTAATGAAGGAAAGTGCAAGGAAAGAGGCTTGGATTATGCTTGCATGAAGCTTCAAGGTGGACGGCCATGGAGTTCTTCATTCTTCCATTTTCGGCTAGTTCTTGGGAGTTTGAGGAAGATGAGAATCTGCTGTCCTAAATGAAGATTAAGTGGTCCACTTAGGTGAGTTAGTGGAGCACTATGTGAAATTTAATGTTAGTTTAATCTTAAATTCTCAATTTCTCACATTAAGCTCCCAATTTTTGCTATTTACATTAGGTACCACCAATTTAATTTTTCATGACATTTTCCAAGTGTAATATCATTTATTTTTAATGGAAATTTAGGTCAAAAGACAACTCGGGGTGTCAAATGACCACAATGCCCCTGTTCGGGTTGCATTCCTGATTTTTCAGTAACACCGAGTTTTGTCGTTTTCTCGATTTCTCACTTTTCTTCGTACTAATTAATTAATTTTTCTTTGATATTTATAATGGTATTTATACTTCAATAGATATTTATTTAAGTCCTAAAAATATTTTTCAGGGTTCCCCGCGGTCCAGGGCTAGTCAACGGTTCACGCCGTAACTTTCCGGTGCGGTCACCCATCGCTAGGGTTCTCGGCTCGTTTAACTTGGTTGCATTTCATTGCTATTATTTTTCCTTTGTTTTTCTTGTATTTTCTTTTCTTGTATTTCATTATTTTATCTCTCCTCATCTATATATAAGTGTAGTTCTAGGCATTTTAGCTGTCCGGACAGACACTGGTCATCGAAACAGTAGAACGCACTACCGAACTTAGGGGTGTTACAATTCTCCCCCCCTTAAAATAAATTTTGTCCGCAAAATTTTACCCAATAGCCATCTTACGATAGTCATACGTTTATTTTCTCCTTTCTATATGATCGTATAATCTTCTTTCCCTCGAATTTGTATAAGACTTTTAACAATCTAATACAACATTTAATTTATTTATATAGCACCAATCTTCTCTTACTATTGTGCTGTCTAATATTTCGATTCATGTTCCTTCTTGAATGACCCTTGAGGTCATGTTAGAATGATTTATCTAGTCATTGTTCCTCTGACCATTCTAGTCAATAGTCTTCCTCACATTCATAACATTTCTTTATTATATCTAAACCAACTGTTCAAATTTCTACTTCCACAACTCTTTTTATCTATTAATATTCTATAACTTACTTCCTTTTGTACTAAACTATAACCTTTTGATTTTCTAACTTTTGAGTTTTAAATCCCTAAGTAGGATTTTCAAACTTATTTCTAACAATTAAATTCTGTCCTGGCATAACTATACCAAAATAGATGCCGTTGGCAACTATTCTCATCTTGGTGTACTATCGAGTAGTACGTAGCTCTACACAATAATCTCAAGTCAGTACTATAATCTGCAGCTTACAGTATAAACATCAAGAACATTGCATAGTTACTACAATACATCCCAATAAATCAAATTTTCTGATATTTTATCCTTTTCGGATTTACAGATATTCGAATCTTATTCTGATTACAATATCCATTAACAGTTACTAACAGTAACATCCTTGCCCTTATCTAGAGCAATTCTATTATTGTAACTTACTTTTATGTCCTCTTGCCTTACATTAAGTAGGCTTGCAGTTTAGCTTTATAATTTATGGTGTGTTAGAAAATACTTTTTGCCGATAAACTCTTCCAAACTAATTTCAATTATTATCACAATCTTTATCTTAAACGACTAATCACTAATGCATCAAAATTTATTCCCCTATAAAGGAATAACGACAGAACATATAGTTCTAACACTAACATAAAAGTATGCATACTCCAGGTCAAACAATACATATATATATCTTAGTTACTAATTGAGAAAGTACCAGCAACAATGTCAAAAGTCTCAGTCTCTTCTCTCTGCCGTATAGCGTATACTCCAGCTGAAGCATCACCCTGTTCTGGCTGATTCACAGTACTCTGACTTCTAGGTATACTACCCCTACCTCTACTTCTGCTTCTACTAATTGATGGTGAACTATTTGGGGTAGAAACTTGGGTTGATCCCTTTGGTGTAGTAAATGATCCAGAATGACATGGATTTACACAATCCCTAGCAAAATGACCAGTCTCTCCACAATTAAAACATGCTCTTATGGCTCTATAACATAACCAATTATGTGGTTTACCACAAGTTTCACAAAGTTGATCTGACAGTGCATTTCTGGGTTTCTACTGAGTTTGCTGATCCGATCGGGGTGGTTTCTGTCCAGAAGATCTATCTCTACCGGACTTTTTACCACCTCTGTTGTGTCCCCCAAAGTTTTTCCTCTTTCCAGTAGGACCACTGGAACTCTATTCTACTGACTTTCCCTCTTTTTCTGTCTTCTCTGATTTCTTTTTCCCAGGGGCCGCTTCAGATTCAATTCTTTCTAACTCTAGTGCTTGAGAAATAAGTTAAGAGAAGTTAGCATGTTTGAATCCGACCACTTGTAATCTGATACTAGGCTTCAAGCTGGTTTCAAACCTTTTTCATCTCTCCCTGCTGGTAGCAATTAGACTTACTGCATAATGGCTTAGGCAGGAAAATTCCCTTTCATATTCAACCACTGATCTACTCCCCTGTTTCAGACTTAGGAACTCTTGCAGCTTCTGGTCCACATAAGCATCAGGGATATATTTTTGTCTGAACTCCTGCAGAAAATCATTCCAGGTTAGCACTGCAGGTTCTACCAGACTGTGGGGAATGGTTTTCCACCAGTCATATGCATCCCCCTGTAGCAGAGATACTGAATACTCAAACCTGAGCTCCTCTGTACAATGTAACTTCTTGAATACCCTATCCATTCTCTCTAACCACTGTTCTGCCTCTAGAAGATCTACTGTCCCTTTGAACTCTGTAGCTCCATATTTCATTAATTTATCATACTGCCTAGCAGAAGACTGTGGTTGTAACACTGGTGTCTGTAGTTAGACTTGAGTAGGCACATTACCAGCCATCTGTTGGAACATTGCAGCCATCTGCTGAGTGAATCGAGCAGAAATCGTGATCGAGGGTGCGGCTGATCCACTGACATTGTGTAGGGCTGGGGCATCCCCTTGTACCTCAACCTGTATAAATTGATCGGCTGAACGATCACCTTCTACCATAGTCAATGTGAGGATCTTAGACCTCCTGAACAAATAACACAAGGATATTTTCTTCTGTTAGTACATATTTATAATGTAATGTACTGTATGTATCAAACAATGACATTGAGCAGTTGTACTATGAAGAAAGAATATTCAAATTATAGGTGAAAACAGAATTTAAAAACTAGCTCTGATACCACTAAAACATGTCACACCCTACCCCTCTGTAAGGCATAACATGATCCCGTAGTATACCTAATGAATTACCAACTTCGTCTACTGATAACCCATTAAATACACTATAAGGGATTTTAAAACTTTTCTTACTTCTTTTTACAGTGGTGAGCACTATTTACAGGTGTTAAAAATTTTTGAACTGAAGTGAAACAGCTAACACATTTGAATTATTAGTAATTTCTGTAAAAAATTTGGTGGAGTACCATCTGTATTTTGAATAAAACAGTTCTTCCAAAACCTGTAAAAAGCACTTCAAATATATTTCTCAATCTCAAACTCCAACATTTAATCAACACAATATGTTTCATATAATTTTCAAATCACATTTTATCTCAAAATTTCCATTTGCAAAGTAGGCAACACAATAATTTCCAAATACAATTCCCAAAGTTAAAACAATAAAAAATTATTCATAACTCAATTCTCCAAATAAATATTCTAGTAAAAGCAATGAATATAAAAAGTATTGTGCACAGACACAATTTAAAACTATAAGATTCAAATAAATTTTTAAGTAGAAAATAAGAAATCAAAATTATTTTGCACAAACACAATTTAAAACAATAACATGCAAATAATCATAATTTATTTCAATTGAAAAATTCAAAAGAAATAACTATTGTGTACAAACCTCTGATAACTGTCCCTTGGCTCTGACTCAGTGTTTCCTTCCCCTTCCCTGAGTCTTTGCTAACTGAAACACACAATTTGAAATGTTTCAGTACTCATTTAAACCGTCTCTAACAATAAGGCTTAATACTTAATTTATTAAATTCTATTATTTTCGCAGTCAACCTAAGATGTTGACCCTCGATGCAGTCTAGGTGAATTAGGTTTTAATGTTACCAATGTGTCACATTTTATGGCCTTTTATCGTTGGTACATGTTACCCAATTCATTTTCATGTATAGTGCATTTTATTGCAATTTGTCAGATTCCGGTATACCAATTTGACCTAGCCGGATGACCTAGTTTTCTCGGTTTTCGAGTTTCGGTCAAAACTACAAACTTGTAGATCTATGTCTTATTGCACGTGGGGAAAAATTTCAGGTCATTCTGAGTTATGTAGACCAATTTATGGTCAATCTACCAATGCTAGTCAGAATGCATCAAAATGGTCATTTTAGGTCATTTTTAGGTCACTTTTGGTTTAGCCAGTTTTTGGACCCGAACTTGTGCAAGCTATTTAACTTGCTTATGGTCATTTTTGGGTGTTGGTGTCTTCATAAGAGTTGTAGATATATGTCTTAACTATTCATGGTAAAAATTTCAGGTCAATTGGACCTGTTTTGAGTGAGTTATGGCCAAAATACTAACTACTGCCCAAATGGTCTATTTTCAGGCCTTAAATGCACTAATCCGGATTTGGTCATTTTTCAAGTTACCTTCCAAGCAGAATTTTGGTAAGCTTCCTTCATGAAAGTTGGCACTTTTTGTGCCTAGTTTCACCTCCAATTGGTCTCATACCAATTGGAGCCACACACTTAAGGTTCTAAGCCAAATACACACTGCCCTATTGCAACACTCTTCATCACATACCAAATACAATTTTAACACTTACCAAGTTACACATTCATGCCGTTTCTGTTTTGTACCATAACCTAAACACATTTCACAACACATTTTTGGTCATTTTGGCAGCTTATAACCACACTCAATATGTACATTATAGTCCAGAATTTTCCAAGTTCAAATTACAAACAATTTAACCACATAACCTAGCTCATTCACATGTCCAAACTCACACCTTTATACATATGTACAAGCTGCCATAATAAGCACCATAATTCAACAATAAAATGCCATAAACCAAACCATGAACAACATTTTTTTGGTTCACAATTCAAGCTACCGATTCATACATCTCTTTCAATTAATTTCCAAGCTTCCAAAATCAAGTGTACATTCACATATACTTAGTATACATCACCCAATTTATTCCTACACATATAAACACTTCATCAACACTTTAATCTACCATTTACATATAAGGTTAAACTGTTCTTAAGGAGTTTTCATGGCTGCCAAAAATATACATCTCCCTTAAAACATCAAAGTCCAATAATCTTTCCACAATTCAACTACCCATAACATCCACACAAACTTTAATGAAGCAAGCATAAAAAATACCTACTTACCACTTTGGAAACTCTTCAAAATCTTGACTAAACTTGATCTTCTTGCTTCCTATCTACTGCCCAAGGTGTATGGACAACTTTTAATGAAGGAAAGTGCAAGGAAAGAGGCTTGGATCATGCTTGCATGAAGCTTCAAGGTGGATGGCCATGGAGTTCTTCATTCTTCCATTTTCGGCTGGTTCTTGGGATTTTGAGGAAGATGAGAATCTGCTGTCCTAAATGAAGATTAAGTGGTCCACTTAGGTGAGTTAGTGGAGCACTATGTGAAATTTAATGTTAGTTTAATCTTAAATTCCCAATTTCTCACATTAAGCTCCCAATTTTTGCTATTTACATTAGGTACCACCAATTTAATTTTTCATGACATTTTCCAAGTGTAATATCATTTATTTTTAATGGAAATTTAGGTCAAAAGACAACTCGGGGTGTCAAATGACCACAATGCCCCTGTTTGGGTTGCATTCCCGATTTTTTGATAACACTGAGTTTTGTCATTTTCTCGATTTCTCACTTTTCTTTGTACTAATTAATTAAATTTTCTTTGATATTTCTAATGGTATTTATACTTCAATAGACATTTATTTAAGTCCGAAAAATATTTTTCAGGGTTCCCCGCGGTCCAGGGCTAGTCAACGGTTCACGCCGCAACTTTCCGGTGCGGTCACCCATCGCTAGGGTTCTCGGCTCGTTTAACTTGGTTGCATTTCATTGCTATTATTTTTCCTTTGTTTTTCTTGTATTTTCTTTTCTTGTATTTCATTATTTTATGTCTCCTCATCTATATCTAAGTGTAGTTCTAGGCATTCTAGCTGTCCGGACAGACACTGGTCATCGGAACAGTAGAACGCACTACCGAACTTAGGGGTGTTACATGAGTCGCCTCTAGGCCTTGACTCACTTTTCCTTATCGTCATTCCTAGTCTCTTTTTCAATTGACACACACAATTTATAGTGTTAGTATCATATCTCACAATTAATCCAACAATTAATGTCATGCCTATTTAATTGTATTCCTAAATTTGCTTAAAATAGAATTCTTTGAATTTTATATTTTGGGATTACTATTTATTACACTATTCAAGTCACAATGTTGACTTTTCATGCTTAATAGGTATGTTAATCCTAAATACACTCACATCCCACATTTTGGGTGTCAAATTTTTTGGTATTTGTTGCCATTGCAATTTCCCTAAGAGAAATTGTACATTTTCAGTTTTGGGTCACTGTTTTCTACTGTTCCATTGGTATAGTTACAGTGGGAATTTGGCCAACTTTCCTTATTGTCTTAGCTTTAATTACTTATTTCAATCATTCCATTTGGATTTTTGTAGCTCAAGTTATGTTAATTTCAAGATGGCTGGCTAGATTGGTTTTAACCCAGAATTCTGGGTACCAATTCTGTTCTGGTAGTTTTGGTGTGCCGACTGCAACTCACCTTTCGGATGGGTTATGGCCAAAATTTGGGTTTGTGTTCTTCATAACTGTTGTAGTCCTATGTTTCAGCTTTCCATCAGTATAAAATTCAGGTCATTTGGACCTTCCTACACCAAGTTATGGCCATTTGAACAAGTACTGTTCATATGGTCAATTTTGTACAGTGGCAGTGTGCCAATTTCGGGTTTGACCTAATTGTTCACTAACTTAAAGTCATTTTCTGGGCAGGGTTTCTGCATAAAAATTATGGCATAATGTGTTCTTTCATCTCCAGTTGGCCTCACACAAATTGGAGTGGCAGAACTACAATTTTGGTCCCTGAAGTGGACCTAGGTCTGGCTGTTCAGAATTGACTCTCACCAATCTGAATTTAAAGTTACTCCTCACCATTCCAACACACCCTAATTGGCCCCAATTGAACATTTCAAGTCTCAATTAGGTCCAATTGCGTCAATTACAGATTTTCCCCAAAATTTCCCCTAATTTTAATGGTTTAAGAACCCTAATTATGCAAATTGTTCAATTGATGCAATTAAAGTGTGTAATCATCTCCTACACACTAAATCAAGCTTACATACCATTTTAATTACATCAAAATCATGCAACCCTAACTTATGTCATGTTGGCTGAAAATATCCCCAATTATCCCCCGTGTTTGATTTTGTTTCAATTCTTCAAATCCTAAGTTAATTCAACGACTTAATTAGGAATTTAAACATACAATTGAAAACTAACCACTAAGCTTGAGTAAAGCTTTTAAATCCTCACTAATTCCTCTAATTTCTTCACTTTTCCTTCTTCAATCTTCTTTTCAAGCATCATGGGTAAGATTTAAGCAAGAAATTTGGGGAATTTATAGTAGTTCTTAGGGTTTTAAAAGCTTAAAATTAAGCTTTAATGGAGGTGAAAATGAAAAGAGAGAGAGAGAGGAAAGATGGGTGTAGGCTAGATGTAGGAGAGGAATGAAAAATTGATTTTTAAATTTTGTTTTTATCCCCTCAATTGACTTGGTCAATTAATAATTTAAATAGAAATTATTTTTGAGGTCATGCTTACATAAGGGTAGTGATGTCATTATACTATTTTATTTCTTTTCTTTTCCTTTTATTTTCCCATAACTTCTTTAATTTAATCCTATATTTCAAAATTCTCATTTTTCACATTTTATTGGACAGTTAGGCCATGAGTCACCTCTAGGGGTGAATTGACCAATTTGTCGCTCGCTAATCTGATCCGATTTGCCAATAATTCAATATTTCTTCCAGAACCTGGACCTAATTATTTGACCTACTTATCAACTCTTTTATGTGATTTTCTCTTTTCCATTAGCTTTGCAATAAGTCTTAGGATTGCGGTGTCATAATGTCACGTTCAAAATTAGGGTTGGAACTAACTTCGCATTCACTTCCCGGTAAGGTCACCCATCGCTGTGACCCCTGACTCATTTAACCTTTTATGTTCTGTTTTTTCTCATTTATACTTGACCTTCTGATAATCACTATTAATTTTCATTCAAGGCTTTTCTAGATGTCTTAAATATGGTTATAATCCTCCTAATTGTCTGAACCGACACCAGTTACGGGAGCAGTAAAATACATAGACCTATGCATATAGGGTGGTTACAATCCCCCCCCCCCCACCTCGTTAAAATAAATTTCGTCTCGAAATTTTACCTGTTCTTAGTCTCTGAACAGTTGTGGATGCTGCCTCCTCATATCCTCTTCTCGTTCCCAAGTAGCTTCCTGGCCTGAATAATGGTTCCACAACACTTTTACTAGGGGTATTTGCTTGTTCCTCAACTGCTTCACCTCATATGCCAGAATCTCAATAGGTTCTTCCTCATATGTGAGGTCTGGATTTACCTCAATCTCTTCTACTGGTAGCACATAAGATGGGTCTGATCTATACCTCCTCAACATAGACACATGAAAGACATTATGTGTATTCTCCAACTCTGGAGGTAGTGCCAATCGGTATGCCGAAGGACCCACTCTTTCTAGAACCTCATATGGTCTAATGAAACGAGGAGTCAATTTCCCCTTTTTGCCAAATCTCATAATTTTCTTCTAAGAGGAAACCTTGAGGAATACCTTATCACTCAGTGTGTACTCAATATCTCTCCTCTTCAGATCGATGTAGGACTTCTGACTGTCTGATGCAGCTTTGAGTCGATCTTTGATAAGTTTGATCTTCTCCTCTGTCTACTGAATAATCTCTGGGGCAATCAGTTTTCTTTCACCCACTTCATCCCAACATAGAGGAGTTCTGCACTTTCTGCCATACAAAGCCTCATATGGAGGCATCCCAATGCTTGATTAGTAGCTATTGTTGTAAGCAAACTCAATCAGTGGCAAGTGTGTATCCCAACTACCTTCAAACTCAATTACACAAGCCCTAGCATATCCTCCAGTATCTGAATTACCCTTTCAGACTGGCCATCTATCTGGGGGTGGAATGTCGTACTGAAGTTCAATCTAGTTCCTAGGGCTCTCTGAAGACTACTCCAGAATCTAGAAGTGAATCTAGGATCCTTGTCTGACACAATTGATACTGGCACTCCATGTAGTCTCACCATCTCATTAATGTACAGTTTAGCCAATCTCTCTAGGCTATAGTCCATCCGGACTGCTAGAAAGTGAGCAGACTTAGTCAATATGTCTCTAATAACTCATACTGCATCATGCTTTTATGTGTTTTCAGAAGTCCCATCACAAAATCCATTGTTATCCTTTCCCATTTCCATTCAGGCACTAGCAATGGATGTAACAAACCAGTTGGCACTTGATGTTCTGCCTTCACTTGTTGACAAGTTAGGCATTTAGACACGTACTCAGTTATGCCCTTCTTCATCCCATTCCACCAATAATGTTCTTTTACCCCTCTATACATCTTAGTACCACCAGGGTGCATAGCAAAATGAGACTCATGTGCTTCCTTATAACGATTTTTCTCAATTCAACATCATTAGGAATGCACATTCTGCCCTGAAGTAATAGTAAGTCGTCATCTCTCACAGAGAATTCAGGTTTCTTGCCATCCTGAACTTCATTTATCAATTTTTGATACTTCTCGTCATTCTATGCAGCCATTCTAATCTGATCAATCAACACTAGTTGTACATGCCATGCAACTACCGTTTGTCCCTCATCATTAACCTCCAAACTAGCCTGTAGTGTTTTCAACTCATGTACCATGGATAAAGGAGAAACTCTTAGACTTGCTATAGTCTTACGACTTAAGGCATCAGCCACTACATTAGCTTTCCCTGGTTGATATTCTATCAGACAATCATAGTCTTTAATCAATTCTAACCATCTCGTCTCAAATTCAATTCTTTCTGGGTGCCCAAATACTTTAAGCTCCTGTGATCTATATAGATGTAACACTGCTCCCCATACAAATAGTGTTTCTAGATCTTAAGAGCAAATACAATAGCAGCAAGCTCCAAGTCATGTGTCGAGTAATTCCTCTCATGGGGTTTCAGCTGGTGTGATGCATAAGCAATGACATTTCAGTCTTGCATTAGTACACAGCCTAACCCATTGTGAGAAGCATCACTGTAAACTGTATATTCTGTATCCGGTGTAGGTAAAGTCAGGACTGGAGCTTCAGTCAAACATCTCTTCAATTCATCAAAACTCTGCTGACATTTATCAGTCCACTGAAATTTCACATCTTTCTGAAGTAGTTTGGTCAGTGGAAATGCCAACATAGAAAATCCCTTCACAAATTGATGGTAGTATCCAGCTAAACCCAGAAAACTATGAACTTCTGTAACATTTTTGGGTGGCTTCCAATTAAGGATAGCATCAATCTTACTAGGATCTACCTTGATACCCTCTGCTGATACTTTGTGCCTTAAGAAAGCAATTTCTTTCAGCCAAAATTTGCATTTCGACAATTTAGCATACAGTTATTTCTCCCTTAAAGTCTGTAGCACAATCCGCAGATGTCTATCATGCTCCTCTGCATTCCTCGAATACACTAAGATTTCATCAATGAATACCTCCACAAACTAATCTAAGTATGGCCTGAATATAGTGTTCATCAGGTCCATAAATGCAACTGGAGCATTAGTTAACTCGAATGGCATAACCAGAAACTCATAATGGCCATATAGAGTTCTAAAGGCAATTTTAGGAATGATCTGCTGTTGCACCCTCAACTTGTAATAGCCCGATCTTAAGTCAATTTTGGAGAACACAGCTGCACCCTTAAACTGATCAAACAAATCATCTATGTGGGGTAATGGATATCTGTTCTTTATTGTCATCTTATTCACCTGTCTATAGTCAATGCATAAACGGAGAGTGCCATCTTTCTTCTTAACAAACAACACTAGCGTCCCCCAAGGTGACACACTAGGCGAATGAAGCCCTTGTCAAGCAATTCCTGTAATTGCACCTTCAACTCCTTTAATTCAGCAGGTGCCATTCTATATGGAGTAATTGAGATTGGGTCCACACCAGGCATAACATCAATCTCAAACTATATCTCTCTTTTCATAGGTAATCCTGGCAACTCATCAAGAAACACATCTGGAAAGTCACATATTATAGGGATGTCTCTCAGTGCTGGACTCCCTACCTGGGTGTCTACCACATATGCCAAGTATGCTTCACACCTCTTTCTGATCATTTTTCTAGCTAGTTGATACACTTGAATTGTATAGATATTTTTAAGCATATTTGTATTCATAGCATTTAGGCAAGTATTTTCGTGCATAGTAGTTGATTTCATTAGTTTTTGTAATTTCTATTGTCAAGCCCTTAATTCCATGTTTTCTACATCATTTCAGGTGTTTGGGTAAAGCCCCACGGTATAGGAGTGCAAAAGGAAGCTTGGAGAGGTCAAGTGACTGAGTATTACTGCTGATACAAAGTACACGGGTCGTGTAAGCCAAGCCCCAGACCCGTGTAACTTTCTGCCAGAAGAAAGCCAGATAGCCAATGGAGAAACAAAAGTACATGGGTCGTGTAATTAGATCGGTGTAATCTGCAAGGACTCGTGTAAGTTTCTACCAGGCACAAGCTTGAAGAACCTTATGGGAAAAATAGTACACGGCCCGTGTAACCAAGCCCGTGTAGATGGCACAGACCCGTGTAACTCTCTGTGCCAATGCAAGATTCTGCAGTTCCACTCCAGTAAGTTACACGGCCGTAGGCCGTGTAGTGACACATGAGCCGCGTACCATGTGGCAGCCAGTTTTATAACTCGAATTCCCGCTCTTGTTTTCTGATTCAAACGAGACTCCTAAAGCCTTTTGGACTCAAAATGACCTAACCCTAGAGCAACCATTATAAATAGAAGAGAAAACATCAGAAAAAGAGGCTAACTCTCTCTCTTTTATCTTTCGACAGAACTTTTAGGAGTTTTCCAGCTGATGTTTTGCTGGTTTTACAACCCCGCAAGTGCACGGATTGCTAATAAGTAATAAAGTGATTAGTAGAGTATCGTTCCCACGAGGACTTTGATTAGTAAGTACCAATCTACACAGTAATCTTGACCGTCTAGGCTATCAAATACTTAGAGAATGAAGTTTGTTAACTTTAAACACTAGAATGGTAAACTTAAAATGAAGTAATCTATTTTGGAACAATTTCGAAATTAAGATTTCACACTTGAATCTTGCTATGGATGTTATCTTATTTATTTACTAGTTTTGAGAATAGTTTACCTTGATGGAAATCAGTCCTAAGGTATCCTAAGTCCTCTCTCAAGGTACCTAGGGTGTATTCTAATTAACTTAAACCTGACTTTCGAGGCGATCAGATTAATTAAAATCCCTTAAGGTCTTTAACTGATTTTGAAGTTCCACAAAGGTATCAGCTTATGTCTAGGTCAGAATTCTTAGGTTCAAGATCTTGATTTTCTAATATTAATCTTCACCTTTCAGTCTTTCAATTAATATCTACAATCAATACTAAGTAGGTACTAGCACATAGCATACATTAAGATCACAAGAAATTAAATCAAGGAACAAATCTCAAATCCAATAAATAAAATTTAATGTTTATCCATAAAAATGATTACAAGCATTACTCTCCCAATTCCAGAATATAAAAACTACTCACTCATGGTGAGTTCAGCAAACATCATGATGAAAGGTAAAAACAGTAAAAAGAAAATCACGTAGAAGAAATAAAGCAATAGAAAATCCGTCTTGAGGAGAAGAACATCAGTACCAAAAGGAGTTTTCCAGTTGAAGCTCCATAAGATTTTCTATTGCTTTATTTCTTCTACATGATTTTCTTTTTACTATTTTTACCTTTTATCATGATGTTTGCTGAACTTACCATGAGTGAGTAGTTTTTATATTCTATAATTGGGAGAGTAATGCTTGTAATCATTGTTATGGATAAACATTAAATTTTATTTATTGGATTTGAGATTTGTTCCTTGATTTAATTTCTTGTGATCTTAATGCATGCTATGTGCTAGTACCTACTTTGTATTGATTGTAGATATTAATTGAATGACTGAAAAGTGAAGATTAATATTAGAAAATCAAGATCTTGAACCTAGAAATTCTGACCAAGACATAAGCTGATACCTTTGTGGAACTTCGAAATCAGTCAAAGACCTTAAGGGATTTTAATTAATCTTATTACCATGAAAGTCGGGTTTAAGTTAATTAGAATACACCCTAGGTACCTTGAGAGAGGACTTAGGATACCTTAGGACTGATTTCCATCAAGGTAAACGATTCTTAAAACTAGTAAATAAATAAGATAACATCCATAGCAAGATTCAAGCGTGAAATCTTAATTTCGGAATTGTTCCAAAATAGATTACTTCATTTTAAGTTTACCATTCTAGTGTTTAAGGTTAACAAACTTCATTCCCTAAGTATTCGATAGCCTAAATAGTCAAGATTACTATGTAGATTGGTACTTGCTAATCAAAGTCCTCATGGGAACGATACTCTACTTATCACTTTATTACTTGTTAGCGATCCGTGCACTTGCGGTTTGTAAAACCAGTGAAACAAGTTTTTGGCGCCATTGCCGGGGACTTTTAGTTTTAGAAATATCAAGCGATAGGCAATTTAGCTGATTTAGGCAATTATATTTATTATCTAATTTTATTTTACTGGTTGTATTTCTCTTCTTTTCTCTCAGGTGCCCAATCTGGTATACGACCAAAACAAGGCAAGAAGAAGAAATTTTGGACTGTGATCCAGAGATAGATAGAACTCTGAGTGCCATCAGGAGGGAAAGGAAACATCAAGAGCATGGTCAAGGAGATCCTGAAATTCCAACCATGGCTGATAATAATGACAGACCAAGACTCTTGAGAGATTACAGCTCCATCTGTCCAAGGATTTCAGCCCAGTGTCACTAGACCCACAGTGGAAGCCAACAACTTTGAATTAAAACCAGCATGGCTCCAAATGATTCAATAAACCCAGTTTGCAGGTTCACCAACAGAAGACCCACACTATCACCTCCAGTGCTTTCTTGCCCTATGTGACACATTCAAGATGAATGGAGTGTCTGATCAAGCAATAAGACTCAGAGCATTCCCATTCTCACTTCGAGATAAAGCAAGGAAGTGGTTACTTTCTCAATCGGCTGGAACGTTCACCACTTGGGAAAACCTCTCTTAAGCTTTTCTAGTAAGGTATTTTCCACCTACAAAGACTGCAAAACTGAGGCTTGAGCTCAACACCTTCAGACAAAAGGAAGCAGAATCACTCTATGACGCATGGGAAAGATATAAAGACCTGCAGAGGGAATGTCCACACCATGGCATAGAAGATTGGCTATTAGTGCAAAATTTCTATAATGGATTACTACCCTCTATAAGGAGCACAGTTGATTCAGCTGCAGAGGGTGATCCAATGGAGAAAACAGTGACACAAGCACTTGAACTTCTAGAAAGGGTTGCATACCATAATTATGAGTGGTCAAATGAAAGAGGAAATGCAAGGAGAACTGCAGGGGTCCTAGAAGTAGATGCCTTAAGCATGATAAAGGCTCAATTTGATCAGCTCAGAAAGAGACTCGAAAGAATGCAAGCCAACGCAGTTGGTACAAACAGTCAACACGAGGACAGCTATGGAGGAGGATACATGAGTTCA
Organism: Hevea brasiliensis; assembly: GCF_030052815.1. Taxonomy (NCBI): domain Eukaryota; kingdom Viridiplantae; phylum Streptophyta; class Magnoliopsida; order Malpighiales; family Euphorbiaceae; genus Hevea; species Hevea brasiliensis. The sequence continues at coordinate 31,813,879 of NC_079508.1, read as the reverse complement.
GAATACAAAAATTTCAATGAACCCTCCTCAGAACAGATGAACTATGTGAATAATGGAGGAAACTTCAACCAGAGGCAGCCCAACAATCCATATTCAAATACTTACAACCCTGGATGGAGGAACCACCCAAATTTCTCATGGTCCAATAAGTAGAACCAGCCAATAAACAAGCAATAAGGGTATAAACGACCAGCACCCCCTGGATTTCAGAACAGAGGTCAAAACTTTGCACAACATCACTACCTCTCTAACCTTAACAATCTGAACTGAAAATGACCATGGAAACCATGATGGAAGGATTCCTAGAAGCTCAATAATAACAAAATGAATTGATTAAACAGCTGACTTCCAGAGTGGACCAACTTGCTACTCATAACAAGATGCTGGAGAATCAAATTGCTCAGCAAGTAAGTTCTTCAAGTAAGGCTGCTAGCAAACTGCCTAGCCAACCAGAAATGAACCCAAGGAAGCATTGTAAGGCAGTTACACTGAGGAGTGGGAGAACTCTAGTACAACAAGAGGTAGAATTGATCGAGGAAACTATAGAAAAATCTACAGGCCAAGCAGAGAAAAAGGAGGAAGAAGCTAGGAAAGATTAGGAAGAGGCAGTAAGGAAGACAGAAATTACCAGAGCCATACCAGCCTCCCCTTCCTTTTCCTCTGAGATTTCAAAAAGCCAAATTGGACAAGCTGTTTGGAAAGTTTTTGGTGGTTTTATGGAAACTTTACATCAACATCCCCTTCACTGAAGCACTTTCTCAGATGCCATCCTATGCCAAATTTCTTAAGGAAATTCTGTCAAAGAAAAGAAAGCTAGAAGACTATGGAACAGTAGCTCTAACAGAGGAATGCAGTGCCATACTGCAAAACAAACTACCTCCAATGTTGAAAGATCCAGGAAGTTTCTCCATACCCTGCCTCATTAGTAACAAGAAAATAGACAAGGCCCTCTGCGATCTTGGGGAAAGCGTCAGTTTAATGCCTCTATCAATATGCAAGAAGCTGGAGATCGGAGAACTGAAGCCCACAACAATCTCATTGCAATTGGCTGATCGATTTGTTAAATATCCTGTGGGAATACTTGAGAATATTCCTATCAAAGTGGGCAAATCCTTCATTCCAGTGGACTTTGTTGTCCTTGAGATGGAAGAAGATGTTAAAATTCCTATCATCTTGGGAAGACCATTCTTGGCAACTGCTGGAGCCATCATAAACGTCAAAAATGGGTGACTAACCCTCAAGGTAGGAGAAGAAGAAGTGGAGTTCAACTTGTTTGACACAATGAAACACAAATTTGAACCTGATGAATGCTTCAAGGTTGACACAATTGACGAACAAGTTGAAGAGGAATTTCGTAAGACACATCCTAAAGATCCTCTTGAAGCATGTATTGTGCATAGCCACACAGTGGATGATGAAAATATAGAAATAGTAGCCTGTGCACAACATTTAGCAGCTCATCCACCTCTACCCTTAGCTAAGGCTTCCGAGATGGAGAAGTTGAAGGAGGAACAAACCAAAGGTAAGCTCTAAGAAAATACTAAACAGGTAGAGCTTAAACCTCTCCCCTCCTCGCTAAGGTATGCATTTCTGGACTTAAATTCTAAATATCCTATTATAATCAATGCTAGCCTATCTAAGTTAGAAGAGGAAAAATTGTTAAGAGAACTTAGGATCCATAGCAAAGCCATAGGGTATAAAATAGAAGACCTAAAGGGAATCAACCCTTCGATTTGCATGCATAGGACACCCATAGAAGAAACAGTAAACCCACGATCGAACACCAAAGAAGACTTAACCCAAACATGAAAGAAGTAGTCAAGAAAGAAATTTTAAAACTATTAGATGCAGGTATAATATACCCAATTTCTGATAGTAAATGGGCTAGTCCAATACATGTAGTTCCTAAGAAAGGTGGTACAACTGTTATCCAAAATGCAAATAATGAACTAATCCCTACTAGAACAGTCACTGGTTGGCGAATGTGCATAGATTATAGGAAATTGAACAGTACTACCAGAAAAGACTATTTCCCTCTCCCCTTCATCGACCAAATGTTAGAAAGGTTAGCGAAACACTATTATTTCTGTTATCTAGATGGGTATTTAGGATTCTTTCAAATTCCTATTCACCCAGAAGACCAAGAAAAAACAATATTCACTTGTCCCTATGGAACATTTGCATATAGAAGAATGCCTTTTGGTCTTTGTAATGCCCCAGCTACCTTTCAAAGATGCATGATGGCTATCTTTTATGATTATATTGAAGATATCATAGAAGTTTTTATAGATGGTTTTTCTGTCTATGGAACTACTTTTGATGATTGCCTAGCTAATTTATCTAAGGTATTGCAAAGATGTGAAGAATCAAACCTGGTCCTAAATTGGGAAAAATGCCACTTTATGGCAAGGGAAGGCATAGTTCTGGGACATTTGATATCAGAAAGAGGAATTGAAGTTGATAAGGCAAAAATTGAGATCATTGAAAACATGTCACCCCCAACATCAGTCAAGGGAAGCTTTTTGGGACATGCAGGATTCTACAGAAGATTCATCAAGGACTTTTCCAAAATAGCTAAACCACTTACCAACTTGTTAAGTCAAGATGTTCCCTTTGATTTTGATGAAAGTTGCCTTGTCTCCTTTAATAAGATCAAAGAAGCCCTGATATCAGCACCAATAATGCAGCCACCAAATTGGGAGCTACCATTCGAGATGATGTGCGACACGAGCGACTTTGCAGTTGGAGCAGTGGTCGGGCAAAGAAAAGATAAAAAGCTCTATGCTATTTATTATACTAGCAAGACACTCGATGATGCGCAAATCAATTATGCCACCACAGAGAAGGAATTCCTAGCAGTGGTGTTTGCAATGGACAAGTTCAGATCTTACCTCATTGGCTCAAAAGTCATTTTATTCACAGATCGTGCTACAATCCAGTACCTTTTGAACAAGAAGGAAGCAAAACCAAGACTAATTCAATGGATTCTACTCCTGCAAGAATTTGACCTTGAAATCAAGGACAAAAAAGGATCTGAAAATGTGGTAGCTGACCATCTTTCCAGACTAAAATTGGAGTACACAGAGAACTTCGAAGATTTGCCAATTGATGATTCATTTCCTAATGAACAATTACTTGCATTCTCTAAGGCTCCATGGTACGCTGACTTTGTTAATTTTCTTGTATGCAAGGTATTGCCTCCAAACATGACTTATCAGTAAAGGAAGAAATTCCTACATGATGTGAGATATTACATATGGGAGGAATCTCTACTGTACAAGAGATGTAATGATGGGCTGATAAGAAGATGCATACCAGAGGAAGATATGGAAAGTAGCATTCATCATTGCCATTCATCACTATATGGAGGACATTTCTGCACCTCAAAAACTGCAGCTAAGATTTTGCAAGCAGGGTTTTACTGGCCACATTTGTTTAAGGATGTAAGATCCTTTGTGCTAGGTTGTGATCAATGCCAAAGAACAGGTAACAGTTCAAGAAGGAATGAAATGCCACTGCATGGTAACTTGAGATAGAATTGTTTGATGTATGGAGAATAGACTTCATAGGCCCATTTCCCTCTTCACGTGGAAACAAGTATATTCTGGTTGGAGTTGATTATGTGTCAAAATGGGTAGAAGAAATTACGACACCAACCAACGATGCTAGAGTGGTCACAAGGTTCCTTAAGAAGAACATCTTCACAAGATTTGGCACACCACGGGCAATAATCAGTGATGGAGGAAGTCACTTTTGCAACCAACAATTCGAAACACTACTGAAAAAGTATGGAGTGACTCACAAGGTGGCCACACCTTATCATCCTCAAACCAGTGGTCAAGTAGAAATCTCAATCAGAGAACTAAAGCAGATTCTGGAGAAAACTGTAAATAGATCCAGGAAGGACTGGTGCATGAAGTTAAAAGATGCACTATGGGCATACTGCACTACATATAAAACCCCAATTGGCACAACACCCTTTCGACTGGTTTATGGAAAATCATGCCATCTCCCTGTTAAACTTGAGCATAGAGCTTACTACACAATTCAGATCCTAAACTTTGACCTCAAAGCTGCTGGTGAGAAAAGACTCCTACAACTGAATGAGTTGGAAGAAATCTGACAGGATGCGTACGAAAACACTAAAATTTTCAAGGATAAAACCAAAAGATGGCATGACAGGCGCATAGCAAGGAAAGAAATAAAAGAAGGAGATCTTTTCCTCTTATTCAACTCTAGATTGAAACTCTTTCCAAGGAAGCTTAATTCAAGATGGTCTGGACCTTTCAAGGTCACCCAAGTCTTCCCATATAGAGCAGTAGAAGTGTGGAGCGAAACCTCAGGTGCATTTAAGGTCAATGGGCAAAGGATGAAGCCTTACTTTCAGGAAAAACCCATAGAAATGGGAGTCAATTGCACCCTCGACCATCCTCCCGATAGACCATAAGCAAGCAAAGTCCAGTTAAAGACTATAAATAAGCACTTTTTGGGAGGCAACCCAAAATTTTTCTGAACTTTTTTTCTTTTTCTTTTTTATATTGATTTTTGTTTCATACTCATTAGCATTTCATTTTGTAGGATTTTTTTAGAAAGGGGAGTAGAGAATAAGAGAGGAGGGGAATCACCAAGTCAGAACCATAAAAGAGAAGATTGAACAAAACCGGGGAAGTAACTCTATTGCTAAACTTTGCATCCCTTTCATGAGTTGTGATGATAAATTTTTTTTTTCAGTTGATAAAAATTTGGAAAATCAGAAAATTACACGAGTCGTGTACTGGTTTTACATGCCCTGTGTAACTTTCTGGAAGTCTATAAATTTCTTACATTTTAAACTCTGAGGGAGACAGAAAGTTACACGGGTCCATAGCCAAATTTACACGAACCGTGTAATGTCTCTAGCAGAGTAACTTAAACCCAGGGATTTACACAAGCCTCCTTGTATTTGACATGAGCCGTGTAACATATCCAGTAAAGCAACTCAAGAGACAGAAAGTTACATGGTTCCCAGAGCTCATTTACACGATCCGTGTACTATGACAGAATTTTAAATTTTCAGGCAGAAATTTACATGGCCCTACATGTTGGGACCCGTGTAATGATACATAACCCGTGTATCATGTCACAGACGCGACTCTTGGGGTGCGAAATGCGCGAAACGAAGAGTCTTAATGGCTCTTTAAATGCACCCCTAGAATTAAAACCATTCATAAAGGCAAAACCCTTCATCTCCACCCCTCCTAGCCTATAAAACCCCTCAAATCTCATCTCCCTTCACCAAACCCTACTCTTCTCCTTCCTAAAAACTCATCAATGGCCCCTGCAAAGTGATCTACAAGAAGAATCGGCTCTTCCTCGAGGCAAAGAGGAGAATCCTCATCTTCTCTACCTCAACCTCCACCCCAATGCCCAAGAACAAGGGTAGCCTCTCCCCAACCATCTTAACCAGCCCATCCTCCACCGTAACCCCAACCACAAGCCCCTCCATAACCCGAAATCTCCATTCCTTGGGGATTTCGTGATGATGCCCATAAGGCAATGTGCACTCGGCTTCACACTCGAAAAATAAGCTCCACCAAATACATTGATTTTTTTGCTACTGGAGCAAATCGGGCTACAGAATGAAATCAATAGGCTACTCGATAGCGTCGGGTGGACAAGGTTCATCCAACTCCAATTTCCAGCATACAAGGACACCACACTGGAGTTTTTGGGCAGTTTCAAGGCCACCCTATGGCCTACCGACAGGGAGGATAGGGGCAGGATTGAATTTCGCCTCCTCGGTGTCGACCGGGTGATGAACATAGATGAGTTCAACACCACCTTCGACTTTGACAGTGCCGACCACCAGGAGATCCCTAGGAACCACATGCTCTATAACAACATCAACTTTTGGAGTTCCATCACGTTGAACACAGAGCCGTATAACTCCAGCAAGTCCAAATCCATGGGCATCATAAGTCTAGCCCTGCCTTATATGCATCAGTTTGCCGCCCACACCACTATGGGCCGTGGTGACAGCCTTAGCATTGTAAACACCAACGAGCTATTCTTCTTGTGGTGTATGGTTACCGAACAGTGCTGCAGCACCGGTTTCTTTTTGTGCAACCATCTTCGACGCCTCTGTCATCAGTCTACCAGGCACATCGTGCTTGGTGGCCTTGTCACAACCATTGCCCTCCACTTCAGCTTCATTCCAGGACATCACAGGTTACACTCTGTCACTGGAACATCAAGAATAGATCAAACTATCTGCATATCCATGGGCATATGTAAGAAGGTGGGTAACACATGCTACCTGTTGGATGCCGAAGGAAACGCCATCCCTCAGAGAGACGAAGCATGAGAAGGACCTGGCGAGACTTCGCAGCCTTAAGAAGAAGGCCAAGAGCGGATGTTCCAAGAGTCCCCTGTTCGAGTGCCTCCATACACACCACCACTAATAGATCCGGTTCTCGCATACCTACAGCGCATGGAGAACACAATATACAGCAGAATGCGAGTAATCGAGGACAGCTTCCGGGAAGCCCACAACAAATTGGACATGCTAATGGAGAAGCTAGATGATGAGGAGGAGGAGCCAACATCGCCATTATCACCATCAGAGACCTTTTAGAGCTAGGACTATAGGATAAGATCTTTATTGTAATATCTTACATGCCTTAGTCCTAAGTTGCAATCATAGGTCTCTTTTATATGCTTAATGTCTAAACTTTTCAATACCTAATAAATAATATGCTTCCTTATAATCTTTGTCCATTTTTTTTTATTTTGCATATTATTTTAACATTGAGGACAATGTCTGGTTTGAATTTGTGGGGGGGGGGGGGGGGGAGAGATACAAGTGCATTGCATATCATTACATTTGCACATCATTACATTGTTTAAATTCAGCTACATTATTCTTGTGTATCAAAAATTTTGAAAATTTTTGAAAAATTTTGGACTTTAAATTGTGAAACTTAGCACTATAACCAAATTCTAGTAAGCTAATAATTAGACTCCACGGGATAGAGGAATGAACGTATCTAGATAGGCAAAAAGGGATTCTAACATGTTGTTTGTGAAGAAACTAATCTCTTTAATGGAACTAGACTAGTTAAACCTCTTCATAACTATTAATTTATCACATTGAACTTGTAAAATTAGGAGAATAATTTTTAAATACAAGCAAATCGAAAAACCTTAAAAAAAATGCCTCACTAGCTCTAGAACATATCTCTTGGACCTATCAAGGCGAAATCCTAGCATATGCTTGATGAAGAAATGATTAAGGCATTCTTTGATATAGCCTCACTAAGCCTTAGCCAGCCCTAATTAAAATGTATATCCCTTGTAGCCAACTTGAAGCCTATGTTTATCCCTTAAAATTTATTGCTTACATATGTTATTTACCTAGCCCCTAGCCTAAACACCTACCATACCCTTTTGAGGAAGCAAAATGCATAAGGAAAATGAAGAGAGGATGTAGAACTCAAGAAAGAGTGCAAGTGTGCAATTGAAATCAAAGAAAAATTTGCCTTTTCAACCCAGCAAAAGCAATGAGTTTGGGGGAGAGGACAAAAGGGACATATAAAATAAAAAAAAAAGAAAAAAAAGAAGAAGTCCCAAGATAAGTATCATGGAAGCATGCTTGGCATTATAAAAAAACCAAAAGCCCCTATTCTCCATACAAAATATGTAGAAACGAACTTAGTATACTTGGTATTTTATGCATACATGCTATCCTCATATTTGCATTCCCTAAAAACCTTTCATTAGCAACCAAGTCAATATCCCCTTATCCCCTTTACAACCCTTTTTAAAGACCTTTTGATCTTTTGAAAAGTGCATGCTATATTAGTGGAGATAGAAAATTGAGATATGCCTATGGAGTTGGAATTGAGTCTCTTCATCACAATTACTCATAAAAGAGGCAAATTTGGGGGAGTTAGTGTTTCTCAAATCTATCCTGATAAAACAGGTTATTTGTGACTTATTAATGGCCTTGCAAAGAGGAATAATTAGTTGAAGCACTAGTGCAGCCGAAATAATGTTTCATGGCAACAACTGCCTCTTCCCATGTATTACCGCATCACCATATTGAGGGAGCCCAAAAGTAACTGTCTTCAATCTACAGTCAATTATGGCGTGATGCCTAACTAACCAATCCATGCCCAAGATAATATCATAATCTCTGAAGGGCATTTTTATCAAATCGAAAAGAAAGGTGTGTCCTTGGATCACCAAAGGACAATCTTTATACATTTTATTGACCCTAGCCTCTTGTCCTAGTGGACTAGTTACTAGCACCTCAAAATCCATTTTTACATAAGGAACAGCTAGATAACCAATGATGCTAGCCCTAACATAAAAATGGGTGGAACCAATATCAAACAACACAAACACATCTTGATCAAAAGTTGAGAAGGTACCAGCCACAATATCAGATGTCTCAGCCTCTTCTCTCTGTCTTGTTGTGTAGACTCTAGCCGAGCACCGCTTGCTTTGATGATTCATCAGACTTCGATCGCCTGGCACGCCCCTACCTCTACCTTTGCCTCTGCTAGCTAGTTGTGAACCTCTAGTGGCAGAACTCTGAACAGATCCCTCTGCTGTGGTAGTGGGTGTGTCACACCCTACCCCTCCGTAAGGTATAACATGATCCCGTAGTATACCTAATGAATTACAAACTTCATCTACTGATAACCCATTACATACACTACAAGGGATTTTAAATATTTTCTTAATTCATTTTACAGTGGTGAGCATTATTTACAGGTGTTAAAATTTTCTTTTACTGAAGTGAAACCAGATAATATATTTGAAGTATTAATAATTTCTGTAAAAATTTTGGCAGAGTGTCATCTGTATTTTGAATAAAACAGTTTTTCAAAAACCTATAAAAAGCACTTCCAATATTTTTCTCAATCCCAAACTCCAATATTCAATCAACACAATAATTTTCTGAACATCTGCCAACTCAAATCCACAATAATTTTCCAGTGTTTTCAAAAGCTGAAATAAAAGAAATGTATCACAATATTTACAAGCCAAAATAATTTACAAATTTAGTTTACAACTTCAATGTATAATTTTAATTTACAACTGCTCAAAACCAAGAACAATATATACATACAGTGAACATACATTACAATACAAAATGCAAATTATGGTATGCTCAATGTACCCGATGAACTCTCAATGAAGCATTAGCAGCCTAGTCTGCGGTCTTGTCAGTCTATCTACCTGCGACAGCAATGAAAAGCTATCGCTGAGCCAATGTCTCAGTGGTGCACAACATTAACAAAATACAACTTTAAATCACAAATCATAAGTCGTATAAATAGTGGATACTTCAAACCATAGTTAAATTCAAAAGACAGTGAATGTCATTAAGAATTTAAACTCCATTTCACAATATCACAATAAATATTAATAAATAACACACACAGCTTAACAATGTTCCAAAGTCCAATTCATCCCAAGAGCCGATGGCTAATGAGGAATAACATAGCTAGCTAGCAATCATATGAGTACTCATTCTATTCGTCATCAACAGGCACACACCTCAAAACTTCAGCCAGAGAGGAAATTCAAAGTCAATTGATCCCACTAGACAAGCTAGTGAGGAATTCAATCAATATACATGATAGCTGTAGTTTCAAACCATTTACAATGTTTTTCAATCAATAAGTATCCATCAAATATCATTCAAACAATTTTTCACAATTTAAAACAATAACATGCAAATTGTCATAATTTAACTGTTGTGCACAAACCTCTGATAAATGACTCTTGGCCCTGACTCAGTGTTTCCTTATCTTTTCCTGAGTCTTTACTAACTGAAACACATAATTTGAAGTGTTTCAGTACTCATTTAAACCGTCTCTAACAATAAGGCTTAATAATTAATTTATTAAATTGTATTATTTCCTTAGTCAACCTAAGATATTGACCCTCGATGCATTCTAGGTGAATTAGGTTTTAATGTTACCAATATGTCACATTTTATAGCCTTTTAGTGTTGGTACATGTTACCAAATTCATTTTCATGTATATTGTATTTTATTGCAATTTGCCGGATTTCAGTATACTAATTTGACCTAACCGAATGACTTAGTTCCCTCGGTTTTCGAGTTTCAGTCCAAACTATAAACTTATAGGCCTATGTCTTATTGCACGCGAGGCAAAATTTTAGGTCATTCTGAGTTGCGTAGACCAAAATATGGTCAATTTACCAATGCTGGACAGAATGTACCAAAATGGTAACTTTAGGTCATTTTTAGGTCACTTTTGGTTCAACCAGTTTTTATACCCGAATTTGTGCAAGCTATTTGACTTGCGTATGGTCATTTCTGGGTATTGGTGTCTTCATAAGAATTGTAGCTATATGTCTAAACTATTCATGATAAAAATTTCAGGTCAATTGGACTTGTTTTGAGTGAGTTATGGCCAAAACACTAACTACTGCCCAAATGGTCAATTTTCAGGCTTTCAAAGCACTAATCCGGATTTGGTCATTTTTCAAGTCACCTTCTAGGCAGAATTTTGGTAAGCTTCCTTCATGAAAGTTGGCACATTTTGTGCCTAGTTTCACCTCCAATTTCTCTCATACCAATTGGAGCCACACACTTAAGGTTCTAAGCCAAAACATACACTGCCCTATTACAATTTGTTCATCCTTTACCAATTACACATCCTATGCTTACCGAGTTCACTCTTCCATGCCAATTCTGGTTTGTACCATAACATTAACACATTTAGCAACACATTTTTTATCATTTTGGCAGCTTGTAACCACTCTCAACATACACATTATAACTCATAATTTTTCCAAGTCCAATTACAACAATTAACCACATGACATACCTCATTTACATACCCAATCCCAATTGATCAAAATCAACAATATGAAGGAACGGAAGTGTAAAAAACACAAATTTATACCATTGAATTCAATAATTTTCACCTAGGGTCACATGCATCATGCAAGATTTATTTTTATCTATTTGATTTCAATGATAAACAACATATTAAAACTCTTTTAATATGTTTTTGGATCTGTATTTGCCATTTAAGATTTTAAAATTAATCAGATTAATTTTAGAACCCTAGATTAAATCAAGAACGATTACACTAACCTCTTGATGCAATCGCAATGTCTGCGCCTTTGAGATTTGTCTTCAGGACACCAGATGTTGTCCCTCTAGCTTGTCCACACCAAGAACACCTATGGCAGCCCTTGAACAGCTTCTAAAGCTTTTTCTATTAACTAGAAATTCAAGTTCTGCCTTTTAAGAGATTAGAGATGTAAACAGGACACTAGAAACAATTTCTAGCGTTCTTAATTCAAGAGATTGATGGCTAATCTCTTTGAATTGATGAGAGATGAAGAAGAATAGAGGGAGGGCTGCAAAATGGCGTGACCAAGGAGTGTGGCTGCTGGTTGTCTTTTATTTTCTCATAACAACACTTAAATAGCTAGGTTAACACATTAAACCCTTGCCACATGTCACCCTTTGATTAGCTCTAGGTTTAAGTGACCCAATCACATTGTGCCAAGTGTCAAACCTATATTTAATCTTGATTTTAATCATCTTACATGATTAAAAACATTTGGCAAGCTTATGTGTTATGCCATGTGTCACCATCTCATGGTGCCACGTGTCACACTGCAAAATGACCAAAATGCCCTTGTGTCTTAATTTTGAGTTCTCAACCCAAAATAATTATTTTTCTTCTTCTAATTAATTTATATCAAATACAAATTAATTAATTAATCTCTATTAATTAATTTCTCATCAATTAAATTCATATTTAAACACTTTAAATATAAATTTAATTTATACTACACATCCAATAATCTAGATTTGGTTTCAAGTCATGCTAGGGACTTTGCAATCTAATTGCAAACCAAATCTATTTAATTAATCAATTAAACTCTTTAATTAATTAATTAAATCATATTTAATTAGGTGATAACTTGTGTATGTGTGTGACTTACTAGGCTCATCACTAATTGGCAATGAGACATGATATCAACTCTTAATATCATCAGAACTCTTTCTTACCATAAATGATTTCTCTAAATCATTTTATAAACCTCATAGACCATGGTTAACACCTAGCATAGCATGCCATGGCCACCCAATTAGTAATAAGGTTTACCTTAAATGAACCTATAATCATATGTTACCATGCACTAGAATCTCTCTGTTACAAAATCCCAACTCAAGCTGGAGTCATGGTTTATGTCAAACTCCATTTGCTATGAATATTATGTTCTCTTTTAATTCCAGTTCTTGATTAAAAGATTTTCTCATCGAAACTCTTTTACGAATAAATCTATCTGTCCCGCCAGAACTCAAACATCAAGAACAATTAAATGAACATAGGATTTTAACTCTATTTACTTAGAGGAACATATTCCATCTTGATCAACACCTACCTCCATATATAACTAGTAGGAGCCAACACATGCCCATATACCCATACATAGTACAAGTATGAAAGCAGTATCAAACTCAAACTACCTATATACAAGATAACTGTGCTATCTCAGGTCTAAAGATTATAAGCACTTATATGATTTATGACAAAACATTGACAAGAGTAAACTCCATGTGCTTGTCATAAATGTCACTGGTTCGGCCTACTTATCATTTATAAGTGCCTATCATGTTTGTTATATGGCATGAGACTCACCATTCCATCTTATTTATATCTTATATAAATAACTTGGTAACAAACATGAATACAATCTTTCTAGATAAGTCATGTCCTTATTATGAAGTATCCTCGATTGTGAACCTATTTATGATACTTTGTGCTAGAAATATTGTCACTCATATTCTTAACAACTTAAGAATAATATTTCTAACAAAATATCAATGGACCTTTTCTATTACACATAAATATATTATGTAAACGGAAAAGTGGAAATGCCTTTTATTAATAAAAATATGTACAAGATACATACTAAATGATATGCTCTAGGGCATACTACTAACAATCTCCCACTAGCACTAGAGCCATTCATTATAATATCTTAGACCTATCTTCTCAAGATGTCGGTCTAACTGAGTCTGTGACATAGGCTTAGTGAATGGATCAGCTGGATTTTTCAGCTCATGTTATTTTTCTGCATGGCTATATCGCCTTGCCCAACTATATCTCTGATAATGTGGTAGTGCCTTTCTATGTGTTTGGATTTTGGGTGAGACCTTAGTTCCTTAGCTCAGATGATCGCTCCATTATTGTCACAAAGGTAGTGGAACCGTTGACTCAATGGAAGGAACTACTGTAAGTTCTCATGAACTTCTTTATCCAAATAGCTTCCTTTGCGATCTCGATGCGGAATATACTCACCTCAGAGTGGAATCTGCGATGTGCTCGCTTGGAACTCTTCCAACCGATCGCACCTCCATTACAAATGAACACATATCCAGAGGTAGACTTTCTATCATCGATATCTGATTGGAAATCAGAATCAGTATAACCATCCAATTGCAAGTCTCCATCTACATAAATCAAGAATAAATCCTTAGTTCTTTTCAAGTACTTAAGGATATTCTTGACAGCTATCCAGTGTTCCAAACCTGGATTGGATTAATACCTGCTAGTCAAACTAACAGCATATGCGATATCCGGCCTAGTACACAACATTGCATACATTAAACTTCTAATAGCCGAAGCATATGAAATCCTGGCCATCTTATCTCTTTCTTCAGGTGTCTTTGGAGACATCTCTTTAGAAAGGTGGATACCATGTCTCACTGGTAACAATCCTCTCTTGGAATCAAGCATGTTAAACCTCTTTAACACCTTTTCCAAGTATAGACTTTGGGATAAACCAATTATTCTTTTCGCTCTATCTCTATAGATGCGAATCCCAAGAATATAGGTTGCCTCCCTTAAGTCTTTCATGGAGAATGTATTTGACAATCATACCTTTATAGTCGTTAACATACTTGTGTCATTACCCATCAATAGTATGTCATCCACATATAAGACAAGGAAAGTGATAGCACTGTCACTAACCTTCTTATATACACATGGCTCATCCTCATTTTTGATAAAATCAAAGGATTTAATGGCTTCATCAAAACGGATGTTCCAACTCCTCGAAGCTTGTTTCAACCCATAAATGGATCGCTTTAGCTTGCATACCTTGGAACCATCTTGGGATTCAAAACCCTTAGGTTGTTCCATGAAAATGTTTTCTTCAATGTATCCATTGAGAAAAGCTGTTTTGACATCCATCTGCCAAATCTCATAATCATAGTATGCAGCTATTGCTAATAAAATCCTAATTGATTTAAGCATGGTAACAGGCGAGAAAGTCTCCTCATAGTCGAGTCCTTGCCTTTGGCGAAACCCTTTCGCTACTAGCCTTGCCTTATAGGTCTCTACCTTTCCATCAGAACCAATTTTCTTCTTGAAAACCCATTTGTTCCCTATAGGTATAATACCTTTAGGTGGGTCAACAAGATCCCAAACTTGATTCTTATACATGGAATCAATCTCGGGTTTCATAGCATCAATCCATTTTAAAGAGTCTATATTTGATATAGCTTCTTCATAAGTAAGTGGATCATCTCCATGATCTACTTCTTCATGAGTAGACAACTCTTATTCTTCTTCATGAAGAAAACCATATCTCACTGGTGGGTGAGATACCCTGGTTGTTCTACGAGGAACAGCTGTAGATGTTTCATCAACAGGTATTGGTTGACTAGATGGATCTATATCCATCTCGATGCATTGGTTGGTCAGAATTCTCCAATTCTAACTCTATTTGCCTTCCTTTGCCTCCTTCTTGAACAAACTGTTGTTCAAGAAATGTGGCATCTCTACTTATCACAACCTTTTGTGAAGTAGGAAAATAAAAATAATATCCAAAACTATATTTTGGATATCCAACAAATCGACCTTTTTCTGATCTGGTCTCCAATTTATCAGTGTTCAGTTTTTTGATATAAGCTGGACAGCCCCAAATCTTAACATGCTTAAGAATTGGTTTTCTTCCATGCCATATCTCATAAGGTGTGGAAGAAACTGATTTTGATAGAATCCTATTCAGAATATACAAAGCTGATTCTAATGCAAATCCCCAAAAGAATATTAGCATATCAGTATAGCTTATCATACTACGTACCATATCTAATAGGGTACGATTTCTCCTTTCAGATACACCATTCAGCTGTGGCGTTCTTGGAGGAGTCAGCTGAGAAACAATGCCATGCTTTCTCAAGTATTCATCAAATTTAGTACTCAAATATTCACCTCCACGATCTGATCGAAGAGCTTTAATACTCTTTCCTGTTTGATTTTCTACTTTAGATTTAAATTCTTTGAACTTTTCAAAAGATTCATGTCTGTATTTCATCAAATACAAATACCCAAACCTTGATTTTTCATCAGTAAAGGTAATAAAATAATGAAAACCCCCTCTAGCCATTTCGTTAAATGGACCACATACATCACTATGTATTAGCTCCAAAATATTTTCAGCTCTTAGCGCTTGTCCAACAAAGGGTGATCTAGTCATTTTACCCTGAAGGCAAGATTCACAAGTTGGAGTAGGCTCAGAGCCCAATGAGGTTAGAATCCCCATTTTCTCCAATTTTGTAATCCTATCTTCTACAATATGACATAACCTTAAGTGCCAAATATATTTTGAACTTGAGTTGGTTTTCACCATGGCATTGCATTCATTTAGATTGCTATACTCTGGCCAGTGGAAACACTTTCTTACTGGCAATGGAAACACTTTCCTGTTAGCAGTGGAAACACTTTCCTTTGCCTTCATCAGCTTTAGTCTTCCTTTTCTGTTTAGCTATTTTCTTGGAAGGACCAGGAATCTGAGGTTTCTTTTTCTTATTGCCCTTCTTCTTGTTGGACTTTCCAGCAGAAGAAGATGTAATCAAAGCTACCTCTTTTCTTTTATTGCCCGGTATATTCTTTTGGGCAATAACCAGCATGTTGAGTAAACCAGCTAAGGTGCATTCTTGTTTAGTCATATGGAAATTTTTCATAAAATTCCCAAAAGATTCAGGAAGGGACTGAAGGATCAAATCCGTTTGTAGTTGGAAATCCATGTTGAAGTCAAGATGTTCCAACTGCTCAATCAGCCGAATCATCTTGTGGACATGATCCCCAATATTCTGTCCCTCATACATCCTCATATAGAATAGCTGTCTAGATATCTCATACCTAGCATTCCTGCTGTGCTCACCATACAACTCTTGTAGGTGAAGGAGGATCTCACTCGCACTCTGCATGTTCTCATGTTGCTTCTGTAACTCATTACTCATGGAAGCAAGCATGTAACACTTAGCTCTCATATCATGCTCCTTCCACTTGTCCAAAGTATCATGTTCCTCTTGTGTGGCCTCTGGAGGTAAGGGACCAGGAACATTTGAATCTAGAACATACCCTATATGTTCAAGGTTCAGGACAATTTTCAAATTTCTTAGCCAATCAGACATATTAGGTCCTGTCAACCTATTGTGATCAAGTATGCTTGCAAGGATATTGGATGGTGGTGGTTGTTTTGTGCTCATTTTTATCAGAAAATTAACTGCAGAAAATAACCAGATTAATTAGTAAATGTATCATGTAATTAACCAAAATGATTATGGTCTTTTAATCAAATTGGTCCTCCCACTAACTTAGCGAATCCTACACTTCCAAAGTAGAAAACGAAAATCCTAGTTGGATGGATTTCTAGTGGGTGATTGAATTCTTATAATTCTATTGATCATCCTCAGGTACATCTATTATTGGAATTACAATAAACTATAAGTGAGCAACTCCTTGCCCATCACATCTCATGTGAAGTTCAATCCTTTACCTAGCCCCTAATGCTCAAAATCTCAGGTACATCCATTATTGACTTATCTTGCATTAGTTAAGTTGATCCCATTGAGCCAGTAATTATGCAAATAATTTTAATGTGCTCAGGTACATCCAATATTGGCCACTAAACCATTTACATATTTACAACATCTCATGCTTAACAATTATTCTTAAGAAAATCTCTTAAATTAATTGTATCTTATGCAACTATTTAAAATTTCTTAAAATAATTGCCCCAATGGAGGGCCTATGTCATAATTACTTTAATTATAACATTTCCAACTTAATCATTTGTTTGGAAGATTTTATGGTCATTCTAATTACTATTAAGGTCTCACTTTGCACATTATCCATTTAGCATGCATATATCATATAATTGCATACATTCCCATACATCTCATGCATTCATGGATAAGCAGTAAATATGGTATGATCATGGACTTTCTAAGGGATTCAATTCTGAGCCACCAAGAATTGAATCAGGGCATTCCTAGGTGCATTTCATTCATTCATTTTACAAGAGTTGCTGAAGGAGTACATAATCAACACTTGATCTTGAATTCCTCCCACTGGTCCCACCAATGCTCTTGACCTCCTTGAACTTCTCGCAATCCAATATTACATAGTAATCCTTGGCATACCAAGGCGAATTTACAAGAACTTAAATAAATGAAATTACAACCCAAAAATTATTATAAACTTAATAATACATGCCCAAAATAAATTAAAATAAAATAATTAATTTACAATCCCAAAGAAACATAAAAGAAATAAATCCAATCACATTGGTCTTTTATAGTCCATGATCATCCATCATGCATATCACTATTTAACAATTAAATAAAACATACATACTTAAATTAAATTGAATATCTCATATTCAACTTAAAAATCCAGATTTGAATATGATTCAAATAAATTTAAAAATTCAGATTTGAATCTCATTCAAACAAATTTAAAAATTCAGATTTGAATCACATTCAAACAACTTCAAAAATTCAGATTTGAATCACATTCAAACATTTTTTAAAAAATCAGATTTGAATCACATTCAAACTGTAACATCCTCCCGGTAGCAATTCCGTACATTCTACTGTTCCGGTGACCGGTGTCGGTCCGGACAGCTAGAACGTCCGGAAAAATATTTAAACTAAAGTGAGGGACCAAAATTAACTCAAATATTAATAAGAAAAATATAGTAAAAATTTTAGAAATAAAATACAACCAAGTTAAATGAGCCAGTGCCCAAGCGATGGGTAACCAGAGGTAAGTTGCGGTTCTCGCAACGAGGAGCCCTAGACCCGGGGGAAAAATTATAAAATAATTTTAGGGACTCCAGAGAAGGGTTATTGAGGTTCCTATGGCATTATAATGCCAAGAAAATACCTAGAAAAATTTTTCAATCGGTACAGACGATTTAGACCCGTTAAGCCAAACGGAGGGCATTTTGGTCATTTCGCCTTCAGAGGTGATTTTTGGCCGACTTGTCCAGTTGAGTAAATAATTAATATGACATAAAATATGAATAAAAATTACTAGAAATTGAATTGAAAATGAGTAGAGAAGAGAAGAACAGAAAATGAAAGAAAATGCTAATTATGACATCATATAATGTCATTTAAATTTCCTCCACCAATCACAATTTGTTAAACTTATTAAAAGAGATAAAAGAGACCAAAAATATGAAAAACCAATCTGCATCTTCAACCTTGGGCAGCCTAAAAAACATTGAGAGAGAGAGAGAGAAGAGGTTCCACCATTAAAGCTCCTTTAAGCTTCATTTCTCTCTTGTTTCCACTACTAAACCCTAACCCCTTTCATTAAACGTTGACCATATCACTTGGGGAAGCTTTTGGCAGCCAAGAAGAAGAAGGAAAGTGAAGTTTTAGCTTGAAGAAATCTGCCCTACAAGAGGTTAAAGTGAGGTTAGTGCTATCCTTTCACTCACACTCCTTTAATCCTTGTTAGAGCATCATTTTAAGTTAAGAAATTGTAAGAATTTGAAGTAAATTATATGTGTTAGGGCATCTTCAATTTTTGGCAGCCCTAAGGAAGGATGTGGTTGATTGTTTTAATGAATTTAGAATGGATAGAAATGATGTTTAAGGTATGAATATGCATGGATGTTGAATTAGTGTGCTAATTGAGGTTTATGGGTAATTTAAATTGGACATTAGGGTTTTGAGAAGTGAAACTTGGATTTAGCTTATGAAATTGTGAAAGAACATTATAAGGGTCAATTAGTGACCATTTTAGGTATGTTGACCATGAATTGGACTGAAAAATAGGATTGCAAAGTGAAGATGTAGGCTGCCCTAGGACAAGCAGAGGACTGAAAATTCAGTCCAATTACACAGCCATAACTTGGGTTGTGTTGGTCCAATTGGTGTTTGGAATTGGACATGAAACTAGGCTTATAATGACACATTTTTCTGAAGAAACCATGCCCAAAAGACCAAAGCAAGAGGACCAAAACTTGGCCCCAATCCGGATCCCCTGCATGACACTGCAGAAATGACCAAATGAATAGTAACTGTTCATTTGGCCATAACTCACTGTAGATTTGGTCAATTGACCTGAAATTTTTACAGCAACAAGTTAAGACATAGAAAAACAACTTTCATGAAGAAACCTACCCCAAATTATGACCAGAACCTAACCCAAATGGCAGTCACAGTTACTATTCAAACCTGCAACTCTGCAGATTTTCATTTGAGCAGTAATGTTTGGATGGCTATAACTCTCTCTAGAAAACTCGGATTTAGGCGATTCTTGAACCGATGAAAACCTAAGGCATAGTAGAACATTTCATATGAAGAAAGTTAGACCAAATTATGAACTTAACTTGATCAAATTACTGACCAAATTTGGACCAAAAATCTGCCAGACCCAAAATCTCAGCATGAACAGTGCACGTGAACAGTAAACTTATTTTGGCCATAACTTGAGAGACAAAACTCCAAATGGAGTGATTCAAAAAAGGAAATTGAACTAGACAAAATAAGGAACAACTTTCATGTTTACCATTTCCTCAAATTCCACTGTAAAAATAACAAATGGAACAGAAAAGATGAAGCATGAAAACCGAAAATTTTGCTCAATTAGCATTAAGCTTAAAAATGGTATTGGCAACCAATACCAACAAGTTTGAAATACAAAATGTGGTATGTTTGAGGTGTTAAGACCAATACACCTATTTTCTATCCAAAAGTCAACATTTTTGTTGACCAATGAGGTAAATAGTGACACCAAAACCAAAAATTGGCAATTTTGCCAAAATGACCTAAGCTTTGAGAAAGTGACCAAAACCAACAAGTTTTGAATACAAAATGTGGTATGTTGGGAGTATTAAAACCAATGTACCTATTGTTTATGCAAAAGACAACATTTTAGTTGACTAATGAAATGAATAGTGACACCAAAACTTGAAATTCAAAATTTGAAATTAGAAATGCATCTAGGGGACTTTAAATTGCAATTGGAAATTAATACTAGCAAATGTAAAACTCAAAATGTGGGATCTTGGTGTAATAAGAATTAATATATTCATTAAGTATAAAAAGGTCAACATTTTGGTTGACTAGTAAGGTGAATAGTAATCAAAATGATTAGTAAATTAAGATGAAGACCTAGAACCAATTCTAAGCTTAAATGCTTAGAATTGTATGACAAATATGGACTATGCATCCTAGTCAAAATTGTTAAAAAGAAATTTAGGCCATAAATTTGAAATCCATGAAATATTCATGGATTACTTGAAACATGAAAAATAAGTCACCTAATTGATGTGAATAGATAGTTAGGGCATATATGCCCATCACAAATGGAATTCATAAAATATTAATAACTCAACTTGAAATATAAAATTTGTAATTACATAAATAGATTCTTGAATGTATAAATGAGAAAAGGAAAAATGTTTTGAATACAATGGTACATGTGAACCATTGTTTAGAATTGGGATCAATATGAATAACATAATGAATGGATAAATAAACCATATAAATGTATGAATGAGACATTAGTTCTCATTATTGTAAAGAGGAGAAGTATTTTGAGTACAATGGTATAAAAGGATAATTGATGTGAATTGTGATCATATAAATGATCAAATGAATGTATGAATTATGATTGAAATTTATCATGAAATAATGAAGTCATAAAGCACAATATATTAATATTTTAAAGTATCAAATGCCCTAGTATACCTAACAAGATTGGTTTGGATAGTTTGGCATGCCAATAGGGTATTGTTTTAGCAGTACTGCGAAAGGAAAGGCTTTATGCCTGTATTCATGGCTTTATGCCCGTATCCATGGCTTTTATGCCCGTATTCATGGCTTTTATGCCGATTATGTGATATCATGGCTCTTTAGCCATACTGACTGCATACGTGGTTGACGTTCTGCGTCCCATGGTATGACGGCCCGAGGCACCGCGGTGTCCAGTGCTAACGACCCGTTATACAGTCCAGTCGTCTAGTATAGGTTACTTGGGCAGTCAATTAAAGTATTATTCAATTCAAGCAGCTAAGTTAAGTTAAGTATAATGAAAATCCAGTACAATTAAATTAAGTATTGAATGAATAAGCAATTTAGATTAGATAAAGAAACATAACAAAAATATAAATTGCGAATAAATGCAGACTTGAAATACAATACAGATAGAATAAATTATATACCCGCTAGTATTACTGAAAAGTTATAAACTAAGCACTTCCAAAGAGGAACAAACTAGTATATAAGATCGTTGATACTAGAAATACCATACCAAATTAAATTGATTCTTGAGTATCTGAATTATCATTTATTTCTTTCTTTACTTGTATATATTATTTCTGGTTATATTATTGCACCACTAAGCAGAAATGCTTAGCGCGATGGAATTGCTTCCTCGCGCAGTCTTGAAAGGTAAAACCAGATGGCGTCATTGAGATTTTTGGAGTCAGATCTGCGAAGTGTCGAAGAGTTCAAGATTGTCACCTCCTCAGCAATGCATGTAGATAGGGCTCATTTTATACATGTTATGTATATCGTTCATTCCTAGCACATTGTAAATTATTTGTATATCTTGTACAAAATAAACTCATGTAATTAACCTATGAATTATGGAAGCTATTCAAAGTAAGTATTTTAGTATGTGAATTGAATTTGAGTTATAATGAGATTATACTTGTGAATATTGAGATATTGAAAATCTAATGAGATTTCTGAGAAATCTGGATACTGCATTGAGATACATTATGTTTGAAATTTTTTGAGACTATTAAGTTTGAGAAATTGAGTATATATTGAAATTGTCTTTGGCGAGTTGGAAGAACTGTTAGTCAAATTACAGTAGACACTTTGTCGGATTATCGTTAAAATTTTTGAAATTTCCAACTTAGTTAGATTTTGATAAAAGTAAAAATAGCCTAAATCTTCAATAAAGTTTTTGAATAAATAAATCAAGGACTGTAATGAAATCAGATAAAATATAGTGCTCAGCACCTTGAGTGGCATAACTTGCTCGGCTGCTGTAGTCGGGTAAGGGGTGTCACATTTAGTGGTATCATAGCGCGGTTTAGGCGTTTCTGGACCTAGATAGATTGCATATCATGCATTGCATTCATATGAGTCGAGGTGACACTATTGTAGATCTGTATTTCCTGGTTATTTTAGGTTAAGGTATGGAATAAGAGAGTGAAGAGACAATGAGGTAGCGAATGGAGATGAGAAGCAGACTGTATTTAAGATGAAAAAGGATGAGTACAGAACTGTTTAATGATAGGATTGAGACTAAGGAGAAAGTGAAGTAGGATAACACGGAAAGGTGAAGAAATAAAGAGGTATTAGCTCCTCGGCTATTTACACTGGGTAAATTTCGAGGACGAAATTTAAATGAGAGGGGAAGAGTTGTAACATCCTCCCGGTAGCAATTAGTACATTCTCTTTATTCGTGACCAGATCGGTCACGGACAGCTAGAACGTCCGGAAAAATATTTAAACTAAAGTGAGGGACCAAAATTAACTCAAATATTAATAAGAAAAATATAGTAAAAATTTTAGAAATAAAATACAACCAAGTTAAATGAGCCAGTGCCCAAGCGATGGGTAACCAGAGGTAAGTTGCGGTTCTCGCAACGAGGAGCCCTAGACCCGGGGGAAAAATTATAAAATAATTTTTGGGACTCCAGAGAAGGGTTATTGAGGTTCCTATGGTATTAGAATGCCAAGAAAATACCTAGAAAAATTTTTCAATCGGTACAGACGATTTAGACCCGTTAAGCCAAACGGAGGGCATTTTGGTCATTTCGCCTTCAGAGGTGATTTTTGGCCGACTTGTCCAGTTGAGTAAATAATTAATATGACATAAAATATGAATAAAAATTACTAGAAATTGAATTGAAAATGAGTAGAGAAGAGAAGAAAAGAAAATGAAAGAAAATGCTAATTATGACATCATATGATGTCATTTAAATTTCCTCCACCAATCACAATTTGTTAAACTTATTAAAAGAGATAAAAGAGACCAAAAATATGAAAAACCAATCTGCATCTTCAACCTTGGGCAGCCTAAAAAACGTTGAGAGAGAGAGAGAGAGAAGAGGTTCCACCATTAAAGCTCCTTTAAGCTTCATTTCTCTCTTGTTTCCACTACTAAACCCTAACCCCTTTCATTAAACGTTGACCATATCACTTGGGGAAGCTTTTGGCAGCCAAGAAGAAGAAGGAAAGTGAAGTTTTAGCTTGAAGAAATCTGCCCTACAAGAGGTTAAAGTGAGGTTAGTGCTATCCTTTCACTCACACTCCTTTAATCCTTGTTAGAGCATCATTTTAAGTTAAGAAATTGTAAGAATTTGAAGTAAATTATATGTGTTAGGGCATCTTCAATTTTTGGCAGCCCTAAGGAAGGATGTGGTTGATTGTTTTAATGAATTTAGAATGGATAGAAATGATGTTTAAGGTATGAATATGCATGGATGTTGAATTAGTGTGCTAATTGAGGTTTATGGGTAATTTAAATTGGACATTAGGGTTTTGAGAAGTGAAACTTGGATTTAGCTTATGAAATTGTGAAAGAACATTATAAGGGTCAATTAGTGACCATTTTAGGTATGTTGACCATGAATTGGACTGAAAAATAGGATTGCAAAGTGAAGATGTAGGCTGCCCTAGGACAGCAGCAGAGGGACTGAAAATTCAGTCCAATTACACAGCCATAACTTGGGTTGTGTTGGTCCAATTGGTGTTTGGCGAATTGGACATGAAACTAGGCTTATAATGACACATTTTTTCTGAAGAAACCATGCCCAAAAGACCAAAGCAAGAGGACCAAAACTTGGCCCCAATCCGGATCCCCTGCAACAGCACCTGCAGAAATGACCAAATGAATAGTAACTGTTCATTTGGCCATAACTCACTGTAGATTTGGTCAATTGACCTGAAATTTTTACAGCAACAAGTTAAGACATAGAAAAACAACTTTCATGAAGAAACCTACCCCAAATTATGACCAGAACCTAACCCAAATGGCAGTCACAAGCATTATTCAAACCTGCAACTCTGCAGATTTTCATTTGAGCAGTAATGTTTGGATGGCTATAACTCTCTCTAGAAAACTCGGATTTAGGCGATTCTTGAACCGATGAAAACCTAAGGCATAGTAGAACATTTCATATGAAGAAAGTTAGACCAAATTATGAACTTAACTTGATCAAATTACTGACCAAATTTGGACCAAAAATCTGCACTCCAAAATCTCAAAGATGAACGATTGCACGTGAGCAGAAACTTATTTTTGCCATTACTTGAGAGACAAAACTCCAAATGGAGTGATTCAAAAAAGGAAATTGAACTAGACAAAATAAGGAACAACTTTCATGTTTACCATTTCCTCAAATTCCACTGTAAAAATAACAAATGGAACAGAAAAGATGAAGCATGAAAACTAAAATTTTGCTCAATTAGCATTAAGCTTAAAATGGTATTGGCAACCAATACCAACAAGTTTGAAATACAAAATGTGGTATGTTTGAGGTGTTAAGACCAATACACCTATTTTCTATCCAAAAGTCAACATTTTTGTTGACCAATGAGGTAAATAGTGACACCAAAACCAAAAATTGGCAATTTTGCCAAAATGACCTAAGCTTTGAGAAAGTGACCAAAACCAACAAGTTTTGAATACAAAATGTGGTATGTTGGGAGTATTAAAACCAATGTACCTATTGTTTATGCAAAAGACAACATTTTAGTTGACTAATGAAATGAATAGTGACACCAAAACTTGAAATTCAAAATTTGAAATTAGAAATGCATCTAGGGGACTTTAAATTGCAATTGGAAATTAATACTAGCAAATGTAAAACTCAAAATGTGGGATCTTGGTGTAATAAGAATTAATATATTCATTAAGTATAAAAAGGTCAACATTTTGGTTGACTAGTAAGGTGAATAGTAATCAAAATGATTAGTAAATTAAGATGAAGACCTAGAACCAATTCTAAGCTTAAATGCTTAGAATTGTATGACAAATATGGACTATGCATCCTAGTCAAAATTGTTAAAAAGAAATTTAGGCCATAAATTTGAAATCCATGAAATATTCATGGATTACTTGAAACATGAAAAATAAGTCACCTAATTGATGTGAATAGATAGTTAGGGCATATATGCCCATCACAAATGGAATTCATAAAATATTAATAACTCAACTTGAAATATAAAATTTGTAATTACAAAAATAGATTCTTGAATGTATAAATGAGAAAAGGAAAAATGTTTTGAATACAATGGTACATGTGAACCATTGTTTAGAATTGGGATCAATATGAATAACATAATGAATGGATAAATAAACCATATAAATGTATGAATGAGACATTAGTTCTCATTATTGTAAAGAGGAGAAGTATTTTGAGTACAATGGTATAAAAGGATAATTGATGTGAATTGTGATCATATAAATGATCAAATGAATGTATGAATTATGATTGAAATTTATCATGAAATAATGAAGTCATAAAGCACAATATATTAATATTTTAAAGTATCAAATGCCCTAGTATACCTAACAAGATTGGTTTGGATAGTTTGGCATGCCAATAGGGTATTGTTTTAGCAGTACTGCGAAAGGAAAGGCTTTATGCCTGTATTCATGGCTTTATGCCCGTATCCATGGCTTTTATGCCCGTATTCATGGCTTTTATGCCGATTATGTGATATCATGGCTCTTTAGCCATACTGACTGCATACGTGGTTGACGTTCTGCGTCCCATGGTATGACGGCCCGAGGCACCGCGGTGTCCAGTGCCAACGACCCGTTATCCAGTCCAGTCGTCTAGTATAGGTTACTTGGGCAGTCAATTAAAGTATTATTCAATTCAGGCAGCTAAGTTAAGTTAAGTATAATGAAAATCCAGTACAATTAAATTAAGTATTGAATGAATAAGCAAAAGAGATTAGCAAAAGAAACATAACAAAAATATAAATTGCAGAACCGTACAGACTTGAAATACAATACAGATAGAATAAATTATATACCTGCTAGTATTACTGAAAAGTTATAAACTAAGCACTTCCAAAGAGGAATAAACTAGTATATAAGATCGTTGATACTAGAAATACCATACCAAATTAAATTGATTCTTGAGTATCTGAATTATCATTTATTTCTTTCTTTACTTGTATATATTATTTCTGGTTATATTATTGCACCACTAAGCGAAATGCTTAGCGCGATGGAATTGCTTCCTCGCGCAGTATCAAGGTAAAACCAGAGATCGTCGATCGAGATTTTTGGAGTCCAGATCTACAGAAGTGTCAGAAGAGTTCAAGATTGTCACCTCCTCAGCAATGCATGTAGATAGGGCTCATTTTATACATGTTATGTATATCGTTCATTCCTAGCACATTGTAAATTATTTGTATATCTTGTACAAAATAAACTCATGTAATTAACCTATGAATTATGGAAGCTATTCAAAGTAAGTATTTTAGTATGTGAATTGAATTTGAGTTATAATGAGATTATACTTGTGAATATTGAGATATTGAAAATCTAATGAGATTTCTCGAGAAACTGATAATCCGCATTGAGATACATTATGTTTGAAATTTTTTGAGACTATTAAGTTTGAGAAATTGAGTATATATTGAAATTGTCTTTGGCAGGTTCAGAAGAACTGTTAGTCCAAATTACAGCCGACACTTTGTCGGATTATCGTTAAAATTTTTGAAATTTCCAACTTAGTTAGATTTTGATAAAAGTAAAAATAGCCTAAATCTTCAATAAAGTTTTTGAATAAATAAATCAAGGACTGTAATGAAATCAGATAAAATAGAGTGCTCCGGCACACTGAGTGGCATAACTTGCTCGGCTACACTGTAGTCGGGTAAGGGGTGTCACATTTAGTGGTATCATAGCGCGGTTTAGGCGTTTCTGGACCTAGATAGATTGCATATCATGCATTGCATTCATATGAGTCGAGGTGACACTATTGCAGATCTGAATTTTATTCAATCAATTTTAAAAAATCAGATTTAAATATGATTCAAACAACTTTAAAAATTCAGATTTGAATCACATTCAAACAACTTTTAAAATTTAGATTTGAATCACATTCAAACAATTTTTAAAATTCTGATTTGAATCATAATTTAATTGTGTGATAAAAATTCTAATTAAACAATTTAATTAGACATAAAATGGATCTTAGATCATACAACAATTGCACATTCACCATCCATTTACCTTTGCACACCATTGTGATGCATCAACCATGCGCACCATGGTGTTCATCATTTGTGCCGCCACCTTGACTTTGCAACCAGCAATAAACTTTTGATCTCATGATCAAACACACAATTAAATCATATTAACATCAATCTAAATGGCAAATATAGTGGCTCTGATACCAATTGAAGGAACGGAAGCGTAAAAAACACAAATTTCAATAATTTTCACCTCGGGTCACATGCATCATGCAAGATTTATTTTTATCTATTTGATTTCAATGATAAACAACATATTAAAACTCTTTTAATATGTTTTTGGATCTGTATTTGCCATTTAAGATTTTAAAATTAATCATATTAATTTTAGAACCCTAGATTAAATCAAGAACGATTACACTAACCTCTTGATGCACTGCAGCGTGTCTGCGCCTTTGAGATTCGTCTTCAGGACACCAGATGTTGTCCCTCTAGCTTGTCCACACCAAGAACACCTATGGCAGCCCTTGAACAGCTTCTAAAGCTTTTTCTATTAACTAGAAATTCAAGTTCTGCCTTTAAAGAGATTAGAGATGTAAACAGGACACTAGAAACAATTTCTAGCGTTCTTAATTCAAGAGATTGATGGCTAATCTCTTTGAATTGATGAGAGATGAAGAAGAATAGAGGGAGGGCTGCAAAATGGCGTGACCAAGGAGTGTGGCTGCTGGTTGTCTTTTATTTTCTCATAACAACACTTAAATAGCTAGGTTAACACATTAAACCCTTGCCACATGTCACCCTTTGATTAGCTCTAGGTTTAAGTGACCCAATCACATTGTGCCAAGTGTCAAACCTATATTTAATCTTGATTTTAATCATCTTACATGATTAAAAAAACATTTGGCAAGCTTATGTGTTATGTCATGTGTCACCATCTCATGGTGCCACGTGTCACACTGCAAAATGACCAAAATGCCTCTGTGTCTTAATTTTGAGTTCTCAACCCAAAATAATTATTTTTCTTCTTCTAATTAATTTATATCAAATATAAATTAATTAATTAATCTCTATTAATTAATTTCTCATCAATTAAATTCATATTTAAACACTTTAAATATAAATTTAATTTATACTACACATCCAATAATCTAGATTTAGTTTCAAGTCATGCTAGGGACTTTGCAATCTAATTGCAAACCAAACCTATTTAATTAATCAATTAAACTCTTTAATTAATTAATTAAATCATATTTAATTAGGTGATAACTTGTATATGTGTGTGACTTACTAGGCTCATCACTAATTGGCAATGAGACATGATATCAACTCTTAATATCATCAGAACTCTTTCTTACCATAAATGATTTCTCTAAATCATTTTATGAACCTCATAGACCATGGTTAACACCTAGCATAGCATGCCATGGCCACCCAATTAGTAATAAGGTTTACCTTAAATGAACCTATAATCATATGTTACCATGCACTAGAATCTCTCTGCTACAAAATACCAACTCAAGCCGAGTCATGGTTTATGTCAAACTCCATTTGCTATGAATATTATGTTCTCTTTTAATTCCAGTTCTTGATTAAAAGATTTTCTCATCGTAAACTCTTTTCTCGAATAAATCTATCTGTCTGGCCAGAACTCAAACATCAAGAACAATTAAATGAACATAGGATTTTAACTCTATTTACTTAGAGGAACAGATTCCATCTTGATCAACACCTACCTCCATATATAACTAGTAGGAGCCAACACATGCCCATATACCCATACATAGTACAAGTATGAAAGCAGTATCAAACTCAAACTACCTATATACAAGATAACTGTGCTATCTCAGGTCTAAAGATTATAAGCACTTATATGATTTATGACAAAACATTGACAAGAGTAAACTCCATGTGCTTGTCATAAGTGTCACTGGTTCGGCCTACTTATCATTTATAAGTGCCTATCATGTTTGTTATATGGCATGAGACTCACCATTCCATCTTATTTATATCTCATATAAATAACTTGGTAACAAACATGAATACAATCTTTCTGGATAAGTCATGTCCTTATTATGAAGTATCCTCGATTGTGAACCTATTTATGATATTTTGTGCTAGAAATATTGTCACTCATATTCTTAACAACTTAAGAATAATATTTCTAACAAAATATCAATGGACCTTTTCTATTACACATAAATATATTATGTAAACGGAAAAGTGGAAATGCCTTTTATTAATAAAAATATGTACAAGATACATACTAAATGATATGCTCTAGGGCATACTACTAACACAATACACTTTCATTAACTCATTAATCAATATTGATACACATGAAATAATGCTCTCCTAAGTACATCAAAGCTGCCCAATTTGTACATATGCACCAAACTTCCATATTCATTTTACAACCCTACTTCAAAGTCCATTTCAAGCATACACATGACAAGTAAGCTCTAGTACATGTAAGCCCTCTGATCAACCTCACTAATCACCATATACATGAAAGAACAAATCATATTCCCATGGAATTTAAGGCTGCCAAAATTGAACACATTAATTTCTCATCAAATCCTTCAATTTTCTCAACCAATCAATTCACCATAATCTTAATTCAAAGTTTCATTAAACAAGAAAGAGAAAATGGACACTTACCTCAACTTTAGCTTGACAAAACCTTGAGATTTTCTCTCCTTTTTATTGCCTATATGTTTACCAAGATGTGTAGGCAAAGTTTAGTGAAGGAAAATGCAAGGATCATGGCTTGAAGATAGAAGAATGGTGCTTGCATGGTTGGCCAGCCATGGAGGATTTGAGAGCATTTCAATTCGGCAAAGAGAGTAAGGTTGAAGAAGATGAGTGAAGTGGCTATCCTTTTCTCCTAATGTGTCTTATATAGCTCCACTAACCCTCCACTAACCTTAGTTTAAACATTATAATAATTAAAGTTTAATTAATTCTAATTACACCCTCATTTTTCTCTATTTACATTATGTGTAATTCCATATCTAATTTCATTTTTCATGTGATTTTAAAAATTTAATATCATTTATTTTTAATAGAAATTTAGGTCAAAAGACAACTCAGGGTGTCAAATGACCACAATGCCCCTGTTCGGGTTGCATT
Source organism: Hevea brasiliensis (assembly GCF_030052815.1). NCBI lineage: Eukaryota > Viridiplantae > Streptophyta > Magnoliopsida > Malpighiales > Euphorbiaceae > Hevea > Hevea brasiliensis. The sequence goes on along the minus strand of NC_079508.1, from coordinate 31,783,214 downwards.
CCCGATTTTTCAATAACACCGAGTTTTGTCGTTTTCTCGATTCTCGTTTTTCTTTGTACTAATTAATTAATTTTTCTTTGATATTTCTAATGATATTTATACTTCAATAAACGTTTATTTAAGTCCTAAAAATATTTTCCAGGGTTCCCTGCGATCCAGGGCTAGTCAACGGTCCACGCGCGCAACTTCCCGGTGTGGTCACCCATCGCTAGGTTTCTCGGCTCGTTTAACTTGGTTACATTTCATTGCTATTATTTTTCCTTTGTTTTTCTCGTATTTTCTTTTCTTGTGTTTCATTATTTTATGTCTCCTCACTCATATCTAAGTGTAGTTCTAGGCATCCTAGCTGTCCGGACAGACACTGTCACCGAAATAGTAGAACGCACTACCGAACATAAGGGTGTTATAGGGTGGCCCAGATCTGCAGGTACAGGTGCAATCCTTAGCAAAGTGTCCTGTGACCCCGAAGTTATAACTGGCTCCTATGGCCATATAGCATATCCCACCATGATTTCTACCGAACGCTTCACATGGGCGGGGAGGGAAGGAACTTCTAGTCGTCTGCTAACCAGATCGAGGGGGTCTCTATCCCAAGAATCTTCCCCTACCAGACTTTTTACCACTGTTTTGTCCTCCAAAGTTCTTTCTCTTTCAGTATTGCCACTGGAACCCTGATCCACAGACTTCCCACTTTTCTCTTTTTTTGTCTTCTCTATTTTCTCTTTCTCTAGTGCCCCTTCTGCTTCAATCCTTTCTAACTCAAGTGCTTGGGAGATGAGTTCAGAAAAGTTATCATGTCTGAATCCAACCACTTGCATCCTTAGGCTGGACTTCAAGCTAGTCTCAAACCTCTTACATTTTTCTCTACTGGTAGAAAGTAGATTCCCGGCATAGTGACTCAGGCGTGAGAATTCTCTTTCATACTCTGCCACTATTCTGCTGTCTTGATTCGAACTTAGAAACTCCTGCAGCTTCATATCCATATAAATATCTGGGACATATTTCTATCTAAACTCTCTGAGGAAGTCATCCCAAGTTAGCACTGGTGGTTCTACCAGACTATGGGGAATGGTTTTCCACCAATCATATGCATCCCCCTATAGAAGTGACACTGAGTAGTCAAATTTTAGCTCATCCGTGCAGTGCAGCTTCTTGAACACTCTTTCCATTCTTTTTAACCACTGCTCTGCCTTTAACGGATCCACTGTCCCCTTGAATTTAGTAGCCCCATATTTAATCAACTTGTCATACTGCCTGGCTGGAGGCTGTGGTTGTGCTGTTGGGGTTTGAATTGGGGCTTGGGTGGGTATACCTCCAGCCATTTGCTGAAACAGTGCAGCCATGTACTGAGCAAACTAAGCAGGAAACTGTGGCATTTGAGGAGCTGGAGCTACTGACCCACTCACATTCTGGAAAGCTGGGGCTTCCCCTTGTGCCTCAGCTTCCACTGATTGCTCAACTGAGCAATCTCCTTCCACCATAGTCAAGTAGAGGGTATTCTATCTCCTGAACAAACAACACAAGGAGATTTTTCTCTGTTAGTTCATATTTATAATGTAATGCACTGTATGTATCAAACAATGATATTGAGCAGTTGTACTATAAAAAAAAAATATTCAAACTCACAGGTTAAAACATAATTTAAAAAATAACTTGCTCTGATACCACTAAAACATGTCACACTTTACCCCTCTATAAGGCATAACATGATCCTGTAGTATACTTAATGAATTACCGAACTTGGCCTACCGATAACCCATTAAATACACCACAAGGGATTTTTAAGCAATTCTATTTTCTTTTAAAGGTGGTGGGCACTTTTGATGGGTATTAAAAACTTTTAATTGAAGTTAAAACCATATCTCAATATTTAATAATTTTTAAGTTTTCTCAAATTTTGTAAAAATTTCGGCAGAGTGCCGTTTATAATTAGAAAAAACTAGTTCTTCAAAACCTGTGAAAACACTTCCAATAAATTTTCAATCTCAACCCCAACTCCAATATAGTTCAACACAACTCAAATCAATTTTACAATCTCAATCAACTCATTATTTGACAATTACAAAAAGAAACTTACATAATTCATTAAATAAGAATAACAGTTTTACAATACAAATATTTATACAGATAAAAAATAAATTTCTAAAATTATTTATATAACTGCTCATGTCAAAAGTACATTCATACAGTTACATACACATCAAAAATAAATTTACAATGGTATAATCTATATACCTAGTGAAGATCCAAAATACTGGTCACTTCAACTCACAAGCAGTCTACTCCGCTGCTTTATCTATCTCTTTACCTACGACAGCAATAAATAGCTATCATTGAGCCAAAGACTCAGTGGTGCACAATATAAAGAAAAATGATAATTTAAACAAAAATAAATCACAATTAAATCAATTGAGCTGTTGATTCATAAAATAATGCTCAATTTCAAAAGGCATAAAATTTCTTAAAGAAATCCAATTTCATTTCACAATTCACCAATTAATGATTTTAACAAATCACACAGCTTTATCATGACATCAATGTTCAATTCATCCCAATAGCCTAAGGTTAATGAGGAATACCATAGCTAGGATAGCAAAATATATGAGTACTCATTCTCTTCATCCTCAACTGGCACACACCTCAACACTTCAGCCAGAGAGGGAATTCAAAACCAATTCATCTCACTAGGCAAGCTAATGAGGAATTCAATCACATAATTATGATTACTGTAGTTTCAAACTATTTTACAATTTCCAAGTATCAAGGCATTCATTAATTTTGCATATAAATAAATTTCTCAACATTAAATCAAATTAAAATATTAATCAAAATTCAATAAGAATTTAGTTATTATGCACAAACCTTGTATGAGTCGCCTCTAGGCCTGGACTCACTTTTCTTTATTGTCCTTCCTAGTCTCTTTTTCAACTGGCACACACAATTTATAGTGTTTCAGTATCATATCTCACAATTAATCCAACAATTAATGTCATGCCTATTTAATTGCACTCCTAAATTTGCTTAAAATAGAATTCTTTGAATTTTACATTTTAGGGTTACTATTCATTATACTATTCAAGTCAAAATATTGACTTTTTCATGTTTAATAGATATGTTAATCCTAAATACACTCACATCCCACATTTTGGGTGTCAAATTTGTTGGTATTTGTTGCCATTGCAATTTCTAAGCTCCCTAAGAGAAATTGTAAATTTTCAGTTTTGGGTCACTGTTTTCTACTGTTCCATTGGTATGGTTATAGTGGGAATTTGGCCAACTTTCCTTCATCAAAGTTGTTCCTTATTGTCTTAGCTTTAATTCCCATTTTAATCATTCCATGTGAAGTTTTGTAGCTCAATTTGTGTTAATTTCAAGGTAGCTGGCCGGATTAGTTTTAAACCAGAATTTTGGGTACCAATTCTGTTCTAGTAGTTTTGGTGTGCCAACTACAGCTCACTTTTTGGATGAGTTATGGACAAAATTTGGGTTTATGTTCTTCATAACAGTTGTAGTACTATGTTTTAGCTTTCCATTGACATAAAATTCAGGTCATTTGGACCTTCCTACACCAAGTTATGGCCATTTGAACAAGTACTGTTCATATGATCAGTTTTGTATAGTGGCAGTGTACCAATTTCGGGTTTGACCTAATTGTTCACTAACTTAAAGTCATTTTCTGAGCAGGGTTTCTAAATGAAAATTTTGGTATTATGTGTCTACTTTCATTTTCAATTGGCCTCATACCAATTGGGGTGGCAAAATTATAATTTTGTTCCCTAAAGTGGACCTAGGTCTGGCTGTCCAAAATTGACTCTCACCAATCTGAATTTAAAGTTACTCCTCACCATTCCAACACACCCTAATTGGCCCCAATTGACCATTTCAAGTCTTAATTAGGTCCAATTGCATCAATTACAAATTTTTCCTAAAATTTCCCCAAATTTTAATGGTTCAAGAACATTAATTATGCAAATTGTTCAATTGATGCAATTAAAGTGTGTAATCATCTCCTACACACTAAATCAAGCTTACATACCATTTTAATTTTATCAAAACCATGAAACCCTAACTTATGTCATGTTGGCCGAAAATTTCCCCAATTATCCCCCATGTTTGATTTTGTTTCAATTCTTCAAATCCTAAGTTAATTCAACTACTTAATTAGGAATTTAAACATACAATTGAAAACTAATCACTAACCTTGAGTAAAGCTTTTAAATCCTCACTAATTCCTCCTTTTTCTTCACTTTTCCTTCTTCAATCTTCTTTTCAAGTAGCAAGGGTAAGATTTAAGCAAGAAATTTGGGGAATTTATGGTAGTTCTTAGGGTTTTAAAAGCTTAAAATTAAGCTTTAATGGAGGTGAAAATGAAAAGAGAGAGAGAGGAAAGAGGGGTGCTGGCTAGATGTAGGAGAAGAATGAAAATTTGATTTTTAAATTTTGTTTTATTCCCTCAATTGACTTGGTCAATTAATAATTTAAATAGAAATTATTTTTGAGGTCATGCTTACATAAGGGTAGTGATGTCATTATTCTATTTTATTTCTTTTTTTTTTCCTTTTGTTTTTCCATAACTTCTTTAATTTAATTCTATATTTCAAAATTCTCATTTATCAGATTTTATTGGACAGTTAGGCCATGAGTGTCACACCTTACCCCTCTGTAAGGCATAACATGATCCCATAGAATACCTAATGAATTACCGAACTTCATCTACCGATAACTCATTAAGTACCCTACAAGGGATTTTAAAACAATTTTCTTACTTTTGTTAAGTGGTGAGCATTTTCTAATAGATATTAAAACATTTAATTAAAGTTGAAAACTAGTTAAAATTTTTCGCCCTATTTTTTTTTCGTAAATTTTATAAAAATTTCGGCAGAGTGCCGTCTATATTTTGAGAAAACAGTTCTTCAAATTCCTATAAAAAGCACTTCCAATAATTTTTCTCAACAACTTCTTCAAAAGTCACAATTATCTCAATCAATTTCAACACATTTATCAACTTTCAAAATTCAAATTCATCATTTCCAATATCCAACAATTACCAAAATACCATTAATGAATTTCATTCAATTTAAAATAAAATACTACCAATCATATTTCATTAATGACAAAATAATTTATATATATATCATACTAGAAATTTACATTAAGAAAATCCAAACTAAAATTTATTACAATTTTATACAAATTTTGTACAAGCTGCTCAAGACCAATTTTACATGTCCATACAATTACGTGCAATACATATATCAAAATGAATATTTACAGTCAGGGTATAAATTATACCCGATAACTTCGAGCAGGTAGCTCCCCTGTCCTCAGCAGCTCAATCTGCTGCTCCTCTAGTCTCTATATCTGCGACAGCATACAAAGCTATCGCTGAGTGGTGAACTCAGTGGTGCACAAACTAATAATTTAAAACTTAATACAAATTATTCTTAACAATTCATAATGAATAAAAATTTAAAATTTCTAAATTCTTCAAAATCCATGACTTACAAAAATCATTATTTTCATTCATGCAAATTATTCATTTGAATAATATTTTGATCAATTAATAACTATTTATTTACATTTCTTTTAAATTCCAAAATAATACAAAAATATTTTGAATCACTAACAAATTATTTATTTCAATCACAATTTATCAAATTATGCATAATTTAAAGGGTGTTGCCAACAATTCACACAGTTTATCTCATGGCCCAAAATTCAAATAGATGTCGTGTTGTACACCATGACATTTCACATTCTCCCAATAACCGAGGCTAAAAGGGAGAAACAAAGACTAGCTAATATATATGAGTACTCATTCAAATTCTTCCCCAACTGGCAAGCCAGAGAGGAAGTAACTCGCCCCATCTAGTGGAGGAGATATCTCACTAGACAAGCTAATGAGAATTCACAATAAATTTTGCCATGTCAACTATGGTTTCAAATCATATTCAAAACAATTTCTAATCACAAAGTGTTCACAAATCAACATATTTAATCATCATAAATTCATGCTCAAGGTTGGCAACACATCAAACTTAAAATTTACAATCCTCAAAACAATGCAATAAATCCTTAAATGCATAAGAAAATTTATATTCAAATTGTACAATTTCATTTGATAAGTTAAAATTCTCAACACAACAAAAATCATAAATCATACAATAAATTTATTTTAAATCAATTTGGAATTGAAAAATAACAAAAGAGTTAGTTGTGTACAAACCTTAAACGAGTCGCCTCTTGGCCTTGACTCGATTCCTCGGGTTTTTTCCCGGTATTCTTTTCCACTGAAACACATAGTTTCACAGTGTTTCAGTATCATAACTTATCATTAGTCCAAAAATAAATTTACATTCACTTATACCTAGCTCTAATGTACTAAAATTGACGTTCTTTAAATTTTGTGTTTCGGGGTTACTATTTACTATACTATTCAAGTCAATTTGTTGACTTTCTAAGGCTTAATAGATATGGGAATTCCAACTTCACCCACATACCACATTTTGGTCACTAAATTTGTTGGTTTTGGTTGTTTACTCAAATTCTAAGTCTTTTAGGCAAATTTGAAAATTTTCAGTTTTGGTGTCTAAGGTTGCACTATTCCATTGGTCATTTTACTGTTGAAATTTGGCAAAACTTTCTTCATAGAAAATTTTCCCTATTGTCTTAAGTTTATTCTCCTTTTGAATCACTCCAATTGGAGTTTTGTAGCTCAAGTTATAGCCATTTGAACCATGGCTGCCGGATTGGACTTAACCCAGATTTTCTGTGCAAATTTTGGTTCTAGCAGTTTTAGGTCACCAACTTTGGGTGGCCAAATAACTTGGTTAATGGAAAAATTTGGGTTTGTGTTCTTAATGAAAGTTTTAGGTCTATACCTCATCTAACTACTGGTAAAATTTCAGGTCATTTAGACCTTCCTAGCTCAAGTTATGGCCAAATGAACAAACATTGTTCATTTGGTTAGTTTGTATAGGGCAGATTGAGATTTTCCGAGTTTGGTCAATTTATTCACTAGGTTTTGGTCACTTTTTGGGCATGCTTCCTAAATGAAAATTGTGTCATTTAGTGTCTATTTTCATTCCCAATTGGTCTCATACCAATTGGACTTGTAAATTTTCATTTTTGGTCCCTCAAAAGGACTTTGGTCATACTGCCAGCAGCATGACTACATTGAATCCGAATTTGGTTTCAACTCCAACACTTTCAACACACTTCATTTGGTCACCATTGACCATTTCCCACTTCAAATTAGGTCCAAGACATCTTTTGCCAATTTTTCACATTTTTGTCTCTAACCTTAAGTGTCCCAAAACCCTAACTACACTAGTAATTACATTTAACCAAATCCAAGTATCTCAACATCACCTCTGCATTCATATAAGCTTGCCTACACTTATAATCCAATCAAATTCATGCACTACCATAGCAAACCCTAGCTGATCAAAATCCATGTTTAGTCCTCCAACAATTAATTTCATTTCATTTTAAGTTTATTTCTAAGTTAGTTAAGCTATAAACACAATTAATTCAACTAGAAAATCAAATTTAGTTTACTAACCTTAGTGCAGAATTTTCTTTCCTTCAAACCTCTTCCTTTCTTCTTTTTTTTGTTGTCAAGTCCTTTATCAAGGCTTGAAAGAAAGGTTTAATGTTGGAGGTTTAACTTTCTATGTTGGGATTTAGGGTTTGCTTAAGCTCAAAATGAGCTTTAATAGTGGTTTAAGTGAGGGAGAGGGTGAGAGAGGGAGTGAGGCGGCAACTAGGGAAAGAAGACCAAATGAATCTTTTTTTTTTCTTTTCTTTTCTTTTCTTTTTTATGTCTTATGGAAGACCAAAATATCACTTTAATTAAATTTATTAATTATAGGATTTATGGCATCATGCATGATGCCATGCCTAATGTCATCTCCCTACACCTTTTTCATTTTCTCTTTTTTTTTTCTATTAGTTTTTTAATTTAATTCTCGATTTCAAAATTTTTTTTTCTCCGATTTTATTTGACAGTTAGGTCAGGAGTCAGCTCTCGGGGTCAATTGACCAAATTGCCCCTCGCAGGTTCAACCCGGTTTGCAAATAATTCAATAATTCTTTCGGCTCCCTGACCTAATTATTTGACTGGCTTAACAATTCTTTTTCGTGATTTTCTCTTTTTCACTGTGTTCGTAAGGGTCCTAAGGACGGCAGCGTCATATTTTACAGTTCGAAATTCGAGTTTAAATCGACTTCGCAGTCTTTCCCGAGAAGGTCACCCATTGCTGTGACTCTTGGCTCGTTTAACTTCTTATGTTTTGTTTTTCTTATTTATACTTAACTAATTGGCAATTACTAATTATTTATGTTTATAGCTTATTTAGTTGTCTTAAGTGTGGTTCTAATCCCCTTAATTGTCCGAACTGACACCGGTCACCGGAACAGTGAAATATACCAGGCTATACAAATAGGGTTGTTACAATGAGTCATCTCTAGGGGTGAATTGACCAATTTGCCGCTCGCTGGTCTAATCCGGTTTGCTAATAATTCAGTATTCCTTTCGGAACCCTGACCTAATTATTTGACCTACTTATCAACTCTTTTCTATGATTTTCTCTTTTCCACTAGCTTCGCAATAATTTTTAAGATTGTGGTGTCATAATGTCCCGTTCAAATTAAGGTTAGAATTGACCTCGCAGTCATTGCTCAGTAAGGTCACCCATCTCTGTAATCCCCGGCTCATTTAACCTTTTATGTCCTATTTTTTCTTATTTATACTTGACCTTCTGATAATCACTATTAATTTTCATTTAGGGCTTTTCTAGATGTCTTAAATATGGTTATAATCCTTCTAATTGTCCGAACCGACACCGGTCACCGAAATAGTAAAATACACAGACCTATGCATATGGGGTGTTACAAGCCAACATGTAACACCTGGCTTTCATATCATGCTCCTTCCACTTGTCCAATGTTTAAAATTCCTCTGGACTAGCCCCTGGAGGTAAGGACCCAGGAACTTTTGAATCCTGAACATATCCTATATGTTTTATGTTCAGGACAAGCTTTAGGTTCCTAAGCTAATCAGAAAGATTAGGTCCTGTCAACCTATTGTGATCAAGTATGCCCACAAGGACATTGGAGAATTTATTATAAATCATTAGACTCAAATCATAAATAAGTTCCGTTTGTAATTGGAGAAAACAATTCTTCAAATACCTGAAAAAAAAAACACTTCCAATAATTTTCTCAACTCCCAACCTCCAATAAATCTCAAATCAACTCAATTCAATTCACTTCAAAATAATTCCACAATCCAATCAAAATTTATCATCTCAAAATATTTAATAACTTCATTCACAAGGCAAAAAATATGAAATTCACAAGTACAAATATTAATTTACAGAAGAAAATCCAAAAATAATATTATTACTGTAACACCCTCCCTGTAGCAACTCTGTACAGTCTACTGTTCCGGTGACCGGTGTCGGTCCGGACAGCTAGAACGTCCGAAAAAATATTTAAACTAAAGTAAAGAACCATAATTAACTCAAATATTAATAAGAAAAATTTAGGAAAAATTTTAGAAATAAAATACAACTAAGTCAAGTGAGCCGGTGCCCAAGCGATGGGTAACCCAGAGGTGAGTTGCGGTTCTCGCAATTAGGAGCCCTAGACCCGAGGAAAAATTCATAAAATAATTTTTGGGACTCCAGAGAAGGGTCATTGAGGTTCCTATGGCATTAGAATGCCAAGAAAATACCTAGAAAAATTTTTCAATCGGTACAGACAATTTTGACCCGTTAAGCCAAACGGAGGGCATTTTGGTCATTTCGCCTTCAGAGACGATTTTTGGCCGACTTGTCTAGTTGAGTAAATAATTATTATGACATAAAATATGAATTAATATTGATGAAAAATTTATTTGAAGCTAGTAGAAAAGAAAAGAAAAAGAAAATACAAGAAAATGCCCATTTATGACATATGATGATGTCATTTACTTTCTCCCAACCAATCATCATTCAACAAGCTTTCTTAAATCACTTAAAAGAGACAAATGGACCTAAAAATTCTGCTCTTCTTCTTCTTCTTCTTCCTCCAATACGTGACCTCTCTTCCATAGCTAAGTATATTCAAGCTTTTCAAAGCTTGATTCACCCATTTCTACCCAACAAAATCATAACCTAGCTTCACAAAAAATGAACCTAGCAACTTGAGCAACCTCTAGGCAGCCAAAAGAAGAAGAAAGAAGGAGTTTGGGTAGCTTGAAAAATCTGCCACCTAAAGGTTAGTGCACATATACACCTAAAGCTTTTTACTCCTATGTTAAAGACTTGGAATAGGTAAGAATTTGTAACTAAAATCAAAACAAACTCATGTGTATGTGTACATGAATTTCGGCAGCCCTATTGTAGGGATAGGAATGAGTGTTTTGTTGGACTTAGAGTGGGCTAGAAATGATGTTTAAGGTATATATATGCATGGATAATGAACTAGTGTGCTAACTAAGGTGTATGGGTAAATTGAAATGGATGCTAGGGTTTTGAGAAGTGAAAAATTGACTTGGCTTAGGAAATTGTTAGAGAAAATTTTAATGGTCAATTAGTGACCATTTTAGGTGAGTTGACCATAATTTGGACTGAAATATGGAATGGCAAAGTGGAATGGTAGGCTACCTAGGGACAGCAGCAGAGTGACTGAAATCGCAGTCCACTTAGACAGCCATAACTTTGGCTGTGTAGATCCAATTGGTGTTTGGCCAATTGGAAATTAAACTAGGCTTATAATGGCACATTTTTGCTGAAGAAACCATGCCCAAAAGACCAAAGCAAGAGGACCAAAACTTGGCCCCAATCCGGATACCCTGCAACAGCACCTGCAGAAATGACCAAATGAATAGTAACTGTTCATTTGGCCATAACTCACTGTAGATATGGTCAATTGACTTGAAATTTTTATAGCAACAATTTAAGACATAGACAAACAACTTTCATGAAGGAACCTACCTCAAATTATGGCCAGAACCCATCCAACCAAGTGATTCCAGTTACTGTTCATGTTACTGTAGATATGGTCAATTCTGCAGATTGGCAATCCGGCCAGCTGTGGTTTTTGGACCATATCTAGAGCTACAAAACTCCAAATGGAGTGATTCAAAAAAGGAAATTCAACTAGACAAAATAAGGAACAACCTTTATGTTTACCATTTCCTCAAATTCCCACTGCAACAGTGTCTAATGGAACAGTAAAGTTAGGCTTCACAAACTGAAAATTCTGCCCTTTTGGTTTTAAGCTTAGAAATGGTAATGGCAATCAATTCCAACAAGTTTTAAATACAAAATGTGGTATGTTTGGGGTGTTAAAACCAATACACCTATTTTCTATCCAAAAGTTAACTTTTTTGTTGACCAATGAGGTGAATAGTAAACAAAATGACACATAATACATAAGTAATACAACTTGAAATATAAAATGTAATTAACACAAATGGATTGCTTAGAGTATAAATGAGATAAAGTTATCATTAGGATTTACGTCTTTGTTTCAAATAGGATTATAATACCTTGTACAAAAATTGGTACATGAGAGGTAATAATGTGAATACTAATTCATATAAATATTGTAACGATTAGATGAATCACATGGATGTGTAAATGGGTTAATTGCTCTCATCATGAGAGAAATGGAAATATTTCGATGTACAAATGGTACATGAAAATCGATTGATGTAAATTACAATTAATGTGAATGGTATGATGAAGGCATAAATTATATAAAAATGAGATTTGAAGATTTATGCTTCTACTATAAATAAAATTAAAATACTATGAACGATAATTGGAACATGAAATGAAATAATAAAACTTATGAACATTTAATGATATTATGTGCCCTTGTATTGCCTAGACATGGGTGTCAGATTGGATAGTTTGGCATGCCAATAAGGTATTGTTTTAGCAGTACTGCGAAAGGAAAGGCTTTGTGCCTGTATTCATGGCTTTGTGCCCGTATCCATGGCTTTTATGCCCGTATTCATGGCTTTATGCCCGTATCCATGGCTTTTATGCTCGTATTCATGGCTTTTATGCCCGATTATGTGATATCATAGCTTTTAGCTATATTGACTGCATACGTGATTGACGTTCTGCGTCCCATGGTATGACGGCCCGAGGCACTGTGGTGCCCAGTGCCAACGACCCGTTATCCATTCCAGTCGTCCAGTATAGGTTACTTGGGCAACCAAATGAATGGAAAAGTATAACTGTGATTGAACTGATTATTAAAGAAAATACGAAAATTAAGTATCAGGAATGATTACAAAAATACCAAGAAGCTCAAGATCATGAAGAAAATAATTAACGAAATGCATGAAAAAGTTAATATCATAAAACATGATTAGCCCTCGACTAAACAATAAGTTAGTAATTAGTCAATTCTTATGAACACAATAGCAAGGAAATTATTATTTTTTTATTTGCATATTATATTTTCTTGTATTATTGGCACCACTAAGCTTTATGCTTAGCGCGTCGCTTTTGCAACGCGTAGGTACTGAAGATTTGGACAGAGGGCCCGGTAGACCACAGATTGGGTAAGGCCATTCACAGTTTTGCATAGCGTCCGTGTCACCTCACAGACTATAGTGCATTGGTAGGACACTAGATCCCATTTTGTATTTTGAGATTTTTGTAAATTTGGTAATTAAACTCTTATTTTATCATATGTATTTGAACAAATGTAATATAATTTTGTATTAATGTAAGTACTTGTAATTTGTGATTATAAATCACATGTGAGAATTTATTTATGATTTGAGTCTAATGATGATGTGAAAAGACAAATAGAGGAATCGTTAAGAAATTGCTGTGACTTGATGTGATACAAAATGTGAATTGTATATGAGTACCATGAGATGAATGATTGAGAAATAAATGAAATTGCTGAAATTTTTTTGAGACTTTGTTGATAATTGGAGTTGGGATTGATTGAATATGATCATAGGAAGTGTTTTTCACAGTTCAAGAACTGCTTCTCCATTTTTAGCCGGTACTCCGCCGGATTTTCTATAAAATTTTCGGAACCTCAAATAAATTACAATTTCAATAAATGAATTATATTTCACAAGTTATTTTCAAAACTATGATAAAAACGAACTAAGATAAAATAGAGTGCTCTGGCACACTGAGTGGCATAACTTGCTCGGCTACACTGTAGTCGGGTAAGGGGTGTCACAATTACAATTTATTTACAACTGCTCAACTTTACATTGATACATAAAGCGTTATAATATTTATATCAAAATTAACTATAAGGGTATAAAATAATACCCGTACAAAAGATCAGTGTGGTCCACAATTCAATAGCAGCTCACTCTGCTGCTTTTTCCTTGCTCTTATCTGCGACAGCAAAATAAGCTATCGCTGAGTATAAAAATACTCAGTGGTTCACAATAAAAATTTGAAATGTAATACATAAATCATTCATTATCAAAACACAGTTTAAATATTTCTCAATCACATTTCGCAAATTATCAAAGCTCATAATAACACAATTTAGTCAAATAATTTAATAAACACAGTGTTGCCAAAATCATACACAACTTAAGCCATAACACAAAATTTCTTATCAATGCCGTGTTGTACACCATGACAAAGCAATCTACAACCCCATTAATCGAAATCAATGAGGGAGGTGGCTAGCTAGCTAATGAGTACTCATCCGATTTCAACCTCAACTGGCAAGCCAGAGAGGGAGGAAAATAAACGATCTCAACCCCATAAATGGAGGAGGAATAATGTGATACTGTCATGCTAAGTGTGAACACAAAATCAAGTCAAAACAATTTATTTAAACAATTTATGAGAAATCTTATCAATTTCCAAAGTCATATTTGCGATTATAAAATGGCAACACAGTACATAATTAATCGCAGAAGTCAAATTTTTGAGAATAAAATATTTAAACAAGAATTATTGTCCACAAACCTGACGTGAGTCGCCTCTAGGCCTTGACTCAGTCTCTCCGAGCTTCCAAGTCTTTTTCAGCTGAAACACATTGTGACACCCCTTACCCGACTACAGTGTAGCCGAGCAAGTTATGCCACTCAGTGTGTCGGAGCACTCTATTTTATCTTAATTCATTTTTATCATAGTTTTGAAAATAACTTGTGAAATATAATTGATTTAAGCCATTTATCGAAATTATAATTTATTTGAGGTTCCGAGAATTTTATAGAAAATCCGGCAGAATACCGGCTAAAAATGGAGAAAACAGTTCTTCGGAACCTGTGAAAAACACTTCCTATGATCATATTCAATCAATCCCAACTCCAATTATCAACAAAGTCTCAGAATAATTTCAGCAATTTCATTTATTTCTCAATCATTCATCTCATGGTACTCATATACAATTCACATTTTGTATCACATCAAGTTACAGCAATTTCTTAACGATTCCTCTATTTGTCTTTTCACATCATCATTAGACTCAAATCATAAATAAATTCTCACATGTGATTTATAATCACAAATTACAAGTACTTACATTAATACAAAATTATATTACATTTGTTTCAAATACACATGATAAAATAAGAGTTTAATTACCAAATTTACAAAAATCTCAAAATACAAAATGGGACCTAGTGTCCTACCAATGTACTGTGGAAGTTGAGGTGACATGGACACTATGCAGAACTGTGAACTGCCTTACCGAATCTGTGGTCTACCGGGCCCTCTGTCCAAATCTTCAGTACCTACGCGTTGCAAAAGCGACGCGCTAAGCATAAAGCTTAGTGGTGCAAATAATAAAATAGAAAGAAATAATATGCAAATAAAAATCATAATTTCTTAGCCATTGTGTTCATAAGAACTGAATAATTACTAACTTATTGTTTAGTCGAGGGCTAATCATGTTTTATGATATTAACTTCTTCATGCATTTCGTTAATTATTTTCTTCATGATCTTGAGCTTCTTTGTATTTTTGTAATCATTCCTGATTCTTAATTTTCGTATTTTCTTTAATAATCAGTTCAATCACAGTTATACTTTTCCATGCCCAAGTAACCTATACTGGACGACTGGACTGGATAACGGGTCGTTGGCACTGGACACTTCGGTGCCTCGGGCCATCATGCCATGGGACGCAGAACGTCAACCACGTATGCAGTCAGTATGGCTAAAAAGCCATGATATCACATAATCGGCATAAAAGCCATGAATCCGGGCATAAAAGCCATGAATACGGGCATAAAGCCATGAATACAGGCATAAAGCCTTTCCTTTCGCAGTACTGCTAAAACAATACCCTATTGGCATGCCAAACTATCCAAACCAATCACATTAGGCCTACTAGGGCATTTTGCATTTTTAAGTTTCACAATTTTTGAATTTCAAGTTTTCATGTCACTATTCATTTCATTAGTCAACTAAAATGTTGACTTTTGCATAAACAATAGGTACATTGGTTTTAGTACTCCCAACATACCACATGTTGTATTTAAAACTTGTTGGTTTTGGTCACTTTCTCAAAGTTTAGGTCATTTTGGCAAAATTGCCAATTTTTGGTTTTGGTGTCACTATTCACCTCATTGGTCAACAAAAATGTTGACTTTTGGATAGAAAATAGGTGTATTGGTCTTAACACCTCAAACATACCACATTTTGTATTTCAAACTTGTTAGTATTGGTTGCCAATACCATTTTTAAGCTTAATGCTAATTGAGCAAAATTTTTGGTTTTCATGCTTCATCTTTACTGTTCCATTTGTTATTTTTACAGTGGGAATTTGAGGAAATGGTAAACATGAAAGTTGTTCCTTATTTTGTCTAGTTGAATTTCCTTTTTTGAATCACTCCATTTGGAGTTTTGTAGCTCAAGTTATGGCCAAAATAAGTTTACTGTTCACGTGCAATCTCATGCCGAGATTTTGGTCCGCAGATTTTTGGTCCAATTTTGGTCAGTAATTTGATCAAGTTAAGTTCATAATTTGGTCTAAATTTCTTCATATGAAATGTTCTACTATGCCTTAGGTTTCCATCGGTTCAAGAATCGCCTAAATCCGAGTTTTCTAGAGAGAGTTATAGTCCTCCAAACATTGCTGCTCAAATGAAAATTCTGGAAATCTCAGTACAGTAAACTTCACTTTGCTCAATGATTTGATTAGGTTCTGTCATAATTTGGGGTAGGTTTCTTCATGAAAGTTGTTTGTCTATGTCTTAACTTGTTGCTGTAAAAATTTCAGGTCAATTGACCATATCTACAGTGAGTTATGGCCAAATGAACGATCGCTCATTTGGTCATTCTGCAGGGGCTGTTTGCAGGGTATCCGGATTGGGGCCAAGTTTTGGTCCTCTTGCTTTGGTCTTTTGGGCATGGTTTCTTCAGCAAAAATGTGCCATTATAAGCCTAGTTTCATGTCCAATTGGCCAAACACCAATTGGACCAACACAGCCCAAGTTATGGCAGTGCAAGTGGACTGAATTTTCAGTCCCTCTGCTGCACTCATTGGGCAGCCTTCCATTTCAGTTTTGCCATGCATTAACTCACTTCAAATTATGATTAACTTGCCTTAAATGGTCACTAATTGACCACTAGAATGTCCATTAATCATTTAAAAACAATATCTCCAATTTTCATACTAACCCTAATTGATCAAATCTCATTCTCATACAAACTCAAAAAATTCAACTCCATTAAACTCCAATTCATATATATGCATTAATTGACATTAATATACAAACTTAATTGCAATTAAACCATCAATACCCTAACCCTCTCTTGGCTTCCACCATTCATACATACTCCTACATAAGTGTTTTATTCAATTTCTTAACAATTTCTTATTCACTTGAACTTCCTAACATGGAATAAAAAGAAAAATGTAAGAGTTAGCACTAACCTTTTTTTTTTAGCAGAATTTTCCCAAGCAATTCCTTCACTTTCTTGGCTTTTCTTGGCTGCCAAACACTCCTACAAGGTGTGGGGGTAATTTTTATTGAAGGGATCTAGGGTTTTTGGTGCAAGATAAGCAAGGTTTCCAAGCTTGGAAGCTTGAACTATGGTGGAAACCCTCTCCTTTCTTTCTCTACGTTTTGGCTGCCCAAGGATGAAGATGGGAGTGCAGATTTGGTCTTTCATTTTGTCTCTTTTTAATTAGTTTTTATCTCTTTTAATTTGGCTTGTTGGGTTGTGATTGGTGGAAGCCTTCCAAATGACATCATGTGATGTCATATTTAGGTTTTTCTTTCATTTTCTTTTCTTCTTTTCTCTACTCATTTTCACTTTAATTTTTAGTAATATTTCTTCATATTTTATGTCATATTAATTATTTACTTAACTGGACAAGTCGGCCAAAAATCACCTCTAAAGGCGAAATGACCAAAATGCCCTCCGTTTGGCTTAACGGGTCAAAATTGTCTGTACCGATTGAAAAATTTTTCTAAATATTTTCTTGGCATTCTAATGCCATAGGAACCTCAATGACCCTTCTTTGGAGTCCCAAAAATTATTTTATAATTTTTCCCCGGTCTAGGGCTCTCGTTATAGAACCGCAACTTACCTCTGGTTACCCATCGCTTGGGCACCGGCTCTTTTTGACTTAACTGTATTTTATTTCTAAAATTTTTACTAAATTTTTCTCATTAATATTTGAGTTAATTATGGTCCCTCACTTTGATTTGAATATTTTTCCGGACGTTCTAGCTGTCCGGACCGACACCGGTCACCAGAATAGTAGACTGTGCGGAATTGCTACCGGGAGGATGTTACACACATAGTTTCATAGTGTTTCAGTACCATAACTTAGCATAAATCCAAAAATTAAATTTAACTTCACTTTTATCTAGCTCTAACGTGCAAAATTTGACGTTCTCGAAATTTTTGTGTTTCGAGTTACTATTCACTACACTATTCAAGTCAAATTATTGACTTTTTAAGGCTTACTAGGTATGGAAACTCTAACTTCACCCACATACCACATTTTGGTCATTAAATTTGTTGGTTTTGGTCATTTTCTCAAAGCTTAAGTCCTTTAGGCAAAATTGTCAAATTTTCAGTTTTGGTGTCCATAGTTGCACTGTTCCATTGGTCATTTTACTGTTGGAATTTGACAAAACTTCCTTCATAGAAAATGTTCCTTATTATCTTAAGTTTATTCTCATTTTTGGATCACCCCAATTGGATTTTTGTAGCTCAAGTTATGGCCATTTGAACCATGGCTGCCGGATTGGACACA
This sequence comes from Hevea brasiliensis, assembly GCF_030052815.1. NCBI lineage: Eukaryota > Viridiplantae > Streptophyta > Magnoliopsida > Malpighiales > Euphorbiaceae > Hevea > Hevea brasiliensis. Next base: position 31,765,002 of record NC_079508.1, on the reverse strand, counting down.
ACCCAGATTTTCTGGGCAATTTTGGTGCTGGCAGTTTTGGGTCACCAACTTGGGGTGGCCAAATGACTTGGTTTCTGGCAGAATTTGGGTTTTTGTTCTTTATGAAAGTTTTAGTTCTATATCTCATCTAACCACTGGTAAAATTTCAGGTCATTTGGACCTGTCTAGCTCGAGTTATGACCAAATGAACTAACACTGTTCATTTGGTCAGTTTGTACAAGGCAGCCTACACTTTTCCAACTTTGGTCAATTTGTTCACTAGGTTTTGGTCACTTGTTGGGCATGCTTCCTAAATGAAAATTGTGTCATTTAGTGTCTATTTTCATCCCCAATTGATCCCATATCAATTGGACTTGTAAAATTTTATTTTTGGTCCTTCAAAGCTGACTTGGTCATGCTGCCAGCAGCATGACCACACTCCCTCCGAATTTAGCTTTAATTCCAACCATTTCAACACAACTCATTTGGTCACAAATGACCATTTTTCACTTCACAATAGGTCAAAGACATCATTTACTCATTTCTCACATTTTTGGTTCATAAACCCTAATGTTCAAAACCCTAATTCACCAACCTCATGCATTTAACCACATTTAGTGCTTTTAATCCTAACCATTCAACTTAATAAAGTTTCTAAACTCATTTAAATACATAAAACCATGCAATTATACTCCCATCACCTGCTGGCTGAAATTCAGTTTAGTCCCTCACACATATTTTTATTTCATTTCTTTAGTTTCTAGTTAATTAGGCTATAAACACAACTAATTCAACAAAAAAAATCAAATTTAATCTACTAACCTTAGTGCAGAATTTCTTTCCTTCAAACTTCTTCCTTTCTTCTTTTTTTTTTGTTATCAATAGGTTTACCAAGCTTCAACAACAAAGTTTAATGAAGGGATTTGTGAAATTTATGGCTAGTTTTGGGGTTTAAGAAGCTTAAGAGTAAGCTTCCATGGAGGTGTTTTAATGGAGAGGGAGAGAAAGAGTGAGGCGGCTTGGAATGAGGAAGAAGTCTTTATTTTTTTTTTCTTTTCTTTTCTTTTCTTTTATGTCTTAGGAAGACCAAAAATTCCAATTAAATAAAATTTTAATTAAAATACTTATGGCATCATGCATGATGTCATGCATGACGTCCTCTCCCTACACCTTTTTCATTTTCTTTTTTTTTTCTATTAGTTCTTTAATTTAATTCTCAATTCTGAAATTTTCTTTTCTCCGATTTTATTTGACAGTTAGGTCAGGAGTCAGCTCTCGGGGTCAATTGACCAAATTGCCTCTCCCGGTTCATCCAGGTTTGCAAATAATTTAATATTTCTTCCGGCTCCCTGACCTAATTATTTGACTGACTTAATAGTTCTTTTTCGTGATTTTCTCTTTCTCACTATGTTTATAATGGTCATAAGGACCGCAGCGTCACATTTTACGGTTCGAAATTTGAGTTTAAAACGACTTTGCAGTCGTTCCCGCGAAGGTCACCCATCGCTGTGACTCTCGGCTTATTTAACCTCTTACGTTCTGTTTTTCTTGTTTATACTTAACTAATTGAACATTACTAATTATTTGTGTTTATGGCTTCTCTAGTTGTCTTAAGTATGGTTCTAATCCCCTTAATTGTCCAGTCCGACTCCGGTCACTGGAACAGTGAAATATACCGGGCTATACAAATAGGGGTGTTACACAGGCTCAATCATTTATTTGGCCCTTAATGCTCAAAACCTCAGGCACATCTATTATTGGTTTATCTTGCATTAGTTAAGTTGATCCCAGCTAGCAAGTATGCAAATTAACTTTATTGACCTCAGGCACATCCATTATTGGCCACCAAGCATTCAAATACTTACAACATCCTATGCTTAACAATTACTCCTAAGGAAATCTCTTAAAACAAATGCATTATTCCCATGTTTCCATAGCTAATAATACATATGTTTAAAATTCCTTAAAGTAATTGCCTCAATGGAAGGCTATGATATAATTACCATAATTATACAATTACAAACTTAATCATTTAATTAAAAGATTTTGTGATCGGCTTAATTACTATTATGGTCTCACTTTGCACATTATCCAATTTGGCATGCATATATCACATATTTGCAAACAACGATACACATCTCATGCATACATGGATAATTATATAGAATGGCATGATCATGGGCTTTCTAAGGGATTCAATTTTGAGCCACCAAGAATTGAATTAGGGCATTCCTAGGTGTATTTCATTCATTCATTTTATAAGAATTGCTAAAGGAGTACATAATCAATATCTTGATCTTAATCTCCTTCCACTAGTCCCACCAATGCTCTTGACCTCCTTGCCCTTCTTGCAATCCAATTACATTGTAACCCTTGGCATACCAAGGTGAATTTATAAGAATTTGGACTTTAAAGTCCTTAAATAAATGAAAATACATCCTAAGTTAACATAACATTTATGATACATGCCACTAAAAATAAAATTAATTATTATTCCATCCCAAAGAAAAATAAAAGAAATTAATCCAATCACATTGGTCTTTTATTGTCCATGATCATCCATCATGCATATTGACATTTAACAATTAACATAAATATACATGTTAAATTAAATTGAATATCACATATTCAATCAACATTCAACTTGAATTTTATTCAAATTAATCTTAAATTTAGGAACTTTTTCCAAAATTAATTTTTATGAAAACAATTTTCAAAATGTATTTGTATGATTGGAAATCCTAATTGAATCATTCAATTAGGTCTAGGCTTGATTTTGGATCCCAAATTATACAACAATTGCATAAAAGGCCCAAAAAATAGCCAAAACACGCCCCTTGTCACACCTTACCCCTCTATAAGGCATAACATGATCCCGTAGAATACCTAATAAACTATCGAACTTCACCTACCGATAACTCATTAAGTACGCTACAAGGGATTTTAAAATAATTTTCTTATTTTTAACAAATGGTGAGCATTTTCTTATAGGTATTTAAAACATTTAATTAAATTTAAAACTAATTAATATTTTTGGTCCATTTTATTTTTTCGTAAATTTTATAAAAATTTTGACAGAGTTCCGTTTATATTTTGAGAAAACAGTTCTTCAAATGCCTGAAAAAAAGCACTTCCAATAATTTTTCTCAACAACTACTTCAATTTCCCAATCAATCTCAAGCAATTTCACAAGTTCAAAATTCAACAATCCTCAAGATACTGTCAATCAATTTCATACATTCATATTTCTTTGAAGATAACAATTTATATATACATCATACTAAAATTTACATTAAGAAAATCTAAACTAAAATTTATTATAAATTTTATACAAATTTTGTACAAGCTGCTCAAGACCGAATTTACATGTCCATATATTTATGCGCAATACATACATCAAATTAAATATTTACAATCAAGGTATAAATTATACCCGATAACTTCAAGCTGATAGATCCTCAATCCTCAGCAGCTCAGTCTGCTGCTCCTCTAGTCTCTATATCAGTGACAGCAATAACAGCTATCGCTGAGTACTAGGACTCAGTGGTGCACAACATACTAAAATAATCTTTATGCAGAATTTAAATCACATTTATTCAAAAATTGAACTGAATATGAAAATTAAATACAAAACATGAATTATGAGATTTTAATCCCAAACAATTTCATTTCAAGAATCAAAACACATTTCACAAAACCCACAGTTAGATCATGCCATTCGAAACAAATATAATCTCAAGGCTAAGGAGAAATCACATCACAAGGCTAGCTAGCTCAAATATATGGATATCCATTCAAATCCTCTTCTACTAGCACACCTCAACACTTCTCCAGAGAAGGAATCAAAATTCGAAACTAATTACCACCACTAGTCATGCTAGTGAGGTGTACAAATATATGATCATGACACTGTGGTTTCAAAACTTATCTTAACAATTTGCTAAACATTGTCATTTCAAATATACACAATAACTTTCAACAATTTAAATCAAAACATCATAAATAATGTCACAAATAAACTTTCAACAATTCAAAGCAAAAGTAAAATACATATTTCATTCATTTTATCAATGAATTTTAAAGCATAGTGATGTTGTGCACAAACCTCAAGCGAGTCGCCTCTTGGCCTTGACTCAGTTCCTCGGGTTCTTTCCCGGTATTCTTTTCAACTGAAACACACAATTTTACAGTGTTTTAGTACCATAACTTAGCATAAATCCAAAAATAAATTTAACTTCACTTTTACCTAGCTCTAACGTGCTAAACTCGACGTTCTTGAAATTTTGTGTTTCGGAGTTACTATTCACTACACTATTCAAGTCAAATTGTTGACTTTCTAAGGCTTAATAGGTATGGGAATTCCAACTTCACCCACATACCACATTTTGGTTACTAAATTTGTTGGTTTTGGTTGTTTATTCAAATTATAAGTCTTTTAGGCAAATTTGATAAATTTTCAGTTTTGGTGTCTAAGGTTGCACTGTTCCATTGGTCACTTTTCTGTTGGAATTTGGCAAAACTTTCTTCATAAAAATTGTTCCCTATTGTCTTAAGTTTATTCTCCTTTTTGAATCACTCCAATTGGACTTTTTTAGCTCAAGTTATAGCCATTTGAACCATGGCTGCCGGATTGGATTCAACCCAGATTTTCTGGGCAATTTTTTGTGTTGGCAGTTTTAGGTCACCAATTTAGGGTAGCCAAATGACTTGGTTAGTGGCATAATTTGGGTTTGTGTTCTTCATGAAAGTTTTAGGTCTATATCTAAACTATCCACTGGTCAAATTTCAGGTCATTTAGACCTTCCTAGCTCAAGTTATGGCCAAATGAACAAATACTGTTCATTTAGTCAGTTTGTACAGGGTAGACTGTGATTTTTCAAGTTTGGTCAATTTGTTCACTAGGTTTTGGTCACTTTTTAGGCATGCTTCCCAAATGAAAATTGTGTCATTTAGTGTCTATTTTCATTCCCAATTGGTCTCATACCAATTAGACTTGTAAAATTTTATTTTTGGTCCCTTAAAGGTAACTTGGTCATGCTACCAGCAGCATGACCACACTCAATCCGAATTTGGCCTTAACTCCAACCACTCCAACACACCTCATTAGGTCACAATTGACCATTTCTTTCCTTAAACTAGGTCCAAGATATCATTTACAAGTTTCTCACATTTTTGTCTCTAAACCCTAATGTCCAAAACCCTAATTCACACTAATTGTTGCATTTAGCTAATTCAAAGTTTTTAATCATAACCATTTAACTAATTAAGGTTCATATACCCATTCAAACCATTCAAACCATGCAATAAAACTCCCATACACATGCTGGCCAAATTTCAGTCATGGTCCCTCAACAAATTTTTCTTTTCATTTTAAGTTTATTTACAAGTTAATCAAGCTAAAAACACAACAAATAAACTAATTTTATATCTTAAATCACTAACCTTGTTAGGGGTCTTTTTCCTCTTCTTATTTCTCCTCCTTTCTTCTTCTTTTTGTAGACAATAGCTACATCAAAGGTCTAGGTTAAGATTTACTTAAGGACTTTAGGGGAATTTATGGTTAAATTGGGGTGTATGAAGCTTAAATTTGGAGCTCCAATGGAGTTTGGAAGAGAGAACTTTGGGGAGAGAGAAAGGCCGGCTTGGAAGGGAAGAAGACAATGAATTTTTTTTTCTTTATTTTGTATATTTATCCCTTAATTGACTTAGTCAAAATATCAAGTAAATAAAAATTTATTTATGACCTCATATGTGATGTCACTACCTTTTTTACTTTTCTTTTTCTTTTTTTTTCTATTTATTTTTCTATTAGTTCTTTAATTTAATTCTCGATTCCGAAATTTTATTGTCTCCGATATTATTTGACAGTTAGGTCAGGAGTCAGCTCTCAGGGTCAATTGACCAAATTGCTCCTCGCCGTTTCAACCTGGTTTGCAAATAACTCAATATTTCTTCCGGCTCCCTAACCTAATTATTTGGCTGGCTTAACAGTTCTTTTTCGTGATTTTCTCTTTTCCACTGTGTTCATAAGGGTCCTAAGGACCACAGCATCATGTTTTACGGTTCGAAATTTGAGTTTAAAATGACTTCGCAATCCTTCTCGAGAAGGTCACCCATCGTTGTGACTCTCGGCTCGTTTAACTTCTTATGTTCTATTTTTCTTGTTTATACTTAACTAATTGGACATTACTAATTATTTGTGTTTATAGGTTATCTAGTTGTCTTAAGTATGGTTCGAATCCCCTTAATTGTCCGGACCGACTCCGGTCACCGGAACAGTGAAATATACCAGGCTATACAAATAGGGGTGTTACACCCCTGTTAAGAAAAACACGCCCCTTATGTAAAAACACAGCCCATGTTCCAATAATACAGCCTGAGATGTCAATCACACAGGGTGAGGTGCGAAATAACACGGGTCGTGTCGTGCGACATGCCCCTAGGTGCTCAAAAGCACGAGCTGTGTCACACGACACGCCTATTCCATGTCAACAAGCCCAGAAACACGGCACGTGGCCTAGGACACGCCCAGGCTATGTTTCTTGCGGCAATGAGGCATTTCCTAGGGTTTTTCAATCCGAACCAAATTCAATTGCACCCAAACCTCATCTAATCACATAATTGAGTTCCAAAATCAATCCTAATGGCAAATATTGTGGCTTTAATACCAATTGAAGGCTTGGAAAGCATGATTTAGGGCCTTTAGAAGATTGAAATTCAAAATTTCAACTAGGGTTTCATACAACATACCAAATGAATTATGCACTAGCCAACTTTTAATGCCCATAGGTATGCCAAAACACACTTTTAGCATGCATTAGAGGTTCATTTGCCATTAAAGATTGAGGTTTAGCATTTAATCACATTAAACCCTAATTAAAAGAGGAATTGTAGAAGATTAACCTCCAAGGCGCAGAATCAAACTTTCTAATCCCTCTGGTAATCTCCAAGAACTCCAAATGTAGCTCCTCTAGCTTGTCCACCAGAAGCTCACTAAGATTACCTTAGGCAGCCCCCAAATGTTCCTTTGATAGGTTGCCAACCACTCAAACTTTAGGGGTTTTTGCTTAGGTGAGGTTAGAATGGATATATAGGACTAGAAACCCTTTCTAGCAATTTTAATTCAAGAAGAAATTAAGGTTTCCTTCTAGAATTAATGGAGAAATGAAGAAGAGAGAGAGGGGACCAAGTGTGTCAGCCAAGAGAGAGGAGGAAGAAGATGAATTAAACTTATTTTAATTCTTTTTTATCTCTTATATATATAAGACAAAATAAATTAAATGTCTTGCCACGTGTGAAACCATAATTTAATTTTGCTTTATATTTATCTTAATCTCATTAAGACAAGTGTCAAAACTTGATTTAATATTCAATAATTCATCTTCCATCATGAGATGACAAGTGGCACACTTATATGGGTGCCACGTGTCACCATCTCATAGTGCCACGTGTCACCATATCATAGTGTCACGTATCACCATCTCATGGTGCCACGTGTCACCATGTAAAATTGTCATTTTGCCCTTGTATACAATTTTGAGTTTTCAACCCAAAATTATAATTTCTTCCTCAAATTAATTTATATCAAATATAAATTAATTAATTAATTAATTAATTTCTATTAATTAATTTCACCATTTTATTTATATTATACATTCAATATTCTATATTTGGTTTCAAGTCTTGCTAGAGACTTTGCAATCTTATTGCAAACCAAACCTATTTAATTAATTAATTAAATTCTTTAATTAATCAATTAAATCATAATTTACTTGATGATTAACTTTTGTAGGTGTGTGACTTACTAAGCTCATTACTAATTAGCAATGAGAAATGATATTAACTCTTAATATCATTAGAACTCTTTCTTACCATAAATGATTTCTCTAAATCATTTTAGGCATTTCATAGACCATGGTTGACAACTAGTATGGCATGCCATGGCCACCCAATTAGTAATAAGGAATACTTTAAACATGAACCTTTAATCATATGTTACCATACACTAAAATCTCTCCATTATAAAATCTCAATTCTAGCTGGAGTCATGGTTAATGTCGAACTCCATTTGCTATGAATATTATGTTCTCTTTTAATTTCAGTTTTTGATTAATCAGATTTTCTTGTCAGAAACTCCTTTCTAGTTAAGTCTATCTGTCCTTGCTTGAAACTTGAATCATCAAGAACAATTAAATGAATATGGGATTTTATCCCTATTTACTTCGAGTAACGGATCCCATCTTGATCAATACCTATCTCTATATATAACCAGTAGGAGCCAACACATGCCCATATACTTATACACAGTACGAATATGAAAGCAGTATCAAACTCAAACTACCTATATACAAGATAACTATGTTATCTCAGATATAGAGATTATATGCACTAATATGATATTTATGATAATGCATTGAAAAGAGTAAATTCTACGTGTTTGTCATAAGTGTCGCTAGTTCGACCTACTTATCATATAAGTGCCTATCATGTTTATTATGTGTCATGAGACTTACCACTCCAACTTAGCAGTATCTCATACTAATACTTTGGGAACTAACATGAATAATAATATTTCTGGATAAGTCATGTCCTTTTTGAAGTATCATTGATTGTGAACCAATTTATGATATTTTGAGCTAAAAAAAACTATCACTCGTGTTCTTAATAAGTTAATAATAGAATTTCTAACAAAATACCAATGGACATTTTTCATTACATATAGACAAATTATGTAAACAGAAAAGAATACTTGCCTTTTATTAATAAAAATATATATAAGATACAAGCAAAATGATATGTTTTATGGCATATTACTAACATACATTGTCTTAACAAATGAAGAATTTGTACAAATAGGTTTGATCGCCACTAAAAAGCAAGAATTCCTAACAATCCCTCAGGTTCTACATAAAAAGTATATTGAAAACCAAAATCATGTTTCTACCTATTCAAAAAGGAACTTCTATTTTTTGTCTCCGTTAAGAACACTAACTCAGGTTTATTTTAGGATATAAATTCCTTTAAAGAGTTCATTGTCAAGGGTTGTCTAGTCCCCTGACAATTCTAACCTAAGAAAATCATTTCCCCTGTGGTGTCTTTAGTTTAGCCACCTGAGCCTTAGAGTGAAAAAGATGAATCAAAGTCACTAGCTCTTAACTTGCTACAGAATTTGTTAGCACATTATTAATTCTGCTCCTCGCTAGTTGCTTCAATTTGTTTTTTATTTTGGCCCTTCTTCTCTTACATTGTAACTGGGCTTATCAGAGTGGGCTGCTTCGTTTGGTTAACATCCCCCTAATCCAGTGAACTTTGGGTTAGGTTTGTAAGACATGGTTGCAGAATTTAGAGTGAGAGAATTGGGTTACTTTCATATAAATGGGTTGCCCTTAAGTTGGGCCCATGACAATTCCAGAGGGCGATCAAAGATGGTCCTAGGGTTTGGGTTTGAGGTAAGTCATTTTGAAGGCTCACTGACAGTTGGGTAGAGTTTTTGCTCTAAGGTATAAGACGAGCTACTGAAAGAAGTTTCTTTATTAAGTCTATGGTGGATAGTGATTTCTTTGGACTGCTATTTGATTGGAGGGTCCATCTTTTGATAATCTTTATGGTTTGAAAAGAAAGAGTGTGATGCAAAAGGATTTTCATAAAGTCTAAGGAAGAAATAGATGTGACAAGTTTAAAATTAGGTGCGGCTATACTGATAAAGGATTGTTCTATGGAAACTAATGGCAATGGTGGATCATTTGATTTGCAGGAAATCTAGTTAATTGATGTGACTAAAGTTTGGGGATTGGATGGAGTGCTTGGTATGAGGGTATTGGCATGGAATTGACCCTCACCCGCCATTGCATCACACATGGACTGTGATGATTTCATCGACTTAGATGGGCTATTTTTCTATCTTCTTCCTTACTCAGGTGAAATTTTAAGGAAAATAATTCAGCTTCACCCAGTGCCGATATTCTCGCCTTTTGTCTTTATTTCCAGGAGCTAGAACTATTGAGAGATTAGGAGAAGTCAGGATCTGGTGTCCAATCAAGCCACACATATGGTAGAACTCCAACATCCATTCATATCAAAAATGAACCCTATCCATCGAGCCATCAGATCTTCTGTCAGTAAAGCCCTCAAATAAAGGCTTACTAATATCTACTTCTACTCTCATTCGAATGCAAGATCCAATAGAAACACCATGATAATTTGCAAGATCTACTTCAACAAGCCTTAAGAAAATTTTCCCTATCTGCTCTGTGTCACTTTTTTCCATTTGACTTAGAGGGAGTGCATGCACTTGAATCCAGAAGCGGCAAGTTTAGAAGTCAATTTCCTTTGGCTTTTGGTGAGGACACTAGCTTTTGAGTGTAAGAAGTTGGTTGTTAATAGAATAAGGGGCACCAACAAAAAACTCCTCATTGATCTCTCTCGTGACAAAGTAAAGATGAAAGTTTTTTTTTTTTTTCTTTTTGTTCTGAGAAAGGTTTGACTTGGAAATCAAAAGCCAGGTTCCAAACATTTTTTAGAATATTTTGGACGTGAGAGGCGGGGAAGACTTTAGAAGCAATGATTTTTCCAACTAGGACTATGTTAGATATATGTTCTACAGTATGTTCATCACAGTTGAGTTCCAAGGTGACATCATCCCGTGAAAGGAAGTTTGTTTTCTCACGTAATTCATTTATTGCAAGGGAAGGTTGATCCATACTGAAATTAAAACGATATATGGATTTGAGGTCATAAATGGTGGGTTGGGTAGGAAATGGAGAGGAAGGAAGAAGGATAGGCTCAGAAGATACCAAACCCTGAAGAAAAAGATCAGAGATGCCAATTATTGTGGAACTCAGGAGAACTTAAAGTTCCACTCCTTATAGAGAGAACACTCTCCCCTATCTTTTTGTTCTTTTGAAATACACAATTGCTTGTTCTATACGTAAACTATGCATAAATATATTAATTACAATAAAATAATATTTATGTATATTATTTATGCATATTTACTCTTCAAATAGAAGTACTCATTCTAACCACAGTAGAAAATGGTAATTTTATGGTTTTTTTAGTTTGAAAATCGTTTTTACTTTATCAAAAAAAAAATCTAGAGATTTTGATGAGTTTCATGAGGATTCTTGATGGTAGTCAAATTTATTTATGCATATAAAACATATATGTTTTCCCTTAGTTCTGTCAAATAGGCTTTTAAATCCATTACATTTATGACAAGTGGTAATTTTAAATTACATTTATTAATGGTAATTTTTTCTGCCACATCATATTTTAAATCTATCACATCTATGCTAAGTGATAATTTTTAATTAAATTTATTGATGACAATTTTTTATGTAAAGTGGCAATTTTAAATTACATTTATTGATGGCAATTTTTCCTATCATATAGGATTTCAAGTATGTTTTTCTTTTTATGCTACCACATAAGATTTTAAATCTATCACATTTGTAACACCCTCACTGTAGTCATTCCGCAAATTCTACTGTCCCAGTGACCGGTGTCGGTCCCAACAGCTAAAATGTCTAAAAAAATATTTAGACTAAAGTGAGGAGTCATAAATAACTCAAATATTAATAAGAAAAATTTAGAAAAAATTTTAGAAATAAAATACAACCAAGTTAAATGAGCCGGTGCCCTAGCGATGGGTAACCTAGTGGGAAGTTGCGGTCCTCACAGCTAGAAGCCTTAAAGCTAGGGGAAAATTCATGAAATAATTTTTGGGACTCTAGAGAATAGTTATTGAGGTTTCTAAGGCATTAGAATGCCAAGAAAATGCTTAGAAAAATTTTTCAATTGGTACAGATAATTTTAGTCTGTTAAACCAAAACAGAGGGTATTTTGGTCATTTCACCTTCAGAGGTGATTTTTGGCCGACTTGTCCAGTTATGTAAATAATTATCATGACACAAAATGTGAATAAATATTGCTAAAAATTAAATTGAAATTAAGTAGACAAGAAAAGGAAAGAAAATGAAAGAAATTGGAATTATGACATCATTATGATGTCATTAAAATCCTCCCACCCAATCAAACTTTGACACATGGCACTAACTTATTTAAAATGACTTAATGGGCAGAAAAAAAAAAAATCAGTTGCTTCTTTTCCTTCCTTCAACCAGCCGTTTCCTCTCCTCCATGCCCAACCTCCATTAAAGCTTATCAAAGCTTTAAACCTCACCAAATCTCACTTGAAATCCTTACCTAGTTTCACAAAAAATTAACCTAGCAACTTGAACATCCTCTAGGCAGCCAAAAGAGGAAGAAAAAAGAGAGTTTAGTTGGCTTGAAATTTTGCACCAACGAGGTTAGTGTCCAATTCTTGTTCCTTTTGCTTTAATTCATATTCAATGGCATGAATTGTGTAGGAAATATAAGAGAATAAAACAAACAAGTGTGTGTGTGTGTGCACCTTACAAATTTTGGCAGTTAGGGTTAGCTAGGGTTTGATGATTTTGCTTGGTAGAAAAATGGTTATGAGCAGCCTTTGGTAGTGGATGAGGGATTGAACATAATTAAGTAAATGAAATGCAAGAATTGTGCATGTATGAAATGAAAAATTGGACACTTGAACAATTTTAGGGTTTGCTTGTAACACCCCGAAGTTCGGTAGTGCGTTCTACTGTTCCAGTGACCAGTGTTGTTCGGACAGCTAGGATGCCTAGAACTACACTTCGATATGAGTGAGGAGACATAAAATAATGAAATACAAAAAAAGAAAATACAAGAAAAACAAAGAAAAAATAATAGCAAAGAAGTGTAACCAAGTTAAGCGAGCCGAGAACCCTAGTGATGGGTGACCGCACCGAGAAGTCACGGCGTGGACTGTTGGCTAGCCCTGGACCGTGGGGAACCCTGGAAAATATTTTTAGGACTTAAATAGACCCCTATTGAAGTATAAATATCATTAGAAATATCAAAGAAAAATCAAATAATTAGTACAAAGAAAAGTGAGAAATCGAAAAACAGACAAAACCCGATGTTACCGAAAAATCGGGAATGCAACCCGAACAGGGGCATTGTAGTCATTTGACATCCCGAATTGTCTTTTGACCTAAATGTCCATTAAAAATAAATAATATTACACTTGGAAAATATAATGAAAAATTAATTAGGGGTACCTAATGTAAATAGCCAAAAGTGGAGTGAAATTTGGGTAATTAGCACTTAAATAATATTAAATCAATTTCTTATGTGAGTGGACCACTAAGGGATTATAATATTCACTAAGTGGGCAAATGTAAACCCACTAAATACTTCATCATCTTCATTTCTTCTCCCATGCTGAAGTGAACTCCATTAAAGCCTCCATAGCCAAAACTTGTGAAAGCTTTTAATCTCCTCCATTCTCACCTCCAACCATCAAAGTTCCTTCATTAATCTTGATCCCCACTTAACAAGGAAGAAGTAGATACCAATATTAAGAAGTTTTAGTGAAGATTTAGCAAGTCCCAACAATAGGTAAGTTTGAGTTTTTGATTATTGCTTTGTTAAAGTTTGTAAGCATATTATGGGTGTTTGATTTATGAAGAAAGTTTTGAGGTTTGATGTTGAATGGGAATATGTACTTTTGGCAGCCATGGAAACACCTTGAAGGCAGTTTATTTGTACTTGTAAATGGTGAATTAAATGATTGGTTAAATGTATATTGTGTAGAAAATTGTTTGGGTGATGTATACTTAGTATATGTAAATGTGAAATGAAATTTAAAGCTTAGAAATTGATGTAATGTAAATGTACCATTGTGGCAGTTTGTTAACCCTTGAAGAATGCTGGAATTCATGCTTGGTTTATGGAATAATGATGTTAAAATGTGTTGGTTGTTATGGTATTTTTGGTGTATGTATGGTGGTGTGAAGTGGGACATGTAAATGAGCATGAATTGGTGATTGAATTGTTGTAAATTGAGTTGGACAAATTCTGCACTTGTTGGTGCACATTGAATGTAATTGTAAGCTGCCAAAATGACCTATAATATGTTGTAAATTATGTTTAGGTTATGGTACAACCAGAATTGGTTTGAATGTTGAGTTTGGTAAGTGTTAAAAGTGATCCTTGATATGTATGCAAGAATTGCAGTAAGGCAGTTTGAGTTTTAGGCCTATAACTTTAAGTGTGTGGCTCCAATTGGTATGAGACCAATTGGAGGTGAAACTAGGCACAAAATGTGCCAACTTTCATGAAGGAAGCTTTCCAAAATTCTGCTTGTAAGGTAACTTGAAAAATGACCAAATCCGAATTAAGTGCAAATAAGGCCTGAAAATTGACCATTTGGGCAGCAGTTAGTGTTTAGGCCATAACTCACTCAAAACAGGTCCAATTGACCTGAAATTTTAACCATGAATAGTTAAGACCTATATCTACGAGTCTTATGAAGACACCAAAGCCCAGAAATGACCATAAGCAAGTCAAACAGCTTGCACAAGTTCGGGTCCAAAAACTGGCCGAACCTAAAATGACCTAAAGTGACCTAAAATGACCAAATTTGATGCCATTTGACCAGCAATAGTAAAATGACCATAAATTGGTCTACATAACTCAGAATGACCTGAAATTTTTCCCCACCTTCCATAACACATAGATCTACAAGTTTGTAGTTTTGACCAAAACCCGAAAACCGAGGGAACTAGGTCGTCCGGCTAGGTCAAACTAGTATCCCGGAATCCAGCAAATTGTAAGAAAATGCAGTATACACGGAAATGAACTTGGTAACATGTACCAACCCTAAAAGACTATCGAATGTGACATGTTAGTAACATTAAAACCTAATTTACCTAGAATGCATCGAGGGTTGACATATTAGGTTGATTAAGCAAATAATAGCATTCAGTGAATTACTTATTAAGCATTACCGTTAGAAACAGTTTAATTAAGTATTAAAACACTTCAAATTGTGTTTCTCAGTTAGCAAAGACTCAGGGAAGGGGAAGGAAACACTGAGTCAGAGCCAAGAGACCGTTATCAGAGGTTTGTGCACAACTAGTTTTTAACTGATTTTGTTTGAATATTTCATATGATTAAATGACATACTTTTCTTATGTATTATGTTTAACAAGCATTGGATTTAATTCAATGATTATTGAAATTGTTATAGTATGTATGTGAAATGGTATTTCCACAAGTATTAAGCATTGTTATGGATTGAATAAATTATGTTTTGGAAAATTATGATAGAACATGTTTTGAATTGTGATGGTAATTTTCATGGAAAAATGCAAATTTATGATTTGAATTATGATGAGTATAAAAATTATTGGATATTGGAATTGAATTTGAATCGAATTATATTGTGATTTATGCTCACTAAAAGGATTGTGATATTATTTTATATCTCACTATAAATGCTTAACTAGGTTATTACCCGTCTCTCTCATTTGTTGAGAAGACAATGGAGTTAGTTGTGTTTTGATTACCATGGTACGTGCACAGGCTTAGATTTTCCTCTGATTTGAGGTTAGATCTAAGTTTATTTTATCTTTATGGCCCTTGCGGAAGATTCATTATTGTGATGGTACTATGCACGATGATTCGACCTCCCCGACCATAGGGAGTTAGAATCACATTGAATATGGCCCTTTCGGATTAGTCTTGCATAGTTAGTGAGATAAAGAATGATTTTTGAGATACAGCATGGTTTTTGAGATACAACATGGTTTTTGAGACGCAGAATATTTTTGAACAGTAAAGAATTATGATTTCAGTTATGATTATGTATAATTGATTTTGTTGGAACTACCTTAAATGGTTAGTCCTGATTTGATAAATTGAATTTCGTGATCAAAGTCATTTTATAAAAATGATTTACATCATTGGCAATGAATATTTTGAGTTTTGGAATTCGATGAGTATTCAGATTTTCAAATTATTTACTGTAAATTTTGTCAATGCATATTGTACTATGTTTTAAATTATAGTTGTGTACCACTGAGTTCACCACTCAGCGATAGCTTTGTATGCTGTCGCAGGTAAGAAGAGCATAGAGCAGTGAGTAAGTTTCTTTGAAGACGCATTCAGATCAGCTCCAGGTATATCATAGATATACCCATGTACATAGGTTTTGATGTATGCATGTAATAATATGTATGTAAATTATTTGAGCAGTTGTATAAAAACTTTTGTAAAACATTTTGGTATGTAATTAAATATAAATTATTGTAAATGTAAATTTGAGAGTTCATTTACTTGAATAGTTTTATAATATAAACTTTGAGTCTCGTAATCAATGAAATGTTTCTTCTTGATGATATTAGTTTGAAAATGGATTGATTGTTTTGAGAATTGAATTGTGATTTGAAATGAAGTTATTGGAGTTGTATTTGAGAAAACATATTGGGAGCATTTTCTTTTGCAGGATTGAAGAACAGTTTTCTCAAAATACAGCTGGTACTTTACCGAAATTTTGAAAAAAATTTTATAACATCAGATTTTAATCGATGACTTAAATTTCACGAAAATTGTTTTAAAATCCCTTATAGTATATCTAATGGGTTATCGGTAGGCGAAGTATGGTAATTCGTTAGGTGTACTATAGGATCATGTTACATCTTACAGGGGAGTAGGGTGTGACATTGCTTATGTGATGGTGTATTAACCTTGTAATGGTCAATTAGTGACCATTTGAATGTGTGTGAGGAGGAAAAGAAGTGAGTTGTGGATTGGTATTTGAGTTTGGGTGAGCTGCCTTGGCTAACCTGCAAGACTGAGTATGAGTCCAGCAGGTTTGGACAGCTATAAATAGAGTTATAGAGGTTCAATTGGTGCAAGGCCAATTGGACATGAAACTAGACATATAATGGCACCACTTTGGTGAAGAAACCATGCCCAGAAAACTAAACCAAGTTGAACTAAAAATTACCCTAATCTGAGTGACTTGCATTCTGCCTGGGCAAAATGACCAAATAAACAGTATTTATTCATTTGGTCATAACTCAATGTAGAAAGGTCCAATTGACTTGAAATTTTACCAGCAGAAAGATGAGACATAGAACTACAACTTTCATGAAGAAATAAAACCCAAATTTTGATCATAACATGTTCAAAAACTAACCTGCAATCAGTGCACAAAACCTGCAGAATTGGTTTTGCCCAGAAAAATCTGGAAAATTACAATCCGGCCAGTTATGGTTTTTAGGCCATAACTTGAGCTACAAAACTCCAAATGGAGTGATTCAAAAAAAGAAATGTAACTAGACACAATAAGGAACAACTTTCATGAAGACAACTTTGCCAAAATCCTACTGTACAAATGACCAATGGAACAGTAAACATAATACTTGAAATCTGAAAATTTTGAATAACTAACACTAAGCTTAGAAATAGTATTGGCAATCAATACCAACAATTCTAGAATGCAAAATGTGGTATGTTGGGATTATTAGAATCAATGTACCTATTGTCTAAGCAAAAGTCAACATTTTAGTTGACTTATGAAATGAATAGTAATACTAAAACTTCAATTTCAAGAATTGTAAAATTTAAAAGTGTAACATGCCCTAGTACACCTAGCAAGATTGGTTTGGATAGGTTGGCATGCCAATAGGGTTCAGTTAGCAGTACTGCACATGGCATTATGCTATTCTGTGATTTTATGGCTTTTAGCCATTCTGACATTGTGTTGATACTTGGCCTTATGCCTAATGTTATTACAGCTTATTAGCTGTTTTGTTGCACACCGAGAGATACATATGTGACCGATAGTGTGACGGCCAGAGGTACTTGATACCCAGTGCTAGTTTACCCGTTTATCCAGTCCAGTCATCCAGTATAGGTTACTTGGGCAACCAAAAAATGGAAATTGATAAATTTAATGAAATAATGAATATAATAAGTACAAAACAAATAAGACTACAAATAATTATAGAAAAATTGTCTGCATAAGACATCAATATATTCACTGCATATTTATTTTCTGTTATTTCTTTTTATCCTATTATTGGCACCACTAAGCATTATTGCTTAGCGCATTGCTTTTCGCCACGCGTAGGTTCTGGAGAGACCGACAGAGAGCCCAATAGACCACAGACTGGGTGAGACCATCTGCCGCTCTACATAGTGTCCGTGTCACCTCACCGATGACAGTGCATTGGTAGAACACTAAGTTTCATTTTGGATATTTTGTAATTAACTTTTATTTTCTCATATGTAATTGAAACTTATGTAATGTATTTTGGTACTAATGTAAATAGTGAAAATTGTGTTTATGAATGAAAAAGTGAATATTTATTAATGACTTTTACATAAATATCATATGAGATGAATGAATGAGAAATGAAATTGTTGTTAAAAAATATTGAGATTTTGTTGATAAATTGGAGTTTGGGAATGATTGAAAATTTTGGAAGTGTTTTTCACAAGTTCCAAAGAACTGTTTTATCCATTTTTAGCCGGTACTCTACCGGATTTTCTATAAAATTTTTGGAACCTCAAATGAATTTATAATTTCAATAAATGATTAAATGAGTTAAAATTCACAAATTGCACTTCATATCCATGAAGAAATAAATTAAGGAAAGATAAAAATGATTGAGATAAAATATGGTGTTCCGGTATACTGTGTGGCATATCTTACTCGGCTACACTGTAGACGGGTAAGGGGTGTTCAACATTTATGCCAAGTGACAATTTTTAATTAAATTTATTGATAATAATTTTTTTTTGTATTTCCTAAAAAGTTGTAATATATAATTATTATATAATTTTATTTTTTTTAAATATAATGTTTAATTAATTTGATTTTCCAAATTTAAATATTAGAAAAGTATTAATTACTAAATATAATTGTCATCCATTATCATTCTCCCTAATTTTTAATTTGAAAACGTTAGTGACAGCAAAATTAAGACTCACATTTATTTTAAAGGAAAATCAAAATCTTTTAGTGTAATATTTTTAAACACATTTACTATAATTAAATTTAACTGATAATTTGGCTACCCAAGTTGTTTAATTTTAAAATACAATGAATATTATTATGACTCTTCAGTTATTGCTATGATTGAAAGTTTAATTTCTTTTAAAATATTTGCTCCAAATTAGAACCAAATATTAGGAGATATTTGAATCTTTGTGAGAAATTAATGATTGAGGTTTTTTTAAACATATCTAATTATTAAAGGTAATTTCCATCCATTAATTTTTAAATTTTTTAAAAAAGAGAAAAGTCAACATTAAATTTTTTGTATATTTCCTAAACCGTTGTAATATATAATTACTAAATATAATTATCATCTATTATCATGTTCCCTAATTTTTAATTTGAAAACTTTAATGGCAGGTAAATCAAAATCTATTTTACTTTGAAGGAAAATCAAAACCGTTTAATGGAATATTTTTAAACACATTGACTATAGTTATACTTAGTATTTTATTACTGATAATTTACCAACCCAAGACATATAATATTTTATTAAATCATAAAAAATTAAGAATTATATTATTATTATTATTATTATTATTATTAAATAACTATATTTTTTTTTTGCAACCAAAAAATGTGAAATATAAATAAAAAAATATAATTCCATCGAAAATTTAACTACTAGCAAAGATGATCGGAAAATAAAAGGTAGTGTATCAAGATTATGGAATGTATCTTTCAAAAACAATGGTGCTTGATGAAAAGGTTAATTTCAAAAGTTTACTATTCAATTCATTTAATCACCAACTCTATGGCATTATCACGACCAAACCTATGGGCCGGACCGACACTAGGACCTGAGCCGATATAAAGCCCCCGACACTCGTAGTAAGCTTTACTGTTCTCAAACCCATGACCAGGCCCACAATTTAGGCCCAATATGCATATAAAATAATTTAAATTAAACTATTATAATTTTATTTCGGGCAAACTTAACCCAGTAATTATCAGAAACTAAAATTAGGGGAGCCCAGCTCAATCCGATTGCATCATTTACAAATTGTTTAAACATCATACATATCTTTATTTATTAACCTCAAGAATTTAAATTGACACAATTCTTAACAGGGTCTATACTACTGCTAACACATGCGAAGTTCTAAATTATAAATTTAGAGAATAATAATAAAATTAAGTAATTATTGATAACCTGCGAGAAAGAAGCAGGTTATTCTGAAAAAGGTCTCCTCCTGTAGCCTGAAAAAATAGGGTGAACAGGAGTGAGCGTTCGACTCAGAGAGTAAAATACCAATTTTAAGTACAATTTCTATAGCTATCTAAAGCTAATGCATCCTAAAGAGTGGAATACAACACCATCAAAATTTTCATACACATCATATCATAACAGTAAAAAGGCAATTTGGAGCACTCACACACCTAACACTATTCAAACAGTACATATATGGAAGCTGATTCCCTATACAGCTCTCTTAATCTAACCTCTGCCAGCGAGTGTCTCTCAAGCCGGACTTTCGCTTAATAAACCAAATGCGGGGTCCCAGCGAGTGTCTCTCAAGCCGGACTTTCGCTTAATAAACCAAATGCGGGGTCCCAGCGAGTGTCTCTCAAGCCGTGTCTACCCCGACTTATCCATAAAGGACTGGGTCCCAGTGAGTGTCTCTCAAGTAGTGTCTACCCGTCCTGTCCATATCCAATACCATACCACACGCACGCCAACGCGCGCACACTGCTCTAATTTATCACAAACAACATCCATGGTACTTCATTAATTATGAATGTAATATAAAACATGCCTTATGTTTAACTACATAGATACATATTTTTAAGTGATGCATGGGCATGTTTGAATATATAATAATATCGAAATTATAATTAAAATTAATATTTTACTCATAGTACACTAAAGACGACTGTAGAGGTTGGGTGAAGGAAAATGGTTAACCCTGATCACCTACATAATTTTATTGTGAATTCATTAGTATTAATTCAAATAAAAATAAATCTAAAGAGGTAATCCTAATTTATGCCGAAAATTCAGCAGAGTTTCCCCTATACCTAGGACCTACTCAACCTGCAAAAAGATTCAAATAACACTTCTAAATTCTCAATTTCTATGATCATATCTCATCAACATTATATGGCCCCTCCTGGGCCCTCCAAATCAAACAATAGTCATAAACTTGAAAAATTACATTTTAGTCCCTATAATTAATATTTTGTAACAATCTACTCAAACAAGCTCTAAAAATTCTAAAATTTTGCCCCGCGGTCCTTAATAAAGTTATAAAGCTATCGCAATAGGAATTGTAATTTTCTAATCACTCATGAATATTTTATTTAAGAAAATTACTCAATTCCATAAGTTTCCAACAGCTAACATACTTTTAATTCAACCCAATGCAATATTTACATATTTAAACCTCTATTCTCAAGCTTCAACTAATCATATAAAATTTGAATATCATAATCTTAGATAATCTTATATTCCCATATGCTAAAAATCTAACTAAAATCCATCTATATTTTTCAAAAATATTCTATAATCACTCAAAAATTCAACAAACATCATAGAATATCTCCAAATAATTTTACTTTCATCATATATTTTTCTTAGAATTTTTCTCTGATTTTTCCTTTTTAAGAAACACTGCATTTATGCTCCACATATTGAGAAATAATGAAAATAATCTTACCCGAAACTTATCTGTGTTTCAGAAATTCCAAAAATTTATGAGGAAGCCTCTGGAAGTTGAATCATCCCCAAAGCTCGCCAGAGCCACCGCCGGAACCACCGCGCAAGGTGGCCGGCTGTCGGTCGCCGGTGACATCTGCCGGAACTAGTTACACCAAAATGTTCCTCTCCTCCTCCTGAGTCCATGGGTAGTCTTGGATCGTCGATCCATCAGTCGGATTGTTAGAAATCTCGTCGGAAAATAAAAAAAAAAATCAATTTTCTCTCTCCTCGCCGGCGTCGAAAATAGCCACCAAATCCGGTGAGGCTGGTCTCATCTGAAAGGGCTCGCTCGTAGGAGTCCATAGCCTCTGGAATCACTCCAATCGGACGTCGGGATCGTCGAATACGAGCATTCAAAGTTTGGGACCCTTTCTCTCTCTCTCTCTCTCTCTCTCTCTCTCTCTCTCCACTGTTGGCCGGATTCCAGGCTGCTGCCGCCACTGGTTACGTCGCTAGTGAGTGGGGAGCCGCTTGAGAGGTCACTGGCCGGTCACCGGAGAAGGAAAAAAGAAGAAGAGAGGGGAGGAGAGGAGAGGAGAGAAATTGTGGGGGGTGCTCCTCCCGATTTTTGTTTTGAAAAAATTAATTTTTTTTTTATAAGGTGACTGGTAGTGGCAGTGGAATCCACTGTCACACGCCAAGTCTCATCCTCCTTTCTTTCTTTGCTTTCTTTTTTTTTTAATAATATTTATAATATATAATAATAATATATAAAAATAATACTTTTTGGGTATAATTTAATAGATTTAAAATTCTTTTCAATTGGGTTCTAAATAAAATTTTGTGTATAATTAGACAATAAAGAAAATAAATTTAATAAATATAGTAATAATAATTATTATAATATTTATAAAATTAATAACAATTTAATCAAACTATATTATGATAATTGATTTAATATTAATGTATAAAACTAACCATTTCAATTAAAATTAGACTATTTAATAATTATAAATTAATTATAAATTAGGTAGATACTATTAAATTAACATTTTAATACCTTATAAAAATATAAAATTTGTATTTTAAAATTCAGGTTATTACAATCTTCCCCTCTTAAGAAAAATTCGTCCTCGAATTTTCGAATAAACTGGAGATAAATAAAATAAGATCATTAGTACAAGTGCGAGTATTACTCCTCCATTTGAAACTAAGCCATTATATTTGAGTACTCGTTGATCTTTTTCTGATGTCTCTATGGTATATAGCTATAACGCTCTCACTTTACATAGTTCATAAATTCGACTACTCCGGTGACCTAATGTCGGTCTGAACAAGTCAGGATGTCTAGAACTACACTTCAGTGATAATAAACGGGCATAAAATGATGAAATAAATAAAAAGACAATACAAGAAAAATTAAGGAAAAATAAAAGAGAGGAAATGAAACTAGGTTAAACGAGCCGGTACCCTAGCGATGGGTGACCGCACCGGAAAGTTGCGGCGAGGACCGTTGACTAGCCCTGGACCGCGGGGAACCCTGGAAAATATTTTTGAGATTTAAACAAACATCTATTGTGGTATAATTGACTTAGAAAATGTCGAAGAAAATTTAATTAATTAGTACAAAGAAAAACGAAAAATCAAGAAATCGACAAAAATCGGTGTTATCGAAAAATCGGGAATACAAACCGAATATGGGCATTTTGGTCAATTGACACCCCGAGTTGGCTTTTAACCTAAATGTCCATGAAAAATAAATGAAATTAAAGTTTGAAAACCCCATGAAAAATGAAAATTAGAAATGAAATGTAAATAGTGAGAAATTAGGGTGTTAATTATAATTATGAAAACTTAGATTAATTAAATACTTAATTAGACTTAGTGCTCCACTAAGTGAAGTATAAAAAGCATATAAAGACAAGGCTAGCCACTTCACTTCTTCTTCCTCATTTCATCTTCAAATTGCCAAACCCATTTCATTCCAAAGAAACTCCATTGTCGTCCCATGTGTGGAGCTTCATCCACTCAAGATCAAGCCATCCAAACATCAAGTCTTCTTCATTAAAGTTGGAGTACACACCTTGGGCAGTATTTTGGGAGCAAAAAGGGAGAGATTTGAAGAAATTTGACAAGTTCAATTTGAGGTACATGTCCTATTTTCTTCCTTTCCTTGTTAAAGTTTGTGTTGGTGTTGTGGTGAGTTGATTTATGGAAGGAATTGAAGGGTTTGTTGAATATGGACAAAGCCCGAAATTCGGCAGCCCGAATGTCCATGGGAGTTTGATTTATTTCTTCATGTATTTAGTGATTTGAAGGGCTAATTAGAGTGATTACATGTATAGGAGTTGATTACCATGTATATAGTTTGAATTGTGAGGGTGTGAATTGACATTGGAAGCTTGATGTATATGTGTAATTTGGGTAGCCTTATAGTGAAGTTAGAAGTGTTTAATTTCATGGAATAGTTTGTTGAATTATGGTACTAAAGGTGGCAGAATGTGTATATAATTTAGTAGTGAAGTTATATGTAATGGTTAGGAGTGATTATGTATATATATTGTTAGAATTAGATTTTGTGAATTGGAATTATAATTGATGTATTGTAAATTGGTTATATACTGCCCAAATTAACTATAATGTGAAGTAAGGAATGGATTTGGTATCATACCAAGTCAGAATTGGTATGAGATTTAGCAAGTAAAAATGTATGTGATTGGTGTTGAGGGAAGTATATAAGGGCAGTAGTTAAATTGAGCTGTAAGTGTAAAATTGTTACCCCAATTGGTATAAGGCCAATTGGAGGCAAAACAAGACATAAAATAGGCTAATTTTCATATAGAAAGCATACCTAAATTCTATTTGGAAAGTGACATGAAAACTGACCTAATCCGGATTTATAACATTGCAAACCTGAAATTTGATCAATTGAATAGTACTTACGAAAATGACCATAACTCACTCAAAACTGGTTCAAATGACCTGAAATTTATACCGTTGTAAAGCTTAGAATAGGGATACAACTTTGGTGAAGACCACCAAGCCCAGAATGCCAATTACTAAGTCAAAATGATCGCTAAAGTTGGGTTACAAAAACTAGCCGAATTGACTTTGACCAAAAAATGACCTAAACTTTGCAATATAAGTGCAACTTGACCAGCAATAGTAAAATGGCCATAACTTGGTCCATAGAACTCCAAATGACATGAAATCAGTCCCAAAATTTCAATAAAACATAGATCTACAATATTGGTAATTTGACCAAAACCAAGAAATCAAGGGAACTAGGTCAATTAAGTTGATTAAATTGACGCACTAAATCTGGAATTGGTACAATTGACCATTAAGTCCAGAAAATTCAAATAGGCATATTTCCTACAAGAAGTCTTCCAATGTAATGAGCCATACCAATCTGGAAAGCTAGGAAAGAGACCTAAAACTTTGTTTTAGACAACTTTCTCAAATTATAAATGTATAAGGTCAGAATTTAAGATCAAAGTCATTGACCTAATTGAGGACCATGCCAATGTAAGACCTTTGAGTCTAAGTCAATAATTTGGCTATAAATAATTCTATGAGACTAGACAAACTACGAGTAAAATTTGCGATTGACCTTAAGACATAAGGCTACAATACTTATGAAGAATGCTAGACCTCAATGTAATTACAAACAGTCCAAATAAATTAGTAAAGTCAAAACCAAAAATGCCTAATAAGGAAGTCAAAATTTAACTTTGACCTAGTTATGGTTAAATGACCATAACTTAAGTTATACAACTCCAAATGGAGTGATTCAAAAAGAAAATTAAAGAAGACATAATAAGAAACAATTTAATGAAGAGAAATCTGTTAAATTTACACTGTAGCTTGGTCCAATAGACAGTAAACATTAGCCATGAAATATGAATAATTGCAATAAAATACAATAAGCTTTGAAATGAAATTGGCAACATATATCAACATGTGAGGAATAAAATGGAACATATTAGTGACATTAAAACTAATTCTCCTAGTGTGCATTAAAGGTCAACATTATAGGTTGACTAATGAAAAGAATAGTATTAATAAAATTTAATTATTGAACCTTATTATTAGAAACAATTTAAATGAGTACTGAAACACTTTAAATTGTGTGTTTTAGTTAGAAAAGACACTGGAAAGGGAAAAGACCCACTGAGTCAAGGCCAAGAGGCGACTCATTAGAGGTTTGTGCACAACTAGTTTTTAATTGATTTTGTTCTGAAAATTTCATATGATTAAATGACGTTATTTTCCCTATGTATTATGTTTATCAAGTATTGAATTTATTTCACTGATCATTGAAATTGTTATAATATGCATGAGTTTAGTTTTGTGAAATGGTATTTAAACAAGTATTAACATTGTTGTGGATTGAATAAATTATGTTTTGAAAAATTTTGATAGAATATGTTTTGAATTGTGATGGGCAATTTGCATAGAAAAATATAAATTTATGTTTTGAATTGTGATGAGCATAAAAATTATTGGATATTGAAATTGACTTTGAATCGAATTGTGTTGTGATTTATGCTCACAAAAAGGACAGAGATTTATGATATTGTTTTATATCTCACTATAGATGCTTGACTAGGTTATTACGCTTCTCTCTCATTTGTTGAGGAGACAATGGAGTTAGCTTTGTTTTGATTACCATGGTACGTGCACCGGCTTAGATTCTCCTCTTATTAGAGGTTAGATCTAAGTTTTTTGTTATGGCCCTTTCGGAAGTTTTATTATTGTGATGTGTACTGTGCACGATGATTCGACCTCCCCGACCATAGGGAGTTAGAATCTGATTCGACCTCCCCGATCATAGGGAGTTAGAATCACCCCAGAGATGGCCCTTTCGGATTAGTCTTGTATAGCTAGTGAGATAAAGAATGGTTTTTGAATAGTAAAAAAATTTGATTTCAAATGGGATTTATGCATACTTGATTTTATTGAATTTAATATTTATTTCCATAAATTGCTGGAATTAATTTAATTGTTCAGTTGTAATTTGACAAATTGAAATTTTTTATCAAGGTTATTTTAACAAATAATTATATTATTGGCAATGATTATTTTGACCTTTGAAATTTTTATGAAATTCAAGATTTTCAAATTATTTGTTATAATTTTGTCAACATATATATGGTATTATATTTTAAATTATAGTTATGCACCAATGAGTTTACTACTCAGCGATAGCTTTGCATGCTATCGCAAGTGAAAAGAGCATAGAGCAGGTGAGTAAGCTTCCTTAAAGACACATTCAGATAAGCTCCACGTATATCATAGATATACCCATGTACATAGGTTTTGATGTATGCATGTAATAATATGTATGTAAATTATTTGAGCAGTTGTATAAGAACTCTTGTAAAATTATTTGATATGTAATTAAATGTAAATTATTGTAATGTAAATTTGAGATTTCATTTACCTGTGTAGTTTTGTAATATTAATTTTTTAGTCTTGAAATCAATGAAATGTTTCTTTTATGATGAGGTTGGTTTGAAAATGAATTGATTTGATTATTGAGATTGAATTGTCAGATGAAATGAAGTTTATTGGGAGTTTTTTTCCTTTTTAGGTTTGAGGAACTGTTTTCTCAAAATACAGTCGGCACTCTGCTGAAATTTTGAAAAATTTTTGTAACACCAGATTTTAATCGGTGATTTGATCTATGACCAAAATTTCACTTAAACGCTTTTTAAGAAATATTTAATGTTCCCATCACTATTTAATTTCACAAAAATTATTTTAAAATCCCTTTTAGTATATTTAATGGGTTACCGGTAGGCGAAATACGATAATTCATTAGGTGTACTACGGGATCATGTTACATCTTATGGAGGAGTAGGGTGTGACAGTAGCAATACTAGTTTTGGTTCCTTTATATTATCAATTCTTGGGGCAAATATGTGACTCTACCTACTTTAACAAGTCTCAAGAAGTGTCCATCTGAAATAATTACTTTTTCACATACCTTACTCGAGATCATTACTAATTTTGTTGGTCCTTGAAACTTTAGCTAGATCCCTTCAATATTCAAACATTCTCACCGTCTTAACTTCATAATACAACAAGCTTCCAATTTATTTTGTATCATTACTAAGGTCCTCAAATCAACTTCTGTCCATCTTATGTAACTAGTTATGTAGAGCTCCATCCAAGTGTCAAGCATATCCTACACCATTTATCAATATTGGAAAGTGAACTGGGTCTCTTCTCTTATAGGACAAATGTATTTGTATTCCCTGACAACCCAATTAATGCAACTTTATCATTTCCCACTCCTTCTCTGGAATGGAAATATTTAGACTTCTTCCTAAAGCTTCTTAGTATGTGGCCTACTTCTAACACATTAGCACTTAGATCGAGGCTCCACTACTCCTTTAATCTATCATCTCATAATAACTAGTTTCAAACATCTCTTAGTGTGTTCCTAGCATACCTATTCCTTATCTTCATCATTATAACTAGCTCTACTGATCTTTCTTCTTGTCCTTTGGATCTTATCCACTTCCTTTTCCTATTTCTGCTATGGTTGATATCTTTTTAACCTGTTATACTTATTCCTTAATCTTAGTCCTGTATCACCCTTACACCTTTTCTTTCAAGGATGTCCATCCCATCATCAACTTTAACTTTCTTTTTTTTTTTTTGTATTTTTTAGTCTTATCTTGATTACTAGTTCCATTACTTCGAGAATTCTAACTTTACGATTGACTCCTACTAGCACATTCTTCACATTATGTAACACTTGTAATTAACCATAGAAATTTCTTTTTGTATCCCCTTTCCCAACTTACATATCAGAACATTATCATTCTCTACCAACCTTAGTAGGAAATTGCTCATCCTGGATGGATAGGAGCCCCAGAAATTATAAGTTCCATCTGAACTAATACAGCTGTGGAAAATATGTGTCATGCCTTAATTCTAAACAAGATACTTCACGTGTTCATTCTCCTTAATATAATCACATATACTGCCTATAGCTTTTCAAACTTCAGCCTCAACTTTTACCATTGGCAACAATTTCATTCACTGTAACTCATTAGCAAATAGCACTTCCTCCAACTTATAGCTCAAAAGGGTTGTAAGCCCTGGTAATTAGCTCGATTTAACTCTTGTCATCTCTCTGATCATTCTTTCGTCTTAACATTAGGTACACTATTATCATTATTTTTGTCTCAAAAGATTGGATATGTACTAACGCCCATCAAATTTTCAATTAATTGGGTCACTTTGACACGATCTCTCTTCTTAACATAATCTCCTAGAATCGAAACACGAGCTAATTTGGGAAAGAAGGAGAAATGTTCTCCTACCATTTATGGTATGGCATTGTTTGATAAACAAGATTTAGCTCATACCCCTTAGTCTCCCTTTTTAATTTCATTATTTCTTTGTAATTATTGTGCTTTATTACAAGATATCGGTTGTATCTACCATTTGTTATACTGTTGTCCTTCCTGGCATATCATCTTAGAATTTACTATTTCCTTTTTTACTCTTAATTTATCTTCCATACTTATAATTATTTGTCCAATGCTCCTTATACTTGGTTATATGATAGAAGATAAAATCACTCACAGATTCTTTCAGATCTACTCCAATCTTACCAACAATCACTCCTCTAATCCATGTACTTTTCAATATCTTATAATTACACCTATACCTATCTTGTCCTATTCTAACCTTTACTAGCGTTCTGCTACATATTATCATACTATTATTTATTTATTTATTTATTTATTATTAATCCTTTTTTTTTTACATAATTATCCTATCGATCACACTGAAAATATCTGTCTAACTCTAATTTTAGACTCTAGCTCTCACCATTCTAAATTTTAACATCAAGCCTCTGTGGCATTATCCCTCATCTTGAATATTTAAATCCCTTATGTTGACTTTCATTTAGCTTACTCCTACTGATCTTGCTTCTTTATCTGACAATATAATTCAAGTTACTATAGCACGCTCAACAGCTACTACCTACTTTGGTCGCACACCTCACCTAATTTCCATTATACTGTCAACAGCCAAAAGAGTTCTTATGTCATTGCCCCATTATCCTACCTTGGGGGTAGAAAGCAGATAAGGTCTAATCCAGATCCTGTAACTCTAAGCTCTAGGTTCAAGCTCCTAATACTGCATCAATTATGACTTCTAAGTCTGTACTTCTGGGCTCCATAACTTGACAATATTCTTCCTAATGCCATCCTTTTCTACGCTCTCTATCCTTACTTTTTTTGTTTATCTTATTTACCCTTCTTAGAACCACATTCATCTCCTCAGTATCTTGGCTCTATTCTTCCTAATCTTATCCTAATCTGTTTTTTATTCTTTAGCCAACTCTTTTTATCTTGCCCAAATCCGAACTTTCACTCTTCCATTCTTTAGCTCTATTTTCTTTTTGAACCTGATTGTCATGTCAAAAACTTATACCTTTACACTATCCCTACCACGTCATCCATACCTCAATGTTACTCAGAATTGATCCTTTAACTACCCTAGCTAAACTTCTACTAGCATTCAAGCTATCTCTTCTACTGCATTTGAACCACACTCCATCTATATATATATATATATATATATATATATATATATATATATATATATATATATACTTGATTTATCAATGCTAATTTTTGTCATTTTTCTTTTACTTTATTTGAAGTATACTTTAGTCTTAAGCATTAAGAAGTTAAGGATGAACTTAGGGAATAGCAGTCATACTTCTCCTGCGTGATCTCTGTTCTTACCCTCTTGGACTACATATTACCCCCTACTACCTTAGAGAGGGGATCTGTAGCAACTCAAATTTTTCATATCCATTAATTATCTGAAACTTAAAATACTAGGTATCCAAACCCATCATTCAATTCAAAGGCTTACATACATCTTGATCTTACATCTTATGATTCCTACATGGAACTTGTACCCTCTCTAGAACACACGAGCTAAAAACTCTCTATCTCATGCAACAATCCTATCTGGGACACTATTCCATAAGTCATCATTATCAGTAATAACCTTCTATCCCTTTTGAAAAGATAGGACTATACCCTAACTTACTGCAACAAAGGTACTACATTTACCACCTTACCAAAACCATATCAAATTAATGACTCTCTTATCATATCATAGCTCTGTAAATCATCAATTCATAGTTCTGACCTTCTCTAGGAAGTAGGGTTGTACTTTACATCTTGCTGATACACACAAGATATATTATTCTCACTAAGCTCTAAGCAAAACGTCTGTCGTACTGTAAAAACCATCCAAAAATTTTATACCGAAGACCAGATGGTCTCACTCTATAGATGTCACCTTTACTTTGCAACTAATCTGCAACCTCTGGTTTGATAGCAACTCTTGATGTAACTCTAGCTCATGCTAAGGTAACCGAGTCACTGACACTAGTTATCATCCAACTGTGACCTTTCGATATTCTAGCTCTAGATCCCTAACTAGGAGTTCCCAACTCCTCTGCAGATATAAAACTCTATTTTGGCATAATTGTATCAAAAGAGAGGCCATCTGTAAACACCCTCATTATGGAGCACCACGAGGATGCATGTAGCTCTACACAATAATCTCATGTCGGTACTGTAATCTACAGCTTACAGAGCAAACATCGAGAACATTGTATAGTTACTACGATACGTCCTGACAGATTAGGTCTTCCAATCTATTATCTCTCTGGAATCTACTGATATGATAAACTTACTCTGACTGGGTCATCCACTGACGACTGCCAGCAGTGGTATCCTCACCCTCATCTAGGGCAACTGACCATCAAAACTCACCTTTATGTACTCATGCCTAGCACCAGATAGGCACAACACCTAGACCCATATTGATAGGAACATAGCATTTCTTGGAGTACGTATTTCCATGACAGACCTAAACATATCGGCTAAATCTATTTCACATCTCTATGTACTCCACAAAAAAAAAATCAAGATACTAACTAAAGCACTCTTATACTAACCGAGGAATAACGCAGAATCTAGAAACAAGGATTTACAGAAGAAAACGAAACAGAATCTTATACTCCGCATGTGAACTCCTAATTGGACTCTTCTTAAAGCTTTAGTCATGTACTTCCCATGAATCTGGAGCCTAAGCTTTGATACCGCTCTTGTCACGACCCAACCTATGGGCCGGACCAGCACTAGGACCTAGGCTGGCATAAAGCCCCCAAGGCCCGTAGTAAGCTTTATTGTTCTCAAACCCATGACCAGACCCACAATTTAAGCCCAATATGCATATAAAATAATTTAAATTAAACTATTATAATTTTATTTCTGGTCAACATAACCCAGTAATTATCAGAAACTAAAATTAGAGGAGTCCAGCTCAACCCAGTTGCATCATTTACAAATTGTTTAAGCATCATACAAATCTTTATTTATTAACCTCAAGAATTTAAATTGACACAATTCTTAATAGGGTCTATACTACTGTTAACACATGCGGAGTTCTAAATTATAAATTTAGAGAATAATAATAAAATTAAGTAATTATTGATAACCATACCACACGCACGCCAACGCACGCACACTGCTCCAAATTACCACAAACAACATCCATGGCACTTCATCAATTATGAATGTAATATAAAACATGCCTAATATTTAACTATATAGATATATATTTATAAGTAATGCATGGGCATACTTGAATATATAATAATATCAAAATTATAATTAAAATTAATATTTTACTTACAGTACACCAGAGACGATTGTAGAGATTGGGTGAAGGAAAATGGTTAACCCTGATCACCTACATAATTTTATTATGAATTCATTAGTGTTAATTCAAATAAAAATAAATCTAAAGAGGTAATCCTAATTTATGCCGAAAATTCAGCAGAGTTTCCCCTGTACCTAGGACCTACCCAACCTGCAAAAAGATTCAAATAACACTTCTAAATTCTCAATTTCCACGATCACATCTCATCAACATTATATGGCCTCTCCTGGGCCCTCCAAATAAGACAATAGTCATAAACTTAAAAAATTACGTTTTAGTCCCTATAATTGATATTTTGTAAAAATCCACTCAAACAAGCTCTAAAAATTATAAAATTTTGCCCTGCGGTCTTTAATAAAGTTATAAAGCTATCGCAAAAGGAATTGTAATTTTCTAATCACTCATGAATATTTTATTTAAGAATATTACTCAATTCCATAAGTTTCCAACAGCTAACATATTTTTAATTTAACCCAATTCAATATTCACATATTTAAATCTCTATTCTCAAGCTTCAACCGATCATATAAAATTTGAATATCATAATCTCAGATAATATTATATGCCCATATACTAAAAATCTAACTAAAATCCATTTATATTTTTCAAAAATATTCTACAATCACTCAAAAATTCAACAAACACCATAGAATATCTCCAAATAATTTTACTTTCATCATATATTTTTTTTAGAATTTTTCTCCAATTTTTCATGTTTAAGAAACACTGCATTTATGCTCCACAAACTAAGAAATAATGAAAATAATCTTACCTGAAGCTTATCTGTGTCTCAAAAATTTCAAAAATTTATGAGGAAGCCTCTGAAAGTTGAATCATCCCCAAAGCTCACCGAAGCCACCTCCAGAACCACCGCACACGGTGGCCGGCTGTCGGTCTTAGGCGACATCTGCCGGAACTGGTTATACCAAAATGTTCCTCTCCTCCTCTTGAGTCCATAGGTGATCTTGGATCTTCGATCCATCAGTCGGATTGTCAGAAATCTCGTCAGAGAGTAAAAAAAAGTCGATTTTCTCTCTCCTCACCGGCGTCGAAAACGGCCACCAAATTCTGCGAGGCTGGTCTCATCTGAAAGGGCTCGCTCTTAGGAGTCCATAGCGCTTAAATCACTCCAATCGGACGTCGGGATCGCCGAATACGAGCATTCAAAATTTGGAATCCTTTTTTATTTCTCTCTCTGTCTCTCTCTCCAATGTTGGTCGAATTCTGGGCTGCTGCAGCCACTGGTGACGTCGCCGGTGAGTGGGGAACTGCTTGGGAGGTCGTCGGCCAGTCACTGGAGAAGGAAAGAAGAAGAAGAGAGGGGAGGAGAGGAGAGGAGAGGAGAGAAATTGGGAGGGGGGGGCCTCCTCCCGATTTTTGTTTTGAAAAAATTAATTCTTTTTTTTTTTCATAAGGTGACTGGCAGTGACAGTGGAATCCATTGTCACACGCCAAGTCCCATCCCCCTTTCTTTCTTTTCTTTCTTTTTTTTTAATTATATTTATAATATATAATAATAATATATAAAAATAATACTTTTTGGGTATAATTTAATAGATTCAAAATTCTTTTCAATTGGGTTCTAAATAAAATTTTGTGTATAATTAGACAACAAAGAAAATAAATTTAATAAATATAGTAATAATAATTATTATAATATTTATAAAATTAATAACAATTTAATCAAACTATATTATGATAATTGATTTAATATTAATGTATAAAATTAACCATTTCAATTAAAATTAGACTATTTAATAATTATAAATTAATTATAAATTAGGTGGATACTATTAAATTAACATTTTAATACCTTATAAAAATATAAAATTTATATTTTAAAATTCAAGTTATTACAGGCACTTACGCAATTATTATTATGAATATTTAATATATAATTGTAATTTTTATAATTTATTATAGGCAAATTATATTTATGCAATTATAAAGAAGAATGTTGCTATTCATTTTTTTTCCCACTATATATATATATATATATAGTGGGAAAAAAAATCTATGGAAACTTAATTATATCCTGTACAAATGCATAGCTTCAAAGGAGGTTGTTTTTTCGGCATTTGAAATTGAATAAGGATAGGGGAGTTGTTGACTATTTGCTTTCAAAGGCTTACTATATGTCAGTTTATTCTGTTTGTTTTAACAAAGATTACTAATTCGAGAGATCTTGATAGCTTTTGTTGTCATCTCAGCTCTATATGATCAGGGCAGAGTGGCTTGCGTTTTGGTTTAAGTGGTTGCAGGCTTTATAATTTCTATTGATGTCTTTTGGTATATAAGTAATTTGGAGATCTTTCCTTTTTCTTTTTTTAATTATTACTAATGTTTTTTTTTTCCTATAAAAAAAATTGCATGGTTCAACTTTATATAAAGCTTTTTTCTTAATTATATCAGTCGGTGAACGGCAATCAATTAGCAATGAGATGCACAATCAAACCATAAATTTGGTATCAAATCAATCCCCGAATAAATGCATTTATTCAAATCACTTATTTTCTTTTTTAGAGACTTTAAATTGGCTTTTGTGATCACAATCATCCCTCATAAGGTGAATAACTAGTCCATTCACTTAACGCTAAGTGAATGACATATGAATTCCAAAATGTTATGAGATGTAAATTAATTCTAAAACATAATTATTTCAAAAGTAAAATTACAATTTAAATGTGATTATCACAAAAATTCATTTCAAGATTCTATGTATTTCAAAAGCAACAAGCTGTTATATTTTAACATATCACCCTAGAAATAATGAGCTATTCAATTAATCTAAACTAAACCTTTATTAAATTCTTAAAAAAACACTAATAATTAAATTATCATACCTGCAAAAAAGTATCATTGCTTACTTTATTAGTTTATAGAGAAAGTTTCATAGATGGGGCAAAGGTTTCTTAGTGGTTGGAGGGTTAAGCAAATCGATGTCGTTTTGAAAACCATCTTTAAATTTGAATCTAAATTTCGTAAACCTTAGAAAACCTTTTGCCATTACCAGAAATTCAGAAAGAGCAAAAGTAGTGCTACGTACCCTGGCAAAAAACTCGAAAGATATATAATAATCATTAACAGAATGATACTATTTAATATTTAAATTAACTAATTAATATATAATTTTATTAATTATTTTGCCTCACTAGTTAATTGTTACAAATTAAAACATTTTAAATTTTGAAATGCACATATATATAGTCTACCACAAACAAGGAATAATTTTTTAAAGCAAACAAAATTAGTTTTAAAAAATTTATTTAAATTTTTTTATCCAACTTCTTTTAATTTTCTGATGAGAAATTTTTTCGCAAAAAAAAATTCAAGAAAAACTTATTGGAAGATACTTTAAAGAAATAATATTTAAAAAATTTGACAAATACAATATGTTAGAAATCTCATTAAAAACACTTTTTTAAATACTTCTGCAGAATTTTTTTAATTAATAAAAAAATTTAAGTATTAATAATAAATATGATTTTTATTAAATTCAATATTACTTATTGAAATAGATGGTAATTCAGTGTGATCCAATTTTTTTACTGAAAAATTAGTAAAATTTAAATGATTTTTTGTGAATAAATTAATTTTATTATATTTTAACTAAAGTAAATGTAGAAACTATTTTGTATAGAAGGAATTAAGTATTTTTTATTAATTATGTAATTAATTAATTTTAAAATTATTACTAAAATAAAAAAATGATTTAAATAAAATTTGTTAAGAATTTAAAAAAAAATTAATTTAATAATAAGAATTTATCATTATTAAAAAACCAAGAAAATAAAGGAATGAAATTTAAATTATCATCAAAAAATCAAATTAAACCCAGCTGATTTCATCGATCTAGACATGAAACCGTATAGATATTTTACACCATTGAAAGATTGATTATCCAAATCTATATCGTTGATTGAATATTAAATAGTATTTACAATCCAGGTTGAGGTTCTACTAATTCCGTTCATTGATTTAAACTTTTTTGGGTCAAATGTCTTAGAATTAAGAAGGAAACAGGAGAATACACCACCACCTCCCACAAAATGTTGAATGAAAAATAATTGTAGAGTTAGTCAAGGTATCAAATTCGATCCAAAAATTTAAACCTCAATGATCAAGAAATTCATATTGTATCCATGATACAGTTCAAAATAAACTTGGAAAAGCTCACTAGCACGTGATAATAAAAATAACATCCAAAAAGTCTCAAGAAATGAACAAAGCTTTTCAAAGAGACATTCTTCAGCCGAATTAACTACTCAAGCAGTGGCAGGCAAAAATGCTCTTCCAGGTTGACGTTTTGCCAAGGGTCCATGACATCCAAGAAGCTACAAGAAAGGAAAGACACAACCAATGTTTAGCTTTTCTTAAACTTGTTACAAAATATGGGATGATTAAGAAACATTTAATTCACACACTACCGGTTCACAGTTAATAATCATATCCAAACAAAATGAACAGTGAAACTTGTACCTTAGCGTTGACACCATCTGGTACAATGCGATTCTCAGACTTCAACTTCACATAATCAGTTCTGTTGAATTTGGTGAAGCCCCTACACATTACAGGTGTCAGACTAGGTAAGTTACTATAGCAAAACTGCTGATATCATCAATAGCTACACCTAAAGCCAATTCCAATAAATAAATAAAATAAAGTAAGCTTCAAGAGGACTCGAGAAATAGTGTATCCCCACCAAGCAATAATTTTAAAACCAATGGAAGAAGCCTGTATATATAGTTTAGTAAGCAAAAGTCCTCTTTTTATGACTCTGTAAAACAGAGTAAATTGTGAAAGAAAACTTAGGCCATGAAACTTCTCTTTAAATGAAGATACAAAACACAGGTCAGCGACTTGCCAAAACACAATAGATAAAATGTAATTTTGATAATCCAGATTGTGAACAAATCATTCCATGCACAAATAATGATGCGGCACAAAAGTTATGATAGATTCCTAAAAACATAAATAACAAATAAACATGGAAAAAAAAAAGAAAGGAAAAAAGATGAAAAACATACCATTTCCTGCTGACAATGATCTTTTGGCGACCAGGAAACTTGAATTTTGCTCGGCGGAGAGCCTCCTGTGCGTGATGGCTGTTGCTGTCCTTGCAACGAACAGACAGAAGAACCTGGCCAATGGCAACTCTTGCACAAGTACCCTGTGGTTTGCCAAAAGCACCCCTCATACCAGTTTGGAGCCTATCAGCTCCAGCGCATGAAAGCATCTTGTTGATACGCAAGACATGGAATGGATGTACCCTGACCCTCAAATGGAAAGCATCCTTCCCAGCAAACTTGGCCATATATTTGTTGCAAGCAATACGTGCAGCCTCAAGAGCTTCACTGGAGACATTTTCCTTTTCCCATGACACCAAATGCACACAGAATGGGAACTCATCCACTCCTTTCTTCTTCATCCCTACATCATAAATCCTAATCTTGGGATCAGGCACACCACGGCAAAAGCGTGATTTTGGGTATGGCTTATTTTTTATCTGGCGGTAACACCTTGCAGGTCCTGCAAAAGTCGTACCAACACAATATTAACACAATATTAACACAATGTAGATGACACTCCCATCAAAATTCAATACCCATAAATCACTTAAAATACAAGTCCTAAAATTCGATCACAAGAGGAATGTAAATATTCAAGCACATTGCATTCAGAAGCATAACCACTGAAAAGAACAAATATATTATATAGATATATAACTTAATTAAACTCATTTAGTGCCCCAAAACAACCATAAATATTTACCCAAGAATCAAAATCCATAGCACTTACTAACCAAATTGTGCTGCACACAATTACCAAAAAACCTAATTCATCCATAATATTTAATCTCTCCCCGCAAATAGTTAGCCATCTTAATATTAATTGACTGGCCAAATCTATCCCTCAAACCATAAAATGTAGAAGATAATCAATTCATCCAAAACGATTCTACATGAGAAAAACACAACTAATAATTCTAATATAAATAAAGAACTAGGGAGCAGACTAAGATTAAGAGCTACGTAAAGGCCCTAATCATTTCATTAACAGGTATAATGAAACAGATTATTCCATCTATATCTGTATAAGATTAAACAAGAACATTTGCAACCAAATCAAAAATTTCCAAATCAACGCTGCGAAATCATGAAAACATAATATAGAGATACAGAGATTGCTATATATTAGAAAGAAGGAAGCTTACTCCTTCCCATGTCGACAGCTCCTCTTGGCGATCCGATGCAGAAACCCTAGAAAAGAAAATGACAAGAAATGGAGCTCAACTGGCCTTATATTTATAGCGAGGGGAGGGACCCAGCTCACCGAAGCCAGAAACCCTAACACGTTTACACGCTCTTTGTACGTGTGTGCTTGCGTCATCCTTCATGGTGACTGAAACAATTAAAAAATCATTTTTGAAATTGATTTATATAAAGAAAAAAGTAATTTTATTATTTTGAAATTTTATAATTAAAATATACCAAATTTAAATTAAATCAAATTCTTTTTAATAAATATTTTAAGATAGTACAACTCAAATAATATCAAGTAAATTTATTATTTTAATTTTTATAAATAAAAAATATTGATGAAGACCTAATATTTAATATATCAGATTAAGGCTTTTATCATATAATTAAAAAGCATGTGTCTTTCCTTCAACCTTTTTATTTTATTAAATAATAATTATGGTAAATAATGAAGTTAGCATTGTTGTGTTTATAATTTTTTATTAAATTATTATTTTTACTAACATAAATTATTATTCTTAAAGAATAAAAATATAAATTATAATGTATATTAATGTGAGAAATATTTTAATATCTTTTTTATAATGGAAAGAATTACATTTATTTTTCTTTAGCATTGAAGGAATGGATTTGTTGGAACTTATTATCAATGAGTGTAATCACATAAGTTGAATCAATAGTATAAACTATATATTTAAGCTTAATTCAATTAGAAAACACAAGGTTTGAAACTTAGATTTGAGCTAGATAGATTTTTTTTTTTTTTATTCTAAACTCTACTTTGATGGGACTCAACATTCAAGTTTAAGCTTAATTTTATAATTCTTAGAAATTTAGATAAATTTACTTACTATCATCCAACTAAAGCATGGATAATCTCAAAGGAGTTTGAATTTTATTTTATAAGGGGCTTTTTAATATTAATTATATTTTTTTAACTACTAAAATCTGAATTATTACCGACGCTAAATCATTGGGAAATATACTGTTATTAAAATCTATAGCAAGTCCAAGCCTTCACCTTTCTTTCTTTTATATTATTTCTATAACCATACAAGGAGACCCATTTTGGATTGTTACAAGCACTAGAGCACTAGGAGATATAAAAGCCTCCAAAACTTGTTAGCATGATCTTGACATTTCCTTTAATTATTATTATTTTTTTATATTATATATAAATGTATGTGTTTTGCCCAAAATTTCATTCATTTTTAAAATTAATTATAATTATATTTTTATTATTTAAATTAATTTTTAAGTTTGTATAAATTTAAAGTTTTTAATTCTATTTATAAAATTTTATAAGAAATAATTAACTAAAATAAAAAAATTTTATTAATTTATTTATTATTTATAAAAATAGAAAAAAATATATTTATAGTGACGGATAAATAATTAATCACTCATAATATATATTAAAGACAATAATATGTAGCTAATCCATATAAATTCGCCACAATAC
Source organism: Hevea brasiliensis (assembly GCF_030052815.1). Classification (NCBI taxonomy): domain Eukaryota; kingdom Viridiplantae; phylum Streptophyta; class Magnoliopsida; order Malpighiales; family Euphorbiaceae; genus Hevea; species Hevea brasiliensis. The sequence continues at coordinate 31,724,971 of NC_079508.1, read as the reverse complement.
TATTTAGAGACAAAAGATACATCGCTAATAATTTTAGAAGTAGGTGCCTTCCAAACATTATCTTCTCTAATATTTTAGTGACAAAAAATTTATCACTAAATCCTTTAAGAGGCTAATTGTATAATATATTATGTTGTCATAATAACTTTTTGTGACTAAATATTTGTCACTAAATACTTAATAATTTTATTTTTTTTAATATTACAATAATTAATATAAATTAAAATGTTAATATTACTTTAATAATAATTCTACTTATACTTAAAAATATATTATAATTCATAATATAATTATTAATTTATTAAAAATTTTTTAACTTATTTTAGTAAAATTAATATATATATATATATAATTTGAAAGGAGGGGGAATAACTGGAGGAATAGAAACATCCTTCACATTATTATAAAATTATTATTAAAAAATTAATTATTTAATTAACATAATTACAAAAATATTATTAATAAATTAAATATTTAATTAAATAAAAATTTAGTATTAACTACACATTAAAATTAAGAATTTGAATTTTTAATCCAATTCAAATAGATAAACTACATTATTGGTTATAAATTTATAGTCATTTTTATTAATTATTTATATTGATAAAATTATGGTTTTAATTAAACATAAAATTTATTTTTGTAACACCCTGAATTTTTAAATAATTATTTTATATGTAAATTATAATATTTTATTTTATTGAATATTATGGAAATTAAATTGAAATTTTCTGGATTTTTAAAATCGGTTTTGATTTTCTTGAGACAATAAATTTTATCGATTTTAAAAAATTAATTTAAAGACCATGTGGTAAATTTAAAAATATATTTAAACTCCACAAAATTTTTTGAATTTTTTGTAAATTTTTTAGAATTTTTGGGCCTCGTTTTAGGTCTCAGGACATAGTAAAAATCTAATTTCCAGTACCTTGAATTGAACCAACCGAATCGAACCGGATCGAGTTGGACCGGTCCCTTTTTATTCTCCTTTTTCTTTCCTCACGCATAGACCTCTCCCTCTTCTCTCTCATTTTTCTCTCTTCTCCCCCCTCTCCACTACCGGCAGACCACCCCCAGCCTTCCCCCACATGCCAGCACCCTACCAGAACCCCTCCCCGCCGCCGGCTGCCACCCTAGTCAACAGAAAAAAGCGCCTAAAACTCCTTCTTTGCGCGTGACTTTTGGACTTCTTGACTAGATTTCGGTCGATCAGCCATCAATTGGACCGGGTCCAGTCCCAATTATGCTCTACTCTCTGAAAGCTTTTCAAAGACACCAAGAATACAAATTTTCATCGAGCAGTTTGTGTGAGATCACCGACACACTTTATTCGGTGAGAGCTTCATAACGATATAAATTTCAAATTTTTCTGACACTAAAATTCTGGTGGGTCCAATGAACTTTGCAATATTTTTTTAGGCCTTTATTGAGTTTATTTAATTAAATAAAAATTATATTCTAACTCTTGGTATTGTTGGCTTCGTATGGGTACTTTCATTTCATGGAAATTTCACCGGTGCCCGGATCTACATTTTTGAGCGGGACAGATGAGTTGCCGAACCCACTTCAGAAGTAGGTCAATATTAAAATCCATTCCACCATTTTCAGACACCTCAAATGCGTTCCAATCATCAAAATTAGTGTAGGTAAGCACGAACTCTGAATTGCCTTATTTGCCTAATGCTGGATTTATGATAAAATTCATAAAATATTCGTGGGTAGTTAAAAAATTATAATTCTTTTTGTAATAGTATTATAGCATTTTTGTGGATTGCGAGGCATAATTTTAGAATATTTAGAGCTAGTTTGGATTATTTTTGTATAGCTGAATTATCTGAATGCTTGAGTTTGGCCTGGTTTGAAGGGCCCAGGAGGGGCCATGTGTCACACCTTACCCCTTTGTAAGCCATAACATGATCCCATAAAATATCTAATGAACTACCACACTTCACCTACCGATAACTCATTAAGTACCCTACAAGGGATTTTAAAACAATTTTCTTATTTTTGTTAAGTGGTGAGCATTTTCTAATAGGTATTTAAAACATTTAATTAAAATTAAAACTAGTTAATATTTTTGTTCCATTTTATTTCTCTGCAAATTTTATAAAAATTTTGACAGAGTTCCGTCTGTATTTTGATAAAACAGTTCTTCAAATACCTGAAAAAAAGCACTTCCAAAAATTTTCTCAACCAGTACTTCAATTTCACAATCAATCTTAACAATTTCTCAAATCTCAAAATTCAACAGTCAACATTTCTTAATTTCCAAAATTCAATCATCAGTAAAATAATATCTATCAATCTCATTCAAATTAAAATAAAACATTTCCATTCATTAAGGACAACAATCTATATATATACATCATACCAAAATCTACAGTATGAAAATTCAAACTAAATTTTATTACAACTTTATACAAACTTTGTACAAACTGCTCAAGACCCATTTACATGTCCATACATTTATGTGCAATACATACATCAAAATAAGTATTTACAGGCAGGATATAAATTATACCTGATAACTTCAAGCTGATAAATCCTCAATCTTCAGCAGCTTAGTCTACTGCTCCTCTAGTCTCTATATCTGCGATAACAATAAAAGCTATCGCTGAGTAGTAGGACTTAGTGGTACACAACATACTAAAATAATCTTTATGCAGAACTTAAATCACATTTATTCCAAAATTTGACTGAACATGAGAATTAAATACAAATCATGCATTATGAGATTTTAATCCCAAACAATTTCATTTTGAAGTATCAAATCACATTTCATAAAATCCACAGTTAGATCATGCCATTCGAAACAAATATAATCTCAATAGCTAGAGGCTAAGGAGAAGTCACATCACAAGGCTAGCTAGCTCAAATAAATGGATATCCATTCACATCCTCTTCTATTGGCACACCTCAACACTTCTCCAGAGAAGGAATCAAAATTCGAAACTAATTACCCCCACTAGTCGTGCTAGTGAGGTGTTCAAATATATGGTCATGATACTGTGGTTTCAAAATTTATCTTAACAATTTGTTAAACATTGCTATTTCAAATATACACAATAACTTTCACAATTTAGATCAAAACATCATAAATAATGTCACAAATGAACTTTCAACAATTCAAAACAAAAGTAAAATACATATTTCATTCACTTTATCAATGAATTTTAAAGCATAGTGATGTTGTGCACAAACCTCAAGCGAGTCGCCTTTTGGCCTTGACTCGGTTCCTCGGGTTCTTTTCCGGTATTCTTTTGAATTGAAACACACAATTTTACAGTGTTTCAGTACCATAACTTAGCATAAATCCAAAAATAAATTTAACTTTACTTTTACCTAGCTTTAACGTGCTAAACTCAATGTTCTTGAAATTTTGTGCTTCGGGGTTACTATTCACTACACTATTCAAGTCAAATTGTTGACTTTCTAAGGCTTAATAGGTATGGGAATTTCAACTTCACCCACATACCAAATTTTGGTCACTAAATTTGTTGGTTTTGGTTGTTTATTCAAATTCTAAGTCTTTTAGGCAAATTTGATAAATTTTCAGTTTTAGTGTCTAAGGTTCCACTATTCCATTGGTCACTTTTCTGTTGGAATTTGGTAAAACTTCCTTCATAGAAAATGTTCCTAATGTCTTAAGTTTATTCTCCTTTTTGAATCACTCCAATTGGAGTTTTGTAGCTCAAGTTATAGCCATTTGAACCATGGCTGCTAGATTTGACTCAACCCAGAATTCTGGGCAATTTTTGGTGCTAGCAGATTTGAATCACCAAATTGGGGTGCCAAATGACTTGGTTAATGGCATAATTTGGGTTTGTGTTCTTCATGAAAGTTTTAGGTCTATATCTAAACTATCCACTGGTAAAATTTCAGGTCATTTTGACCTGCCTAGCTCAAGTTATGGCCAAATGAACAAACACTGTTCATTTGATCAGTTTGTATAGGGCAGCCTGCAATTTTCTAACTTTAGTCAATTTGTTCACTAGGTTTTGGTCACTTTTTGGGCATTCTTCCTAAATGAAAATTGTGTCATTTAGTGTCTATTTTCATTCCCAATTGGTCCCATACCAATTGGACTTGTAAAATTTTATTTTTGGGTCCCTCAAAGGAAATTTGGTCATGCTGCCAGCAGCATGACCACACTCAATCCGAATTTAGCTTTGATTCAAACACTTCTAACACACTTAATTAGGTCATAAATGACCATTTCTCACTTCACATTAAGTCAAAGACACCATTTACAAGCTTCTCACATTTTTGTCTCTAACCCTAAGTGCCCCAAAACCCTAATTACACAAACTCTTGCATTTAACTACTTTCAAAGCCTTTAATCATAACCATTCAACTAATTAAAGTTCATATACCCATTCAAACCATTCAAATCATGCAATAAACCCCCATATACATGCTGGCCGAATTTCAGCTTAGTCCCTTAACAATTTGTTTCATTTCATTTTAAGTTTATTTACAAGTTAATCAAGCTAAAAACACAACAAATAAACCTATTTTGTATCTTAAATCACTAACCTTGTTAGGTGTCTTTAAGCTTTCCTTTTTTCTTCTTTCTTTGATGACCAATCTCCTTCTCAAGTGACTAGAATAAGTTTTTATGAAGCAATTATGAGAGAAGTTGAAGTTTAGTAAGGATTTCAAAGCTTGGATACAAGCTTCAATGGAGGTATTTTAATGGAGATGAGATGGAAAGTGAGGGCGGCAACAAGGTGAGGAAGAAGACTATTGATCTTTTTTTTTCTTTCTTTTCTTTTTGTTTTTGTCTTTAGGAAGATCAAAAATCTAATTAATTAAATATATTAATTATTATTTTTATGGCATCATGCATGATGTCATGCATGATGTCATCACCTTTTTTAACTTTTTCATTTTCTCTTTTTTTTTCAATTTATTTTTCTATTAGTTCTTTAATTTAATTCTCGATTCCGAAATTTTCTTTTCTCCGATTTTATTTGACAGTTAGGTAAGGAGTCAGCTCTCGGGGTCAATTGACCAAATTGCCCCTACCTGTTCAACCCGGTTTGCAAATAATTCAATATTTCTTCTGGCTCCCTGACCTAATTATTTGACTGGCTTAACAGTTCTTTTTCGTGATTTTCTCTTTTCCACTGTGTTCGTAATGGTCCTAAGGACCGCAGCGTCATATTTTACAGTTCGAAATTTGAGTTTAAAACGACTTCGCAGTCCTTTCGGAGAAGGTCACCCATCGCTGTGACTCTCGGCTAGTTTAACTTCTTATGTTCTGTTTTTCTTGTTTATACTTAACTAATTGGCAATTACTAATTTTGTGTTTATAGCTTATCTAGTTATCTTAAGTGTGGTTCCAATCTCCTTAATTGTCCGGACCGACTCCGGTCACCGGAACAGTGAAATATACCAGGCTATACAATTAGGGGTGTTACACCATGTGATGTTGATAATATATGGGCTCGAGGCTTGTGCTCTTAGAAGTGTTGTTTGAATTAATTTGTAGGTTAGGTAGGTCTTAGGTACAGGGAAAACTCTGCTAGATTTCTGATATAAATAAGGGTGTCTTTGCCTCTTTAAACTTTTGAATTGAGTTGGTACTAATAAATTTATAAATATAATTATTTAGGTGATCAAGGTCAATCATCTTCCTCCACCCAGCTGTCATAGTAATCCCTGATTGATTAGTGAGTAGATGTTGATTTTATTTATAATTTCAATATTATTATATATTCAAGGCATAACCATGCATTCACTTATAAATATATGTATATAGTTAAATATTAGGCATGACTTGTATTATATTTTTATTTGATGTAATTATTGTGGGTGTCGCCTTAAGGTAACTTGGAGCTGTGTGCGTATGTCAGCGTGCGTATGGGGTGATATTGGATATGGGTAGGACAGGTAGAATAGCTAGAGCTTAACTCAATGGGACCTAATCTTTTTTGTGAATTTGAGTACGGTTTTGAGTTGATCTCGCTGACCTCCGCATTTGGATTATTAAGAGAAAGTCTAGCTCTAGTGGATCTCACTGGCAGGCATTAGATTAAGAGAGTTGTATAAGGGAACAGCTCCCCTATTTATATACATTGATGTGACAGACATATGTGTGAGTGCTCCAAATTATTTTTTGTGTCAATATTGCTTGAATTTGGCTGAATATGTTTATGTATGTTACATTTCATACTTAGGATGTAACACCCTCACTGTAACCATTCCGTACATTCTACTGTTTCGGTGACCGGTGTTAGTCCGGATAGCTGGAACATCTAGAACAAAATATTTAAACTAAAATGAGGAACTATAATTAACTCAAATATTAACAAGAAAAATGTAGGAAAAATTTTAGAAATAAAATACAATCAAGTTAAGTGAGCCGGTGCCCTAGCGATGGGTAGTTGCGGTCCTCGCAACTAGGAGCCCTAGACCCGGGAGAAAATTCATAAAATAATTTTAGGGACTCCAGTGAAGATTCATTGAGGTTTCTATGGCATTAGAATGCCAAGAAAATACTTAGAAAGATTTTTCAATCGGTACAGACAATTTTAGTCTGTTAAGCCAAACAAAGGGCATTTTGGTCATTTCGCCTTCAGAGGTGATTTTTGGCCGACTTGTCCAGTTAAGTAAATAATTATTATGATCTAAAATATGAATAAATACTGCTAAAAATTGAATTAGAAATGAGTAGAAAAGAAAAGGAAAGAAAAATGAAAGAAATTAGGGATTATGACATCATATGATGTCATTAAAACACTCCCACCCAATCCCGTTGTGACACCTACTTATAAACCCAATTAAAAGAGGTAAAAATGAGATAAAATTTCAACACATTCTGCTCATCTTCAACCTTGTAATTCGGCAACCTCACTTTCCCTCACTGCCTCCATTAGAGCTCTCTTCTCTCTCTTGATAGCCCTCACTTTTCCACCATAAAACCCTAACTTCTCTTCATGAAAAATTATCCCTACCACTAGAGCAAGCCTTGGACAGCAATTTGAAGAGGAAAAAGAAAGGTTTTGGCAAGCTTGGGAGTAGCTCCAACAAGGTTAGTGACCAATCTCCTTTCCAATCTTGTTTAATTCATGTTTATTAACATGAGATAAATGGAAATTGTAAGAAAAACAAAATAAAACTTATGTATATTCACCCCTAGAATTTTGGCAGCTTAGGGGTGGTTAGGCTTTGATAAATTTACTTGAAGCAAAGTGTTTATGAGCTGCCCATAGCATGATATGAGTGCTTGAACATGTAAGAGTAAGTGAAATGCAAGTGTGATGCATGAATGAACCTTGAAAATGTGGACACTTGAACAACATTAGGGTTTGCTCATGTAATGGTATGTTAACATTGTAACGGTCAATTAGTGACTATTTGAATGTGTGTGAGGAGGAATTGAAGTGAGTAAGGATGTTGGAGTTGAACTTAGGCATGCTACCCTCAGTGACCTGCAGGACTAGTTGTGAATCCAGCAGGTTTGGGCAGCTATAAATGGAGTTGTATAGGTTTAATTGGTGCAAGGCTAATTGGACATGAAACTAGACATATAATGGAACAACTTTGGTGAAGAAACACTGCCCAGAAAACCAAACCAAGTTGACCTAAAAATTGCCCTAATCCGGGTAACTTGCATTCTGCCTGGGCAAAATGACCAAATGAACAGTGTTTATTCATTTGGTCATAACTCAGTGTAGAGAGGTCCAATTGACCTAAAATTTTACCAGTAGATAGCTGAGACATAGACCTACAACTTTCATGGAGAAACCAAACTCAAATTTTGACCATAACATGTTCAAAAATTGACCTGCATTCAGTGTACCAAAAAGGGCAGAATTGGTTCTGCCCAGAAAATCTGGAAAATTTGCAATCCGGCCAGTTATGGTATTTAGGTCATAACTTGAGCTACAAAAATCCAAATGGAGTGATTTAAAAAAAAGAAATATAACTAGACACAATAAGGAACAACTTTCATGAAGACAATTTTGCCAAATTTCTACTGTACAAATGACCAATGGAATAGTAAACTTAGTGCTTGAAATTTGAAAATTGTGAATAACTAACACTAAGCTTTAAAATGGAATTGGCAACCAATGCCAATAACTTTGGAATGCAAAATGTGGTATGTTGGTGATGTTTGAACCAATATACCCATTATCTATGAAAAAGTCTACATTTTAGTTGACTAATAAAATGAATAGTAACCTTACATATAAAGTACAAATATTCAAAAAATGACTTTGTAATATGCCCTAGTAGGCCTAATGTGATTGGTTTGGATAGGCTAGCATGCCAATAGGGTTCTAATAGCAGTACTGCGTATCATGTATGGCTCCATGCCATTCTGTGATGATAGCCTATGGCTATACTGATTATGATGTTATACTTGGCTTTATGCCTTATTGCTTTTATGGCTTTATTAGCCATTCTGTTTGCACACCGGGAGACACATTGTGACCGATGGTGTGACAGCCCGAGGTACCTGATACCCAGTGCTAGTTTACCCGTTTATCCAGTCCGGTCAATTTGTATAGGTTACTTGGGCATGGAAAAGTATAACTGTAATTGAATTGATTATTAAAGAAAATAAAGAAATGAAATATCAAGATAAAGATCAAGAGTGATTACAATAAAATATAAAGAAGCTCAAAATCATCAAGAAAACAATTAACAAAATGCATGAAGAAGTTAATATCATAAAACGTAATTAGCCTTCAACTAAACAATAAGTTAGTAAATATTCATTTCTTATGAACACAATAACTAGGAAATTTTTACTTTTATTCGCATATTATATTTTCTTGTATTATTGGCACCACTAAGCTTTATGCTTAGCGCGTCGCTTTTGCAACGCGTAGGTTCTAAAGATTTGGACAGAGAGCCCAGTAAACCACAGACTGGGTAAGGCCGTTCATAGTTTTGCTTAGTGTCCATGTCACCTCACAGGCTACAGTGCATTGGTAGGACACTAGGTCCCATTTTGTGTTTTGTAATTTTTGTAAGTTTTGTAATTAAACTCTTATTTTATCATGTATATTTGAAACAAATGTAATATAATTTTGTATTAATGTAAGTATGTGTAATTTGTGATTTTAAATAACATATGAGAATTTATTTATGATTTGAGCATGATGATGATGTGAAATGAATGAATGAAATAAAAGAGGAATTATTAAGAAATTGTTGTAAATTGATGTGAGAATTGGAATTGTGATTTGAACAATTATTGGAAGTGTTTTCTACAGGTTCCGAAGAACTGTTTTCTCCATTTTTAGCTGACACTCTGCCGGATTTTCTATAAAATTTTCGAAATCCCAAATAAATTTATAATTTCAATAAATGACTCAAATGAGGTAAATTTAACAAATTGCACTTCATATCCATGGAGAAATAAATTTAAGGAAGGATAAAAATGATTGAAATAAAATATGATGTTCTGGTACACTGTGTGGCATATCTTGCTCGGCTACACTGGAGACGGGTAAGGGGTGTCACATAAGAATGCATTAACTTTATATAGTTATAGAAATTATATTTAAAATCAATATCTTACTCTATGAGTCTAATGCTCACTCCTGTTCACCCTATTTTTTCAGGCTACAAGAGGATCCCTTTTTTTGAGAATAACCTTCCTTCTTTCTCGCAAATTTAGTCAAAGAAGTTTAATTATGTTTTCATTTTCCTTATTTCCATTTTAGAACTCTGCATATATCAGCAGTATAATATTTATTTGGATTTGTAATAAATAAATTCTGGGGTTGGAATATTATTTTGTGAATGTGTATGGATACATGAGATGGATTGTGTTTGGATGGAGCTGAGCTCCTATTTGATTATGTGTTTGATTGAGGATTGTGAAGGTGAACTAAGATCCCCAATTTGATATATTTTGTGTTCACAAGTCAGGTGAGCTAAGAACTCTCCGTTGGATAGTCCAACTAATGGTCGGACTCTACTCGTTTGATTTCTTGAAATTGGACTATAGTTATGGGTTTCATGGTTAGGCTAGGAATAGTTAGACTGACTATGGGCTTTGGGGGCCTTATACTAACCCAAGTCCTAGTGCCGGTCTAGCCCATAATTTGGGTCATGATAAAGTTGGTAGCAAAGCTTAGGCTCCAGATTCATGGAAAGTGTGTGCCTAGGGTTTTAAAAAGAGTTTTGTTAGGAGGTCATATGCAGAGTATAGGGTCCATATTCGTCCTTGCTTTGTTATCCTTGCATCTAGTTTCTGCTTTGTGTACCTATTGGTGTTTATGAGTTTAAAGATATGCATAGTATCTTATTTTGGATTTTCCGAGCTAATAATGCTAAATTTCAAGGAAATGCGTAGAGGGAAGAGAGCCGCCTTGGCACTAGAGCCGGAAGTGTAGGATAAAATATCAGCACAAAATGAGGCACTCGCCCCTAGGAGATGGGGTAGGAGACCTAGAGCTGCTCAAGTGGAAGAGCAGCAACCACAATCATAGGAATAGTCCTTTATGGCCTACGGTCCTATGGATCCAATGGCAGCCACCCTGGCCAGTTTACAAAGGACTATTGACATGATGGCCCAATATATGGTCCACCCTTCAAAGTAGCAGCCCTAAGTTCAGAGACTTGAACCCTATAAATAAATAATTATTTTCAAAAAGTTGGTGCCTAAAACTTATGATACTACAGATGATACACATCAGTTTTTGGACTCTTGCAAACAAGCAGGAGTGAAGCTACAGTTGACAGACATGAGATTGATAGAATAAGTGCTGCATGTGATGGGACCTATGCCAAGACAGTGGATGAAGGATTATGTATTTCCCAAGATTGAGGGGTTATCCTGGACATAGTTTGTTGAACTGTTCATAAACAGGTTTGTCACACCTTACCCCTCCGTAAGGCATAACATGATCCCATAGTATACCTAATGAATCACCAAACTTCATCTATTGATAACCCATTAAATACACTAAAAGGGATTTTAAACCTTTTCTTATTTCTTTTGACAGTGGTGAGCACTTTTGACAGGTGTTACAGGTATTAATTTTATTTTTAACTCAAGTGAAACCAAATAATAAATCTGAAGTATCAATAATTTCTGTAAAAATTTTGGCAGAGTGTCATCTGTATTTTTAATAAAACAGTTCTTTAAAAACCTGTAAAAAGTACTTTCAATAAATTTGTTCAATCCCAAACTCCAATAATAGTTCAACACAATAAATTTCTCAACATTTATCAACTCAATTCAACATCAATTTTTTAGTGTTTCCAAAAGCTGAGATAAGAGAAATATGTCACGATATTTTTATAGGCCAAAATAATTTACAATTTTAGTTTACAACAGCACAAGACTAGTACAATATATACATACAGTGCACATACATTACAACAAGAATTACAAAAATATGGTATACTCAATATACCCGGCAAAATCTCAAAATGTAGCACAAGCAGCCTACTCTGCTGCTCTGTCTGCCTATCTACCTGCGACAGTAATGAAAAAGCTATTGCTGAGCCAATGTCTCAGTGGTGCACAACATTAAGAAAATACAATTTAAAACCATAAACCATAAATCATATAAACTGTGGATACTTAAAATCATAGTTAAATTCAAAAGACATAGAATGTCATAAAGAATTTAAACTCTATTTCACAATATCACAATAAATATCAATAAATCACACACACAGCTTAATCATGTTTCCAAAGTCCAATTCGTCCCAAAAGCCGATGGCTAGTGAGAAATAACATAGCTAGCTAGCAATTATATGAGTACTCATCCTATTCGTCCTCAACTAACACACACCTAAACACTTCAGTCAAAGACGGAATTCAAAGCCAATTCGTCCCACTAGACAAGCTAGCAAGGAATTCAATCAATATACATGATAGCTGTGGTTTCAAACCATTTGCAATATTTTTCAAGCAATAAGTATCCATCAAATATCATTCAAACAAATTTTTCACAATTTAAGCAATAACATACAAATTGTCATAATTTATTTCAATTGAAAATTCAAAAGAAATAACTGTTGTCCACAAATCTCTGAAGTGTAACCTCTTGGCCCTGACTCAGTGTTTCCTTCCCCTTCCCTAAGTCTTTGCTAACTGAAACACACAATTTAAAGTGTTTCAGTACTCATTTAAACTCTCTAACAATAAGGTTAAATAATTAATTTATTTAATACTATTGCTTTCCTTAGTCAACCTATAATATTGACTCTTAATGCACTCCAGGGGAATAAATTTTAATGTTACCAATATGTCACATTTTATAGTCCTTTAGTGTTGATACATGTTACCAAATTCATTTTCAAGTGTATTGCATTTTATTGCAATTTATCGGATTTCGGTATGCTATTTTGACCTAGCCAGATGACCTAGTTCCCTCGATTTTTGGTTTCTGGTTCGACTTACAAACTTGTAGGTCTATGTCATAGTGAACTTTTGCCACAAATTTTAGGTCATTTGGAGTTTATTAGACCAAGATATGGTCATTTTACTATTGCTGGTCAGATTGCACTAAAATGGCAAACTTAGGTCACTTTTAGGTCATTTTCGGTTCTGGCTGTTTTTATACCAGAACTTGTGCAAGCATTTTGACTTGCTTATGGTCATTTCTGGGTTTTGGTATCTTCATAAGAGTTGTAGCTCTATATCTAAGCTATCCATGGTATAAACTGCTGGTCAATTGGACCTGTTTCGAGTGAGTTATGGCCAAAACACTTACTGCTGTCCAAATAGTTAGTTTTCAGGTTTGCAAAGTCACTAATCTGGATTTGGTCAATCCTCATTTCACTTTTTGGATAGAATTTAGGTAGACTTTCTTCATGAAAGTTGGCACATTTTGTGCCTAGTTTCACCTCCAATTGGCCTCATACCAATTGGAGTCACACACTTAGGGTTATAGGCTCATTTGCACACTGCCCTCTACATGCCTCTCAAACACCAAATCAAACACACATTCACCAACTATATCCTCACTTCTCCAAACCATTCTGCATTTGATACTAACTATAACCATTCATTTCTTTACATTATAGGTCAACTTGGATATAATACAACAACTTAACAATACACCAAATGCAATCATAATTCTCAAAGTCCAAATCCAACAATATATACACATAAACACTCCTAATTATTACACATTACTTCCATTATCAAATTGCAAATTTATTCTCTACTCAATTATACACATAAGCTGCCACTTTTAGTACCATAATTCAATAACCTTTTCATGAATTTAAACACTTCAATCTTCATCATGATGCTGCCAACATAATACGCATACATATCAACTTCCATTTTCACTTTTCAAACTTATAAATCAAACTTTATACATGGAAATCAACTCCAATACATTTAAACACTTAATTCAAACCTCAAACTACCACTTACATGTAGATACAAGTTACACATATTAAACTACCATGGCTGCCGAAATGTAATATCATCCTAACTCACCAAACTTCAACTTTCCTTCCATAAATCCATTCACCACAACACCCACACAAGCTTTAATGAAGAAAGGATGAAGAAATGGACACTTAACTCTTATAGACTTCCTCAAAACTCCACCAAATTCCTTCTTTCTTGTTCCCTAAGTGCTGCCTAAGGTGTGGTGGTCAAGTTTAATGAAGGCACTTGAGGTTTTTATGGTTTGATCATGGTGGATTAAAGCTTGGTGCTTGGACGGCAATGGAGGATTCTCCTTGGAAGCTTTTGGCTGGTTTGCAAGGTGAGGTTGAAGATGAATTTCTGGTGCTCCAAGTGCCCCTTTAGGTGTCCAAAGATTGAGGTTAGTGGAGCACCAATGAAAAATAAATAGTTGTTTATTCAAAGTTTCCAAATTTTGCAAGTTTGCCTCATTACTTCCACTATTTACATTATGTACTATATTTTTATTTTTCATGATATTTTCAAAGTGTAATACTACTTATTTTTAATGGACATTGAGGCCAAAAGTCAACTCAGGGTGTCAATTGACCACAATGCCCCTATTCGGATTGTATTCTAGATTTTTCGGTAACATCAATTTTTGTGGGTTTCTCAATTTCTCATTTTTCTTTGTACTGATTAATTAATTTTTCTTTGACATTTCTAATATCATTTATACTTCACTAGATGTTTATTTAAGTCTTAAAAATAATTTTCAGGGTTTCACGCAGTCCAGGGCTAGTTAACGGTCCACGCCGCAACTTTCCAGTGCGATCACCCATCGCTACGGTTTTCGGCTCGTTTAACTTGGTTACATTTCATTGCTATCATTTTTCTTTTGTTTTTCTTCTATTGTATTTCATTATTTCTTGTCTCCTCACTAACATTTAAATATAATTCCACGCCTCCTAGCTGTCCAGACAGACACTGGTCATCGGAACAGTAGAACGCACTACCGAACTTAGGGGTGTTACAATTCTCTCCCCCTTAAAATAAATTTTGTCTCGAAATTTTACCTGGCATCAGTCTCTAAACAGCTGTGGGTGCTAACTCCTTATGTCCTCTTCACGTTTCCAAGTAGCTTCCTGGCCTGAATGATGGTTCCACAGCACTTTAACTATTCCTCAACTGTTTCACCTCATGTGCCAGAATCTCTATAGGTTCTTCTTCATATGAAAGGTCTAGATTTACCTCAATCTCTTTAACTGATAGTACATGAGATGGGTTAGATCTGTATCTCCTTAACATGGACACATGGAAGACACTGTGTATCCTTTCTAGCTCTGGAGGTAATGCCAACTGATATGCCAAAGGACCCACTCTTTCTGGAACCTCATATGGTCTGATGAAACGAGGACCCAATTTCCCTTTTCTGCCAAATCTCATAATCCTCTTCCAAAGAGAAACTTTGAGGAATACCTTATCACCCATTGCATATTCAATATCTCTTCTCTTCAGATCAACATAGGACTTCTGATGGTCTGATGCAGCCTTGAGTCGATCTCTGATCAATTTGATCTTTTCCTCTGTCTGCTGAACAATTTCTAGCCCAATCATCTTCCTTTCACCTACTTCATCCCAACATAGGGGAGTTCTGCACTTTCTGCCATACAAAGCTTCATATGGAGGCATCCCAATGCTTGATTGGTAGCTATTATTATAAGCAAACTCAATCAAAGGCAAGTGTGTATCCCAACTACCTTCAAACTCAATCACACAAGCTCGTAGCATATCCTCCAAGATCTAAATTACCCTCTCAGACTGGCCATATGTCTGTAGGTGGAATGTCATGCTGAAGTTCAATTTAGTTTCTAGAGCTCTCTGAAGACTACTCCAGAATCTAGAAGTGAACCTAGGATCTCTATCTGATACAATTGATACTGGCACTCCATACAACCTTACAATCTCATCTATGTACAATCTGGCTAATCTTTCCAGGCTATAGTCCATCCAGACTGGTAGAAAGTGAGCAGACTTGGTCAGTCTGTCAACTATAACCCATACTGCATCATGATTATTCTGTGTCCTCGAAAGTCTCATAACAAAATCCATAGTTATCCGTTCCTATTTCCACTCTGGTACTGGCAATGGACGTAACAAACCTGCTGGTACTTGATGTTCTGCCTTCACTTGCTGACAAGTTAGGCATTTGGAGACAAAATCAGCTACATCCCTTTTCATACCGATCCACCAGTAATGCTCTTTCAGCCCTCTGTACATTTTAGTTCCACCAGGGTGCATAGCAAAAGGAGACTCATGTGTTTCCTTTATGATGATCTGTCTCAAGTCAATATCATTAGGAATGCACATTCTGCCCTTATATAGCAATAAACCATCATCTCTCATAGAGAATTCAGGTTTCTTGCCCTACTGGACGTCTTTCAGTAGCTTCTGATATTTTACATCATTCTGAGCAGCCATTCTGATCTGATCAATCAACACTGGCTGTATATGCCATGCAACTACTGTCTGTCCCTCATCATCAATCTCCAAATTGGCATGTGGTGCTTTCAATTCATGTACCATGGACAAAGAAGAAACTCTGAGACTTGCCATAGTCTTGCGACTTAAGGCGTCAGCCACCACATTTGCTTTCCCTGACTGATAGTCTATAAAGCAATCATAGTTTTTAATTAGTTCTAACCATCTCCTCTGTCTCAAATTTAATTCCTTCTGGGTGCCCAAATACTTCAAGCTCTTGTGATCTGCGTAAATGTAGCATTTCTCCCCATACAAATAGTGTCTCCAAATCTTTAGAGCAAAAACGATAGCTACAAGCTCCAAGTCATGTGTTGGGTAGTTCCTCTCATGCGGTTTTAGCTGACGTGATGCATAAGCAATGACATTCCGATCTTGCATCAGTACACAGCCTAACCCATTGTGAGAAGCATCACTATAAACTGTGTATTCTTTACCCAGGGCAGGTAAAGTAAGGACTGGAGCTTCAGTCAAACACCTCTTCAACTCATCAAAACTCTGCTGGCATTTATCTGTCCACTGAAATTTTATATCTTTCCGAAGCAACTTGGTCAGTGGAGAAGCTAACATAGAAAACCCTTTCACAAACTAGCGGTAGTACCAAGCTAAACCCAGAAAACTGTAAATTTCTGTGATATTCCTGGGTGGCTTCCAATTAAGGATAGCTTCTACCTTATTGGAATCTACTTTGATCCCTTCAACTGACACAACATGTCCCAAGAAAGAGATTTCTTTCAGCCAAAATTCACATTTCGATAATTTGGCGTATAGCTATTTCTCTCTTAAGGTCTGTAGTACAATCTGCAGATGTCTGTCATGCTCCTCTGCGTTCCTTGAATATATCAAAATATCATCAATAAACACCACTACAAATTGGTCGAGATATGGTCTAAAGATAGTGTTCATCAGATCCATAAAAGCAGCTGGAGCATTAGTTAACCTGAATGGAATTACTAGAAACTCATAATGGCCATATCGAGTTCTGAAAGCAGATTTTGGAATACTCTGCTCTTGCACTTTCAACTGATAATAACCAGATCACAAATCAATTTTGGAGAATATAGCTGCACCCTTTAACTGATCAAATAGATCATCAATGAGAGGCAATGGATATCTGTTCTTTATTGTCACCTTATTCAACTGTTGGTAGTCAATACATAAACGGAGAGTGCCACCTTTTTTCTTAACAAACAATACTGGCGCTCCCCAAGGTGATACACTAGGGTGGATAAAGCCCTTTTCAAGTAGTTCTTACAATTGTACCTTCAACTCATTCAACTCTGTTGGTGCCATTCTGTATGGTGTTATGGAGATTGGATCCACACCAGGCATAATATTAATCTCAAACTGCACTTCTCTTTCTAGAGGTAATCCTGGCAATTCATCAGGAAACACATCTGAAAAGTCATATACTGTAGGGATGTCCCTCAATGCTGGACTCCCTACTTGGGTGTCTACCACATGTGCCAAGTATGCTTTACACCCCTTTTTGATCATTTTTCTAGCTAGTGCAGCCGAAATGATATTTAATGGCAATAGTTGCCTCTCCCCATGTATTACCACATCACTGTACTGAGGGAAACCAAAAGTGACTGTCTTCAGTCTATAGTCAATCATGGCGTGATGCCTGGCTAACCAATCCATGCCCAAGATGATATCATAATCTCTTAAGGGCATTTCAATGAGATCAGATAAAAAAGTATGGCCTTGGATTACCAAGAACAATCCCTATACATTCTATTGACCCTGACCTCCTGTCCTAACGGACTCATTACTAGCACCTCAAAGTTTATTTTTGTACATGGGACAGTAATGCAATCACTGATGCTAGCACTCATATAGGAATGGGTAGAACCCGGATCAAATAACACAAACACATCTTGATTAAAAGTTGAGAAGGTACCAGCCACAATATCAGATGTCTCAGCCTCTTCTCTCTATCTCATTGCGTAGACTCGATCGTAGTAATCGCTTGCTCGATTGATTTATCGTGCCTTGATCGTCACTGGACTACCTCTATCCCTGCCTCTACTTCTGCTAGGTGGTTGTGAACCTCTGGTGGCAGGATTCTGAACTGACCCTTCTGCAGTAGTAAGAAGTAGCCCAACTCTATAGGCACTGGTGCAGTCTTTGGCAAAGTGTCCTGTGCCTCCACAATTATAACAGGCTCCTATGGCCTTGTAGCATACCCCACTATGATTTCTTCCACAAGTTTCACATTGAAGGGGAGGGTAGGAATTTCTGGTAGTTTGCTGACCAGATGGAGGAGGTCTCTGTCCTGAAAATCTTCCCGTACCGGACTTTTTACCACCTCTGCTATGTCCCCCAAAGTTCTTTCTCTTTCGAGTAGGACCACTGAAACTCTGATCTACTGACTTTCCCTCTTTTTCTTTTTCTGTCTTCTCTGATTTCTTTTTCTCTGGAGCCGCTTCTGACTCAGTTCAAAGGAGACTCCCTGCATAGTGGCTCAGGCGGAAAAACTCCCTTTCATATTCTGCCACTGATCTACTTCCCTGTTTTAGACTTAAGAACTCCTGTAGCTTTTGGTCCACTAGGTATCTAGGACATTTTTGTCTGAACTCGTCATCCCAGGTTAGTATTGGAGGTTCCACCAAACTATGAGGAATGGTTTTCCACCAGTCATATGCATCCCCCTGCAGTAGTGACACTGAATACTCAAATATCAGCTCTTCTGTGTAGTGCAGTTTCTTAAACACCCTATCCATTCTCTCCAACCATTGTTCTGCCTCTAGTGGATCTACTATCCCCTTGAACTCAGTAGCCCCATATTCAATCAGCTTGTCATACTACCTAGCTGAAGACTATGGTTGTACCACTAGTGTCTGCAGTGGGGCTTGAGTAGTCTGTTGAAACATTGTAGCCATCTACTGAGCAAACTGAGCAGGAAACTGCGGTACTGAGGGGGCTGATGCGGCTGATCCACTCACATTATAAAGGGCTGGGGCTTCCCCTTGTACCTCAACCTCTATTGACTGATCGACTGAACGGTCTCCTTTTTTCCATAGTCAATTAGAGGATATTACACCTCCTGAACAAATAACATAAGGAGATTTCCTCCCGTTAGTGCATATTTATAATGTAATGTACTTTATGTATCAAAACATGACATTGAGCAGTTGTACTATGAAGAAAGAATATTCAAATTACAGGTCAAAACAGAATTTAAAAACTAGCTCTGATACCACTAAAACATGTCACACCTTACCCCTTCGTAAGGCATAACATGATCCCTTAGTATACCTAATGAATTACCAAACTTCGTCTACTGATAACCCATTAAATATACTACAAGGGATTTTAAACCTTTTCTTATTTCTTTTGACAGTGGTGAGCACTTTTGACAGGTGTTACAGGTGTTAATTTTATTTTTAACTGAAGTGAAACCAAATAACAAATCTGAAGTATCAATAATTTCTGTAAAAATTTTGGCAGAGTGCCATTTATATTTTGAATAAAATAATTCTTCAAAAACCTGTAAAAAGCGCTTCCAATAAATTTGTTCAATCCCAAACTCCAATAATAGTTCAACACAATAAATTTCTCAACATTTGTCAACTCAATTCAACATCAATTTTCCAGTGTTTCCAAAAGCTAAGATAAGAGAAATATGTCACAATATTTTTACAAACCAAAATAATTTACAATTTTAGTTTACAACTGCTCAAAACTAGTACAATATATACATACAGTGCACATACATTACAACAAAAATTACAAAAATATGGTATACTCAATATACCAAGCGAAAATTCAAAATGTAGCACAAGCAACCTACTCTGCTGCTCTGTCCGGCTATCTACCTGCGACAGCAATGAAAAAGCTATCGCTGAGCCAATTTCTCAGTGGTGCACAACATTAAGAAAATACAATTTAAAACCATAAACCATAAATCATATAAACTGTGGATACTTAAAATCATAGTTAAATTCAAAAGACAGAGAATGTCGTAAAGAATTTAAACTCTATTTCACAATATCACAATAAATATCAATAAATCACACACACAGCTTAATCATATTTCCAAAGTCCAATTCGTCTCAAAAGCTGATGGCTAGTGAGGAATAACATAGCTAGCTAGCAATTATATGAGTACTCATCCTATTCGTCCTCAACTGACACACACCTAAACACTTCAGTCAGAGAGGGAATTCAAAGCCAATTCATCCCACTAGACAAGCTAGCGAGAAATTCAATTAATATACATAATAGCTATGGTTTCAAACCATTTGCAATATTTTTCAAGCAATAAGTATCCATCAAATATCATTCAAACAAATTTTTTACAATTTAAGCAATAACATACAAATTGTCATAATTTATTTCAATTGAAAATTCAAAAGAAATAACTGTTATACACAAACCTCTGAAGTGTAACCTCTTGGCCCTGACTTAGTGTTTCCTTCCCCTTCCCTGAGTCTTTGCTAACTGAAACACACAATTTAAAGTGTTTCAATACTCATTTAACTATCTAACAATAAGGTTTAATAATTAATTTATTTAATACTATTGCTTTCCTTAGTCAACCTATAATGTTGACCCTTAATGCACTCTAGGGGAATAAATTTTAATGTTACCAATATGTCACATTTTATAGTCCTTTAATGTTGATACATGTTACCAAATTCATTTTCAAGTGTATTGCATTTTATTGTAATTTATCAGATTTCAGTCTGCTATTTTGACCTAGCCGGATGACCTAGTTCCCTCGATTTTTGGTTTTTGGTCCGACTTACAAACTTGTAGGTCTGTGTCATAATGAACTTTTGCCACAAATTTTAGGTCATTTGGAGTTTACTAGACCAAGTTATGGTCATTTTACTATTGCTGGTCAGATTGCACTAAAATGGCAAACTTAGGTCATTTTTATGTCATTTTCGGTTCTGGCAACTTTTATACCCTAACTTGTGCAAGCATTTTGACTTACTTATGGTCATTTCTGGGTTTTGGTGTCTTCATAAGAGTTGTAGCTCTATGTCTAATCTATCTATGGTATAAATTTCAGGTCAATTTTCAGGTTCGCAAAGTCACTAATCCGGATTTGATCAATTCTCGTGTCACTTTTTGGACAGAATTTAGGTAGGCTTTCTTCATGAAAGTTGGCACATTTTGTGCCTAGTTTCACCTCCAGTTGGCCTCATACCAATTGGAGTCACACACTTAGGGTTATAGGATCATTTGCACACTGCCCTCTACATGCCTCTCAAACACCAAATCAAACACACATTCACCAACTATATCCTCACTTCTCCAAACCATTTTGCATTTGATACTAACCATAACCATTCATTTCTTTATATTATAGGTCAACTTGGATAGAATACAACAACTTCACAATACACCAAATGCAATCATAATTCACAAAGTCCAAATCCAACAATATATACACATAAACACTCCTAATTATTACACATTACTTCCATCATCAAATTACACATTTATTCTCTACTCAATTATACACATAAGCTGCCACTTTTAGTACCATAATTCAATAACCTTTTTATGAATTTAAACACTTCAATCTTCATCATGATGCTGCCAAAATAATACACATACATATCAACTTCCATTTTCACTTTTCAAACTTACAAATCAAACTTTATACATGGAAATCAACTCTAATACATTTAAACACTTAATTTAAACCTCAAACTACCACTTACATGTAGATACAAGTTACACATATTGAACTACCATGGCTGCCAAAATGTAATATCATCCTAACTCACCAAACTTCAACTTTCCTTCCATAAATCCATTCACCACAACACCCACACAAGCTTTAATGAAGAAAGGATGAAGAAATGGACACTTACCTCTTATGGACTTCCTCAAAACTCCACCAAATTCCTTCTTTCTTGTTCCCTAAGTGCTGCCCAAGGTGTGGTGGTCAAGTTTAATGAAGGCACTTGAGGTTTTTATGGTTTGATCATGGTGGATTAAAGCTTGGTGTGTGGACGGCAATGGAGGATTCTCCTTGGAAGCTTTCGGCTGGTTTGCAAGGTGAGGTAGAAGATAAATTTCTAGTGCTCCAATTGCCCCTTTAAGTGTCCAAAGATTGAGGTTAGTGGAGCACTAATGAAAAATAAATAGTTGTTTATTCAAGGTTTCCAAATTTTACAAGTTTGCCTCATTACTTCCACTATTTACATTATGTACTATATTTTTATTTTTCATGATATTTTCAAAGTGTAATACTACTTATTTTTAATGGAAATTGAGGTCAAAAGTCAACTCGAGGTGTCAATTGACCACAATACCCCTATTCGGGTTGTATTCCCAATTTTTCGATAACACCGATTTTTGTGAATTTCTCGATTTCTCATTTTTCTTTGTACTAATTAATTAAATTTTCTTTGACATTTATAATGTCATTTATACTTCAATAAATGTTTATTTAAGTCTTAAAAATATTTTTTAGGATTCCCCGCAGTCCAGGGCTAGTCAACGGTCCACGCCACAACTTTCCTGTGCAGTCACCCATCACTACGGTTTTCGGCTCGTTTAACTTGGTTACATTTCATTGCTATCATTTTTCCTTTGTTTTTCTTGTATTTTCCTCTATTGTATTTCATTATTTTATGTCTCCTCACTAACATTTAAGTATAATTCCAGGCATCCTAGTTGTCCGGATAGACACTGGTCACCGGAACAGTAGAACGCACTATCGAACATAGGGGTGTTACAAGGTTTGTGCTAGAGAGCTTCAGGGACTAGAAACAGTGGGCCTTTGAAGCTTTAAGACAGAATGGCAGATTAACAGATGAATATGCTTCTGAGTTCTTGGAATTAAGCAGGTATGCCCCAACTGCTGTGGCTACTGAAAGTATGAAGGCAAAGAGATTTTTGAAGGGGTTGGACAGGAGGTATGTGAACTTGGTTATATTGTTGGGCCAACCATTTGATGTGGTAGTTGATCGGGCCTAGCAGATAGAAATTAGTTATATGGGAGATGATGGAAGCAAAGCAAAGAAGAATAAAGCTGAAGGGTCATCAGATATGCCACATATGAGTACCATGGGTGGTGGCAGCCAGAATCACGCAGTGGAAAAATCAGAGGGAATAAGAAAGCATGCCTCGGACACAGAGTCAGAGGGTTCAGGTCGGGCTATGGTTCTAGTAGTGGATAGGGTTGGGCTATAACAGTTCTGGATCTGGTTTAGGGTCTTCTTTGGCGCCTTGTGTGAGAGAGTATACTCAAGGCCTTGTTTGATGAGCTCTGGTGGATGTTTCAGATGTGGCCAGTAGGGTCACTTTGCTAGAGAGTGCCCCATGTTTAGTGAGCATCCGATGGGGTCTCAAGGTTCTATTGCTAATGTACCTCGCCAGTTACACCTTGGTACTTCTAACATGGCAGGCAACCAGTTAGTGGCTAGCAGGGCCGTGGTCAAGAAGGACGCAATTTTGGAGGTAGATTTGGAGGTAGGAGTCAATTCCTTTAATGAAATTATTATAATTGCATTTCAATTTTGACTAATTTAGGTAAATAAAATAAAACAAACACTAATTTTATAATTTTAATAAAATCAACTAAAATTTAAATAAAATTAAAAATGTAAATTTTTTTATTAATTAATCATATTTTCAAATTAATTTTATTCTTTACATTAGTAAAATATTATAATTTATAAATATATTAAAATAAAAAAAACTATTCATAAAAATTATTTAGACTTTATTTGAATAATTAATTGTTAAAATAGAAATAAATTTTAATTTTGTAATAAAATATAATAAAAAAAATCATAATATCACATTTCAATGCTTATTAATTTCAAATTTTTATCTATTTATATAAATTTTGTATTTTCATTTAATGACTAAATAATTAAAAAATCAAAACATTTATAAATTTTTTCAATTTTAGTCAAATCTTTTAATTTTATCAATTTAATCTCTCCAACTTTGATATTAGTTTCAATTTGAAATACTTAATTAATGAAAGCAATTCAAATATTTGCAAAATTATAATGTTAGCCAATCTTTTTTATTTTTATATCAATTTTAATATTTATTCTCAAATTGACAAAAAAATATTATTTTTATTAATTTATCCACTGTTTTAAAAATTATAATTACATTTAATATTTTTATTATTTTTTATTTTTGAATATTTGATTTTTTTTTTGCCTTAAATTTGAAATGAAATGATAGAAAAGATGTGAATTAAAAGTATAAGTAGAAAGAAAGAGAGAAAAAAAAATAAAGATTCCAATAATAATATTAGATATATTTTTCATTTATTATTTTTTTATCAATATGAAGTTTGTTCAAATTATAAAAATACTAAAATTATTGAATTTATTAATAAAACTAAAAGAAGTAGTTAAAATTGATAATAATAAAAAATTTTGAATTCTTTTTGTCAATTAATAAGTTAATTGTTTTAATTAAATTTAATATTAAAATTAAAAACATTTGAATAAGTTTATAATTAAATTGATATAATTAAAAATTTTTACTAAAATTGATAACTGACATAAAAGTTTTAATTTTTTTTTTCTTTTAACCTCATTTAATTATGTAAATATATGGGTATTTAGAGTTATATCAAAGAATAAAATTAATACATAATATATAATTATAACAATGTATTTTTAAATTATATAATTTAACTTTTCATCAATATATTTACCATGTATACTTTTTGTTTTAAATACTTCATTTTTTTTAATTTTTAAATTACATTACATATATATATATATATATATATATATATATATATATATATATATATATATATATATAATAATTTATTCAATCATTTAACCTAATTTTTTTACTTATAGTGTTGTATTTTTTTTTCTAATAATTAATTAATAAATATAAAAATATAAATAAAAAAATTTACGAAATGATCAAATTATTTTATAATTTTTTAATTTACAATAAATAATAATTAACATATTAAAATCTTAGTTTTATTATAAATCTTGTTTCAAAAAATACTTAGATAAAAATCTTAACTCATAAATAATTTTATTAATAATAAATGATAATAAGAAATTTAAAGGCATAATATTAAATTTTTTTTATCAAATTTTATAATCATAGCTATTTTTTTTTAACAATTTTAGCATTATTTTTAAAGTTTTTCTGAATCTATAATCAAAATTAATTCAAATCAATTAACATAATGTAATTTTGATAGTTAGTTTCTCTTCTAGTCATAATTTTGACTATTAAGTTATTTCAAATTTTACTGTTCACTAAAAATAATAAATATTTAAAATCAAGATAAAATTTTTAAAAATTAAAAAATTGACTAAAATAGCAAGAAGTTGGAAAAAAAAATTTAAAAGTAAGAAGAGGGAAATATCAGGATTTTCAAAAATACTATTTTTGTTATGTACAAAAATACCAAAAGCAATTTTATAAAAAAAATTGTTAATTTTAAAATTTTTATTGTAATAAGATAAAATCAAACAATAAATACATATTTTTTACCATACAAATCTCTATTTTAAATAGGTTATAATAACTTCATTAAAAAAAATTGAAACAATTTTGAAAATAACTATTGTCCCTTAAGCAACCCAAATTATTTATTATCATTAAAACATAAATTAACATCCCTGGTCCAACAATAACTTTTAGTAAATAGTAAATTTTAATTTGTAAAATTAAAATATTCATATTCCCATACTATATTTATGGTATTTTATTTATAATATTTTAATTAGTAATGTATATTAAAAGTTCTATTTTATGTGTTTTATTTATAATATTTTACTTTATTAAAGTAATATAACTTATTAATTTTATTTTTTAATGACTTTTTTTAATAAACTTTAATTAGAAGTGAAATACAGTTAAACTATTGAATAACTAAATTTAATTGGCTATTGAAAATAATTTATAATGATAATATTATATTATGTATAAAAAAAGAAAAGTATATAAAAATTTTTAAATCACGAATTTATATAACGAGTAAATTTTCGTGCATTGCACGTTAAGATAAAAACTAGTAAATATAATGGATAAGACCCATTAAAATACTATTCATAATATATTATTTCATTTATCATTTCCTATTTTACTAACAGATTCCACTTTTTTCCATGAACCTTGTCGCATGTGGTCTGGGTAAGACTTTCTATCACATTTATTACATTCTTTCCTTTAAAGTTAGAATCTGTGTAAATGGGTCCTTTCATTTCTTATGCTTTTTTAGCTACTTTAGAAAATAATATACTTTCTCATATATATTGTAAATATCTTTTAATAGAAAATCTTATTAGAAAATACATTGGCAAGCG
Organism: Hevea brasiliensis; assembly: GCF_030052815.1. Lineage (NCBI taxonomy): Eukaryota > Viridiplantae > Streptophyta > Magnoliopsida > Malpighiales > Euphorbiaceae > Hevea > Hevea brasiliensis. Next base: position 31,698,811 of record NC_079508.1, on the reverse strand, counting down.
TAGTGCCAAAATAGCTGAAATTATACATTTAAAATAGTTCCACAAGATGATACAAAATGTATAAATTTGATTACACCAAACCTTGGAGCATAAGTATCCAAACTTTGTTACCTTACTCATGTCCCTAAAAAAGACAAGAAAGAGGCAGTTAGTATATAAACCCAATGAGTAGAGAATTACACAGGCAATAAAATATATAAATGGAATACATTTTAAGCACGTGAATGCATCATTCCCCTGAAAAGTTCCACAACATAAACAAGTTACAACAAGATAGCTATATCACCAAAGGTTACCCATGCCATTACTTTCATATCATATCATATCATGTATCCAATGTACTTAGCCCATTATAAGAGCTCCTCAGGATTTCCTCTTAACAATCATACATAGGACACAAAGGACATAGAATTCATATCTTACCTGAGACTATTTCTATAACCCTTGTATCTAGATGTTAAAGATGCAGAATTGCCTTATCCGACATTCCTTTCCTTTCTTTCATATGTGAGTTTATAATGCATGCATGCTTTTTCCTTTACTTTTCCTTTATCTTTCCCATTGAGAAACACTAGTCATCCATAGCTACCAACACAATACAAATGTATAATATGCAACATCTTCGTGCATTTAAATACCATATAAATATAAATGCAGCTCCTAAATGCATTATATCTAGTCAAAGTAGTAAAATTATGCATGAATACAAATGCATAGTAAAACACAATTTAGGAAAATATTTTGTAATTCCTACTCACATGGACATTAGTCCCTTTATCTTTGACACTTACTTCTAATTAGGTACCCTCCCTTTTTGCTCTAGTCCTTGAAACTCTATCCCCAGGTCTATAAATAAAAGTAAACAAAATATTTAATTACCAAATTTATTTGAATTAAATTATACTTTATATTTAAGAAGTAGCAACCTATGGCAACTAATCTTGAGCATCTTCAACTCTCGAAGTTGCATGCATGGGTTGCCTACTATTTACGTAGTTTAGCTAATGATCCTTGATGTTTTGGCTGTCGAATTTGCATTTTCTAGAAAGCCCACTTTAGGTTTATTCTTCTATTTCATATATTTTATCATCCCATTACTTATTCTTGAGATTATCATTACTTCTTCATTCTAATTAAGCTTTTACATCAATGTTACTCTTTTTTTTTTCCTTTAGCAGATCATTTTATCATCTCTTGATACAAATTAATCCTCTTAATATTTAATACTTTCCTAAAATAATTCTATCTACTCATGTTATTATTTAAATATTGTAATTGAAAGGAATAAAGACATAAAGGTACTTACTATTTCATACTTCTAGGATTCTTATTGTTGTGTTCCTTTCTCTTCACTTTGAAGTTTCCCTTCTAGTTCTTTTTAGCATTCTTAGGACTAGGGTATATTTAGGTTCTTTTATTTTATGAAGAGTTTAGAGGGAGAAAAGGGATGAGAGGAGGAAGAAGGAGAAGAAGAAGGGGAAGGAGAGTGAGAAGATTCTGGAAATGTAAAGGAAATGGGTTCTAGGAAATATCTGGGATTCTCTCTCTTTTATATTCTGTCTCCCCATGTTTGGCAGCCGAAGTTGGGTTCTTCAACAATCAAAGACACATCACTAAACATTCTATAATCCTTAACTCCGTTACTATTCCAATTAATATTTTAGTTACTCTTTTTACCTTATCATTGATTGTACTAGTTTCTTCGTCAACGAACTCCAAGAAAGCATACTGTCTCCTCATATCATGTTCTGTTACATCACAGTAAGGGGTATTATAGATTTACATAGTAGCAATAAAAAATCTTTTCATTTATGCTTTCTCGATTTACTAACAAATTTTACTTCCATTTTTATGGAGGTTATCCATAAATATTTATTAGGAACCAACCTAATGTGCTTATAACACAATAAAGAAATAGGATCGAATTTTGGTAGCTTTTAAACACAAAGGACTAAATGAACTATGAATTGAATAGACTAAATAGGACTTAAATAAGAATAAACTATATTGAAAGAATGAATCTAAGCACGCCAAAATAATAAGACAAACTCTTTCTCTATGGTTTTTATGATTTGAAGAACATAAACACAAAACAATGGTAGAAAGGTAAAAAATAGATAGATAGCTAGATGATGCAAGCTCTTTTGATAAGTTGAAATCACCACAAATAAGAAAACAACACTAATGAAAGACACCACATAATCCTAACTAAGGAATGTGATAAGTCAAGTTAGATGCCACAACTAAAAATAGGTTGATAAGTAAAAGACTTCACCATACTTAATAAAAGTGATAAGAAGAATAGAATAACAATTTATTAATCATCACCAATAGGTTTGAAAATAACAAATGGAGGCCTTCATATAGGCACTCAAACCAAAAATATAATCCAACTAGGAAAATAAAATAAAGTCCATTGTAAATTTGTAATAGTATAAACATAGAACAATTAGAAAACAAAAGATAAGTAGGAAAAACTTGAAGAAAGTCAACACTTGTCACGACCTGACCAGGAGGTCAAAATCGACACTGGAAAATGGGTTAGCTTAAGGCTGCCAGAACATAGCAACTCTAAGACTATAGACTTTGACTTTCTAGGGGCCCACATAATTGCTTTAGAACTTTTCTTTAAGTCTAAGGGAGGTTCTTTCCTTTCTAAGACTCAAACTCATCAGAAAGAGCTTAAAACTTTAAGTGCATTATGCGAAAATTCCTTTTTATGTTTCTATCTTTCGTTATTATTATTATTGTACTAAAATTTACTTGTATAATACTAAGCTCTTTCTGTAACCTTTACATGAATGCTATAAATCACATAACTTTCTTTGAATAGGTTCCCTAGGAAGAGCAAGCTATAAACCTTTACCTTTTTTTATTATTCATCATTTTCATACCTAAACTACAGAAATGTCCCCTTGAGGGACCTCTTTTTACTTAGTCAAAGCATTTTAACTTTAATTGCATCCTATTAATCATGTTATCTTTACTTCTTTATGAGCATTCAGTCTACCCTTGGTATTGAGATACTCAAGTGAGTCACTAATTACCCTAGTAGACTTTCATTAACTTTCTTAAATTTAGAGTGACTAATAAAGCAGTACTTTACTCTATCTCCATTACATAATTCAACATTCAAATCTTATCATGCTCTTCCATTGAAACAACTCACTACACATACATCTAAATAACCCATTGGCAAGCACATTTTTATGATGTCATCATACATTAGACATATATGTCCACACCATAGACATCAACATATAATCATAATACATTCACTTGCATGACATCATGACATAACATAAATACATACTTCTTTACTATTAATACATTTGTACATAATATACTGACTGCTAACATTATTACAATATATGTTCTTCTAACATGCCATAACCACTAATAGATTCTTGTGCTCCTGTTACCTGTAAGGACTATTTTTGTTGGTTTGGGGGGGGGGGGGGAGGGAGAGAGAGAGAGAGAGCTGGGAGGCTCAGTAAGCATAAATTTCTTAAAGCAATTACATACACTTTTAATTACATACATATGGTTTGTCAAACACATGAATGCATCAATCATCAAACATATGCAAACATAGTAGTCATGTCACCAGTGACTCCCCCATAGTCCAATGTCCCTGGCTCATAAAGAGGCTGCTCAGGACTTTTACTTAATATATCCAATATGCCCAACTCATATGGATACTCTTTAGGACTTTCGCTTATGACATGACTTGCATTATACACCAAGAGGCATCATAAAGATCCACTCTTGAATTCTATGGATCCATAACACTCATAACATTACATAGTACCAATTACCATCTAGAAGTCAGTGGGTCATCCACAATCTACCTCACAACATAAACATATATGCAATTTCATCAAGTATGGTTCTAATGCATTACACCCTAATATCAGTGCATTTTGCGATGCACAATTATGCTTAAAGTAGAAATTAAAGTAATTAAAAAGCATTTGAAATTAGTTTAAGCAGTTTATACTTACCTTTTGCAGTACTTATTCATTTATTCTTAGCCCCTAGATCTAGAGGTAGACTTGATTTCATGTGTGCTTCCTAGGATGTTCTAACATCAAACCAACTTAGGGCCCGACTTTCTTGAACTTTGATCACTAACTATGATCAAGTGATGAAACAATAAACATATAATGGACCTTTAATGTACATCATCTAGGTTCTATTGGGTCGCAAATATCATGTTTTGGAGCCTTAGAACTAAAAGAGAAATAAAGCAGGCAGAACCAAGTTCAGCTACCGAAGTCTTAGACTTCAATTGCTGAAACCTTGAACATTAGCTACCCCTTTTAGGCATTAGCTATTAAGGTTGCCAATGTCTTGGAATTTGGCTACTGAAGTCTTGAGCCTTATTTTTCTTTTGGTCCAAAAATGACTGTGGCTACCGAACCTTGAGATTTTCCATAGTTTCTCAAGAAATGCATGCTTCGGCTGCCAAAATAATGATTTTCGACAGCTGAAACTAGGAATTTTCAAAATTCCCAAGTCGAAAACCTACAGAAACTCTTGCCCATACAACTAAAAACTCAACCTAAGCTCCCAAAACACGATCCATACATCCGAACACATAATTAAGGCCTATAACAACTTGAATAGACACTTAATTCCAACATACATCATTCAAGAACACAAAAACCTAGGTTTTTTTTCTCAAAACTAACATAACATAAACAAGGACTCCGCCAAATCAAGTAAGGGAAACTAGCCATTTAAGGTCTACAGTACTTAAACAAAAAAAAAATCAAGAGAAAAACCTCAAAACTTGATAATTTTCAAAACAGAACATATAATTCATCAAAACCCTAACATGCAAGAACTCTTCTAACCTTCACACAATGAAAACCAACTCAAACTCTTTAACCCAACATGCAATTAGAGCCAAACAACCTAACATTCATAAACATGCTTGGATCCTTCTAAAAGATCAAAAGAAAAGAAGAATTACCTCTTTTTCCTTTAAGCCAGAGAAAGGAGAAAAGTCATGATCCAAGTTTCAATCCACTTTTCTTTGACTTTCCCAAGGAAAATTCAGGCATCAAGGTATCCAAAGCATGAAATTACCCAAAGGATTTCAACTTAAACCCTTGCATGCAACAACAGCTAAGGGGGAGAGGAAAAAAAAACTGATTTTCTTTGAAAAATAAAACTAAGTGGGCTATTTATACCTCTGCTGTCGAGGGGATTTTTGGTTACCGAAAGCTGGACTTTTAATTGCCAGAGTCTATTCTGTCCAAAAGGACAATTGAAAAATAAAAAGGGACTTCGACTACCAAAAGTCCAACCTTTGACTGAGCATCCCCAAATGTTTAGCAATTGGGGGGTGAATCTAGGGAAAACATTTACCCTCTAAAACTCCACACATAACTTCATAAGGATACATGATTCTCACATAAAAACACATTGAATTAACACATTATGGAGTCTCTTTCTACATGCTGTAACATTCTATATCCTCTTATCTCGTAGTCATTCTTAACATTAGAGATTCCACAAACATTAGACACTTCATGCATATCTTCCTTATCTTTAGACCAACCAATTATGCACTTTTTTATCCTTTCAACCTATTTTTCACCTATTTCTTTCTATTTCATTTCCTAACAACTTTCTTTCTCACATCCTCTCTCCCTTACTCATTACTCTTTTTTCCTCTATCATCTATTCTATACTCACCATCCCTCCTCTAATGGTGGTATAGAGGCAACATATTATGCTTCCTATTACACACTTTGAAAACTTTTACTGCACTTTTGATTATAGTGAAGCTAGTAAAACTTTTTGCTATAGCTTACTATCTATCTTTCTCTATTACATAGGTGTGCCTCTAATTTTTTTTTTTTTATAAAGGCTACCAATGCCTTTTAGGCAGAAATAGTCCATCCTACGGCTTTTTATTCCTTACTCCTTATACATACTGGAATAGTACCTCCACTATCAGAAGTATATTCCCAAGGTAAGATTTATCAGGTCACCATTCCCTCACAATGTAGTGAAGAAGGGTTCTAAGAACAGTAATCCTTCTTAGACCCTCTTACAGGTGAACCCTGTCTATTTCCCCTATAGCACTAAAGTTGTCATCACCGATATAATGATGACACTCACCCATTGACTAACCCGTCTTTTCCTTTTCTTTGTAACATATCTTAAATTTCCATTTCCTCTTATCATTCATTTAACCCTTCTTTCTTAATAAACCTCACTTCCATTCCTCTCATTACTTTCCTTTTCTTTTCATTCATTCAACTCTTACCTACTTCTCAACTTATCTCTTAGCCTATATCTCACCTATAATTTTTATTCTTTGCTCTTATCCCATTGTTCCCTCATCTTATCTACCTCCACTCATTCTTTGCTTTTCCACCTTCCTATAAGAACATACGATAAAATCCTCGATGTTCTCCTCCTATATCTTATAGGGATGCCTTTCTAACCTCCCATTCTTTCTATTCACTATCCTTCTCTCATCTTTCTTTCATCTATTAAGACTATAGCAGGAACCACCTTTTACATATGCCCTATCTCTCATTATTTACTGTCTCTTCGTACCTCTTTCAAGAGTTAGAGACAGTGTACGAAGAGACAGGAGATAACTCTCCTTCTTTCCTATTTGCAGAGGTTTGCAGGTCATCCTGCCACTTTATCAAGTACACTTTCCCTTGAAAGAGAAACATAAAGCTGAAAACAACTACTACAGAACTCATATATTGTACGCTTATCATATCATAGCATCATACACATAACATAGAAAGAGCTTAGTATCCCTATTCCTTGAAGGGATTCCCTAAGCCTTACATACTTAAAAGGGCATGTATTTTATTGTGCTTACCATAACTAGATACTTTACTTAGTACACATAACATCTTTTGTTTCTAAGTCCGACCTTTATAACCTAGAGCTTTTATACCATTTTATCATGACCCGACTATGGGGTCATAACCGGTGCTAGAGAACAAGTCAGCTTAAGGTTGTTGGAACTCATAGCAAGCCTAAGACTATAGACTTTGACTTTATAAGGGCCCACATAACTGCTTTAGAACTTTTCTTTAAGTTTAAGGGATGTTCTTTCCTCCTTAAGGCTTAAACTCATCAGAAAGAATTTAAAACTTTAAGTGCATTATGTGGAAATTCCTTTTTCTATTTTTGTCTTTCATTATCATTATTATTGTACTAAACTTTATTTATACAAAACTAAGATCTTTCTGTAACCTTAACATTACTGCTATAAACCACATAACTTTCTTTGAATTAGTTCCTTAGGAAAAGCAAGTTATAAACCTTTACTTTTTTCTATCTTTACTAGGGCTATTCATCATTCTCATACCTAAACTATGGAAATGTCACCTTAAGAGATCTCTTTTTACTTAGTCAAAGCATTGTAACTTTAGCTCCATCATATTAATCACACTATCTTTATTTCTTTATGAGCATTCGGTCTACCCTTGGTATTGAGATACTTAAGAGAGTCATTGATTACCTCATTAGACTTTTATCAACTTTCATAAATTTAATGTGACTAATAGACCAATACTTTACTCTATCTCTATTGCATAATTAAACATTCAAATCTTATCATGCTCTTTTATTGAAATAACTCACTACACATATATCTAAACAACCTACTGGCAAGAACATTTTTATGATGTCATCATACATTAGACATATATACCCACACCACAAGCATTAATATACAATCATAATACATTCACTTACATGACATCATAACATGACATAAGTACATGCTTATATACTATCAATACATTTGTACATAAAATACTAACTGCTAACACTATTACAACATATGTTCTTCTAACATACCATAACCACTCCTAGATTAAAGTGCTCTTGCTACCTGCAAAGTGTCACACCCTACCCCTCTGTAAGATGTAACATGATCCCGTAGTATACCTAATGAATTACCAACTCCGTCTACTGATAACCCATTAAATACACTACAAGGGATTTTAAAAACTTTTCTTACTTCTTTTACAGTGGTGAGCACTATTTACAGGTGTTAAAAACTTTGGTGAGCTGAAGTGAAACAACTAACTCATTTGGTTTATTTGGAATTTCTGTAAAAATTTTGGCAGGGTGCCATCTGTATTTTGGATAAAACAGTTCTTCAGAAAACCTGTAAAAAGCACTTCAATATGTATTTGCAAATCTCAACTCCAACATATTTTTCAACACAACATATTTCTCAACTCAAATCCATAGTGATTTTTCGAAGACTGAGATAAAGGAAATATAATACAAAACTATTCAAGTAAATGAAATCTCAAATTTACATTTACAATAATTTACATTTAATTACATACCAAAATGTTTTACAAGAGTTTTTATACAACTGCTCAAATAATTTACATACATATTATTACATGCTTACATCAAAAACTATGTACATGGGTATATCTATGATATACCTGGAGCTGATCTGAATGTATCCTCAAAGCAACTTAATCACTGCTCTATGCTCTTCTTACCTGCGACAGCATGCAAAGCTATCGCTGAGTGGTGAACTCAGTGGTGCACAACTATAATTTAAAACATAGTACAATATACATTGACAAATTTCTGATAAATAATTTGAGAATCTGAATAATGATCAAATTCCAAAACTCAAAATATTCATTGCCAATAATGTAAATCATTTGTATAAATGACTTGGAGCACAAAATTCAATTTATCAAATCATGACTATACATTTAAGTTATTCTAACAAAATCAATTATACATAAACCATAATTGAAATCACCATTCCTTACCATTCAAAAGCCATTCAGATCTCAAAATCATTTTGTATCTCAAAAATCATCAGTATCTCAAAAGTCATTATGCATCTCAAAACCATGTTGTATCTCAAAAATCAATCTTTATCTCACTAATATGCAAGACTAATCCGAAGGGCCATATTCGATGTGATTCTAACTCCCTATGGTCGGGAGGTCGAATCGATTCTAACTCCCTATGGTCGGGAGGTCAAATCATCGTGCACGCACCATCACAATAATGAATCTTCCGCAAGGGCCATAACGATAAAATAAACTTAGATCTAACCTCAAATCAGAGGAAAATCTAAGCCTGTGCACGTACCATGGTAATCAAAACACAACTCACTCCATTGTCTTCTCAACAAATGAGAGAGACGGGTAATAACCTAGTCAAGCATCTATAGTGAGATATAAAACAATATCACAATCCTTTTAGTGAGCATAAATCACAATATAATTCGATTCAAATTCAATTCCAATATCCAATAATTTTTTTATGCTCATCACAATTCAAATCATAAATTTGCATTTTTCCATGAAAATTACCATCACAATTCAAAACATGTTCTATCACAATTTCCCAAAACATACTTTATTCAATCCATAATAATGCTTAATATTTGTGGAAATACCATTTCACAAAGCTAAATTCATACATACTATAACAATTTCAATAATCATTGAATTAAATCCAATGCTTGTTAAACATAATACATAAGAAAAATATGTCATTTAATCATATGAAATATTCAAAACAAAATCAGTTAAAAACTAGTTGTGCACAAACACAATTTAAAACAATAACATACAATTAATCATATGAAATATTATTCAGAGTAAAATCAGTTGAAAACTAGTTGTGCACAAACCTCTGATGACTGTCTCCCTGATCTGGACTCAGTGTTTCCTTCCCTTTTGCTGAGTCCTTGTTAACTGAGAAACACAATTTGAAGTGTTTCAGTACTAAATTAAACTGTCTCTATCGATGGTGTTTGGTAAATAATGCACTGAACTCAATTATTCACTTAATCACCTAATATACCGACCCTCATTGCGTTTTAGGTAAATTAGGTTTTAGTGTCGTTAATATGTCACATTTGATAGGGTTTTAGGTTTGGTATGTTTTACCAAAGTCATTTCCTTGCTTAGTGCATTTTAATGCAAATTGCTGGATTCCGGGACACTGGTTTGACCTAACCGGACGATCTAGTTTCCTCGGTTTTCGAGTCTCGGTCGAAACTACAAACTTGTAGATTTAGGTCTTATGGACCGCGGTGCAAAATTTTAGGTCAATCCGAGTTAAGTAGACCAAGTTATGGTCATTACACTCTTGCTGGTCGAATGGTACCATTTTAGGTCAATTTTAGGTCAAATTGGTCAATTCTGGTTCGGCCAGTTTTTGGACCCGAACTTGTGCAAGTTGTTTGACTTGCTTATGGTCATTTCTAGGCTTTGGTGTCTTCATAAGACTTGTAGGTATGGGTCTTAACTATTCTTGGTCAAAATTTCAGGTCAATTGGACCTGGTTTTAGTGAGTTATGGCCTAAACACTCACTGCTGCCCAAATGGTCAGTTTTTAGGTCTCAAGTGTACCTAATCCGAATTGGTCATTTTTTTAGGTCACCTTGCAAGCAGAATTTTGGCATGGTTTCTCAATGAAAGTTGGCACATTTTGTGCCTAGTTTCACCTCAAATTGGTCTCATACCAATTGAGGTTACACATTCAAGGTTATAGGCTAAAATATACACTGCCCTCAATATGCATTTCACACCCCAACTTCAAACACACACTTACCTTTGCCATTTGTTTACTTACCTACCAAACTGTTTTGGCACATTACCAAAAGCATTTTCTACATTACATTAGCATTATTTTGGGCAGATTCTAATCACCCTCAACACACCAATTATCATTCACAATTACAATTTCTAAGTACCATTACAAACACACCTAAACATTACAAACTTTACATACACTTTACAATGTTAATTTACATACATATCATCAATCCTTCTAGGTCAATATTCTGCCCACACTTCCTTCAATATATACCATTACTCAAGTGTCCACAAGCTGCCACAACCATTCTTCAACATCACATTGCCGTCCCATATACCAATTCTCATCAAAGTGCATAATTCACCATATAAACATGAAATAATTCACTAAGTTACTCAATCACCATGATTAACATTATTTCTCATCAATTATATGCACAAATACCTCATCAAAAACGTGACTCATGGCTGTCCAAAATGACAACAACAATAACCCTTCAAACTCAAAATTTTCCTTCACTAAACTAACACCCATAACATGAACATAAACTTTAACAAAGAATTTCTCAAAAATGCAAACTTACCTTTAATTGTAACTTGCTAAACCTTCACCAAACTTCTCAAAATTGGTATCAATATCTTCCTTGTGATGTGTAGACCATTTTTCATGAAGGAACCTAAGAGCTTGGAGTTGAAAATGGAGGATGGATCAAGCTTTACCCAAAACGGCCATGGAGGTTTTTGTGTTCTTCAATTCGGCATTCTTGAGAGAATATGAGGAAGATGAGATTTGTAACACCCCAAAGTTCGGTAGTGCGTTCTGCTGTTTCGGTGACCAGTGCTGTCCGGACAGCTAGGATGCCTAGAACTACACTTCAATATGAGTGAGGAGACATAAAATAATGAAATACAAGAAAAGAAAATACAAGAAAAACAAAGGAAAAATAATAGCAAAGAAAAGTGATCAAGTTAAGCGAGCCGGGAAACCTAGCGATGGGTGACCGCACCGGGAAGTCACGGCGTGGACCGTTGACTAGCCCTGGACTGCGAGGAACCCTGGAAAACATTTTTAGGACTTAAACAGACCCTTGTTGAAGAATAAATATCATTAGAAATATCAAAGAAAAATTAAATAATTAGTACAAAGAAAAGTGAAAAATTGAAAAACAGACAAAACCTGGTAATACCGAAAAATCGGGAACGTAACCCGAACAGGGGCATTATGGTCATTTGACACCCCGAATTGTATTTTGACCTAAATGTCCATTAAAAATAAATAGTATTACACTTAGAAAATAAAAGGAAAAATTAATTTAGTGGTACCTAAAGTAAATAGCTAAAATCATGGGTTAAATGTGGAATAAATGAACAATTACCTTATTATATGATTACTTTGAGTGAGTGGGCCACTATAGGATAAATTAAACATAAAATGGGCAGGTGTAGGTTCATTAAACAATCTGCAATTCATCTTCCTCAATTGAAAAGTCCCATTGCCGTGAATGAAACTCTCAAACCTCTCCCATGGCCACCCACCTTCAAACCATTACAACTCCATGATCAAGCCTCCTTTTCCCACACCTATCTTCATGAAAGTTTGTCTACACATCATAAGGAAGATATTGATACCAATTTTGAGAAGTTTGGTGAAGGTTTAGCAAGTTACAATTAATGGTAAGTTTGCATTTTTGAGAAATTCTTTGTTAAAGTTTATGTTCATGTTATGGGTGTTAGATTGGTGAAGGAAAATTTTGAGTTTGAAGGGTTATTGTTGTTTTCATTTTGGACAGCCATAAGTCACGTTTTTGATGAGGTATTTGTGCATATAATTGATGAGAAATAATGTTAATCATGGTGATTTAGTAACTTAGTGAATTATTTCATGTTTATATGGTGAATTATGCACTTTGATGGGAATTGGTATATGGGATGGCAATGTGATGTTGAAGAATGGTTTGTGGCAGCTTGTGGACACTTGAGTAATGGTATATATTGAAGGAAGTGTGGGCAGAATATTGACCTAGAAGGATTGATGATATGTATGTAAATTAACATTGTAAAGTGTATGTAAAGTTTGTAATGTTTAGGTGTGTTTGTAATGGTACTTAGAAATTGTAATTGTGAATGATATTTGGTGTGTTGAGGGTGATTGGAATCTGCCCAAAATAATGCTAATGTAATGTAGAAAATGCTTTTGGTAATGTGCCAAAACAGTTTGGTAGGTAAGTAAACAAATGGCAAAGGTAAGTGTGTGTTTGAAGTTGGGGTGTGAAATGCATATTGAGGGCAGTGTATATTTTAGCCTATAACCTTGAATGTGTAACCTCGATTGGTATGAGACCAATTTGAGGTGAAACTAGGCACAAAATGTGCCAACTTTCATTGAGAAACCATGCCAAAATTCTGCTTGCAAGGTGACCTAAAAAAATGACCAATTCGGATTAGGTGCAATTAGGACCTGAAAAATGACCAATTGGGCAGCAGTGAGTGTTTAGGCCATAACTCACTAAAACCAGGTCCAATTGACCTGAAATTTTGACCAAGAATAGTTAAGACCCATACCTACAAGTCTTATGAAGACACCAAAGCCCAGAAATGACCATAAGCAAGTCAAACAACTTGCACAAGTTCGGGTCCAAAAACTGGCCGAACCAGAATTGATCAATTTGACCTAAAATTGACCTAAAATGGTACCACTTGACCAGCAAGAGTGTAATGACCATAACTTGGTCTACTTAACTCGGATTGACCTAAAATTTTGTACCGCGGTCCATAAGACCTAAATCTACAAGTTTGTAGTTTCGACCGAGACCCAAAAACCGAGGGAACTAGATCGTCTGGTTAGGTCAAACCAGTGTCCCGGAATCCAGCAATTTGCATTAAAATGCACTAAGCAAGGAAATGACTTTGGTAAAACATACCAAACCTAAAACCCTATCAAATGTGACATATTAACGACACTAAAACCTAATTTACCTAAAACGCAACGAGGGTCGGTATATTAGGTGATTAAGTGAATAATTGAGTTCAGTGCATTATTTACCAAACACCATCGATAGAGACAGTTTAAATTAGTATCAAACACTTCAAATTGTGTTTCTCGCTACCAAAGACTCGGGAAAGGGAAGGAAACTCTGAGTCCAGACCGAGAGACAGTCATCAGAGGTTTGTGCACAACTAGTTTTTAACCGATTTTGTTTTGAATATTTCATATGATTAAATGATATATTTTTCTTATGAATTATGTTTAACAAGCATTGGATTTAATTCCATGATTATTGAAAATTGTTATTGTATGTATGAATTTGGCTTTGTGAAATGGTATTTCCATAAGTATTAAGCATTGTTATGGATTAAGTAAATTATGTTTTGGAAAATTGTGATAGAATATGTTTTGAATTGTGATGGTAATATTCATGGAAAAAATGAAAACTTTATTATTTGAATTGTGATGAGCATAAAAATTATTGGATATTGGAATTGACTTTGAATCGAATTATATTGTGATTTATGCTCGCTAAAAGGATTGTGATATTATTTTATATCTCACTATAGATGCTTGACTAGGTTATTACCCGTCTCTCTCATTTGTTGAGAAGACAATGGAGTGAGTTGTGTTTTGATTACCATGGTACGTGCACAGGCTTAGATTCTCCTCTGATTTGAGGTTAGATCTAAGTTTATTTTATCGTTATGGCCCTTACGGAAGATTCATTATTGTGATGGTACTGTGCACGATGATTCGACCTCCCCAACCATAGGGAGTTAGAATCAGATTCGACCTCCCCGACCATAGGGAGTTAGAATCACATCGAATATGGCCCTTTCGGATTAGTCTTGCATATTAGTGAGATAAAGATTGATTTTTGAGATACAGTATGATTTTTGAGATACAGTATGATTTTTGAGATACAGTATGATTTTTGAGATACATAATGATTTTTGAGATACAGAATGGCTTTTGAATGGTAAGGAATGGTGATTTCAATTTTGGTTTATGTATAATTGATTTTGTTGGAATTACTTAAATGGATAGTCATGATTTGATAAATTGAATTTTGTGCTCCAAGTCATTTATACAAATGATTTACATTATTGGCAATGAATATTTTGAGTTGTGAAATTTGATCAGTATTCAGATTCTCAAATTATTTACTGTAAAATTTGTCAATGTATATTGTACTATGTTTTAAATTATAGTTGTGCACCACTGAGTTCACCACTCAGCGATAGCTTTGCATGCTGTCGCAGGTAAGAAGAGCATAGAGCAGTGATTAAGTTGCTTTGAGGATACATTCAGATCCAGGTATATCATAGATATACCCATGTACATAGGTTTTGATGTAAGCATGTAATAATATGTATGTAAATTATTTGAGCAGTTGTATAAAAACTCTTGTAAAACATTTTGGTATGTAATTAAATGTAAATTATTGTAAATGTAAATTTGAGATTTCATTTACTTGAATAGTTTTGTATTATATTTCCTTTATCTCAGTCTTCGAAAAATCACTATGGATTTGAGTTGAGAAATATGTTGTGTTGAAAAATATGTTGGAGTTGAGATTTGCAAATACATATTGAAGTGCTTTTTACAGGTTTTCTGAAGAACTGTTTTGTCCAAAATATAGATGGCACTCTGCCAAAATTTTTACAGAAACTCCAATTAAGTCAAATGTGTCAGTTTTATCACTTCAGTTCAAAAAGGTTTTTAACACCTGTAAATAGTGCTCACCACTGTAAAAGAAGTAAGAAAAGTTTTGAAAATCCCTTGTAGTGTATTTAATGGGTTATCAGTAGACGGAGTTGGTAATTCATTAGGTATACTACGGGATCATGTTATGCCTTACAGAGGGGTAGGGTGTGACAAGATTTCAGCTGGTTAGTGGACTTACTTCAGCCATATTTATGTGTTTATTTTATGCATTAGTGGTCCACTCATAAATTTAATCATATTATAAACTTAACTCCCACTTATTCCACATTTAACCC
This sequence comes from Hevea brasiliensis, assembly GCF_030052815.1. Lineage (NCBI taxonomy): Eukaryota > Viridiplantae > Streptophyta > Magnoliopsida > Malpighiales > Euphorbiaceae > Hevea > Hevea brasiliensis. The sequence goes on along the minus strand of NC_079508.1, from coordinate 31,683,239 downwards.
ATGATTTCCACTATTTATTTTAGGTACCACCAATTTAATTTTTCATTTCATTTTCTAAGTGTAATATTATTTATTTTTAATGGAAATTTAGGTCAAAAGACAATTCGGGATGTCAAATGACCATAATGCCCTGCTCGATTACGTTCGATTTTTCAGATACTGGTTTTGTCTAATTTTCGATTTCTCACTTTTCTTTGTACTAATTATTTAATTTTTCTTTGATATTTCTAATGATATTTATTCTTCAATAAGGTTCTATTTATGTCCTAAAATGTTTTTCCAGGGTTCCATGATCTGTAGATCCAACGGTCCACGCCGTGACTTCCCGGTGCGGTCACCCATCGCTAGGTTTCCCGGCTCGCTTAACTTGGTTACAATTCTTTGCTATTATTTTTCCTTTGTTTTTCTTGTATTTTCTTTTCTTGTATTTCATTATTTATGTCTCCTCTCTCATATCAAGGTACGGTTCTAGGCATCCTAGCTGTCCGGACGGCACTAGTCACCGGAACAGCAGAACGCACTACCGAACTTAGGGGTGTTACAATTCTCCCCCCCTTAAATAAATTTCGCCTCGAAATTTTACCTGGCATTAGTCTCTGAACAGCTGTGGGTGCTGTCTCCTCATATCCTCTTCACGTTCCCAAGTTGCTTCCTGGCCTGAATGATGGTTCCACAGCACTTTAACCAGGGGTATCTGTTTGTTCCTCAGCTGCTTCACCTCATAAGCCAGAATTTTTATGGGTTCTTCCTCATATGAGAGGTCTGGGTTTACTTCAATCTCTTCAACTGATAGTACATGAGATGGGTCAGATCTGTATCTCCTTAACATGGACACATGGAAGACACTGTGTATCTTTGCTAGCTCTGGAGGTAATGCCAACCGATATGCCAAAGGACCCACTCTTTCCAGAACCTCATATGGTCCAATGAAACGAGGACTCAGTTTCCCCTTTTTGCCAAATCTCACATTCCTCTTCCAAGGAAAAACTTTGAGGAATACTTTATCACCCACTGCATATCCAATATCTCTTCTCTTCAGATCAACATAAGACTTCTGACGGTCTGACGCAGCCTTGAGTCTATCTCTGATCAATTTGATCTTTTCCTATGTCTGCTGAACAATTTCTGGCCCAATCACCTTTCTTTCCTCTACTTCATCCCAACATAAGGGAGTTCTGCACTTTCTGCCATACAAAGCTTCATATGGAGGCATCCCTATGCTTGATTGGTAGCTGTTATTATAAGCAAACTCAATCAAAGGCAAGTGTGTATCCCAACTACCTTCAAATTCAATCACACAAGCCCGTAGCATATCCTCCAATATCTGAATAACCCTCTCAGACTGGCCATCTGTCTGTGGGTGGAATGCTGTGCTGAAGTTCAATCTAGTTCCTAGGGCTCTCTGAAGACTACCCCAGAATCTAGAAGTGAACCTAGGATCTCTGTCAGACACAATTGATACTGGCACTCCATGCAATTTTACAATCTCATATATGTACAATCTGGCCAATCTTTCCAGGCTATAGTCCATCCGAACTGGCAAAAAGTGAGCAGACTTGGTCAATCTGTCAACTATAACCCATACTGCATCATGACTATTCTGTGTCCTCGGAAGTTTCATCACAAAATCCATAGTTATCTATTCCCTTATAATGTCTTCATAGGGTGCCACTTGTATGCTAGCTTGACACTTATTAATGTATACAAATTCTATTAGTGGAATGTATCTGTCCCATCTCCCCACGGATTCAATGACACAAGTTCTCAGTATATTCTCGAGGGCTTATCACGCATTACAGGTTATTATTATCATTTCATTTCATTAGTTATAGAAACTCAATGAGTTTTAAAATTTACCTGAATCACTTGTTTCAATTGTCCATACATCTGAGGATGATAAGTTGTACTGATATCTCTATCTCTAAGCTTATAGCAATTACTGGGGTACAGGTAATTCACATTAATATAGCTGAGTCACTGACTCTAGCTACCTTACAAGTGTAATCATTTGATAGGCTAGTTCTGAAATTTTAAATTTCTGACTAAAATTTTCATATTTATTTCCAGTAATAGTACTCTATTCGGGTGCAACTGTATCAATTTATAGATTACTTACAAATATTCTTAATTTATTGTACCACGAGGAAGCACGTAGCTCTACACAATAATCCGTGCCTGCATCAGAATCTGCAGCTTACAATACAAACATTGAGAACATTATATAGTCACTACGTTATAACCTCATGGACTAGGTTTCCTAACATCTTATCTTTCTCGAATCCACTAATATCCTAAACCGATTCTGATTACAATATCCCAATTCTTTTAGTTAACAATTCTTCCAAAATTAGTGTCAATCATACTTGTTATTGTAGTTTTGATCCTGAAAGACTAGTCACTAACGCATCAAAATTATTCTCCTGTAAGGGAATAGCAACAGAACATATAGTTCTGACACTAACACACAACTAAGTAGTGCTGGGATCAATAACATCTAATTGTTTCTTTAAAAAAAAATTAAGAACTTACCAGCAGCTACATCTGAAGTTTCTGCTCTTTCTCCTTGGCGCATAGTGGACACTCGGACTGGTGCGCTACTATATTCGGGTTGATTCACTGTGTTATAGTGGTGAGGAGTACCAACTCTATTTCTATCTTGACTCTGACTGACGGTTTGTGAAATCCGGAGAGCAGATCGAGGTGGTTTAGTACAATCTTTAGCAAAGTGTCCAAGTTTTCCACAATTGTAGCAGGCTCCAGACGCCTTATAGCATATCCCACCATGATATCTTCTACAAGTTTCACATTGGCGGGAAGGGTAGGAACTTCTAGTTGTTCGACGACTGGACCTTGATGGTCTCTGTCTTACTGATCCACCTCTATCATATCCCTGAGCTCGGGGTTCCTCAAATTCTTTTCTCTTTCTCAAATTACTGTTCGAGCTCGGACCCATAGGTTTCTCCCTCTTTTCCATTTCACACTGCCCTTGTGGGGGTTGGGTCTGTACTTGGGCTTGGGCTGACAGATTATCAGCCATTTGTTGGAAGAAAGTGGCCATTTGTTGGGCCATTTGTGCAGTAATTTGTACCAGTAAAACTGGTACAGTTCGCCTTCGACATTTTGTGGAGCTGGGCCTCAACTTGTTCTTCTCGCCATCACTGCATCGTTTCTATTATCTCATTCTTCTCTTCCATTTTTCTCACAGAATTTTCTATTTCTGTACAACCAACACAAGGAGATTCCTCTCCATTAGTTCACATTTATGATGTAAATGTACTATATGTATCAAACATTTGAGCAGTTGTAGTTACCGACAAAAAGATTTCAAATTCACAGTTCGAAATTTACTTTAAAACCATTGCTCGATACCACTAAAACATGTCACACCCTACCCTCTCAGTAAGATGTAACATGATCCCGTAGTATACCTAATGAATTACCAACTCCGCTTCATCGATAACCCATTAAATACACAACAAGGGATTTTAAAAACTTTTCTTACTTCTTTTACAGTGGTGAGCACTATTTACAGGTGTTAAAAACTTTGGTGAGCTGAAGTGAAACAACTAACTCATTTGGTTTATTTGGAATTTCAGAAAATTTTGGCGTGGTGCCATCTGTATTTTGGATAAAACAGTTCTTGAAAACTCAGTAAAAGCACTTCAATATGTATTTGCAAATCTCAACTCCAACATATTTTTCAACACAACATATTTCTCAACTCAAATCCATAGTGATTTTTCAAGATGAGATAAAGGAAATATAATACAAAACTATTCAAGTAAATGAAATCTCAAATTTACATTTACAATAATTTACATTTAATTACATACCAAAATGTTTTACAAGAGTTTTTATACAACTGCTCAAATAATTTACATACATATTATTACATGCTTACATCAAAAACTATGTACATGGGTATATCTATGATATACCTGGAGCTGATCTGAATGTATCCTCAAAGCAACTTAATCACTGCTCTATGCTCTTCTTACTGCGATAAAGATGCAAAGCTATCATTGAGTGGTGAACTCGATGGTGCACAACTATAATTTAAAACATAGTACAATATACATTGACAAATTTTACAAGAAATAATTTGAGAATCAATCGATCAAATTCCAAAACTCAAAATATTCATTGCCAATAATGTAAATCATTTGTATAAATGACTTGGAGCACAAAATTCAATTTATCAAATCATGACTATCCATTTAAGTAATTCCAACAAAATCAATTATACATAAACCATAATTGAAATCACCATTCCTTACCATTCAAAAGCCATTCTGTATCTCAAAATCATTTTGTATCTCAAAAATCATACTGTATCTCAAAAGTCATTATGCATCTCAAAAACCATGTTGTATCTCAAAAATCAATCTTTATCTCACTAATATGCAAGACTAATCCGAAAGGGCCATATTCGATGTGATTCTAACTCCCTATGGTCGGGGAGGTCGAATCTGATTCTAACTCCCTATGGTCGGGGAGGTCGAATCATCGTGCACAGTACCATCACAATAATGAATCTTCCGCAAGGGCCATAACGATAAAATAAACTTAGATCTAACCTCAAATCAGAGGAAAATCTAAGCCTGTGCACGTACCATGGTAATCAAAACACAACTCACTCCATTGTCTTCTCAACAAATGAGAGAGACGGGTAATAACCTAGTCAAGCATCTATAGTGAGATATAAAATAATATCACAATCCTTTTAGTGAGCATAAATCACAATATAATTCGATTCAAATTCAATTCCAATATCCAATAATTTTTTTATGCTCATCACAATTCAAATCATAAATTTGCATTTTTCCATGAAAATTACCATCACAATTCAAAACATGTTCTATCACAATTTCCCAAAACATACTTTATTCAATCCATAACAATGCTTAATATTTATGGAAATACCATTTCACAAAGCTAAATTCATACATACTATAACAATTTCAATAATCATTGAATTAAATCCAATGCTTGTTAAACATAATACATAAGAAAAATATGTCATTTAATCATATGAAATATTCAAAACAAAATCAATTAAAAACTAGTTGTGCACAAACACAATTTAAAACAATAACATACAATTAATCATATGAAATATTATTCAGAGTAAAATCAGTTGAAAACTAGTTGTGCACAAACCTCTGATGACTGTCTCCCTGATCTGGACTCAGTGTTTCCTTCCCTTTTGCTGAGTCCTTGTTAACTGAGAAACACAATTTGAAGTGTTTCAGTACTAAATTAAACTGTCTCTATCGATGGTGTTTGGTAAATAATGCACTGAACTCAATTATTCACTTAATCACCTAATATACCGACCCTCATTGCGTTTTAGGTAAATTAGGTTTTAGTGTCGTTAATATGTCACATTTGATAGGGTTTTAGGTTTGGTATGTTTTACCAAAGTCATTTCCTTGCTTAGTGCATTTTAATGCAAATTGCTGGATTCCGGGACACTGGTTTGACCTAACCGGACGATCTAGTTCCCTCGGTTTTCGGGTCTCGGTCGAAACTACAAACTTGTAGATTTAGGTCTTATGGACCGCGGTGCAAAATTTTAGGTCAATCCGAGTTAAGTAGACCAAGTTATGGTCATTACACTCTTGCTGGTCGAATGGTACCATTTTAGGTCAATTTTAGGTCAAATTGGTCAATTCTGGTTCGGCCAGTTTTTGGACCCGAACTTGTGCAAGTTGTTTGACTTGCTTATGGTCATTTCTGGGCTTTGGTGTCTTCATAAGACTTGTAGGTATGGGTCTTAACTATTCTTGGTCAAAATTTCAGGTCAATTGGACCTGGTTTGAGTGAGTTATGGCCTAAACACTCACTGCTGCCCAAATGGTCAGTTTTTAGGTCTCAAGTGTACCTAATCCGAATTGGTCATTTTTTTAGGTCACCTTGCAAGCAGAATTTTGGCATGGTTTCTCAATGAAAGTTGGCACATTTTGTGCCTAGTTTCACCTCAAATTGGTCTCATACCAATTGAGGTTACACATTCAAGGTTATAGGCTAAAATATACACTGCCCTCAATATGCATTTCACACCCCAACTTCAAACACACACTTACCTTTGCCATTTGTTTACTTACCTACCAAACTGTTTTGGCACATTACCAAAAGCATTTTCTACATTACATTAGCATTATTTTGGGCAGATTCTAATCACCCTCAACACACCAATTATCATTCACAATTACAATTTCTAAGTACCATTACAAACACACCTAAACATTACAAACTTTACATACACTTTACAATGTTAATTTACATACATATCATCAATCCTTCTAGGTCAATATTCTGCCCACACTTCCTTCAATATATACCATTACTCAAGTTTCCACAAGCTGCCACAACCATTCTTCAACATCACATTGCCGTCCCATATACCAATTCTCATCAAAGTGCATAATTCACCATATAAACATGAAATAATTCACTAAGTTACTCAATCACCATGATTAACATTATTTCTCATCAATTATATGCACAAATACCTCATCAAAAACGTGACTCATGGCTGTCCAAAATGACAACAACAATAACCCTTCAAACTCAAAATTTTCCTTCACCAAACTAACACCCATAACATGAACATAAACTTTAACAAAGAATTTCTCAAAAATGCAAACTTACCTTTAATTGTAACTTGCTAAACCTTCACCAAACTTCTCAAAATTGGTATCAATATCTTCCTTGTGATGTGTAGACCATTTTTCATGAAGGAACCTAAGAGCTTGGAGTTGAAAATGGAGGATGGATCAAGCTTTACCCAAAACGGCCATGGAGGTTTTTGTGTTCTTCAATTCGGCATTCTTGAGAGAATATGAGGAAGATGAGATTTCAGCTGGTTAGTGGACTTACTTCAGCCATATTTATGTGTTTATTTTATGCATTAGTGGTCCACTCATAAATTTAATCATATTATAAACTTAACTCCCACTTATTCCACATTTAACCCATGATTTCCACTATTTATTTTAGGTACCACCAATTTAATTTTTCATTTCATTTTCTAAGTGTAATATTATTTATTTTTAATGGACATTTAGGTCAAAAGACAATTCAGGATGTCAAATGACCATAATGCCCCTGTTCGGGTTACGTTCCCGATTTTTCGGTATTACCGAGTTTTGTCTATTTTTCGATTTCTCACTTTTCTTTGTACTAATTATTTAATTTTTCTTTGATATTTCTAATGATATTTATTCTTCAATAAGGTTCTATTTATGTTCTAAAATGTTTTTCCAGGGTTCCCCGCAGTCCAGGGCCAGTCAACGGTCCACGCCGTGACTTCTCGGTGCGGTCACCCATCGCTAGGTTTTCCGGCTCGCTTAACTTGGTTACAATTCTTTGCTATTATTTTTCCTTTGTTTTTCTTGTATTTTCTTTTCTTGTATTTCATTATTTATGTCTCCTCTCTCATATCAAGGTACGGTTCTAGGCATCCTAGCTGTCCGGACGGCACTAGTCACCGGAACAGCAGAACGCACTACCGAACTTAGGGGTGTTACACAAAGACTATTTTGGTTAGGGGGGGGGGGGTGAGCTGGGAGGCTCAGTAAGCATAAACTTCTTAAAGCAATTACATACACTTTTAATTACATACACATGGTTTGTTAAACACATGAATGCATCAATCATCAAACATATGCAAACATGGTAGTCATATCACCGGTGACTCCCCTATAATCTAATGCACTTGGCTCATATAGGGATTTTCACTTAATATATCCAATGTGCCCAGCTCATACAGAGGCTCCTCAGGACTTCCACTTATAACATGACCTGCATCATGCACCAAGAGGCATCATAAAGATCTACTCTTTGATTTTATCGATCCATAACACACATAACATCACATAGTACCAATTACCATCTGAGAGTTAATGTGTCATCCATAATCTACCTCACATCATAAACATACATACAATTCCATCAGGTATGGTTCTAATGCATTACACCTTAATATCAATGCATTTCTTAATGCATGATTATGCTTAAGGAAGAAATTAAAGTAATTAAAAAGCATTTGAAATTAATTTAAGCAATTTATACTTACCTCTTGTAATATTTATTTATTTATTCTTACCCCCTAAATCTAGCAGGTGGACTTGATTTCGTGTGTGCTTCCTAGGATGCTTTAACATCAAACTAACTCAGGGCCTGACTTTCTTGAACTTTGATCATCGACTCTGATCAAGTGATGAAACATCAAACATATAATGGACCTTTAATGTACATCATCTATCTTCTATTGGGTAGCAAAAATCATGTTATGGAGCCTTAGAACTAAAGGAGAAATAAGGCAGGTAGAACCAAGTTTGGTTGCTAAAGTCTTAGACTTTGGTTGCTGAAACCTTGAACATTTATCGCCCCTTTTGAGCAGTAGCTATTATGGCTGCTGAAGTCTTGGAATTTGGCTATAGAAGTCTTTAGCCTTATTTTTTCCTTTTGTCCAGAAATGACTGCGACTGATGAAGTTTTGGACTTCAGCTGTCAAACCTGGAGATTTTCTAGATTTTCTTGAGAAACTGCATGTTTTGGCTATAAAAATAATGGCTTTTGACCGTCGAATCTAGGAATTTTTAGAATTTTCAAGTCGAAAACCTATAGAAACTCTTGCCCAAATAACTCAAAACTTAACCCAAGCTTTTAAAACACAATCCATACATCCCAACAGATAATTAAGGCCTAAAACAACTTGAATAGACACTCAATTCCAACATACGTTATCCAAGAATACAAAAACCTAGGTTTTCCCCAAAACTAACATAACATAAACAAGGATTCCTTTAAATCTATTAAGGGAAGCTAGCCATTAAAGGCCCATAGTACTTAAACATTATAAAATCAAGAACAAAACCTCAAAACTTGACAATTTTCAAAATAAAACATACAATTCATCAAAACCCTAACATGCAAGAACTCTTCTAACCTTCACACAATGAAAACCAACTCAAACTCTTTAACCCATCATGCAATTGGAGCCAAACAACCTAACATTCATAAACATGCTTAGATCCTTCTAAAAGATTAAAAGAAAAGAAGAATTACCTATTTTCCCTTTGAGCTTGAGAAAGGAGAAAAGTCATGGTCCAAATTTCAATCCATTTTCCTTTGACTTTCCTAAGGAAAATCCAAGTATCAAGGTATCCAAAGCATGAAATTACTCAAAGGATTTGAACTTAAATCCTTGCATGCAACAATAGCTAAGGGAGAGAGAGAAAAAAATGATTTTCTTTGAAATAAGAAACTAAGTGGGCTATTTATACCCCTGCTGTCAAGGGGACTTTCGGCTGCTAGAGTCCATTCTATCCAAAGGATAGTTGAATAGTAAAAAGGGCCTTCGACTGTCGAAGTTCCTTCTGCCTACAAGGATACCTTAATTTCTTTTATTAACAAAATACACATATAACTTAGACTCTTAACACATCGATTCACACACACACACACACACACACACACACACACACACATATACATATGCATATACATATACATAAATGGTTCACTACCACCATTTCCTTATTTGTGAAAACCTCAATTTCATAGGGATTTCCCATCGATAATAGGAATCTCGACATCTGAAAATGGTGGGTGTTACAACACTCTAACCAATTGGGAACCACAGGCCTAAGAAGAAGCAGATAGGGATGAAAATTCCTTTTCCAAATTGAATTAGGGCTATCTTGAAGGATAAATTTAGCTTTGTGTATTAATGGTATGAATTAAGGAAAAGATAGAATTCTAGCAACTAAAACCTTTTTAGAGGATAAGGATTAATCAAAATTAATTCAAACTCTTGTAGTACATCCTCCACACACCATTTATGATGCCATTTATCCCTTGGACATCTCTTTTGGTCTTCCTTCCAATACTTGGTCTTGATTTGGTCAAATGTTTGCATTACTTGGAGAATAACTAGGGCAAATAAACTATTATACCTTGCAACACTTCGATTTAACTTTTCAACACTAAAAGGAACCCTAACAACCCCTTATTTCATGGTCAACTTGGTTTTAGATATTGACACTCTATGCCTACTGATGGAGCCCATTACACACCTCAGGTTTACTCCTTTTAGGCTCAGTCTTCCTAACTCGCAATAAGCTTAAACTGACTCTAATAATCTATCCAATTCCTTTGCTTAACATATATTCTCCTTACTCCTTCATCTTGCTTTGCTTGTGATTAGCATGCTTTATGATTATGGATTTCATGAAAATTTTTTACTCATGATGTGACATATCATAACCCCCTACCCTGGCTCTCTAAGTTTAAAATGTTCTCTTATTCCTTCTATAAGAGATTGCAAAATATAGTGTCGTGCCTATCTCACATTAGGGGTGGGCATTTAGTTAGTTTGCTGCAAAATCAAACCCAATTGAAAAAAAAAAAAACCAAATTTCATTTAAAATTTTAAATCAAATCGAACCAAACTATATATACCATTGGATTGAACCAAACCAAAATAAATCAATTTAGTTTGTTTTACATAATAAGTTTTTCAATACTCCATTTTCTTCTATGTTCAAACTACAAATCTTGAGATCCATAATCACAAATTTAAATAAGTATCCAAAAAAATATATTGAAAGAAATATTTCTATTAACTCACTTAAAATCACAATCATCCAAATAAAATAATAAGATAAATATTAAATATTAATATTACATATTGTAGAAAATAAATTAAAAAGATAAAGGAGAAAGAAATGAAAGAGCAGGGGGCGGTGCTACAGAGTTAGTGCTGTAAGGTGACGTGCATTTTCTTTGTATCAAGGAGTGCAAACTTAAAATAACATTTTTCTTAGGCTATTGATAAAAAAAAAAATCATGGAGATGAAACCATTGTGGATGAAAGATAAAGATAAATGGAAAGTTAAAGTAGAGATGTAGCAAGCTTTGTTGAAACATGAAAAAGAAAGGAAAGAGACATGAAAAAGAAAGAGGAGAGGGGGAGAGGATTGCAAGTGAAATGGTGAAAGAGAGTAAGGAAATCTTACCACTAAGCTGAAAGAAGTTTCTATATGAAATGGATGTGTCAATTTAATGTTATATTGGTTTTGTTTGGTCATTTTGATTTTTCTATTCAAAAATCGAATCAAATTGAAATGAACAAAAATTTTAAAAATTAAAATCGATTCAAAATGATTATTATCAAAACCAAACTGAATAAATTGAAATTAGTTAATTCGGTCGATTTATTTGGTTTGAACAGAATACTACTCACCCCTACCTCACAATGGCGAGAGTCCACAAAATATAGCCCTGTACCTACCTTGTCTCGACTATATCTATATCCACGGTAGTCAATGAAATCTCTCTCTCTCTCTCTCTCTCTCTCTCTCTCTCTCTCTCTCTCTCTCTATATATATATATATATATATATATATATATATAATTTATTCTTAAGGCGACCAAACACAAACATAAGCAACTAATAATGCAGCACAGAATATGAACCTATAATATGTAACTATTTATAATCATGTATATGTATATTTATATATGTTGTGTTATGCATGTGCATGAACAATATGTAATAATAATAAAAAAATAATCTACATTCAACTCACAAATGGTGTGACCCAATGGCTACCATTTTTGTTCGAAAGAAAAGTATGGTTGTTTAGATCACTTAGACAAAAATACCATTAAACTATTGAACACAAATCAATAATAAATAAATAAAGAGGCAAAACACTTTCTAGGTTTGTGCTGAAAATTTGATGGAGTTTCTTCTACACCTAGTGCCCAACTTCTTGTAAGAAAATGTAATTTATACACATCACAATAACCACAAAGGTCTCAAGTCCACAAAACACAACATATTGCCCATCCAAGGCCTGTTAAATCAACCTAAACTAGTATCATTTCAAACTTCAGCATAGGTGCCTATACTTTATTATAGTCTAGAAATATCCCATTCAGTTCCAAAAATTCTACAAATATTCTATGGGGTTTTTAACTATGTTATCTTACTATTCCAATTAAGTTTACTCAATTACACTCATCCAAGGATATTAAATTAAGCATCGAGCTAAAATAACTTTCAGGTAAAAATGATATTTTTTAGTTTAAGTTTACCTACACCAATTCCGCTACCTAGGATGGGCTCAAAGCATCTAGAAATGGTGGAGTTGATTATAATATTGACTATATTTCGAGATCAATTTTAAAGCTCATGCGTCCAAACCAAAATTGCAGCCTTAGGCGCAGTGGAGTTTTCCCAAAGCGAAGATACTTGCACAAAGCCCACAACACAATGAGTAAGCATACATTTTTATTTTATTAAAAAGATGACTATGAGGGCTTGAAACTCATTGTGAAGCTCGTCGGTCTTGCGAACTTTTGGACGACAAAAATTACTCCAATTGGTCTCTACTTAAAGCTCTCAATGAGAACACATTGATAGCTTTGGATTTTTTTTTTTTTTTTTTGGTTGGATGTTTGGTGTAAGAGTAATTTCATCCAAAAGGATTAAAAGCCAAAATCTTTCAAAGCTTGATTAGTGCAATTTGATGCAAGACAACATGCAAGCTTAGTATATAGGTGAATCTTGTGAAAAAAAAAAAGGAGTCTAAAGAGCCTAACCTCATCAGCAATGTTGGCCAAAAGAGGGAGAAACAACTAAAAAAATTGAATTTGGCCTGATTTGAGTTTTTGCCAGAAATCACTCTCTTTTAGTTAGATTTATAGTTGGCCCGCGATGGGGAAAGGAGTTGGAAGGGTCATCAAAGGTGGGGGAAGGATAGGCAGTAATCGAAGGAGTGTGTTTTGGCCAAAAGAAAACGAAAGAAGAAAAAGAAAATAAGAGAGAAAAAAAGGGATTGGTAAAAAAGGGATTGGTCTGATTTAACTAGTCTAATTTAAGATCAGCTCAATTTGAACATAATTTAATCATTACTTCTTTTTCTACCTTTTTACTCCTCCATGGGACCTAAAATAAATCCTAAAAAATTTTGTAAAAATTCTTGGATGTCTAGAAAAATTTTTAGAACATAAAAATAATTTAAAGCATGCCATGTGCTCTTTAAATAATTTAAAATAAATTCTTAAAACCAAATGCATGAAAATTTAAAAATAAAAAATTAAATTCCAAATAATTTTCTTAATTTTTATACATCAAAATACCATAAATTTACATTGAAAATAAATAAATAAATATTTGGGACATTTAGCTCTTAACTTGGGCTCACTATGGCATGTTTAGGAAGTTAAAGCTTGGAAGAGAAGGGAGGGGGAGGGGGGGGATCTATTAATTTGGGATTTATTTTATTAAATTTGTGGGTCTATTTTAGCAACCCATATGTAGGGGATTTTACTTTTTTTTTTATTTTATTGACTTTTATGTTCTTGTTTAGGGTACGAGTTAACTTGACATCTTTGACCAAGCTTTCTATTTAATGCCCAAATTTTCTTACTAATTAGTTTTAATTATTATTTCATCTTTACTATTTCAAGTCTTTTCTTGTTTAGGATTTACATCAATTCCTATTTAGTTTCATAGTTTTTTATGTATAGGATTAGTTAATATTCCTATCTAGCATTTGATGTAAGCTTTATAAAAAGGAGCAAGAACCCATATAATGTTTGAGAGAGTTTTGATCAAGTTATAACAAAGTGTTGCCAAAATTTCTTATCAAACTTGGTTGTCGCGAAATTCTATTTGATGTATCATCTTGTGTGTGGTGTCTAACCTAGTTATTGTAGTCTCTTTATGGCATTTTCTAACTTATCAAAGGACATGAATTACCACCTTTACTTTTGGAGTCTTATGTTGTGCAAACTTATCAAGTTCCTTTTGCAAGTTCAAGGATTGATGTGTAATTTTAACTTTTTAAAATAAATTCAAATAATATATTGTGTTATAGAGGAGGAATTTAGGAGCTTCTTTCACAGAAATACCAAGATATCCTTGCTTAACTTTGGCTCCAAGATAGCCTTTAATTCTTTCTTCTTTTTTTTTTTTTCTTGTCTTTTCTTCTCCTTCTTTGCTGTCCCAGTATGCTTATGTGAGCAACAAATAAAACTTTTGTTAGTAAACTCAAATTGGTTTATGTGATACTTTTAGAGGGCTTGATAGTCTTTTGGCCTTCCCAATTTTTAGCTTCTCGAGACTTAGCTGTAGGAAGCCACCACTGTGTCTCTTCATGACAAAAATCGGCTACTATATTTCTTTTTGATGCCATACCTTTTCATAGCAGCAGATTTCATTTTGCTTCTCTAAAATTCTTTCAGTTTTGGTCTCTTGTAATGTTGAGATGATTGTTTTTTTGGGCCATTTAAGCCTTGATATAAATAGAAACTCTCTCTTCTTTAATGCTTAATAACCTCTTTTCCTTTTAAGGTTTGGAGTTGCTTCCCTTTATTCTTTTTTGCTCTTGTTTCATTCTGCTTTCTTTTTTTTTTTTATCTTCTTTATTTCTTTGTGTTTTTAGTTGGTGGATTCTCCTGCTTTACTCTTCTAGGTACTATGTTTCTTTGATGTTTTTGTTGACTATTATGGCTTTGCTTTTATTCCTTTAATTTTTTTTTTTTTTTTGCTTTCTTTTGAGTGTGTATTTGACTGCAACTTCTTGTACTTCACTTATTTCTCTATTTTTATCTTAAAGGTGGTTAGTTAAATTGAATCTCTGTTTTTTATTTCTCTAGGCAGCTACATTTTTCTTTAATTGATTTTAAGGTACTTTTCAATTAAGTAAATAGAAAGAGGGCAAATTTGTTGTTGGTATTTTAAAAATTGAAACTTCGTTTTTAAAGTTGGCTATTTGTACGTAAAAAGAAAAACTAAAATCCAAAATGAGTTAATGGATAAGGTAGGAGCTACATTAGTTATCAGAAAAAATTTCTTATTTTTTAATTAAAAAAATTAAGTAAATAGAGACAAGTCAAATTTTTTATTGGTATTTTAAAAACTGATGAATTAAGGAATTATTTTTTACTGAATTGAAATTGCAGTCTTTTGTAGAAATTTGCATCAATTAGTTACTTTGTATGAAAAATAGGCTCTTTGTTATTTTGATCTATACTTTAGGGAATTAAAACAGTTAGAAAAAAGGAATTGCTAACAGTGGTTGAGGTGTGGAGAACCTGATATTTGCATTTGATTAAGTCAAATTTTATTTTAGATTAAGTTGTACCTTTTACATAAACACTAAAAAATGTTAAAACAGTGAAAAAGATGGATTGGATTCTTTCTTATTAAAGAAATGAACCAAATAGAGAGAAGTTCAAGGTGTTATTGCTCTTTGAAAAATTAAAATTTTGTATATGAAATAAAATAGCCTTTTGTCTGTTTAACCTATACTTTAGAAGGCTAAAACAATAAAAAAAAAAGGGCCTAATTTTTTAAAATTAAAAAAGTAGTCACATAAAGAGGATAGAACCATGATGGATTGGTGAAGTAAATCTATATTTAACGTTATTATCCTAAAAAAAAAAAAGAGATATTTAAAGAAAAGGGCAAGAAAAAAAAAGTAGCATTTCTTTCTTAGAAAGAAAAAAAAAAAGAGTTATGAAAAAAATAATACATAAGCAACCATTCTCTTATAAAGAGAGAGAGAGAGAGAGGGAGAGAGGGCAAAAAGTCACAGTGTTATCAGCTAGAAACTTTTGAAGAGAGATTATTTTATGCAAAGGTTATTTTTTTGCATTGTGATGGCAAAGGTTTTAAACTAATTTCAGATAGAGTTAGAATTAGTAATCTGAATCTTGACGGTGCTTAACATGTTGCTACAATGTCTACTTTGGATACTTTGAAAGCTATTTATGATTTAGATGTGGAAGATTATAATCATAGTGATATAGTATTATTCAGAGATAGTTGTGCCCAACCTTTTCAAGGGAGTTGTCCTAAACTAAATTTTAACATTTAAACAACAAAAATTTTTAGTAGGTTAAAGTATATGAAAAAGGATGAAAAACAAATTTTGCAGCTAAAGGTAAATTGGTGGTTGTGTTAATAAATGGAAATGCAAAAACATTGGTATATGTATTCTTTTTTCTTTTTTTTTTAAAGATAAGGTCAAGTAAAAGCAATGTAATAAGAAATGGTTATTATATTTTTTACTAATTTATATTAGGTCAGGTAAAATAAAATAAAATTTTATTTTTTTACCAATTCAAAAGCAATATAATAAGAGACAATTATTATTAATATTATTATTATTAGTATTATTATTATTTGGTTGGAGGACAAATTATTCAAGATTTTATTTTAAAATCATGAGTATTTTTTATCTTTAACTTATGTTGGGAGTTGTCCTAAACTAAATTCACACTTTTAAATAATAAAGATTTTCAGTAGATTAAAATATATGAAAAAAGATGAAAAATAGATTTTGTAGTTAAAGGTAAACTGGCGGTTGTGTTGGTAGATAGAGAAGCAAAAATATTGTTATAAAGGTTCCTTTTGGAAAGAAATGATAAGGTTAAGTAAAAGCAATATAATAAGATATAACTATTATAATTTTTTCAATTTATATTAGGTTAAGTAAAATAATGATTTTTTTTTTGCCAATTCAAAAGCAATATCATAAGAGACTTTTTTTTTCTTGACTTGGTAGGAGGAAAAATCATTTGAGATTTTTTTTTTAAATCATGGCTTTTTTTATCTTTAATTTATGTTGTTAATTATACTTATGTAATATACTATTTTTTTTAAAATAAAATTCTTCTTATAAATATTGTTAGTATTTAATATAGTATAATTGATTTAAAAAGATTTATTAAAAATAAGATGATTTATTAATAAGTTTATTTAGTTTATAGTTAATAGATTGTATTACATGATATTAAGTTGTGCTTAGTCTTATTTTTTTAGCTAAGAAACAAGTAATTTTTGTATTTGATTGCTTTAATATTATTTTATTATTTTAATATATTTTATAAGATTATTATCAAGTTTTGGATTTAATCTCTAGGATTATTGAATTTAGATTATAGTTTCACGTTTTGATATTTTTTTCTAAAATTAGTATAATTACTACTATTATTATTAATAATATTATTATGTTTAATTGATTTATTAAGTAAGAGTTCATTTTAAATATTAATAATATTTTAATATTATTTTGATTGGGGTTTAATAAAGATATTTTAATAAAACATTATATATTTAAAAGATAAAAGTATTATACACACACACACATATATATATATATATATATATATATATATATATATATATATATATATATATATGTATATAATTGATTGAAGTGACATTTTGGTGCTCTTTGGGTAGCGGGTTCAAATTGCAGGTTTTGACTAAAAAAAAACAAAATTTAGACCAAAATGTGCCACCCTCTACAGCCAGTGTACCTCTTCCAGCTACCACCATGAGACTGTGAACAACGGCTAGGACCACCAAAAGCGGCAGTAAAGAGGAATGAGAGAGAAAAAAACACGCACACAGGTAGCAACTTTCAGGCGCGATTTCAGCTTCATCCAACATCTGATCAAGGCGATTCAGGTGGTATTGGAAACTTATTCTGAGAGCATTCTTTTGATACTAATTTTGCAGCATTTTGTGGTCGAATGAGTGAGATATGAAGGAGAGAAGTTTTAAGTTTTTCAAACTTTACGATCAGATCTAGGACGATCCAACTATTGGATCGACGATCCTAGGCCACTGATGGACTCAGCGCATTGAGACCTTTGAGATGGGACTGACCTCGCTCCGATCGGACACCATTTGTAAAAGGCAATCATCGGTGTAACATCCTCCCTATACATGTTCTGTACGTTCTATTGCTCCAGTAGTCAAATAACAGTCTAGGCAAGTCAGGATGTCTAAAACTGCACTTCGGTGATAGTGAACAGACATATAATGATGAAATAAATAAAAAGAAAATACAAGAAAAATTAAACAAAAATGAAAGAGAGAAAATGATGCTAAGTTAAACGAGCCGGCACCGCAGCGATGGGTGACTGCACTGGGAAGGCCATTGCCGACCCTAAGACCGTGGGGAATCCTCTGAATTTAATTTTGAGACATAAATAAAGGTTTATTGAAATGTAATTGATACTAAAAATATCAAAGAAAAATTAATAAATTAGTACAAAGAAAAATGAAAAATCGAGAAACAGACAAAAATCGGTGTTACCGAAAAATCGGGAATGTAACCCGAAGTGGGGTATTTTGGTCAATTGACACCTAGAGTTGGCTTTTGACCTAAATGTCCATTAAAAATAAATGATATTATACTTTATAAATGTCATGAAAAATTAAATGGTGATACATTATGTAAATAGTGAAAGAATTGAGCTAAAGGTGCAAATAATGAAAGTTTAACTAATTAAACAATTAATTTAGAGTTAGTGCTCCACTAACTCAAGTCTTGGGACAATTAATTAAGTCATTTTGGACAGAAATTCAGTCCATCTTCTTCCTCCCAAATGACCAGCCGAAACAAAACCTCCATGGAAGTCCACCATGGCCAAACTCCCTCCATCAACATGCACCATTGATCAAGCCATCCTTTCCTCTTGCTTCCTTCATTAAAGCTTGCCTATTCACCTTGGGGAAGATATTGGCAACAACAAAAACCAGATTTGGTGAAGTTTTGATAAGCATCAAAAGTTGTAAGTGTCCAAAACCTCTCCCTTGCTTTAGTAAACCTTGTGTTTAGGTTGAGGTGAGTATTTTGATGAAGAGAAATGAAAGAAATAGTGAGAAATGGACCTGTCCATTTTTGGGCAGCCATGAACCTTTTGTTGAGCTTGAGTTATTTTTACTTCTAGTGAATGGAAATGAAGGTTGATTTATTTAAATGAAAGTTTTAGTAAGTTTGTATCTAAGTATATGCATGTAGTGTTTGAATTAAGGGTGTGAAATGGAACTTTGATGCCTTGAGCAAACTGCCATATTTGGTAGCCCCTAATAGCATGAATTTGTGTGTGAACATGTAGTTATTAATGATATATGCTAATGTTAAATTGTGGGCAGCAAGTGTAAGTGATATTGAAGTATGATTATGTTGAAGTGTTTGTGTAATATTGACATTAAAGTATGTTGAATTTTGGTGGAAGTGAATGTTGAACTTAATGATGAATTGTGTGCATTGAGCACTTGAATATTCTGCCCAGAATTATTGCTGGAATGGTGTACAATATATGTGTGGAAGTGTTGTTGATTGAATATTATAGTAATGAGGAGGAGAAGGAACATCAAATTGAGAGTGTATGTGCTTTGTGCAGGTTGTATATTGAAGGTAGCACCTAAATGAGGCCATAAGTGCCAAACTGTGAACCCAATTGGTATGAGACCAATATGGGGTGAAACTAGACACCAAATAGGCCAACTTTCATGTAGAAAGGTTGCCAAAATTCTGCCTAGAAACTGACCTTAAAAAGTGACCAAATCCGGATTAGTGCATTTAAGGCCTGAAAACTGACCATTTGGGCAGCAATTAGTGTTTAGGCCATAACTCACTCAAAACAGGTCCAATTGACCTGAAATTTTGACCATGAATAGTTAAGACCTATATCTACAAGTCTTGTGAAGACACCCAAGCCCAGAAATGGCCAGAACCAAGTCAAATGGCTTGTCAAATGGCTTGCACAAGTTCGCGCACAAAAACTGCCGAACCAAAAGTGACCTAAAAATTGACCAAATTGTGCACTAAAAGTGCAATCTGTCCAGCTTTAGCAAATTGACCATATCTTGGTCTACACAACTCGGAATGACCTGAAATTTTGCCCCGCGTGCAATAAGAAATAGAGCTACAATTTTGCTTCTTTGACCAGAAGCTAAAAACCAAGGGAAATAGGACTTTAAGCTAGACCAATCTAGCACACAAAAATTGAGAATTTGACATTTTGCATACAGTGATGCTTGAAGCATTTTGGCAATGAATGCCAACTTGTAAAAATGGTAAATTGCACTATATTGGCAACATATTGAGATATAAATTTTGTCATATTGATGCTAGAAACAACTTATCCATATTACCTAAAAAGGTCAACATATGCATTGACTTGTGAATTATATAATAGTTAGTAAACTCCAAAGATTGAAGAATTAAACAATTAATTTATAATGTGCCCTAGTTTGCCTAGTTGACTAGTATGGATAGGTTGGCATGCCAATAGGATTTTGACAGCTGTTCTGTAAATGGCTTTATGCCATACTGTGTTTTTACGGCTTATTATGCCGCACTGTGACTTTAAAAGCCTACGGCTATGCATATTGTGTATTTATTTTTGGCTTATCGCCAGATTGACTATATGGCTTTTTAGCCACGCTATTTGCACACCGGGAGACACTTTGTGACCGATGGTGTGACGGCCCGAGGTACTAGGTACCCAGTGCCAGTATATCCGTTTATCCAATCTGGTCAGTATATAGGCTACACGGGTAGTAATTCAAGTACTATTAAATTCAAATACATAAATCCAGTCTACTGACATACAGCACCACCAAAAATTCGTAAACACTTTATTTACTTTATTTTAGTGTATATTTTGTTATATTTGGCACCACTAAGCAAAATTGCTTAGCGCGTTGCTTTTGTAACGCGTAGGTATTGGAGACACAGTTGGGGAGCCCAGCAGACCTACGACCGGGTGAGACATCAGATCTGCACAGGAGTCCAGAGTCATCTGCACTGCATTGCATACATGGTAGGACTTAGGATATCTTGTATTTTGTACTTTTGTTGTATATTTGAAAATTGGCCTTGTATTTTGTAATATTATGAAAGCTTTAAAGTTTGTAATATTTTGTACATATTAAATAACATGGAGATTTTCTGTATATATTTAAATTATTATGGACTGTATTATGGAACTGTTTAATGACTGTAAAAGTCTATTGACTTTACTGAGAAATAGAGACTGTGAAATATTTGAGATTTTGATATCATAATATTAAACTATTTTCAACAGGTTTGGAAAGACAGTTTGTCCTAAATATAGACGGCACCTTGCCAAATTTTTATTACCAGTCTTGAAACACTGATTTTAACAAAGTATGACAATAGTATTAACATGATATGAATATTACATAAATGACTTCTTAAAATCAAATTGAGTTCAAGAAATGAGATAATCACAGACTAGGTGTTCCGGCACGCCGTGTAGCATGCCTTGCTCGGCTATACTGTAGACGGGTGAGGGGTGTTACAATCGGACTGTCCAGATCGCTTGGTGAGATTTTTTACTTTTGATGCCCTAAAATTAAATATAATTATATGATAATTATTAATAAATTTTGAGCTTTGTTTAGGTGCAATCGGATAGATGATAGCTCACCGACACCCAGGATTGAGTTTTCGGCCAGATCCGACTGTCCGGTGGCCCATCCCAGAACATTGTTAATATTATAGTCGATCCTAGCATTTTCAGATGTCCCAGACGCATTCCAGGTAACAGAATTTTCAAAGGTAGTCCTGAGCTTAAGTTGTGTAATTTTTACCTTGGTTAAGCTAGCTGATAAATTTATAAAATATTTTTGGCTTAGTAAAATTAAGTAAAATAATTTTAATTAATACCAGGATGATGTAGAGGACCTCCAGGAATATTTTTATAATTTTTGAAGTGCTAAAAATAATTATTTGGACTATAGAGGAGCTAGGGACCCTAGCTAGAGTTTGGAGGATTGGACCTAGATTAGGATTTTTGTAGGCCACGGATGGGCATTATAATTATTGTTGTGGGCCTAAGGCCCTATGTTGTTATTGTTGGTTGAATTTTCTTGCAGGAGGTTAGGTCCAGTTATAAAGGAAACTCTGCCGAAATTTTGATAAGATCTTAGGATTTATTTTGATTCTATAGTTTAAATTAATTATTTAATTTTATCAGCCTTTTGATAGATGTCAGTGTGTATGTTTAGGATATTAGTGCCGGCTGTCTTCTCCTTTCAGTTGGACCAGCTGCAGTCCAGTAGACCAGTTTGTGAGTTGGATATTGATTATTTATGCAATTTTAATTACATGCTCGTGTATTTTATAAATATTTAATTATGTACATGTATAGTTAATATATTAAGGGAATTTTGATTGCTGCATATTTAATTATTATTATTTAGTTGTGATTTCCGCTCTGAGGGTAATTTGGAGTTATGTGTGTGTGTGTCGGCATGTGTGTGGTGTGATATTGGATATGGATAGGACGGGTAGAATAGTTGGAGCTTGACTCGCTGGGACCCAATCCTTTTTGTGAGTAAAGTCGAGTTGAGTATGGCTTTGAGTTGATCTCACTAAGCCCTGCACTTGAATTATTAAGCGAAAGTCCTAGGTGTGTGAGCAGCTCCAAATTAACTTCTCGTGTGAATATTGAGTAAATTACTTGTTTTACATGTTGAATGTACATTTTATGGTAAGAATGCATTAGTCATAGATAGTTATAGAAATTGCATTTATAATCAATATCTAAACTCTCTGAGTCGAACGCTCATTCCCGTTCAAATATTTTCCCCAAGTTGCAAAAGTAACATGTTTATTTCTTCGAGCCTAACCTGCATTTTTCCTCTATAGATTACACTTCTTAGTTTAATAATTTATTGTGTTTACTTATTTATTTATTTAATTATCTGTTTAATAACTAGCGTTCTGATGTGATATTGAGTTATGTATTTTTGATATTAATAAATAAAATTTTTTTATGATATTTAAATAGTTGTAAATGATGGTATTAGAGTTGGGTTGGGCTAAATAAAAATATAATATTTTATTTTATTTTATTTGCATGTTAGGCCTTAATTTTGGCCCTGGTTATGGGTTTGAGAATAGTGAGGCTTCCTTTGGGCCTCGGGGGCTTTATGCTGGTCTAAGTCCTAGTGCCGGTCCAGCCCAGAATTTAGGTCCTAACAACTTATATGGATTGGGATTGTAATCTATCATCTTTGTTTACTTGCTTTGGTTTGTTAACTCAATTGTTTCCCTTTTTGGTAGACAATGATTTTTATGGTTTCTCTCAAAATTGTTCTACGTGATATGCTGAGTGAGTTAGGTATGCCACAGCAGAATTATAAAAAAGAAAATACTAATGAAGGTTTATATTATGCCAAGGTTCTTTTTGTGCTTCATGATCTTAAGGGCTCCAAAGTAATTATGATAGGGCTGCTATTAGCAATATAAGTATTGAAGATGCTAGCCACCATTCTACTCTCTTAGCCTTGGATTTTCTAAAGATTATCTATGATTTTGAAGTTTAGGATTATAATTATCGTGATATGATAGTTTTCAAGAATAACTATGCGCTAACTATGAATGAATTCAATGCTAAAATTGTTGAAAGTTAGGTTGAACTTGAAGGTTTGAAAGCATCTTATGCTACGTTGGCCTGCAATCATGAGAAAGTAAGGAAGAATCTTCGTAAAGCCATTAAGCTTTTGAAGAGTATTAAGAATTTTATTAATGGTTTGATTCTTAGGGATCTCTTTTGAAGGGATGGTAGCCTCATTATGTAGTGTTTTATGATAGCTTAGGAAATTAGGCTAGAGAATGGTTGTTCTTTTGGTCTGCCTTTTGAAATTGACTTGGCCTTACGTGGTTTTCTTTTTTTTTTTTTGCCCTTTAAAACTTTTATGGCTTTTATGGACTGCTTGGTTAATCTTCAGAATTTAGCTTCAGTGGTGTTAGGTTTTGTATGGCTTCCAATATAATTTGGGTTTTAATTAGTATGATAACAATGTAAAAAGGATATAGTTTAATTATGTATTTATGTTAATTAATTTTACTTGCTTTTTTTAATTTATTTTTGGAGTTCTTTACTTAATGTTGTTTTTTAAATTAATTATGTTATTTTGCCTGCCTTTTAATTTCCTTGAGACCAACTATCAAGTTTGTATGCTTAGTAATCAATGTAAATTAATTTTGTTCTTTTTCTTATTAGTTAATTCACTTAAAACCAACTATCACATTTACATTTAGTGAAGTATCCCTTGGAATCAATTATCAAGTTTGCATGCTTAGCGATCAATTTAAATTATTTGTCTTCTTTTGTTTATGTGGTATCGCATTCACATTCAGTCATGTATATGTAAGGCAAACATTGATCAATAACACATGTATATGACAAGTTTGAAAAAAGCAACATGTTAATTTTTTTTTTTTTTATGAGTTACTTCACTTAAGATCAAAAATCATAGTTACATTCAATAATGAATCCCTTGAGATCAATTATCAAGTTTGCACGTTTAACAATCAATCTAAATTATTTGTGTTCTTTTGCTTATGTGTTAATTCACTCAAGATCAATTATCACATTCACATTCAGTAATGTATATATAAGGTAAACATTGATCACACCTACTCAAAAAAAGAAAGGATGGGAATTTCATCAATCCAGTGATAGAAAAAACTGAGGTAAATTATACTTAAACTAAAAGTGATATTTAATTTAAATATGTGATTAAAAGAAAATTAAAGTATATGATACAATATTTTTTTGGAAAAAGGCTTTTTTTAGCCCTTAAAATATGGACCAACATTTATATAAGTTCTCAAAATGTTTTAAGGTCCAAATAAACCCTTCAAATTTTAAAAAGATAAAATAAGTCCTTTAAATTTTAAAATAGATCAAATAACCCTTTTACTATTTTGGAGACCAATAAGCCCTCTAACTTTTGAAAATAAATAAAAAAAGGTTGAATTATAATTTGTCTTTAATATAAATTCAGCAAAAACTGTGCACGAAGATCTTCCAGTGCATAAGGTCCTCATCAGCAATCTTGTATATCCTGGTAAGTATCTATTGCATCCTGGAGCAGATTGATAAGGTTCTTCTTGAATGATTCAAGAAGATTCTTTGATCATTTTCATCATAGTTTTTATAGAAAAGCTCTTGAGACATTAGATAGAGAACAATTTATCAATTTGCTCCATGATACTATAGATATTCATCGGATATTGCAAATTAGATACGTAGAATTACTTATGAGAACTCCGTGCACTAAAAGATTTTCATGCACATTCCTGGTTAGAATTATAGTAGAGGCAAAATATAATTCACTATTTTTTTGATCTATTTTTAAAAGTTAAAGGGATTATTTTTCTCTAAGAGTTTATTTGATCCATGTTTAAAATTTTGAAAGACTTATTCGAACTTTTTTAAAAATTGAAGAGCTTAATTAGCCCTCGAAATACTTTAGGAATTATGTGACTATTTGAGATAACGTTAAGGGTCAAAATAAGTCTTTTGCCTATTTTTTATGTTATAAAATTGGAGAAAGTTACCAATATTGCCACTGAACATGTTGCAACATCTAAAGATTATAATGTGAATATTATAGAGGATGAGGTATTAATTGAAATAATTAAACAAGACCAATATGGTAGAGTTAGAGGATATGAACTAGAAGTTACTCCTAGGTGGATTTTTGGACCTAAATTTCAATAAGGAAAACAAGTCAGCCTGAAGTGGAGAATATTAAAAGTATCAATGATATTGATATTTTAATATTTAAAAATATTTATATTTGCCCAATGAATTAAATTTTATTTAGCTATTATCATTTTATTTATTGTAGTACAAGAAATTTTATAAAAATATATTTCTTTAATATATAATTAATATTTCATAAATATTAAAAGATAGTTATTCATTTAGGAATATATTTTTATTCTATATATTAATTATAAATTTTGAGAATAAAAATATTTAAAATTTTTACATAAAATTTAAAAGTATTATTAAAAAATATGTAGTTATATTTAATAAATGTTGAAATATTAATTCTAAAAATAATCTTATTTAATTATGTTAATGTATATTTAATTAATTTTTTAATGAATCACTAGTTGAACTATTAATCCATTGGTTGAATCAGTAACCCGCTGACCTGATCCCTCAATTGGATCAAGCTCCGAGCTGGGTTTAATGACTATAGTATTTCTAATATAACCATGCTTTTATTAATGTCGGTAAAATTTTTAACATTAAAATTTTTAATGTGACAACATTTTTTTATTAGCGTTCAGAATATCTGTCACGACCAGAACTTGTGGGCCAGACTGGCACTAGGACTTTGGTCAGTATAAGGCCCCCGAGCCCATAGTAAGCCCAATTATCTTTCAACCCAAACATAAACTCATATTTGGCCCAATTTCAAGGAAACAAGCAGACAAATTCAGGCCAAAATATGGACCATCCAACGGGGAGTTTTTAGTTTACCCGACCTATAAACACAAAAATCCAATCCATTGGGGAGCTCAGCTCATCCTCACAATCATCCAAAAATCACAATAAAATCAAATGGGAGCTCAGCTCCCTCAAATGAAGCCATATACCCAGTCCATTCAACATTACATGCATCATAAGAATACAAATTTTCATAAGAAAAGAGACATAATCTTTTACAGCCCAAATCAAATTAAGTAACTCCTACACATGTGGAGTTCTAAAACTTCCCCATAAATTATACAAAATAAACATAAGTGGACCTGTGAGGAAAGGAACATGTCATTTACAATAAGGCTCTTCTGTATCCTGGAAAAATAGTGAACAGGAGTGAGCGTTCGACTCAGAGAGTAAATATTTATTTTACCGACAATGTCTATAACTATCTAATTCTAATGCATCCTTAGAAATGAAATGCATCATCTTCATACAAGTCATGCAAACAAGTCAGGTCACATCAAAGATAATCTGAAGCACTCACGTACCCAAGATATATTCATACTTACGTATACATATATGGGGAGCTGATCCCCTACTCAACTCTCTTAATCTAAGGCCTGCCAGCGAGATCAACTCGAGTCAGAGTTTCACTTAATAATCCATATGCAGGGGCTAGCGAGATCAACTCAAAGCAGTGCCTACCCCTACTTATCTATAATAAGGATTGAGTCCCAGCGAGTCAAGCTCCAGCCGCGTCTACCCATCCTACCCATATCCATATACTCCACATACAAACCAACTCACACACACAGCTCTAGATTATCAAAACACAGCAATCAAAGTAATATCATCAAGTATAAATGTAAAACAGGGCATGCTTAATATTTAACTACATAAATATAAGTATAAGTGATGCATGAGCATGCCAAAAATATAATAATATTGAAATTGTAAATAAAATAAATATCTACTCACGGATTAGTCAACTGGACTGCAGCTAGTGCGGCTGAAAGGAGAAAGTGATCGGTACCGATCACCTAAACATACACACTGACTTCTATCAAAAGACTGACAAAACTAAATAATTGACTTAAACCATAAAATCAAAATAGTTTCTAAGATCTTGCCGAAATTTTGGTAGAAATTCCCTTGCACCTAGGACCTACCCAACCTGCACAATAGTTTAAATAACACTTCTAGAATGACACATCTCAACCCATATCTCATCAATATCATATGGCCCTTCTTAGGCCCTCTAAGCTAGGCAATAGTCACAAACTTGAAAAAGTACGTTTTAGCTCCTAAAACGAATATTCTGCAAAAATCACTCAAATAAACTCTAAAAATTCTAAAACTTTGCCCTGCGGTCCTCAACAATATTATAAAGCTATTTGCTTGGACCCAGTTCCAAAATGGTTCCCGCAACTTATTTGCTTGGACCAAAATTATAGATCCGGATGACGATTGAGTTTTCACGAAATAAATGTACCTACGCGAAGTCCACAATACTAGGGTTAGAATAAAGTATTTACATATAAAATAATTATTTGAAAATTAGGGATGTTACATTCTTCCCTCCTTACAGAAAATTTATCCTCGAATTTTATACAAGGCATAATAAAATTACAGGATTACATATTAAACAAGTATGGGTACTTGCTATGCATATTCCGCTCTAACTCCTAGGTGCATTCTTCTACTGACTGGCTCCTTCATAAAACCTTAACCACAGGGATCTGTTTTGAACTTAGTTGCCTCATCTGATAGTCCACTATGGTTACAGGCTACTCCTCGAAGGTCAAGTTCTCATTTAAATCTACTACATCTAGTTGCAGCACATGTGAAGAGTCAGGAACATACTTCCTTAGCATGGAGATGTGAAATACTGGGTGGACATGAGAAAGGCTTGGTGGTAACTCCAATTGGTCAGCAACTATTCCAACTCTATCAATGACCTCAAAAGGTCCTATGTATCTAGGTGGCAGCTTGCCTTCCTTCCCAAACCTCATGACTCCTTTCATTGGAGAGACCTTTAGGAATACATAATCACCCACTGCAAACTCTACATTTTTCTGCCTAGGATCTGCATAGCTCTTTTGCCTACTGTAGTATCCTAGCTATCATCATCATTTCATAGTGAAACTCATACCTCAAACCAACCACTCCTTAATCTTTTTCTAACATCTTTAGTACTCACTATACCTCCACTGTGCATGACTTGATATCTCATAACTTCCATCAGCTTTGGTGCTTACCTCTCCTTCATTATGCCCTAACGTATCTCTTAGTGACTTTAGGCCCCATACCTCTGTTTCAACAATCTCTGCTTCCTACAGATATGACTTATGTTCCTTATCCTATAGTATCCTATGTGATGCTTTCCTATAGCACCTATCATAGGCATCTTGTTTGACATCTTTACTTGTCCCATGACCTCAATGGTCAATACTTGTGCATCTTCTCACTCCCATGACACTTCAAATTTCCAATTTACCTTGTGTCATTAGTAAGGTCCTTAGGCCAACTTTTGTCCATCTTATGCATCTAGTCCTATAGAGCTCCATCCAAGTGCCAAGTGTACTACACCATCTATCAACACTGGAAAATGAACTGGGTCTCTTCTCTTATATGACAAAAGTGTTTATAGTCCCTGACAACCCAATTCATGCGACTCTATCATTTCCCACTCCTCCTCTGGAATGGAAATATCTTGACTTCTTCCTAAAACTTCTTATTCTGTGACGTACTTCTTGACACATTAACACTTAAATCGTGATTCTACTACTCCTTGAATCTATAATCTCACTTTAACTTGTTTTAAACATGCCTTAGTGTGTCCCTAGCATACTTATTCTTTTTATTCTCATTATTGTAACCAACTCTACCAAGCTTTTCTTCTGTCTTTTGAATCTTATCCACTTCCTTTTCCTGTTTTGCTATTGTTCACATCTTTCCAACCTACTGTACTTATTTTTTAACATTTGTTCTCTCTCACCCTTATACCTTTTCCTTCAAGGATGTCCATCCCATTATTAACTTTAACCTTCTTTTTTATTTCTTATCCTACCTTGATTACTAATTCCATTACTTCTAGAATTCTAACCTTATGATTGGCTCCTACCAGCATATCTTTCACATTATGTAAAACTTGTAATTGATCCTAGAAAATTCTTTTTGTGTCTCCTTTCACAACTTAACCATTAAAATATTATCATTCCCTACTACCCTTTGTAGGAAATTGTTCATCATAGTTGGATAGGAGCCCTTGAAACTATAAGTTCCACCTGAACTAACATGACTGTGGGAAAAGTGTGTTATACCATAATTCCAAACAAGATACTTCACATGTCCATTCTCCTTAATATAACCACATATACTGCCTATAACTCTCCAAACTTTAGTCTTAAATTTTCCCATCAGCAACAATTTCATTCACCGTAACTCATTAGCAAATAATACTTCCTCCAGCTTATAGTTCAGAAGGGTTGTAAGCCCTGGTAACTAGCTCGATTTAACTCCTGTCACTTCTCTGATCATCCTTTCATACTTAATATTAGGTACACACTTATCGTCATTTCCTTTTTAAAGAGAATGCGTACGAACTAGTGCCTACCAACTTCTTAAACACTCGGTTACCTCAACACAATTTCCCTTGCTTATGTAGTCTTCTTAAGCCAAAAGCATGAGCTAAACTTGAAGAGAAGGAGAAATCTCCTCATATAATCATCAGCACACTATTGTTTGTAGAATAATATTTAACCCATGTCTCTTGGTCTTTTTCTTGAAATTTCATCATCTCTTCCTATAAGATATTAGCTGCAACAATCTTTCTGTTGTACCACAGATTTGCATGACATATCATCTTGAGATTTACTATCTTTACTTATACTCCATTTTTACCTTTTAAACTTACCCTCATTCTTTTACATTCTTACATCTTACTGTATTTTAGAAGATAGCTCTTACTAACAAACTATTCAAAAATTGATTCCAATCATATTTACTGCCATAACTCTTATTCTGGTACTTCTTAGTAACTTGTGACTATTACTCATACATATTTCTTCTGGCTCTATCTCCTACTATCATTCTGTCACTTGTTTTCATTCATGTTTTCTTATAAAGTGACCCTATTGGTCATACTGAAAATGCTTACCTAACCCTTTATCACAGACCCCATAAATGTTATATCACCATCTCTTCTCAGGACTTAAGCCTATGTGCCATTTTTCACCATCCTTTTTGTTCATCATACCTATTTGAACAATTAGGTTTACTTTTATTTAACTTACCACTTATTAACTCACTCCTTTGCCTGATAGGACAGTTCAAGACACCATTACACATCCTATAACTTTTGCCTGCTCTAGTTGCATCCCTCAACTAACTATCCTCACACTGTTAGAAGTTTAAATGGATCTTATTTCAGTGCTACCTACTCCATCTTGAGAACAGGATAGACAGAATTTTATCCATATCCTACAACTCTGAACTCCATGTTTTGGCTCCTAATATTGCCGGAACTATGACCTGCTCTAAGTCCTACACTTCTGGATCCTATATCTTGACAACTATCCTCACTCATGTAATCTCATTGTGGGCTTTCTAATATTACTTTTCAGTTCATTCTATTTACCTTGCCCAGGATGGCACTTTATGTACTTTATATCTCACTTTGGTCTTCCTAATCTTATCCTATCCTTAGTTATTCAGTTTGCTCTTTAATTCATCTCTTTTATCTTACCCCAAATAGAACTTTACTATTTTATTCTTTGGTGCTACTCTCTTTCTTGATCTGACTATCATGTCAGGAACTTATATCCCTTCACTGTCTCTATCAAGTCATCAATACCTTGATGTTACTCAAAATTGGTCCTCTAACTACTTTGGCTGGTACTTCTACTAGTATTCAGGCTATCTCTCCTGCTGCACCTGATCCAACTATTTTATTTTTGCCTTCTGCACTTCTTCTATATATATACATATTCTATGATTTACCCATGCTAACTACTATCCTTATCCTTTCCTTTACTTAGAGTAGACCTTTGTCTCAAACAATAAGAAGCTAATGAGGAACTCAAGGAATAATAGCCATGCATTCACTATGTGATCTCTGTTTATGTCCTTTAGACCACATACTACCCCCACTACCTCAAGGAAGGAATCTACAGGATTTTCTTTTTCCCTTGCTACTTAAAAGCTCTGCATCCATCATGATCTGATCACTTATAATTCCTACAATGAAACTTATACCCTCTTCAGGATACTTAAGCTAACTACTCTCTACCACACTCTACAATCCCATCTAGGACACTATTCTTTAAGTCACCATCACTTGTAGTAATCTTCTGTCTTATATCACAACTGACTGTAAAAGAAGTACTGCACCTGCCACCTTGCCAAAACCATGCCAGGCCATCTCCTCTCTTATCACACTGCAAACTTCTTAAAATGTTACTTAACAGGCTATAAACATCATTCACAGCATCTTGTCTCCTTTTAGAAGCAAAGTCGTATTTTGCACCTTGTTGCCATGTGAGGGAGATACTATTTTCACTACACTCTAGGTAAAACATCCATCGTACTGCTAAAACTATCCAAAATCCTGCACTGAAGACCAGATGGTCTCAATCTATTAGTGTCACCTTTACTTTGCATCTAACTCGACACCTCTGGTTTGATGACAACTCCTGATGTAACTCTAGCTCATGTTAGGGTAACTGAGTCAATGACTCTAGTTTCTAACCTACTGTGACCTTTTGATATTCTGACTCTAGATCCCTAACTAGGAGTTCCCAACTCCTCTATAGATATAGAACTCTAGTCTGGCATAACTATACCAAATTGAGGCTGTCGCAAGGTATTTTGCAGTCGCCTGGACGAGCACTCACCGAAGAGGGAAAAGTGAGGAGTCGCCACTTTAATTTTGAGGGAAATTAAATAAAACCATTTGTGAAAATGGATTAAAAAGAAACCACTTTGAAAACAGAGATTCTAGGTTCGGGGTCCGTATACGGGCGGGGAAGGTGTTAGGCACCCTGCCTCGTCCCTCAACTAGGGTAAACAAATTTAATGTTATGCTCTTCATAAGTTAAAAAGATAATTAGAGGGTCGGGATAGTGATAATGTTAATTGTTTGTACGACATAAAAGAATATTTGATATTTCACTTTTTTCGGGTTGCCAAGAACACAAGTTCACGAGATGGCCCTGTAGTTAATAGGTATCGAGTAAAGTTATCTTGTGTATTAGAGTTGTGTTATTTGAATTTGGATTTTGTTAAGAGAGCTTGGATAAGAAGTTTCTACCGATCTCTAGGCATGTTTTTAGAGTTTTAAGCGGAAGATTTCAAATAAGAACTCTCCTTCAATCTCCACATATTTCATTTTGGCTGAGAATTGGGTAAGAACTCTCCCCCGATCTCTTAAAGTATTTGGTTTAAAGTCTTTTAGTGGAGGATCTCGGATAAGAGCTCTCCTTTGATTTCCATGTTTTATTTAAATGAGAATCAGGTAAGAACTCTCCCCCGATCTCTTAAAGTCTTCGATTTAAAATTTTAAATGAAGGATCTCGGATAAGAACTCTCCTCTGATCTCCATGTTTTATTTAAATGAGAATCATGTAAGAACTCTCCGCCGATCTCTTAAAGTCTTCGGTTTAAAATTTTAAGTGAAGAATCTCAGATAAGAACTCTCCTTCGATCTCCATGTTTCATTTAAATGAGAATCAGGTAAGAACTCTCCCCCGATCTCTTAAAGTCTTTGGTTTAAAATTTTAAGTGAAGGATCTCGGATAAGAACTCCCCTCTGATCTCCATGTTTCATTTAAATGAGAATCAAGTAAGAACTCTCTCCCGATCTCTTAGAGTGTTCATTATGATCGCATATCGCAAGGACCTTGGACTAAGGATTAGGCGCCAGAAACCCGCACAAAGCTTTTTTTAACCCGCTGATGCCTTATAACTAGAGGGTGGATACAAGACCGAACTTTTTGCCAATCTCCTATGCGATCGCCTTGTCAGAACTCTTTGGCTGGCGATATCCGATCTCTTTTGGTTACTAGTCCGGGACCCGATCTTATCTCGATTCCCGCTCTATTATGTTATCTCATGGGCTCGTTTCGTAGCTCGACCTTGTACATTATTCCTTTGACCTACTATTCAACCTTTTATTATTTTTATTTGTTCAAAAAAACTTTCATGTTAAGATACTTCTACCCATATCTTTTAAGTTACCTATGAGTTGCCCACAACCAGGACACCTACTTTCAAAGGAAATGAAAACTAAGAAGATATAAAGTTTAAGAGTGAATAAGAAAAGTAGACTTAGGAAATAACTATCAGCCTGAATAATCTACATTGGGATTTTTAATGTGACTGAACATAATGGAAATTTCAAAGAATAAAAATAGATAAAATGAAACACGAGCATTCGGCAAAATGACAGTCTAGACACTTACCTGTGGGAGGTTGAGGCTGTTGAGCTCACTCTGGTATCCACAAGCCTTGTGGAGATGGAAACCGATGACCAAAAGACTAAAACTTACCCGACGTAGTAGGAACCAGGTCAGAATGAAGTTGAATGAGGAAAGTAATATACTGATATCGGGGAGGTGGGAATGAAGCTGAGCAAAGAAAATGGCCCTTTAGAGCGATGAACAAGCACTAAAAATGGAGATTTCAGGGTTCAGAACTCCTTCGATGAAGATACTTAAGAAAACTGGTTTCTAAAGTTTCTTGAAAGCTTAGAATGACAAAGTAGTAAGACTGAATTAAATTTTAGAGCCTTTCCATTATAATCACCACCACCTTTTTCGTCTGTCTCCTCTACAGTATTGCATGCAGGTATTTATAGGGAACGAGCGCTCCTAATGAAGTGTCAGGATCTCTCCTGGGGAGACAGAGGGTTTGGATTCAAAATGACATAATCCGATGTCTGAGAATTAAAGAGAATCAAAATGGACGGCTGGGATCCTATTCAGAATATCCATCCTTTCTCTTCTTAATCCAACAACTCAGGGTTTTGCCTTACAGGATGGATCCGAGGGTTGGGAATGAAAAGCGCTGAACCTGTCATCTGCTTTTGATCCAAGGGCTCCAGGTTCGTCCTTACAAGTATGATCAACGGTAGAGATTGAGATGTATAGGACTGCCATAACTGTTTTGGCGTCTGTCAGTAATGTGGGCGATTCTGCAAATGAGGCGTGCGGTGAAGATTTGATCACACCTGCAACGCTT
Organism: Hevea brasiliensis; assembly: GCF_030052815.1. Classification (NCBI taxonomy): domain Eukaryota; kingdom Viridiplantae; phylum Streptophyta; class Magnoliopsida; order Malpighiales; family Euphorbiaceae; genus Hevea; species Hevea brasiliensis. The sequence continues at coordinate 31,648,913 of NC_079508.1, read as the reverse complement.
TAACTAACTCGGCTCTGATTATGAAGAGAGTTATTGGAAGTCATTTTATCCTCTTCGTGCTTTCCGATCTCTATTCCTTCCGATCTCTCTGCTATGACCCTCTTCTTTTCCGATCTTTCTCATATTGGGTCCCTCATCGCTTACCGATCTCTCCCATTCTAGATTTTTCCTCTTTATCCGATTCGCCTTAGTTAAAGTAATTAATTCTTTGGTTACCGATGCATCCACTTTGGTTTCTGTATGCAATAAATGCTCAGGCCCTATATATATGCACCAGCAAGAAAGTTCCTTCACACTTCATTTTTCCTCCTTCCATTTCTTCATTTCTCCCATTCTAGCTCCTCCGGTAACAATTCTGACCATGGTGATTGCTTTTTGATCTTTTTTCGACCGTTTGCTTTTGATCCCGGTGATCGGAGAATTATGGGGACAACATCCGATGACAGTGAGGGAACCGGACTAATTTATCGATCAAGGTCGAAAGTGACGAATGTGCCGATCTCAAATCGGTCTACCGATGTAATGGGTGGACCGATTTCAGGTAAGAGAACTGCTAATTTCAATCTTAATGTTAGTGACCGCCTCTTGAAGTTCATTTGGCCCCTCACTACATCGGGCATCCCGACTGCAACTCAGTTCTGGTCGATGACATCGATAATGACTCCGCTCACCATCATGAGAGTCATAGTCACCCTATCTGAGATGCACATCTATCCAATACTTGTGGTCAGCTTTCTGATCAAACACATCTTTTGATTTAGCCACAAGACTAGGCTTTGACATAGGTTGCTACTAAGTGAGATGTAGTGCTGATCTTTAGAGATCGCCCAAATAATGTAATCCGATCTTTTGAGATCGCCCAACTGATGTAATCCGATCTATTGAGATCGCCCAACTGATGTAATTCAATCTTTTGAAATGAAATGAAATTTAATTTAAACATCTTGTTTCATTATCACACTATTTATTTTCCGATCTCGGATAAGTGCATCCGATCTGGTCGCTATTTGCCGATCCCTGAGTTTGAAAATTGACTTTAGTAAGCCGATCTCATTTGTTTGAATTTTCATTATGTTTCTAGAATCTTCTTGCAACATGTCGAGGAAGCAAACCAATTACACTAACCAATGCGTCACTTGGGACTTCGCGAGCATTTAATGCCCAAATGGGTATAAATAGGGGTGAAGTGAGTCAGTCATTTCCTTATGTCATTTTCAAAACTTTCCTTAACACTCTCAACATTTCCTCTCGCGTTCTCAAGTTTCCCGGCACCGATCACATTCTGGTAAGGTCTTTGATTCTCTTCTCGGTTAGTTTCTTTTATTTTCTGTGAAAATGAATGGTGCCGAGGGTCAGAGAGCTACTAGTCCTCCTTCTGTTCTCATCTTGTGGACATCGAACGAAGTTGAGGTAATTAGGCCAAGTGGGCGACTTGAACCTTTTGCAACCTCCGCCCTAGCTCGCGGTCGGGTGGCTCAATCCAAACGAGCCTCTACTTCAAGGAAAGAAAATCTTCCCATGGATGAGTTACCGTAGGTTCTCCAGGAAACTGATCTGCAGTCCATTAGTTAAGAGTATAACTTTCAGCCTGACTCTTACGAGCTTATCAGATGCCATGGAGATCTCCGAGCTGATCACTTCTTTAAAAAAAATGACGCGATCATAGTATATGAAGAGCAATTAAAAGTTGGGCTTCGGTTCTCGCTTGACAACTTCTTTAAGGCTATTCTGAAGTTTCACCATGTATGTGTAGGCCAAGTGCATCCGAACTCATGGTGAATTCTGGTGGCTTTTAGGGGCTTATGCTGGGCCAAGAAGCTCGAGCCTACAGCGAAGGTTTTTGTTGAGTTGCATAGACTTTCTCGCCAGAAGGACGACGAGTACTAGTTCTTCCAAGCCAAGTCGTACTGCTCGCTTTTTACTGACCTCCCCTCTTCACTGAAGAACTGGTTCTTTATATTGAGGAACAAGAACCCGAATGGCTTCAAAGGTTTCCCACGTAGCTGGCAATACCTGGTCCCCTCGGCTCCAAAAGAGGTCGCTTTGAATAGAGATAAGGACGCCATAGTGAAGGAATTGAAGGAGCAGGCGACCACCCAAAAGTATTCTTGCCCATATGCCGTAATGGCCAAACTGAGGTGGTGGCTTACGAGGGTGATCGCCAATGAAGATTATGAACTGCAGCTCTCGGACCCGGGATCGGTATAACCTAAACCTTTAGCCTCCTGACTCAGGTGATCTCACTAACTTGTTTTTCCATGCAGGAATGGCGGGAGGCGAAAGCGCAAAGGAAAGCCGTAAACAGAAAAGAGAGGTCTCCCAGAAGGTGTGAGAAATGAAGATCGTCGTGGCATCCCAGACGCCAAGGAAAGATTCGGGAGAAGTGTCGGGCTCTTCGTCCCGACCTTCAGAACAACAGATCCCAGAGGTGGAGATCGCTCCTTCCCCTCCTCGATAGGAAGAACCGCCACCTCCACCTGTTTCCTCAAGTGCCGAGGGAGGATCTTCTCAACCTACTATAAGGCCCTTTTCTCATGGCACTCAGGTCCTCGTTCACTCTCTCGAGAAGAACCGCTCAGTTCAGGGGAATCCGAGCTTGGCCAAAGTTCTGTGTGCCACCATATGCCTTCAAGATGATCGGAACAAGCTGACCTCGGATAGCCTTGATAATCTCTTGGCTCAGACGATGAGCTTGAGTATGGAGAGCCTGGTGAACCAACACATAATTAGGGAAAAGGCTCACCTCCTGAGGCAGGAAATTCTGAAAGTGGTCCAGGACGCCGCTTCTGCCCGGGCCCAACTTTCGTCCGCTCAAGACTATATCACCGAGATTGAGGGTCGGACAAAATCTTATGAGGACAAGATAGCCGAACTGGAGCGTGAACTAGAAGAAGCTCGGGTCTGTCAAACTGCCGATGTCGCTTGCCTCACTGAGGAGCTCAAAGTGAAAGAAGAGGAGGCCGTGACAAGGGAAGCTGGCGCTTATGTGAATGCACATGGCGATCTTCTAGCTGAGCTTGAAAGGCATTATCCTAGGGAAGACTTCTCCTAGATGGTTGATCTTGTTCCTAGAGATGAAGAGGGTAGCGAGGAGGAGCCCGAGAGAGAAAGAGAAAATGAGAGAAATGACAATGTACCTGGAGAATAGGCTGGGGGAGACCTTCCAGCCGAATAACTTGTAAATTTTATTTTGGGATGCAATGAAGTCCTTTTTGTTCAATTTCTTGATGAGATTGGAAAGTGTCCAAATTGTATGAGTACTTAATTGCTTTGAACGTGTTGGACAGTAAACTTAAAAGCAACCATTAACCTAAGTATAAAAGATCGAAAAAACATTATACATAAGCTTGAGATCGGACTAGGCCACGACCAACCATCGAATAAGACTTTAAAACATTGGAATTGGAAAGATTGGACATTGATTTGAATTCTAAAGATCGGGATCGTTATTAAACCGGATAGAGACCTTAACTTCACTTTAATACCTAAGGCATTCAAGTTAGAACCCAATTCTGACATTAGCCAAATGAAGTTCCCCAATATTTGTAAGAAGAGATTGGAAAACAATTAACTAAGTATGGGATCGGTTTATTCCATGGTCGAGCAATCGGTGAGTTCAAAAAAGTCATGTATGATCGAAGGACATCGGCTGAGATCGGATGATGAAGTCTATTTTAAAGTCCCTTAACTTTGGAGGTCGGCCAAAATATGGTGTCGACAGAGGCCATCTGCAAACATCCTCATCATGGAGCACCACGGGAAAGCACGCAGCTCTACACAATAATCCCATGTCAGTACTGTAATCTGTAGCTTACAGAGTGAACATCGAGAATATTATATAGTTACTACGATACGTTCAGACAGACTAGATCTCCCAATCTCTTATGTCTCTTGAATCTACTGATATCATAAACTTACTATGACTGGGTCATCCACTGACGACTGCGAGCAGTGGTATCCTCACCCTTATCTAGAGCAACTGTACTATCAAAACTCACCTTTATATACTTGTGCCTAGCACCAGATAGGCACACCACTTAGACCCATACTGACAAAAACATAGCATTTCTTGGAATACGTATTTCCATGGCAGAACTCAACACGTCTGCTAAATCTATTTCATGTCACCATGTACCTCACAAAACTGAGGTGATAAACTGAAGCACTCTTAAACTACCCAAGGAATAATACAGAATCTAAAAGCAAGGAATTGCAAAAGAAGACAAAATAGGATCTTATACTCCGTATGCAACATCCTAATAAGACTCCTTTTACACTCCCAAGTATACTCTTTCCCATGAATCTGGAGCCTAAGCTCTGATACCGATCTTGTCACAACACGAATCGCGGGCCGGATCGGCACTGTGACTTGGGTCAGCATAAGGCCCCTGAAGCCCGTAGCAAGCCCAATTATCTTTTAACCCAAACATAAACCCATATGTGGCCCAATTTCAAGGAAACAACCGGATAGAGTTCAGCCATAATATGGACCATCCAACGGAGAGTTTTTGGCTCACCAGACCTGTAAATACAAAAATCCAATCCATTAGGGAGCTCAGCTCACCCTCGTAATCATCCACAAATCATAATAAGATCAAATGGGAGCTCAGCTTCCTCAAACCAAGCCATATACCCAGTCCATTCAACATCACATGCACCATAAGAAGTTTACAAATTTTCAAAAGAAAAGAGACATAATCTTTTATAGCCCAAATGAAATTAAATAACCCCTACACATGAGGAGTTCTAAAACTTCCCTTGATTATATAAATTATACAAAATGAACATAAGTGGACCTGTGAGGAAAGGAACAGGTCATTTACAATAAGGCTCTCCTGTATCTTGGAAAAATAGTGAATAGGAGTGAGCGTTCAACTCAGAGAGTAAATATTTATTTTACTGACAATTTTTATAACTATCTAATTCTAATGCATCCTTAGAAATGAAATGCATCATCTTCATACAAGTCATGCAAACAAGTCAGGTCACATTAAAGATAATCTGGAGCACTCACGCACCCAAGATATATTCACGCATACATATATGAGGAGCCGATCCCCCTACCCAATTCTCTTAATCTAAGGCCTACCAGCAAGATTAACTCGAGCTAGACTTTCTCTTAATAATCCATATGCGGGGGCCAGTGAGATTAACTCAAAGCTATGCCTACCCTGATTTATCCATAATAAGGATCGGGTCCCAGCGAGTCAAGCTCCAACCGCGTCTACCTGTCCTACCCATATCCATATACTCCACATACACACCAACTCACACACACAGCTCCAAATTTTTAAAACACAGCAATCAAAGCAATATCGTTAAGTATAAATGCAAAATAGGGCATGCCTAATATTTAACTAAATAAATATAAGTATAAGTGATGCATGAGCATGCCAGAAATATAATAATATTGAAATTATAAATAAAATAAATATCTACTCATGGATTAGTCGACTGGACTGCAACTAGTCCAGCTGAAAGGAGAAGATAACTGTTTGATGATTTTTCAATCCCGCAAGTGCACGAATTGCTAACAAGTAATAAAGTAATGAGTAGAATATCATCTCAAGAGGAATTTAATTAATAAGTACAAACTACACAGTAATTTTAACTGTCTAGGCTATCGAATAAAATAGGGAAGAATCTAATCTATTTTGAATGCTAAAGACTAAAAGAGTAATGAACTAAAAGTGAAACAATCTATTTAAAACAATTCCCGAATTAAGATTTCACACTTTAGCCTTATTATAGATTTAATCTGGTCTATTTATTGGATTGAGAATCATTGCTTTGATAGAAATTATTCCTAAGATATCTTAGGCCCTCTCTCAAGGCACCTAAGGTGTTTTTCGATTAGAGCTAAACCCTATTTTCGTTGGTGATTAGTCCTAATAAAAACCCTTTAAGATCTATGATTAATTATGGAACTCCACAAAGTTCATCATCCTATATCTATGTCAGATTTCCTAGGTTCAAAATCCTGATTTTCCAATACTAATCTTCACCTTTCAGTTCTTCGATTAATATCTTAGATCATAACTAGGTGGGTACCACCACATAGCATGCATTAAGAATACAAGAAATTGAATCAAAGAACAAATCTCAATTCTAATAAATAAAACTCAATATTTATTCATAATAATGATTACAAGCATTACTCTCCTAATTCATGAATAAAAAAACTACTCACTCATGGTGAGTTTAACAAACATAATAAAAATAAAAGAACATAAACACATCTTAAAGAAATAAAATAAAAGAATCGAAGGGAATCTGCAGCTTTGAACTTGTGGTGATAATGCCTTGTTCTTCAAGGCGGCTTGGAGAGAATGATGAAAATGTATGAAAATATGTATCTGAAGATTTTCAATCTTCAGTCCCCCTTTCTCTGTTTTCTGCGGCTTCTATTTATATTGAATGTCTAGGGTTAGGTTTTTAGAGTCCCAAAAGCATTAGAAGTCTCTTTTCTCTGTAAAAACTGGAGCTGGAACCTAATCAGGAAACTGGCTGTCGGCTGATACACGGCCTATGTGTCACTAAATGGTCCAGGGTCATGTAACTTACTAGAGTTTTAAATGTTGCATCTTGTGTCGGGGCAGAAGCTTACACGGGCCACGGCTAGTTACACGGGTCCGATTACATGGCCCATGTACTATTCTTCTTCTAGGAACTCTTTGAGTTTTGCCAAACAGAATCTTACGGGTCGTGTTACATGGCCCGTGTACTATGTTTCTTCTTTGGCTTGTTTGGCTTTCTCCTGGCAACAAGTTACATGGGTCTGTGGTATATTTACACGACCTGTGTACTATGTATCAGCAATAATGTTCTTTCCTTGAGTTCTTCCAAGCATCCTTCTTTACTCCTATGCTTTGGAACCTCCTCTAAATATCTGAAAATATGTAGAAAACATATAATTTAGTGCAGAGTGATTAAATTTACAAATGTTAATGAATTTGGAGATTATGCATGAAATTACCTATCTAAATGCCATATAATATTGTACAAATGTGCTTTAAAACATCTATATAATACAAGTGTATCAACAACTAGTATAGATCACCTAAACATACATACTGACTTCTATCAAAAGATTGACAAAACTAAATAATTGACTTAAACCATAAAATCAAAATAGTTTCTAAGACCTTGTCGAAATTTTAATAGAATTTCTCCTGCACCTAGGACCTACCCAACCTGCAAAATGGTTCAAATAAAACTTCTAGAATCACACATCTCAACCCATATCTCATCAATGTCATATGGGCCCTCATGGGTCCTCCAAACCAGGCAATAGTCACAAACTTGAAAAAGTACGTTTTATCCCCTAAAATGGATATTCTGCAAAAATACTCAAATAAACTCTAAAAATTCTAAAACTTTGCCCTGCAGTCCTCAATAATATTATAAAGCTATTGCAAAAAGAATTATAATTTTCTAATAACCCCTGAATATTTTATGGATTTTTATTTTAAACCTTACACTAAATAACTGAAGAAACTTTGGGTTCATGTTTACCTATGCCAATTCTAATGCTTGAAACGCGTCTGGGACATCTGTAAATGGTGGGGTAGCCTATAACTTTGACCCGGTTCTGAAATAGTTCCAGCAGTTTATTTGCTCGGCCTGAAATTGCAGATCCGGCCGACGATCGAATTTTCACGAAATAAAAGTACCTATGCGAAGTCCACAATACTAGGGTTAGAATAAAATATTTACATATAAAATAATTATTTGAAAATAAGGGATGTTACAATATCCCTCACATGCCAATGTTTTTCTAACATCGGCATTATTTATAATATGTTGATGCTTTTTTATAATGTTTAAAATATATTTAATATAATGACACATTTTTATTAATATCGGTAATATTTTTAATATGACAACGCTTTTTTTTTATTAACATGGAAAATATCTCTAATATGTCGATGCTTTCTAATTAATGTTGGGAATATCTTTCATATTTCGATACCTTTCTATTAATGTTGATAACATCTCTAATATGTTGACACTTTTTTTTATTAGCATTGAAAATACCTTAATGTATTGATGCTTTTTCATTAATGTCAAGAAAATCTTTAATAGGATGATACTTTTTCATTAGCATCGAAAATATCTTTAATATGACAACACTTTTTTATCAGCGTTAAAAATATCTCAAAAATACTAACACTCTTTATTAATGTCGGCAAAAAAATGTTGCTATAAATCCCTTTTGTTGTAGTGGTTGTCTCGTGGCACCTCCTGATGAGACTATGGCTTATTGCCTTTTTTTAGCGCTACCATATGGATAAGCCATGTAAAGTAAGTTATTTTGTAGCTTAATTCTATTATTATTAATAATAGTTAATCTTTATTTTACCTTTCTCACTCCATTGTTGACTATGTATTTAAGAGTAAGGAAAACAAAATTACTTTATACTAAGTTCTCCATTTCTTTTTCTATTTATAAATGAAGTGATGTGCCTCAAGGACACTAAGAATGAAAGATTGTTTTGGCAGCAAAAAAACAACAAGGACTGAACAAACTACGAATAAAACAAGATTTAAACAAACTAAACAAGATTAAACATGAACAAATTAGATTTGAATTGAATAAGAATAAGTCATGCCAAATTGAAAACAAGGACAAACAAAATTAAAACAAACTTATAGAAATAATCAACAATGATAAAGATTTGATTAAGATTGAAATAAACTTTAAACACATGGATTGAAGTAAACACGCCAATAAGAAACACTCTTCAGACAACTTATCTTTGCATAACTTGAAAAAAAAAAACCTTAATCTTAGCAACTTTGAATAAAGCATGTAGACACTATATTTTGTCCGGTCAATAAATTCATCATTTAGCGAAAATGACAATTTTAGTTTAATTGATATGTAATTGGTTTACATCTATTGAAATTTTAATGTTTGTTAATTTCATGCAATCAGTTTCTAAATTGGGGTCCAATCCCATCATTATCCGATCTCGATAAAGGTTAAAATTTTGTTATAGTTCGATCTCGGGTTTATTCGAACTTAATAATACTGGTTTTAAGTTTCATTGAGCTCAATCCTATATACTTGTTTGAGTTTCAGTTTCTCGGAAGTTTAAGTACTGATTATCCGATCTCCAAGGTCATTCTTCTTTTAGTTTTAATTGAAGTTTAATTTTCTGGTTTAGGTCCAATTTCCATCTGCAAGTAACCCAATCTCAATAATTATTTTTATTTTGTTCTATAGTTTGGTCCTCAGACCATCCAATCCCAATAAAGTTCAATTTTATATACTTGCTTACATTTTAATTTTGTTATCGATTGAAGTTCGGTATTATGTTTTATTTCCAATTTCTATGCTGTTAGTCCTATCTCTAAAGCTCATTGCATATAATTGAACTTATAATGTAATGCTGATCATGTGATTATCCGATCTCGATAAGAAAATGAGAAAGACTAATCTTAAAGAAATCTTTTATTAAACATATTTGATAATGCATCACTCTACGGGAGGGTCCTCCCCAGCCCGCTCATTAGTTGCATCCTCTCCCTCGGTTTGCTCTCGCTCTCAGCCCCAACACCCGGAGCAAGCTTGTCAAGCTAGGTGAAGTCCTCTTCAGGATAACGCTTGATGAGCTCGGTTAGGAGATTGCCATGGGCCTGCACATAGGAGCCAGCTTCCCTCTCTAAGGCTTTGTTCTCTTTCGCTTTTATCTCCTCAGTAAACTTAGCCAGGTCGGTAGCTCGACTGGCCTAAGCACCTTCGAGTTCCTTCCATAATCGAGCTGTTAGCTCTTCAGAAGACTTTGCCTATTGCTCTAATTCTATAATCCGAGCATTCATGACTGAGAGTTGGCTCTTAGAAGCTATGGCCTCTTGAACCGCCTTAGAGATCTCCCTCCTTAGAAAGTTGACCTTCTGACTGACCATGTGCTAGGTAGCAGGCGTTTCCAAGCTCAGGCTCATTGACTGGTTGAGGAGTTCATCGATGCTCTCTGGGGCCACTCGAACTTGGTCTTCAGGATAACACATCGAAGCGCCGATGACTCAGGCCAGGTCTGTGTTACCTCGCACGATGCGATTCCTCTCCAATGAGCTAATTAGTACATGAGCATCTAGGGAGACTGGTTGCCCGAATGGGACTGCTTGCCCTAAGGATTCGCCCTCTGAAGCAACAGAGACCAGAGGTTGAGTAGTGGGTCATTCCGAGGCAAGGACCGACCCCTCAATAGCAGGTTCTACTTGAACTCAGGCTGGGGAGTTCATCCCTTCCACTTGGGCTCGTTTCTGGGCCTTCAGTTCTACCCTTGTGGCAGCAACAACAGCCTCCTTTTTTCTCCAAAAATTTTTAGCGAGCTCTCTTTTCCTCTTTTGAGCTACTTTATCAGCATCGCCTCCCACCATATTTGCACTTAAAAAGAAGTTTGTGAATTCGTGATAATCATAGGATTTACGATAAGAAGTTTTACCCTTCTCGGGCTCGAGATCAAAGAGTTTGAGCGAGATGTCTTCTTGGGCAATCACGTTCATTATCCACCATTTAAGCTCAGCCCTAATAACATCCAAGCACAGGTATCTGTGAGAGTCTGCCTGGCTCTTGAGCTCCTTCACCATAGCCTTCTTGACCTCATTGAGATCAATCTTCTTTTCTGGCCTCTCAGCTAAGTAATTCCAACTCCGTGGGATGCCCTCGAAGCTATGGGGATCTCAGCTCTGCAGGATAAAAAACTGATCTTTTTAGTTCTTTAGCGAGGAGGGGAGATTGGCGAAGAGCCCACAGTTCGGCTTTGCCTTGAAGAACCAATGTTCATCAGCCTTTCGTCAGGCGAGCCAATGTAGTTTGGCAAAGACTTTCACCGTGGGCTCTAGGCCTTTAGCTTGGCATAAACCACAGAAGGCCACTAGAGTTCACCATGAGTTCGAATGTAGTTGAGCCATGCAGACTCGATGGTATCTCAAGAAATCCTTATAAAATGTATCCAAGGAAATTACAGCCCAGCTTTGAACTGCTCTTCATAAACTATAATCTAATCTCTCTCCTCGAAAAAGTGATCAACCTAAAGATCCCCTAGACATCTAATGAGCTTGAAAGCATCATTTGGGAGATTGAACTCTTGACTGATCTATGCTAGCTCAAAGCGTTTAAAAATTGATGCCACCTCATCTACCGGGAGAGCTTTTTTCCTTGGGATTGGAGCTTGTCCCTAGCTTAGCCTAGTGGGTTGGTTAGAGATCGAATGGACCACTATTTCAATCTCAAGTCGCCCACTTGGTCCGACTTCTTCACCCTAATCGGAGGTCCATGAAACATGTACTGATGGTAGGTTCCCCACTCTCTGACCATCAGTGCCACTCATTTTCAGTTGAAGAAAGAAAAATGTGTGATGGAAAAAGATCAAATACTATACCTTCGATGAAAAATGTTATCGGAGATCAAGAACTAGGAGAGAACTGGCCAGAGATTTAAGAGAAAAGACAGAATGTAGAAATGCGAAATGAGAGAGTAACACCCCCCCCCCTCCCCTTATATATATAGCCCTGAGCATTTAACGCTTGCAAGACTCGAAGCGATACCTCGGTTAATAAAATATTTAATGTTTTTTCGATATTCAATGCACACTAGGAAAGATCAGATAAGGGGCTTTTGAGCAACCACAGAGATCATATTGAAAGAATTTGAATAAAGGGTGATGTGGAGAGACCACAGATTTTTAAGAGATCAGAGAAAGTGACTTCATAAAGGGAGACAGGACAGATCAAGAGAGATTAGATGAGGATGTTTCAAAAGGAGGGGCCTAGTAAAGAGATCGGAAACTGCCAGATCAGAAGGATGTCAAACTAAGATCGGGATAGAAAGGTTGTGTGAGGATTTCAGAGACATCACTTTGAATCCTAGCCTTTGGTTTACAAGATCGAATTTTCACCATCAGAATTGAGTTAGTTAAAGTGATTGGGGTACGATTCAATCTTCACCATTAATCCTACTTGTAAGGATGAATCTAGGCCATTGATTTGAAGAAGTTAAAGCATTTTAGTACACTTCAGTCTCCACTGTTGATTTTATTTATAAGGACAAATCTCAAGTTCTCTGGTTAAAGTAATAAATGCAAATTTGGTACCTTCCAATCCCAACCCTTAATTTGATTTGTAAGGCATAACTCCCAACCATTGGATCAAAGAGGAAAAGGACGGAGGAGTCCTGGATTGATCGCTACCCTTAAATCCTTGGTCACTTTAATTCTTGACCCTCGGATGTTGTCTTTTTAAATTTAGACTCTTCCTTTTTTTCATCTTGAATCCTAGCCCTCCATTTTAAGGCCCCCATTCCCTATAAATATCTAAAATTTCCACTATTGAAGGGGTCCTTTTCCATAAAAAGAGCTGAGAGAATATAAGGAGGAGGCTTTAGAAACGTCAGTTTTTCTAAAGAATCCTCATTGTAGCATCAGCGTCAAATAGCTCACTTTCTCCAAAGTACCCTAACCTATCACTTCTAAAAAATCAATCTTATAGTGCTTCGGCTCCATTTTTAAGCTTCATACGTCAGAACTCACTTACCCCATCGTTGCTAGAGCCCCTTTACAGGTAAAACTTTTAACGTCTATATGTTTCTTTTAAAGGGGATAGTTTAAGTCATATCCACAATGTTATGAAAGCTAGAATCTAAGCTCTATAACTATTTAGTTAAGCCGAACTCTTAAGGAAATAAGGTTAAAATTGACTTGTGCTTATTTTGTAAATATTACTGTTATGTTGTCGTGGTATTAGAAATATCATTTTACTTTATATTAAAAGAATTTTTTTTATTTATTTTATTTTATTTTGAAGAAGTGTAGGAACCATAGTTTGGGTTCAAATAAAATAATAAGTTGTATTAAAAACATGTTTCTTATTTCGAAGTAGTTTAGGAATAATCGTTTGAGTTCGGATAAGATAACAGGTTGTAATTAGAGTTCAAATGTAATAAATAAAGTGGAGGGAGTTCGGACATGATTGTAAGAGATCGGAAATAATAAAAGCGAGATGCGTGTGATAGAATGAGTTGGGATATTGTGTAGTTAGCAAATCCAAGAGATCAAAAATAATGCGCATATAGCTGTCATTTACATGCTTGCATTTATGCATAACAGGGAGTTAGGGAATAGTGCATTTTTGTCATTTTATAGCATTTTTGTCATTTTATAGTTCTGAAATAATGATAGTTCATAGGTAACACTACCTTGTTTTTTTTTTTTTTAACATTTTAAAAGCGAATCTATCTCTTTACAAAATATTGGGAGTTCGGGAAAGAGTTCTTTCCTTGAACCCCCTTTCATGCTTATGAAATTTTTTTTACGTCTTCTATAAAAACCAAAATCTCTTTATAAAATATGGGAGCTCGGGAGAGAGTCCTTTCCTTGAACCCTCTTTCATATTCATGAAAAGCATTTTTGTGTCTCTTAAAGTTCAGAGAAAAGTTTTTCTATTTAACATTTCACTAAATTTATGATTTTTTTTGCCAAAAGGGAGAGTCCTTCCTTTGAATTTTTTAAAAAAATAATATTTTTACAAATATATTTCAATGTTAGGTTCACGGGAGAGTCCTTCCATGAAATCTAAATTTTTACACCTAGTTTCCTTATAATTGAGATCCAATGGGGAGTCCTTCTTAGAGTCCTTACGTTCTTAACCTTTCGAGCATAGGGGAGAGTCCTTCCTTGGATTATATTTTTTGTTGAGGGAGAGTCCTTCCTCGAATTTGATTATTTTAAGTTTGCACAATTTGAATCATAATCTCCAAATTGCAAATTCATCGATCAATATGGGCAAAGATGTTACAGTTGATATTGCCGATGATGGAACTTTGATTCATTAATTAAGAGTCCTTATTGATGGAGAAAACTCTCTAGGCTTTAATTGACATATTCCTTTTGAATTGGAGTCCAATTAAAAGGAATGAAAATCTATACCCATATTGGTTTAATTATAAAAATTCACTTCATACACCACACACTTAATTATTTGGACACCAATAACGAGATGAATGATGAATGAGCCGAGAGTCCTCCTCACTCATCATGAATCTCTAGGAGCCTAATAATGCCTCTTCAGAATTAGAGTCCTAATTTTGCAGGGTGAGGTGGAATTTAATAAAAATCATAATTAAAGTCAGAGTCTCAATTCATCATAGGGTCATTCCTTTTACTTATGTTCTTGGGATAACCCCGAATAGTGAAACACCAAACATTCCTGTAGTAAATTGGGAACTCACATTGTAATTTAAACCCTAAAAATCATCGGTTTTAAATTATAAAGAGCACATCCTTAAATTCACTTACCCTTATTGAGGGACAATGTGGGATGCCCAACACCTTCCTTACACATGTACAGACCTCGAACCCAGAATCTCTGTCTCAGAAGTGGTAAAATTACTTTTTTTTAAATAATAAATGGTTTTCTTTAATTTTTCTCAAAATTAAAGTGGCGACTCCTCTCTTCCCACTTCGGCGAGAATCGTCCGGCAAGTGCAAAACCCTTATGACAAAGCACATGCCAAAGTAATGAATAAGTATTTTTATGGTCTTTTTTATGATTTTATGAACTTAAATATAAAATACAAAGAAAGGTAGAAAAGAGTTAAACTTGCAAGCTGCTTTTAATAAGTTTACACGCCATATAAGAAATCAGCAAGGGATGGAATTGATTGTCCTTTGATAAGCAAAGCATTGCAAAGAAGAACCAAAACCTAAGAAAGTCACCACACCTATTGGTGATAAGACAAGGAACATGCCACACTTTGATGCAATGTGATAAGTGAAAAGAGCATAAAGCAAAGCTTTATTGAAGGAAAATAATCAATATCTAACAAATGAAAATAATGTAGAGTTTGGGCCTTTATACGTGCACTTACAAATAAACATAATTTTACCGGGAAAACTAATTACATAAACCATTTATAACTAGGAAAACTTAAGTAAACTAGGAAAATTAAATAATTAGGAAAAGCCTTCTCTGTAACACCCCTATTTACATGGCCTGGTATATTTTACTGTTCCGGTGACCGGTGTCGGTCCGGATAACTGAGGAGATTAGAACCACACTTAAGACAACTAGATAAGCCCTGAACACAAATAATTAGTAATTGCCAATTAGTTAAGTATAAATAAGAAAAACAGAACATAAGAAGTTAAACGAGCCGAGAGTCACAGCGATAGGTGACCTTCTCGGGAAGGACTGCGAAGTCTATTTAAACTCAAATTTCGAACTGTAAAATGTGACGCTGTGGTCCTTAGGACTATTGCGAACACAGTGGAAAAGAGAAAATCATGAAAAAGAACTGTTAAGGCAGTCAAATAATTAGGTCAGGGATCCAGAAGAAATATTGAATTATTTGCAAACCGGGTCGAACCGGCAAAGGGCAATTTGGTCAATTGACCCCTAGAGCTGACTCCTGACCTAACTGTCAAATAAAATCGGAGAAAAGAAAATTTTGAAATCAGAAATTAACTTAAAGAACTAATGGAAAAATAAATTAAAAAAAAAAAAAAAGTGGAAATTGGTGACATCATGCATGATGCAATAAAAGAATAATTAATTAAATAGAAATTGAATAAGTCAAAAATCAAGATAATTATACAAAAATTAAAAGAAAAACGTTGTCATCTTCCTTCCCAATCTTGCTGTCCTCACTCTCTCCTTCATCTCTCTCTAGAAACTCCATGGAAGCTCATTTTGAGCTTGATCAAACCCTAAATCCCACCATAGAAATTTAAACTTCCATCATTAAATCTTGAATTCAAGCTTTGATAGAGAACTTGACAACAAAAAGAAGAAGAAAGGAAGAAGTTTTGAAGAGGTGAAAATTCAAAGTGAGGTTAGTAAGCTTAACTTTTAATTTCTAGTTGAATTATTATGTTTATATGCATGAATGAACTTAGAAGTTAACTTAAAATGAAATGAAAACAACTTTGGAGGATTAATCATAGATTTCGGTCAGCTAGGGTTTGCTATGTTAATGCATGAATTTGATTGGATTAAAAGTGTAGGCAAGCTTGTATGAATGTGGAGGTGATGTTGATATGCTTAGATTTGGTTAAATGTAACAACTAGTGTAGCTAGGGTTTTGGCACCTAGGGTTTGGGAGACAAAATTTTGAGAATTAGTCAAATGGTGTGTTTAACCTTGTTTGAGCTGAAAAATAGTCATGTATGACCAATTATGGTGTGTAGGAAGTGTTGGAATTAAGTTTAAATTCGGATTGCTTAGGGACATTCTGCAGGCAGCAGGACCAAGGTCCCTTTCAGGGACCAAAACTGAAAATTTACCAACCCAATTGGTGTGAGGCCAATTGGGAATGAAACTAGACACAAAATGACACATTTTTCATTCAGGAATCATGCCCAAAAAGTGACCATAGCATAGTGAACAAATTGGCCAAATCCGAATTAGGCAATCTGACCTGTATAAAAATGACCAAATGAACAGTATTTGTTCATTTGGCCATAACTTGGGCTAGGTAGGTCTAAATGACATAAAATTTTACCAGTAGAAAGCTGAGATATAGACCTAAAACTTTCATGAAGAACACAAACTCAAATTATGCCCTTAAAGTCACCCAAAGTTGGTGACCTTAAACTGCCAGAACCCAGAATTTGCCCAGAAAATCTGGGTTAGGCTAATCCGGCCAGCTATGTTCAAATAGCTATAACTTGAGCTACAAAACTCCAAATGGAGTGATTCAAAAAGGGAAATAAATTTAAGACAATAAGGAACAACTTCTATGAAGAAAACTTAATCAAATTCTAACAGCAACATGACCAATGGAATAGTGTAAAAGAGGTCACCAAAACTGAAAATTTGAAAGTTTGCCTAAAAAGACTTAAGTTTTGAGAAAATGACCAAAATCAATAAGTTTGGTAACCAAAATGTGGTATGTGAGTATAGTTAGAGTTTCCATACCTATTAAGCATAAGAAAGTCAATATTTTGACTTGAATAGTACCATAAATAGTAACCTCAACATGAAAATTTGCAAGAATGTAAGTTTAAACATATCAAAATTAATTATTGAAATTGTTATGAAGTAAAAATACCGAGACACTATAAATTTTGTGTTTCAGCTGAAAAAAACTCGGAAGGTCTGAGAGACTGAGTCAAGGCCTAGAGGCAACTCACGTTAGGTTTGTGCATAATAAACCTTATTTGAGCATTTTGTCATTGAAAAATTGATTTGGTATGATTTATGAAAAGTTGGTGTTAATCATTAATTGTGTTGCCACTTTGTGAATGAAACTATGACCTTGGAAATCTATCAGATTTCTCATGAATTATTCGAATAAAATGTTTGAAATAGATTTTTGATTCACACTTAGCATGACAGTGCCTTATTATTCCTCCTCCACTTATGGGGTGAGATCGATTATTTTTCCTCCCTCTCTGGTTTACCAGTTGAGGTTGTAGATCGGATGAGTACTCATTAGCTAGCTAGCCACCTCCCTCATTGATTTCGATTAGTGGGGTTGTAGATCGCTTTGTCGTGATGTACAACACGGCATTGATCGAAAATTTTGTGTCATGGCTTAAGTTGTGTACGAATTGGCAACACTATGTTTATTAAATTGTTTGACCAAAATTGTGCTATAGTGAGTTTTGATGATTTGTGTAATATTTAAATTGTGATTTATCAATGAATGTTTTATGTACTGTGTTTCAAATTTTTATTGTACACCACTGAGTATTTTTATACTCAGCGATAGCTTATTTTACTGTCGCAGATAGGAGCAAGGAAAAAGTAGTAGAATGAGCTGCTGAACTGGAAAAGCCTTTGCTAATTTTGTACGGGTATTATTTTATACCCAATGTAATTTAGTTTGATGTAAATAAATATTGTTCATATGTATTAATGTAAAGTTTAGCAGTTATATTTAAAAATTGTAATAATATTATTTTTGAATTTTATATCTATAAATTAAACTTGTGAATGTAAATTAGCTTTATTGAATGCAATGTTGATGGAATTATTTTGAAATTGTTTGATCTGAAAATTTTGAGTTGAATTGAGATTATTTGGAGGTTGGGAGTTGTGGAAATATTTATTGAAAGTATTTTTACAAGCCTTTGAAGAACTGTTTTCTCCAAATATAGAAGGCATTGTGCCGAAATTTTTATAAAATTTGCGGAAAAATAAATATGGACAAAAATCTTAACTAGTTTTCAAACTTCAATTAAATATTTTTAATTTCTACCAAACGCTCACCACTTCCAAAAAGTAAGAAAATGGTTTTAAAATCCCTTGTAGGGTACTTAATGAGTTATCGGTAAGTGAAGTTCGGTAGTTCATTAGGTATTCTACAGGATCATGTTATGCCTTATAAAGGGGTAAGGTGTAACATGTTTTAGTGTAAAGGTCCCTTAGGCAAATCCCACATCGGCAAAGCACGGAGATGGTTTTGGGTTCAAAAAGTAATGATATATAAAATGAGGAAACTAATCACTAAAGGCACCTTTTGGTGGAATGGCCTGGAGAGTTGGAAGAACTCCAGGGTTAAGCGTGCTCGCTTGAGAGAAATCCTAGGATGGGTGACCTCCTGGGAAGTTCTCCATTCCACCTATGGGACAAAACCGTGAGGCTTATGGCCAAAGCGGATAATTCATCTAGTGGTTGGAGCCCGATCGTTACAATTGGTATCAGAGCCGCTCGCGTGTCCTCTTGGGCGATGGTGGGGCAAACCTCAGTGGGGACGCTGAGTCCCGAAAAGGGGGGAGAAAGGTCCCTTAGGCAAATCCCACATCGGCAAAGCACGGAGATGGTCTTGGGTTCAAAAAGTAATGATATATAAAATGAGGGAACTAATCACTAGAGGAGCCTTTTGGTGGAATGGCCTGGAGAGTTGGAAGAACTCCAGGGTTAAACGTGCTCGCTTGAGAGAAATACTAGGATGGGTGACCTCCTGAGAAGTTCTCCATTCCACCTATGGAATAAAACCGTGAGGCTTATGGCCAAAGCGAACAATTCCTCTAATGGTTGGGGCCCAATCTTTACATTCTCTCCACCATTTGACATGTCGGACGCCACCTTGGTAGGAAGATATTTTAAATTCGTTTTTTCTCCTTGCCTTATGATATCTTAGAGAGATAAGATAGGCTTCCTTGAACTAAGGATTAAAAGATAGGGTTTTGGCCCTATCCACAAAAAATAACCAATCATCAACCACCTTTCTTGCCATACGCCAATCAAGAAGCTTGGTAGGAGTTTGGACTTCTTTTTTCTATGCTTAGATAGGATTTAGATGTGATAAGATAAGATAAATATGGTTTCCTTAAATTAAGGCATAAAATTAGGAAAGGATAATTATCACACTTATCTACGTGTGAATGGATAAACGTCATTCAAAAACATATTTCAAATCTCTACATGCATTCATATACACACCATTAGGGTTTTATTGGGCCTATTGTGTTTTCTAAGGCTCACATGCCCATGCTAACATGGACACCCAAACTGTACCTCTTTTAGGCCTGGTCTTCCTTAATGCAGATAGGCTTAGTTTTCATAATAATTACATCCCATGCTATCGTATTCCATGCATATCGCCATGCAAACCATGCATAATTAATTACTTTTGAAGCATACATGCAAGTTGCCCCATGCATTCCCCTTATCGATCATATAATCTCAACTTTTGCTTCCATCTTACAAGTTTATGTTAAATATGTTCAAGCATGCCCTAAACTTGTATTTTCCATGTTTCAGGCCAATAACTTGTCTTTCACAATTCCCATGAAATTGCTTCAAAGTTCCAAAATTGGTGAAAATTTTTTACCTCTTATAGGCACCTCATGAAGCATTGATGCCTTTCTTGCTTGGTTTATAATTTAATCACTCACTCAATAATAATTAATTCATAATTCAAAAATATACGGTTAAGCCATGAGGAGGAGCTGTTTAATTCTCTTTAGTCTCTGTGTTATATATATATATATATATATATATATATATATATATATATATGGCGTCCATTAATTTCTCCATTTCTTTTTCTTGTTGTAACTAAACCATTGATGCCTTTATAATTCAATCCCTCATTAATACTAAATAATTATAGTTTAAAATTTTATAGTTACATCTCATAATAAATTTATTTTGTAGCTTATTTCTATTATTATTATTCTTTATTTTATTTTCTCAATCCAACCATATATTTAAGAGTAAGAAAACAAAATTAAATTAAATTACTTTAAAAAAATATAGTTGAATTAATAGAAATTATGAATTAAATTAAAACAATCAAATGACAGTTAATATTATTTATTTCTTTTAATTTAGAGTTGTTATTTTCTTGAAGCTCCACTAATTTCTCCATTTTTTTTTCTAACCGAATCATTAATGCCTTTCCTACTTGGTTTATGATTTAATCACTTAATTATTAATAACTAATCAAATCATAATTTAAAAATATACCGTTACATGTCATAATAAGTTTATTTTATAGTTTAATTTTATTATCATTAATCCTTATATTACTTTTCTCACTCAATTGATAACCATGTGTTTAAGAGTAAGCAAATAACAGAACTAAAATATTTTTTTTACAAATAGAAATTAATATTATAGTTAATTAATATAAAGTCAACATATATTCTCCACATAAAATCACCTAAATATACAATCTATAGTTTTTATATAGTCAATGCTATATTGCATTTTTCTAAAAAGTTGAGAAATACCTTTCAAGTCTTCACTATAATTGGGTTAGTAGTTTTTTCCCGTCATTTGCTTTTTTTGACTTTTTTTACATTGGATTATTTTATTGTTTTAGTTAAATAAATTTTTTTTTTTTGCAATCGAAGAATGTCAAATATAAATAAAAAATATAATTACATTGAAAATTTAACTATAAGCAAAAATGATTGACAAATGAAAGTTAGAGTATCAAAATTATATAATGATATCTTTTATAAACAATTGAAATTTTATGAGTATAGAGATAATTTTAGTCAACAAAGAAAAATATGATATGAAATGGAAGATATTTTTTAGAAGAACACTGAAGAAAGATTGGTTGAAGCCAATTTAAAATATAGAAGGAATGCAATACTTTTATCAACAAATCAAATATTAAAATAGCCCAAGTTTGTAATCTAGTAGATAATAGTTCAGTTCAGTTCAGCGCCACCCAGTTTATTTAAACAGTAAAATAAGTAAATTTTAAATTATTTTTTATGAAAAAAAAAATTTTAATATATTTTTAATAAAATAATTATAAAAACTACCATTAATTTTTGTTTAAAATGAATTTAATATAGTTTTTTAATTAATTAGGTAAATTAATTTAAAAAATTACTACTAGAATAGAAGAAAATTATTTAAATTAAATTAATTAAGAGAAAATTCTCAATAAAATTTAATTTAATAATAAGAATTTATCATTATTTAAAAGGACAAGAAATTACATTTCGCTAGTTATTAATATGGCTTAAACATCTTGAAGACTATCTTATGTAGCAATCTCAAAAATCCGATTAAATAATGAATAAAAATATGCTCAAAGAAATAACAAGGAATCAAAAAATTTTTAGCATAATTCATGTATCACAAACAGCATTAGCTATTAGGCTATTACTCCACCAGTCTACCTATTACCTTTACAAAACAAAGTATACCAAGACTTCATATACAGAAATCTGGAATCAAAACATTTGATAGGACCTCCCATTCCAAATTTTCAAGATTATAACAACTTCAGATTCGGATGTTCTTATCATCGTCTCCCACAGTGCCATTCATCTGGGAGTGATGCTAGGAATAACTCCACTAACAAGGTCGCTGCCAGAAACATCGGACGACACATAAGGATGCTTCACCATAGATGATGAAGATGGTGAACTAACTAACTTTTCAGGATCACTGGTCACTTTATCTGTTGTTTTCGTGTCAGACTCTGGCATCATCAGCCATATAGTTTCAAGTTCACGGACCACATCCGCCATTGAAGGTCTTGAATCTGTCTCATCCTCACAACACTTAATGGCTAAATTCAAGAACTTCTCCACACAGTCAGAAGGATAAGAACCCATACGTCCATCAATGGCCGAGAATATCATACCAGATTGGTATGAAACATTGACCTGATGAAGATAAAATCCAAAAATATATTTAAAAAAAAAAGATTATCAAAATTGTTTTCTATAGTGTACTTGTAGATCAATTGCCATATAATGATATTATCAACATATGTCAACAAACAATAGGTATTAATTCCTTTCATTCTTTATATACAACGTTATGCTTTACACTTCAAGCAAAACATGTAAGAAAATACTCATACAGGTCTGTGAGCACAATTTCCTACCCAAGTAACCAACCTTCGATTTGCGTAATCATTGCTTCAGCCGCTATTCTATATGAAGCAGCAATACTGATCAGAGTTCTTGATTTGGCACCTCAATTACCCAGAAGAGACCCAAATCATCAAAGGTTAGTTATAAATTTATCCAATTATCCAAACTGAATTTTGGGATATTTACATGGCAACTGACTTGAACAAAATATTGTTTTCTTATATTGTGGGGCCCACATAATTGTAATTATTTTTTAAAAAAAAATATATGAGCCCATACATGTGGGTCTCACTCACAACTGAAAAAAAAAAAAAATTGCCCTATAGTTGGCCGCCATGTAAGCATCTAAAACTTCAATTTTAACCATTGAACAAATTTACAACTAACATTTGAAATTAGACAAAATTGCTAGAATTAAAAGGTTTGTGAATGATTACAAAAAGTCAAAAACTCAAAAGTTTGACTTTTTTTACCATTAAACCTTACATAGGGCTTGTATGGTGTAAAATAACCCATTACCTGAAACCAAATAATATGTAAATAATGTTTTTGTATGCCTCAAAAATTAAATCTTACATGGTTCTTTTAGCAATAAAATTGTACTTTCTAAAAGAATAGAAGAATCATCAATGCAACACTAACCGAATAAAATTGTTATTACGCTACTTGGCAATTGCAAAAGTATGGTTTTGATGGCGTGAACGAAGATTGATATTTTTTTTGCAAATTTTTCTAAAATAGAATTTTATTAATCCTTGGTTGAACCAAATCAAGTAGGGGTGGAACTGGATGATTTGCATAACTCTTCCTCTATCGATACTGAGTCTCATCCTTCCATCCGACCGTGCATTCTTTATTAATTTGTTTTATTTTATATACAACCTTATTCTGGTTCTTAAGTGGTAATTAATGTTTTTTGGTCTTTACCCCTAAAAGTTGAATTGAAAAGTTTATGAGGAAGTTTATTCTAATAAGAATCTACACAAGCATTGAAAGTAATATTCTTCTCTCTGATGCTATATTGCAACTATACTTCTACGACCCAAAGAACAAGCCTTTTACAAATAAGCCAATTCATTAGGAATTTCGCAGATCTAATCTTTTTCCTATTCAAATATCAGACCTCTGTTTCTATGTTTTTCACATCAAGAATTCTTTGAAAATGAAGAGATGTCATATAGATCTATTTTACTTTCCCTTCATGCAAAATTATGCACCCATTCCACTATTGCGAAGGTGGTGAAACAGAGAAACTCAATTTGAATTGACTTGTCAATTGTCTAAAAATGTTTGGTAAAATTTCAGTTTGAGAATTATGATAACTAAATTATTCAGATATTTTATGTTCAACTATTATCGGTTTTCTTAAAAAGAAAAGTTACTATCCAATTCAACCTAAGTTACACTTATTTTTCTAAAATTGTTATTACGCTACTTGGCAATTGCAAAAGTATGGTTTTGATGGCGTGAACGAAGATTGATATTTTTTTTGCAAATTTTTCTAAAATAGAATTTTATTAATCCTTGGTTGAACCCAAATCAAGTAGGGGTGGAACTGGATGATTTGCATAACTCTTCCTCTATCGATACTGAGTCTCATCCTTCCATCCGACCGTGCATTCTTTATTAATTTGTTTTATTTTATATACAACCTTATTCTGGTTCTTAAGTGGTAATTAATGTTTTTTGGTCTTTACCCCTAAAAGTTGAATTGAAAAGTTTACGAGGAAGTTTATTCTAATAAGAATCTACACAAGCATTGAAAGTAATATTCTTCTCTCTGATGCTATATTGCAAATATACTTCTACTACCCAAAGAACAAGCCTTTTACAAATAAGCCAATTCATTAGGAATTTCGCAGATCTAATCTTTTTCCTATTCAAATATCAGACCTTTGTTTCTATGTTTTTCACATCAAGAATTCTTTGAAAACGAAGAGATGTCATATAGATCTATTTTACTTTCCCTTCATGCAAAATTATGCACCCATTCCACTATTGCGAAGGTGGTGAAACAGAGAAACTCAATTTGAATTGACTTGTCAATTGTCTAAAAATGTTTGGTAAAATTTCAGTTTGAGAATTATGATAACTAAATTATTCAGATATTTTATGTTCAACTATTATCGGTTTTCTTAAAAAGAAAAGTTACTATCCAATTCAACCTAAGTTACACTTATTTTTCTACTCCTCTCAGCACGTATACATGATAACCAAACCTTTATGCTTACTTGTTCCAGCATTAAGCAAAATGTGGAGGAGGTACTACATCGACAAGAAAATGCTACTAATGATTGAATTGCATGTGTTGTTGCCTCACTAGTCTTTCAAATGAGAAGAGTATGTAACTGTGAGTATAATATCCCAGTTCTCTAGAACAATGTTTATTAAATGCAAGATACAATTCAACTAAAAGAGGTGGCAGCCATTACCTCTCGAACAATGTTTTTCCCATGTGAGATCGGTTGCATCCCCGTCAAGAGCTCCAGAAATACAACACCAAGGCTATAAACATCACTCTTATCGGTCAATTTATGTGTTAGAAAATACTCTGGATCAAGGTAACCCTGCAAAGTCAAAATAATGTTTGAGACATCAGGATATCCCTACTTACAACAGATCAAAAAGCTTTAGTATATTTATCAGTTGACATACTCTTCTTAAACTTGGTTATTCTTTTCAAAATCAATTAATAAGTGGTGATTAAAAACCATGATTCAGAACGTCCCGACCTACAAATATACAACAAATTTAAATAGTTTTCTCCTTAATGGATTTTGGAGTATGACTTAATGAGTCAATTTGCTAAAACACAATGTTTGTCATCACATTGAACAAATAAGATTCAAATGTTTTTTGTTTTATCCATTTGCAGGTTAATGAACTGTGATGCAATTCATTACTTGTATCCAAAATGTCGAGATGCGGATATGCTACAAACTGAGTGCTAATGATAAAACAAAAGGAACAAAGAAGGCCAAGATCAACTCCCTGAAGAAGGGAAACTTGGAATTTAGTAGTCTTTCTAGAGAATATAGATATAGTAAACTTACTGGAGTACCCTTCACTACTGTGGACACATGAGCTGGCACAGCCCCTTCAATATCTGGTACTGGGGCAAGTCTTGAAAGTCCAAAATCAGCAACCTTTGCATTATAATTAGAGTCGAGTAATATGTTGCTTGCCTTTATATCTCGGTGGAAAATTGGAGGATCAGCATCCTTATGTAGGTAGAGGATGCCTTTTGCTGAACCCAAGGCAATTCTCACTCTCAATGCAAAACTCAAGGGTTCTTTAGACTTGGCTGTGATACCACCCACATATAAGATTAATCAGCTATTGGACTCATCAAATATAGTAATTTATAATTAAATTGAAGATTTTATATATAAGGAAAGAAGATATGCACTTTAGCTGTTTCTTGGTTACAGTTGGAGATGAATGACAAATAATAATAATAATAATAATAATAATAATAATAATAATAATAATAATAATAATAATAACAAAAGGAATTAAAAATGAAGCCCAAAGGAGAAAATGAGATGTACCAGAAAGATGGTCTCTAAGGGTGCCATTTGACATAAACTCATAAACCAACATCTGCAGGCATAATGGAATACATATTAAGCTTTTCCCAAATGATAAATTTTAACATCACTAGAGAAATAAGAAAAATAAAAGAATTATATTTGGCATAGAATGACAAATTTTTTCCTCATTGACAGAATCACTTATAAAGGGGGAAAAAAAACTTTCTGTACCTCCTAAATGCCATTTCTAGATTCAAATTGTTTCTTTATTTTGCCAGAAATTATTTAGCAATCAGAATAACAAAACATAAGCCTTTTACATATCTCAAAGTTGGCACTACTGCCTAAGAGTTGTGGCCTAACTGTTAAGGCTTCAATCACACATGAGGTGAGGGCTCATAGGTTTTGACTTTTGAGGCTTGCAGCAATGCGGGAGGCAACAAAGACTTGTGCCTACAGCTTACCCTATGCCCATGATTACTCTAGTAGGGGTTTTTATTTGGGTAAAAAAAAAAGAACCTGAACTTTCCCCACATAGTCTCCTATAATCCACCAATTTAATAGAACTGACTTCCTAAAAGGATGAGAAAGACAGGCAGGATTTGATTAATTTAATTGACAATGTGAAGACTATGAAGGTGAACTTAAAAAATTGTGAAGTATATATGAGGGTACCTGTTCACCTTCTTCATCACAGTATCCAACCAAAGAAACAAGATTCCTATGATGTAGCCTTGACAACAATTCTATTTCTGTTAAGAACTCCTTCTCACCCTGTAAAGAATGCTCCTGAGCACGTTTGATCGCCACAACTGTGCCATCAGCAAGAATGCCTCTATAAACTTTTCCATATCCTCCTTGACCAACTTGAGTGGAGCTACTAAAATTATTTGTAGCCAAGGCCATTTCAGCATAAGTAAAATCCTTCACTCCATCAATTTTTAGAGAGGCTTTAGATGCTAGCACAAACAGAGGCAAATGTTAGACATGGAACTGTTTAGACCAAAAGATTTTAATTTCCAAACACTTGAACAGCATTACCCATCAATCTCAGAAAATTTCATAATCAAATTTTATCTTTTGTTATACAAGCATAAACGATACAGAAATGGCATGAGAATATGCATTGTTGACCCAAAACATTAAAAGGAATCATGGGAAAACATAATATATGTGCATTTGCAATCTAGCCATGGGAAACACTCACCATGACGTCTTTTTGAAATTGCACGATAGTCTCTCATATGCGTTCTCACGATTAGAAGTGAAATAATTGCAGATAATGTAACTGCACCAGCAATGGCACCCAATACTATGCCAGCCAAGGCACCCTTGCTTATACCAGATGATGATGGTGAGGCAACAATCACTGTGACATCATGAGAACCATCAGCATAATAACATCAAAGTTATGCAACAATTTTATCGCATACTTGTGTTGAAGAAAGTATACCAGACTCATAACTTACAACTCATAACTTACAACTTTATTCCTCAGCACATCAAAACTCAAATTAAACTAAGCTTTATAATCATTCAGTTTCATTATAGGTTATAATCCCTAGCCTACTGGCTAGAAGACAAAAATATTACACTGCTATAGCACAGGCATGACATGCATAGACAAGATGAATTGCAAATGACACCACCTAGAGATGTTTTACCCTTGGTTCAATATATTGCACACAAGTGAATAACACAGACATTGATAATTATAGGCAAGCTTCAAATATGCAACAAAATAACAAAGCATTATCACAAAATTATATGTTTAGAGAACTCTTTCTAAGATTATTCATCAAGCATGCAAAACTTTCTGGCATTTGCAAATGCAAATTAGAAGACATTTTTTTTGGTAAGAAATAAGTGCATACAACTTACCTGTTAAATAAAATTGTTATTAGCTACAAATGTAAGCAAAAGAATCAGGTCAAATTTCAGCTTATTGCCAATAGATGAAGTACTGGTAGGACTTCACAATTCTTGAGCACACGAAAAATGTTTATAGCCATCCTAAGTTTACCATCTAATCACTGGAGAAGTACAGGAAAACATGAACCCAAAATTCAAATTCTTTCACATTTTTTACCAGATGAAAATATATGTAGGGCAACTAAAATAGGCATATTTTTGTTTTGAGACAAACCATTCTTATAAGGGTCCAACAGAGTGAAGTAGATAAGTTCGTAAGGTCCAAATATTTCGCTATCAGGAATTGTCCATCCGGTGAACTTGCTCATGATACGGAGAACCTCACTTGTATTAAAGAGATAAGAACTTTTGTTGCTAGCATCATAGACAGGAAATAGCTGCAAGTCCATTTTCAATCTAGGTCCTACTTCCCATTGGATGTTCTCAAGGTATAACTGATAAAGTTCCAAGTTGAGACCAGAGGTCAAATACTCTTCAAACATATATTTGTACTCTGGAAAACTGTAGAATCCAGGACTTTTCAATCGATATCCAACGAGCAGAGGGGCAGCACAAAAACAACGTACAGGAGATGTTTGGGAATAATAGTAAGGACATGCTTGAGGGGGACAGCTATTGGTAGTGTTTGTCAAACCCTGCTCGTCTACATCTTTGTTTTGATATCCACAAAATTGGACCAGGTTGGAATTTGAGCATAAAGGGTTGCCTCGCAGCCTGAAAATTATTCAGAACTATTAGGGCATGTAAAGGCAAACACATACATCATGAACATCGAGACATAAAATGTTATGAAAGTATGAAGCAAACCAGAGTGAAACATTCTGAGGGAGACTAATAGTGCCATCACCAGAAATGTTTGTGAGTCTATTGTTCTCAAAATCCCTGAAACATCAAAGAGTGGAAAAACCATTCATTAGAAAAAGGGCTGTGAGATACTACAAAATTATAGCCCACCGAGAGATAAAACGTTTGTTCTTAACAGTTATGTTGAAAGCCACTAATGAGATAAACTCTTTGTTTTAGATACTGATGATAGATGCTCAAGAGAGCTAATAAATTGGAATTTGTGTTTGCATTTACACTTTGACCACAGTTTTACCAAGAAAAACAATGACATTTTCATTTCAGATCTTACAAGATAAGTTCTTCAGATGCATTCAGAGTCCGACTTTGCCAAAGGGTAGATGGAATGGAGCCGTTCAATGAATTGTTTGCAATTGACCTGTCATGGAAAATGGTTAAGCCATTTATTTTACTACAGAAAACAGAGTTCAATTTTTTCCATGTGTATTATCTAATTTATTAGCATAAAAAAACTGGCAGCTTTAATAGAGACATAAATCAAGACAGAATTTGGCTCAACAAAACGTAACCTATTGTAACAATTAAGAAATGAGAAAGTTAAGAAAATGCTCACAATCTTTGAAGAAGAGGCAGGCCCGAAAAGCTGGCAGGAATACTCCCGGTAAGATTATTGTTAGATAAATCACTGCAAATATTGGTTAGCTAGTGAAAATCACTTTTGAAGAAAAATCAATAGTAGCATAACCTTCAAGTTTTCAAATACTAAAGACACTTGGAGATTATTTTAAGTAAATACCCATACATTTTATTCAGGCTAATGATGCAAAATGCAAATGCTGCAAGATATTGAAATCTTACATGGTTGTAATATTCTCAGAAAGCCTTTCAGCAGGTATGGATCCGTTTAGCTGGTTTGAACTGAGGTCTCTGAAAATTACATCAAAATTTGTAAGTGAAAAGAAGAACCAGCACAGATCTTAAAATAGGAATAAATAAAAGTTTATTCAGTCTAATGCATTTCAAATTCCATTTGGAAAGCCACAACTTGCAATTAATGGTTCAGAAAGGAAAACTCGATATATAAACTTACAGATATCCAAGGTTTGGTATCCGGCTCAGGTCAGGGATTGAACCTTGCAAATTACAGTTTCTCAGACTCCTGATAAGGCCAAAGAAAACACAGAAAATGTAAATTAAATAATTAAATGCAGAAATATTGTAACCAACATGCTTCGACTATAATTTGGAAGCTCATCAAGCTTCTAACTTGTGACAGCCAGTTGACATGATATATCCCCATTTCAACTACAATACATAATTTATCTTCATTTCAGCCATGGATGTTGCTACCTTAATGTTCATAAACGTGCAAATGAGATAAGCCAAGCTGAGTATGATAGTCTTCAATCTTGGTTCATCCTATTTTAAGTTAACTCAAGCTCAAACTGAGTTCAAATTGAGTTCAAATTTCACTATTCAATCTTGGTTTGAATAGAAGATACGGAGCTTAGTGCTACAATCAAGGCTTAAGCAAGAAACATTTTTTTACCATTTCCAAATAATCTATTTACAACTTTCACCATTAAAGTAATAAAAAAAGGGAAATTTTCAAAAAAGCATCCTGCGATTTCACGCCTTATGACTTAAGTGACAAAAGTTTGCTTTTCACCAAATAGGTGCCCTATGGTTTTTCATCTTTACTTTATCTCTTACTCCATATAATGCTGTTAATCATCCGTAATTAAATTAAGTGGAAGCCACATCAGCAAGACATTAACGAAAGGAGGTATAGAGTAAGAGCACGTAACCACATGGTACATATTTGGTAAAAAAAAAAAAAAGCTTTTGTCCTTTAGTGGTAAAGCGCAAAAACACAAAGTACTTTTTTGAACTTACCCCTAAAAAAAAAAGATTAAACTCCAACAAACCCTAATGCAATTGACTCATCCACAGGAGCCAGATGGCCTCAAATTTTCAAATGAAAGAACAGCCTGAGGCCTCTTTGTAAGGAGGAGGTGACGCCCTCCCTATATTACTTGGGGTACCTATATTCCAACGCCAATAACTTCTAGCTTAATTATTTATTTTATTCATATGACTACCACTACAAATATCCCAAAACATACTATAGCTTTAAACTAATTTTCCACTAAAAGATGAAATTCTTGCAGCTTAAAATTGGTTACCTAGCAACTTATATCAAGCTTCAAACTAGTCATATAACAAATACAAAAAACCCTATTCGTGAACATAATTGGGCTTCACCATATACATGTTCATTTGTTTATTAGCGAAACCTAAATATTTATGCTCATAAGTCCATTTCTTCGAACTTTATAGATAAAAAAGGAGCTACTAACAATCTTGACCATGAGTTATTCACTCAGTGAGATGCATGTTCATTTAGACCCCTATGGCTGTGTGCTAAAATTTTAATTAAGAGGAATAAGTATTAAGAAATGGGTTGCCTTGAACTGAACAATGGATCATCAAGCGAAGAGGCTTTGATGCCACATTGATGAACCTCTCAATCTAAAGGCTCCAACTTATAGGTGACGGCTCAATAATACAGCCTATGGTAGAAATATACAATTAATTCAAAAGCCTAAGCTTGTTACTTGAACCAGCCCAAGCATTATGTTAAGAGGTCTTATCTTGTCTGTTCATCAATGTGAGATTTAACTCTTTAACAATGGTCCACAGACCTAAAGACTTAATCCCATCCATAATTTATATATAAATGCCGGCAAACTGCTATGTGGCCTCCTAAAAGTACTTAAAAATGTCAGCTTGCATTTTGCACTTACAATTTCAACAGTTTAGTCATGTCACCATAAGAATCCGGAATTGTTGCTCCATCAAAGTTGTTGTTATCAAGTTGACTGAAAAAGACGAAAAAGAAATCAAGGCAACATAAAATAGTTAGAACAGAATCTACAAAGATAAGGTCTATTATAGGGGAGCTGACATAAGGAAAGATGAAATCCTGCTTCATCTCTAGGGAAGTAGAGAAACCATACAGTATAAGTAATTTTGGCAATTCAGAGAGCTGTGGTGGAAGATATCCAGATAAGTTGTTGCTGTCCAGAAGGCTGAAAACGCATTAACAACAAATGAGCATAGTAAGCGATCAGAACAAGAAGGGGCATAATTAAACTGAACTGAAGACGTTCACGGACCCTGCTATAGCTGCAAATAAATGACACACTTCTCATACAAGTCTAGCCAATTTCCAACTTACAAGTGAACAAGATTTGGTAATCTGGATAGTTCCGGTGGGATTTGCCCGCTAATTGAATTGTTGTTCATGTGACTGCCCAAAAGGAAAAGAAAATATAAATATAAAGTGAAAATTATGTAAAAAGAATCAATATGTCCCTGCACTGGTTTTTAGGCTAAATAGCATCAGAGAAACTCTTACAAGTGCTGTGTATTGTTCAAGTTTGCAAATGAAACTGGGATTGATCCCGATATATGGTTCTGATCAATCTGTATTCTGTTCAAGTTTGGAAGATTGCCAAGCTCTTCAGGCAAGGGACCTGTTAATTGGTTTCCATTCAGAAGCCTGAAAGCATAAGTATCATAGAATAAGAACTCAAGATATATGTGTAGCGCATAGTAATGCAGCAACAAAATAACTATATTCAGATTTGTGCCTTCGTCAATATTAAGTGAATGATATTATAAAAAGAAAACTGCAAAATTTAAGATCACAAAACTTTTCAATGTCTAAGTTGATAAGCATATTTGCACTATCTGCTCAATAAGAAAAGTGGTAGTTTAACTTACAAGAGTACCAAAGATTTTATGTTTCCTATCTCCTTTGGTATACTCCCACTTATGTTGTTCCACATAAAATCCCTTCAACAAGATCAAAAGAGAATGGTTATCATCAGGAAGGAGAAAAAAACAGTGATATAAATATCCATTCCGATAGAGAAATTTTAAGGGTACAGAAAGTAATCTGTGCCTTACAATATTTCCATATAAGATAAGAGACCAAGTGACGGTGATAAAGTTCCAGACAGATTCATATTAAGTAGTTGCCTGCAAAGAAAATAAATGTAAAGAACATTTCGTTACAATTTTCTCATTTAAAAAAAAGGCCCTGAAGATACCTACATTCAGTTTGTAGACAAGTTTCCTTGAAACTATGTCTAATTATCAGAGTTTGTGAGTTGTGACAAGAATACAGCTGCTAGATACTGCTTGTCGAAAGTAGCAGTAAACTTTGAAAGCAACAATAAATCAATCATAATAATTGTACCAAAGAAAAAAAAGAAGTCATTATAGATTCTCAAATTCATTAAAATTTGATGATCTACTTTTAAAAATTGGTCAATATTCAGCACATAGCTTCTACACTGTAAGGATGATTATGTTGAGTATTAAATAAACTGAAAAAAATTGAGAAAGTTTGTTCTTTGCAACAAACTAAAATAGAATTGTTTGTAACCAAAAGAAAAAAGCAACCTAACATGCTCTTGAAAGGAAAAGGTACAAAATCATACAGTTCTCTAACATGCAGATAGCCATCATCCTTTGTTTCATTGAAGCACAAAACTCCAGTCCAATTTGATGTGCATGGGTCTCCACGATTCCAATTGCTCAAATTTTTGCTGATATCAATCAAACTGCTCTTGATATCCCGCAATGCACTCACTGCAAATTTAAGCATATATCATACTAATTATTTCGTTTGCTTGACCAACTAAATATTATTGAAGAAATAATAAGATCGTCCTCCTTTCTTTTCACATTTCTTTTATCAGAAGTTAACATTAAACCAAAAGTTAGCTTGTTTCCAAGATCATCCAATACATGAATATGATCAATAGTCCTACTCTTCCATAAAAATAACTCTTGGAACTGACAGAATTTACTCCTTTATCACATGAAATCATTTAATTCACACATATATAATTATTTTTTAAATTACCATAACATTAATGAAATTGATTTTAATTTCTGATTAAGAACTTTATGTACAAGCACTTTTACATCACCACATATCAATTCAATGCATTTCTAAGACTATAATTGCAGGATAAAACTTGTCAATGATTAGTTTAGAAAAGTTCTTTCTTTAAACTAAAAGAAAGGGAAATGAAAGATAAGAGCAACAGTTCAAGCAAAATCACCTTCTGAAGAATGAGTAATGCCATCTTGTGCTTCAATGAGGAGAGGAGACCAACACAGCCACACAAGCAAAAAAGCTCCAAAAGTGAAAGTTCTTAATATAGGCATCCCAAGAATGGAAAACCCACCAGAACTATGAAACATCTCCTGCTACCAAAAACTAAAAACCCTTAAAAATTATCCAAATATTCCTCCTAGTAACAAGAAACAAACGACAGACATTCAATAATTAAAATTTAAACAAAGAGCTCATATATACCAACTAAAAGAGCAAGCAAAACCCTCCAACCATTAGCAAACAAAATAATCAAGAAATGGGTAGACAGAAAAACACACCAATGGTATTGGTAGAAGACTTGAAGATAAACTGAGGAAGAAAAACTAGAAATTAGGAGCTTTGTTTTTGGTATTATTCTGACCAGGTCACCATTACGAATGCAGCAGAGATTTTTGATCTTGATGATGATATAGATGATGAAGCTGATAGCCATCTTTTTCACTCACTCCCACTATGCAATATTATTTGTTGAATATAATAAAAGGATTTATAAAAAAAATAAAATAAAAAAGAGAGAGAGAGAGAGAGAGAGAGAGAGAGAGAGAAAGAGAGGAAGTTGGCGGTTGTGATCCCTCAATGCCTGTAAGAAAACAATGTTTTGCTACGTGGATTTTGACTTTTGTTGGTTTGGAGGCTGATGGGGTTTTAATTCTTGAATGGTTTTCTTTTGTTTCAAGAACAAACCCTTTAACTGGCGATTGCTGATAGATTTCTTGCGACATGACCAACCCAACCACCACCCAATCAAAACGGAAAACTCCCTCGATGGTCCCAGTCCAACTACTTCTTCTCTTTTTTTTTTCTCATTTTATTATCATAAATTTGGTTTTTTTCCCAATGACCATATATATATATATATTTTCAAAAAAAAAAAGTAAGCTACAACTGTGTACAGATTTGGTTGTCTTAATTTTTTAATATATTTTAATTAATTATATATTCAATAATTTTTTATTTTATTTATAAAATAAAAATAATGATTTAACATGAAGTAATTAAAAAATATTCCTAAAAATTAAGAGCTTGAATTATATTTATTTAGTGTGACATCAATGACATGTTTATATTCATTGTCCCTTATTGATTTTTATTTTTTAAGATGTATAATTATTTAATTAATAATATTTTTAATTAAAATAATTCATTAACTTAAAAAAAGTATTAATGGGCTATCATACCAATAGCTGGTCCCAACTACTTCCATTATTATATGTGGATGCCGAAGATGTCATGCCGCTAATAATAATTAAATAAATATTGTTTGATAATGTATTATTAAATTTAAAATTCCAACTTGGCACTTGCATGTTCAATCACTGAAGTAAAAATATCTTTAGGGTCTGTTTTTTCTTGTGGCCTCATTCTAGCAAGTTTTTTTTTTTTTTTTCTGTTTTCTTTTTTTAGTAAAGAAAATTATTTATCTTATTTATTTAATTAATTGAGAAAGTTATAAACGTAAAGAAAATTTATCGAATTTGTTGATTTATACACTCTTCTTACTTTTATTTTTTATAAAATAAAAAAATTATTAATTAAAAATAAAATATAAAAATAAGTGCAAATCAATATATATTTTTATATAAATAAAAAAAATAGCTTATATTAAAAATAATATAGAGAATTTGAAAATTATAATAGTGTTAATGGAGAGCATATTAAGACTGTGTATTTTACTTTTTAATTTTATTATTTTTTAAAAAATGATTTACATCTCGTGCACTACTCTTCTTAAAAAAAAATAATAATAATAACTCACTAATAAATAAAATAATTGTATTAAAGAAGAAAAACATAACAAAATCATACACTTAATATCTACCTATAAGAAAATATCCAAGACTTTATTTCCTCAACATATCTATCAACAATAATAAATATTATAAGATATATTCTGAATCCATTATAAATAGAAAAAACTTAAAAAGAAAGGCAAAAAATAAAGGGTAGGATTGTCAATGATAAAAACACTTATGGATACCTATTTAAAAAGGAGATTAAGAAAATCAATGAGTGTTTAGTATAGGTGATTCAGCACTCTTATCTCTTAATTAAAGTGTTCGATTTTCGTGGATAGAGATTATACTCATTGTAAGTGTTCCATCTCTTAGTGGGCCAATCTAATATGAATAGGATTAGTTTAATTTCAAGAGAAAATACAAATCTTCTCTATTAAAAAAAAAAAAAAGTAATAACTCAATTACTAAGCGACTCTTCTTATTTTAATATTATTATTAGTATAGGTGAAAATCTTACCGTATTAATGGATGAGATTTTGAGAGATTTAGATTCATGTATGATACCCTAATTCTCTACGCATTTTAAAAATATTAGCAGACCAATTAAATTAGCTTTAAATTTTGTTTTTAAGATTAGTTGCCCTTTGATCAATTCCAAAAAGTTGCTTTGCAAAATCAAAAGAGGCAGGCAGTAGGTTGGAATTAAGGTCTACTTTGTAGATTTTAAATTTTTAATGTCTCACTCATGTAATAGACATTTCAAAGGCTTGTAGGAGTAAATAAAAGAGTAGTTCAACCATTTTTGGAAGTTGATTTTTTTTAAAGTCATGTTTGAATATAATAAAATTTATTATCATTTTTATAAATGATTTATAAATTTTATTGTAATTTTTCAATGAAATTAATAAGTATGTCCTAACTTTTGGGTAATATGAAAATCTTTTTTTATCTAAACTTTTTATTTAAAAAAATTCCACAATTATTGAAAAAAAATGTAAAATTAAATAAAAGAATATATATATATATATATATATATATATATATATACAACCTTTCGTTAATAATAATTTAAATCATTACTTTTTTTAGAAATTTAAATCATTATTTTAAAAATATATTAAAATACTTTTAATTTCACAATAATTTACTCCATTTTATTGTTAATTTAATTCTAATTAAATATTAGTTACTAGTAAGAAGATTATTCTTCTCTAACCAGATTATCTATTAAAAAAATATTTTAATTATTTATATTTATTTTTTTATGAGAAAATTATGTTATATTTATCTTATAATTTTATTAATAAATTATTACTTAAAAAAATACAAATATCACTAAATTAAAACTTACTTTATATAATCTAATCCACACATTATAATTTTAATCTTTGAGTTTTTAAATTAACTAATGTACTAATTCTAAAAAATAAAAAAGTAATTAAAAGGTTACAATTTTATTTTATTTAATGAAAGGAAAAGATGAGTTGAAAAATAAAAGGAAAAGTTTAAAAAGTTAATTTTTATTTTACTTAAAAAATATATAGTAAGAATATTAAAGCGTTTTTTTTTTCGAAATGATATTTAATGTATGTTTTTATAATATAAATAATATTTCTTGTAATTTAATCCTTAATAAAAAGCTTGAAGAGTACAATTATCACTTATTATTGAAGTTGTGAATTAATGAGTTTGACTCTTGGAGCCGCCTTTGAAGATATATGTTATTTGTCAACTTTTAAATAAATGAAAAAGACAATGATCATTTAATGTCTTAAATTAAACTTACAGACATATTACCATAACATTAAACGTAAATTACAAGCAACCCCATAAATTTCATCTTACAAGCAAACCATCATTGTCTCCCATGTGACAACTCACAACAGCGGGTTGTAAAAAATGTTTAAAAAGACTAGTGAAAGAAAGAACAAATAAAAGTAGTCAAATTATTAAAAGAAATGACTTTAAATTTGTCTCATTTAAAGATTTTTAGCATAGGTTATCGAACTTTACAGATTGATGCTAGTGACACCTACTGGGGTGGAAGATAGTCATATATGAAAAAATGAAATTACAAAATTATTTTTAACGGGTAAAAATAAATATTGATAAGAAATAAAATGAAATTTAAATGAAAATATAGAAATTAAAATAAAAAGATAAAGAATTAAATTATGAGTGAAATTTATACGAAAAAAATATATTAGAAGGAAAAATAATAATTTTTAAAAAATATATACTAAAATTTATAGGTAATTTTTTTTTAAATGTATTAAAATTATTTTTTTAATTTTAGAAACTTGTGTGGAGGCCATGGTCCTTTGTAACTCCAAGTTGTTCTATCATGCCTCTATGGAAGGGCAATTCAATTAATATTAGATGAGTGATACCGCTTGGCCTAACAATAATATATCTCAACTGCCCCAACTAACTCTAAGAATTTAAGTCATAGGATTCTAAACTCAAAATCCTAAAATTTTAAATTATAAACCCTAAGAACTTAAATTTTAAAAATCTAAACTTAAAATTGTAAAATTCTAAAGTATAAATCCTAAACTCTAAACTCTAAACCATAAATTTTAAATCATAAACCCTAAAAACTCAAATCCTAAATCCTAAAATTTTAAATTTTAAATTCTAAAAACGTAAATTTTAAAAATTTAAACCTAATTTTAGAATTTTAGGGTTCAGAGTTTAAAATTTTAGAGTTTAGATTTTTAGAGTGTAAATTTTTAGGATATATATATATATATATTATTGGGACACTGTTAGGATATGTTATTATTGAGCCAATTAATATTATCCTTAACATTATACACACATATATAACAAGGCTAGCTTGCTCAAACTATGGGTATCCATTCAATTTCTTCACCTAAACACTTCAGCCAGAGAGGGAAACAAAATTCGAAACTATTTCTTCCCACTAGTCATGCTAGTGAGGCATTCAAATATATGGTCATGACACTGTGATTTCAAAACTATCTTAACAATTTACTAAACATTTATTGCCATTTCAAACACATACAAGTAAACTTTCAACAATTTAAGTCAAAAGTTTAATACACATTTTGCAATATAAGTAATTCATTTCATGCACTTTGCAAATGAATTTTAAAGAATATTGATGTTATGCACAAACCTTAAGCGAGTCGTCTCTTGGCCTTGACTCGATGCTTCGGGTTCTTTCCCGATATTCTTTTCTACTAAAACACACAATTTTACAGTGTTTCAGTACTATAAAATTATCATAAGTCCAAAAATAATTTCAAATCTAACTTTAATATGCTTAATTTGACGTTCTTTCAAATTTGTATTTCGGGGTTACTATTCACGATACTATTCAGGTCAATTTGTTGACTTTCTAATGCTTAATAGGTATGGGAATTCTAATTTCACTCACATACCACATTTTGGTTACCTAACTTGTTAGATTTGGTTGTTCTCCTCAAATCTTAAGTCTCTTAGGTGAAATTCCAAAATTTCAGATTTGACACCCTGTTTTGCACTGTTCCATTGGTCATGTTGCTGTGGTAATTTGGCTAAGTTTTCTTCATAGAAGTTGTTTCCTATTGTCTTAACTTTATTTCCCTTTTTGAATTATTCCATTTGGAGTTTTGTAGCCTAAGTTATAGCCATTTGAACATGGCTAGCCGGATTTGGTTTTACCCAGAATTCTGGGCATTTACTGGTTAATGGCAGTTTCTGTAGGTTGACTACATGTGAGTTTTTGGGCAGCTTATGATCAAATTTTGGGTTTGTTGTCTTCATGAAAGTTGTAGGGTTATGTCTCAGCTTTCTACCGGTAAAATTTTAGGTCATTTGGACCTTCCTAGACTAAGTTATGGTCATTTACATAACTACTGTTCATTTAGTCATTTTTGTGCAGGTCAGTTTTCCAATTCCGGATTTAGCCTAATTGTTCACTAAGTTATGGTCACTTTCTAGGCATGATTCCTAAATGAAAAATGTGTCATTTTGAGTCTAGTTTCTTTCCCAATTGGCCTCACACCAATTGGGTTGGTGAATTTTCAGTTTTGGTCCCTGAAAGGGACCTAGGTCAAGCTGCCTGCAGATTGACCCTCACCAATCCGAATTGGAACTTGTTTCCAACAATTCATACACATCACAAATAGTCACAATTGACCATTTCTCAACTCA
Organism: Hevea brasiliensis; assembly: GCF_030052815.1. Taxonomy (NCBI): domain Eukaryota; kingdom Viridiplantae; phylum Streptophyta; class Magnoliopsida; order Malpighiales; family Euphorbiaceae; genus Hevea; species Hevea brasiliensis. The sequence continues at coordinate 31,609,249 of NC_079508.1, read as the reverse complement.
AATAAGTTCAATAACATCATTTGGCCAATTCTCAAATTTTTCTTCAATTTTTCACATGTTCAAAATCCTAGCTACACACCAAGTTCAATCTAATGCAATTTAAAGTGTGTATTCATATTCTACACACCTAATTCACCTCAAATAACCATTCAAAACAATCAAACTCATTCATATCAAACCTTAACCCTAGCTGGATGAATTTTCTATTTGGTCCCTCAATAATTATTTTTATTTGATTTTACACAATTTCTAAGTTTATTAAAGCATATTTGCCTGAAATTTAAAGAAATAAATTAGAGTTTATTACTAACCTTTGTGTAGCAATCTCTAACTCCCCTTTTCTCCAAATTGTTTTCTATTTCTTGCTCCTCTATACTTTTCAAGATGCAAGGATGAGGTTTAAGTTGATAATTTAGGGAAATTAATAGAAATTTGAGGGTTTTAGAAGCTTAGAATTAAGCTTTAATGGAGGTGAAAAATGGAAAGAGAGAGAAGTCAGAGAGAGAGATGTGGGGCGGCTTAAATGAAGAAGAAGAAACCAATTTTTTTCTTTTTATTTTGTCTTTTAATTATTAAGATTTATCCCCAAAATTTCAACTATTTAAATATTAGATTTATTGCATCATGCTTATGTCATGCATGATGTCATAAACTTTTTTATTTTTGGATTTTTTATTTCTTTTTCATTTCTTTTCTATTTACTTCTTTAATTTAATTCTTGATCCCGAAATTTTCTTTTCTCCGATTTTATTGGACAGTTAGGTCAAGAGTCAGCTCTATGGGTGAATTGACCAAATTACCCCTTGCTGGTTCGATCCGGTTTGCAATTAATTCAATATTTCTTTCGGATCCCTGACCTAATTATTTGACCTGCTTAACAATTCTTTTTTTGTGATTTTCTCTTTTTCACTGTGTTCGCAATAGTCCTAAGGACCACGGTGTCACATTTTACGATTCGAAATTTGAGTTTAGACTGACCTCGCAGTTATTCTCGAGAAGGTCACCCATCACTGTGACTCGTGGCTCATTTAACTTTTTATGTTCAGTTTTTCTTATTTATACTTAACTATTTGGTAATTACTAATTATTAATGTTCAGGGCTTATCTAGGTGTCTTAGACGAGGTTATAATTCCCTTAATTGTCCGGACCGACACCGGTCATCGGAATAGTAAAATATACCAGGCTATGCAAATAGGGGTGTTACAATTCTTCCCCCCTTAAAATAAATTTCATCTCAAAATTTTACCTGGTATCAATCTTTGAACAGTTGTGGGTGCTATCTCCTCATGTCCTCCTCTCGTTCCCAAGTAGCCTCCTGGCCCGAATGATGGTTCCACAGCACTTTCACTAACGGTATCTGCTTGTTCCGTAGCTGCTTCACCTTATGAGCCAGAATCTCTATGGGTTCTTCTTCATACGTGAGGTCTGGATTCACTTTAATCTCTTCTACTGGTAGTACATGAGATGGGTCTGATCGATACCTCCTCAACATAGATACATGGAAGACATTATGTATCTTCTCCAACTCTGGAGGTAATGCCAAATGATATGCCAAAGGACCCACTCTCTCCAAAACCTCATTTTGAGATTGAATTGTGTTGAGAAATGATTTGAAATGCAGTTATGGTTGAGCAAAATTATTGAAAATGTGTTTCTTTGCAGGTTTTGAAGAACTATTTTCTCAAAAATACAGTCGGTACTCTACCAAAATTTTTGTAAAAATTACAAAAATTTTAATTGCCTGAAAATTTGATTTATGACTTAGTGTCAAATAAAGGTTTTTAATATATTTATGAAAAATTTACCCACCACTTTCAAAATAAACGAAAATTATTTTAAAATTCCTTGTAGTATATTTAATGAGTTATCGGTAGGCGAAATACGGTAATTCATTAGGTGTACTACAGGATCATATTATGCCTTACGGAGGGGTAGGGTATGACGTGGAAACTAAAGGGAAACAATCCATGGCAGAAGTATAACACCATTCAAGTTCTTCGCTAATGCTAAAGCAGAAGAAAAGAAAGAAGAGAAAACCTTTTCTTCCAAGGGTTATGGTAAAAAGAAAAGTACTCTAAAAGAGAGACAAGAGAAAAGGTATCCTTTCTCTAATTCTGATGTACTAAGAATTTTGGAGGATTTGCTTCAAGTTAACCTCATTGAATTACCTAAGATGAAATGCTCAAAAAAAGCTGATTGGGTAAATGATCTGAACTACTACAAGTATCATCGATAGGTTAGCCATCCTGTTCAAAAATGTTTCATCTTGAAAGACAAAATTATGGAATTGCATGAGAAAGGAGAGGTAGTTTTTAATAAGGAAGCCGCAATGTCCAATATGGCTACCATTAGAGGAATCAATTCACATGCTGGATCACATTTCGTGATGTTGAAATTTAGGCTTTTAAAACTAGTTCGAGTCATGGAAAGTAAATCCTTGGTTCAAACCTCATCCAAACCTTTGAAGGCTTTGTTTCAAGCTTACAACTAAAAGCTTACTGGGGGCATCAAGGTTGAAAGTATTAAAAGTGAGGTAGAGTCTGATGAAGGGTGGACTTTAGTCACTCATCGAAGGGGTAAAAAGAAGATGGCACTATGGCCAAAGTAAACCCCAAGCAGATCTAAAATGGTGAGGAGGCCCACGAGAAAAGCAAAGCTTCAAAAGAGGAAGAGGAAGCCAACTCGTGCTATATTTGACAATCGTTCCATACCAAAACCAAGGACTCCTCTAACTTTGTAGGAATTCATGCCAAAGGTACTAGTGGAATCAAAATCCCATGATCTGTTGATGCTACCACATTGGTGAAATATATGACTCTAATGATGAAGAAGTTATTATTGAAGCTAACTCTAGTGGTAAGGAAAATATGTGCAGCACTCGTGCAACAAAGATTTTCTTCTCTGATGAAGATTTGTTGCTTGGAACTGAACTACACAATCGCCCATTATTTGTTAAGGGTTATATCCTTGAACAAAAGGTTAATAGAATCATGGTGGATGATGGCTCTGCAGTCAATATCATGCCTTTCAAAACCATGAAGGATTAAGGCATAGCCTCATATGAACTAATGCAAAGTCAGTTGATGATTCAAGGCTTCAACCAAGGTGGACAAAGGGCTATTGGTAAGATTACAATTTGGTTGCTCACTGATGATATGGAATCTAGTGCATTGTTTCATGTCATTAATGTTAGGACAACATACAACTTGTTGCTAGGCCGACCTTGGATTCATGAAAATGGGGTTGTTCCTTCTACACTTCATCAGTGCTTTAAATACTGCGGAAATGGGCAAGTAAAGAAGGTTAAGGCTAATTGTCATCATTTCACTATAGTAGAATCTCATTTTGCTGATGCAAAATCTTATGTAAAAGTGACTAGATTGGAGGGAGAATCATTTCTTTTCAAGGCTTACAAAGAAAAAGAAGCAAAGCTGAAGGAATAAAAGCCTGCTAAGGATGAAAAAGGGAAAAGCAAAGTAGATGGAGCTCGCTTAAATAAGATGGGTTAGTCTATGAAGAAGAAAGGGCAATCCTCTCTCTCAAATGACTAAACTAAATTTGTGAAAGGGTTAAAAGACTTAAACCTTCCAGTTACTAGTTTAGGATCCTTTAAAGTGGCCAAGGTTCCATTGCAAGGGTTTGTAAAGCCATCTCAAGGTTCCTTAGTTAAGCATGGTAAGTTACCTACAAAGAGAGCAAATGGTTTTGATCTAAATGCTTATAGCTTATTAGCAAAGGCTAGTTATGGTAGAAAAAAATACTACGAAATTGATTGAGGAAACAATGAAAGTTAATAAGGAAGATGCGATAGAGCAAACCAAGCCTCATAGGGTGTGGAGAGAGAAGGCTTATCCTGCTACATTATCTAAAACTGGCCTTGGATACAAGACTACTGCTCCACTTTACTTGATGATTCACAAAGAGGCTACATAGTGCATAACTATTGAAAAAAAGGAAGAGGGGTATAAGTGCTCAGTTTTTTATTGCTTTGTCAACCCTACCATATCAGCATTAGTTTTGGATAGAATCGAGATGCAAGAGTCAGGTAGGTCAAACCAAAGAAGGGCTTCTGTTCACACAAGGGTAGGAGTTAATACTACAAGTAATAAAAAGCGTAAAGTTGAAGAAAGCATTGATAGTATTGACTCTAAATATACTAAGTGGGTGGTGACCATAGGTCAAGTGCTAAAGGGAAAGCAACATGCAGTGGTGATCACAAATCAAGCCTTAAAGTAGAAAAAAGAGTTGGGAATGATTGAGGATGATGCATGCAACCATATCATTGTGGAAGGAAATGATGAAGGTGAACCCTTAGTTGTAGGAAATGTTGAAGATGGTCTCCTTGCTTTTGAGGAAGGAAATAAAGCAACAGTTGATGACTTTATAGCAATCAACTTGGGACCACAAGAAAATCCTCTTCCAATCTTCATAAGTGCAAATTTATCTCCTGAAGAGGAAATGGTTTATGTTGCCTTACTTTCAATTTTTAGAGATGTCTTTGCATGGACTTATATAGAGATGCCTGGACTTGACCCAAAGGTAGCAGTTCACCATTTGGCTATGAAAAAGGGAGTTAGGTCCATAAAGCAAGCTTAAAGATGCTTCCGTCCTGAGTTGATCCCTTAGATTGAAAATGAAGTTAACAAGTTAATTGAAGCTGGGTTCATTATAGAAGTCAAGTATTCTACTTGGATATCAAATATTGCACTTGTAAGAAAGAAAAATGGCCAAAGTCAAGTTTGTGTTGACTTTAGAGATCTGAATAATGCATGCACAAAGGATGACTTCCCACTGCCTATTCTAGAAATCATGATTGATGCTACCACTGGCCATGAAATGCAATCATTTTTGGATGGCTCATTAGGATATAACTAGATCCCAATGGCACTAAGGGACCAAGAGTTGACTGTATTTAGCACCCCAAAAGGGATCTTTTGTTATAATGTTATGCCCCTCAGCTTGAAAAGTGCAGGTGCTACCTACTAGCGAGTAATGCAAAAGTTCTTCGATGATATGCTTCACAAGAATGTAGAATGTTATGTAGATGACCTTGTAGTGAAAATGAAAAGAAAAGGGTGATCATATCCAAGACTTGTGACAAGTTTTTGAATGCTTAAGGAAGTTTCAACTTAAGATGAATCCAATGAAGTGTGCTTTTGGAGTATCAGCTAGAAAGTTCCTTGAATTTATGACATTAAACGATCAAAATTTATCAGTATAAAATCAATGCCATTATAGACATGCTAGAGCCTCAGAACATATATGAGCTTAAAAGCCTACAAGGAAAATTGACATATATCCGATGATTCATTTCTAACTTAGCAAGCCGATGTTAACCATTCAATTGGTTGATAAAGAAAGATGTCCCTTTCAAGTGGGATGAGGCTTGTGGGAATGCTTTTAATAGCATCAAGAAGTACTTGCTAAGTCCTCCAGTTTTACAAGAACCTATCCCAGGATGTCCCCTCATTCTATACTGCTACTCAATAATGTTCCTTGGGGGCATTATTAGCTTAAGAAGGGCATTATTAGCTTAAGAAAATGATGAAGGCAAGGAAAGTGCCCTTTATTATCTTAGCAAAACTTTGAATGGAGCAGAGTTAAATTGCTCTCCAATTGAAAAGATGTGATTGGCCTTGATGTTTGCCATTAGGAAGTTGAGGCATTACATGCAAGCTTATCATGTTCACTTGATCTCAAAAGTGGATCCAATTAAATATATCATGACAAGGCCGATGCTGGCTAGAAGATTAGCTAAATGGGCCCTCCTATTATAAGAGTTTGACATAAGCTATGTTTCACAAAAAGTAGTGAAAGTTTAAGCTTTGGCAGACTTTTTTATAAATCATCCAATTCCTGAAACTTGGGATTTCCCTAAAGACCTTCCTGATGAAGATGTACTAGTCATTGAAGGCTCTCAACCTTGGAAGATATTCTATGATGGAGTTGCTCATAATGATGGTGCAGTGCTAGGCTAGTTTTCGTCTCTCCTAAAGGGGATGTGTTGCCATATACATTTAATCTAATTGAAGGCTGCTCAAACAATGTAGCTAAATATCAAGCTTTGATCTTAGGACTTAAGATGGTAATAAACAAGGCCATAACTCATCTTAGGGTGTTTAGAGGTTTTAAGCTGGTGATTAATCAGATCCTTACTCTTTATGATGTGAAAAAGCTTGAACTACTCCCTTACTTTAAATATGCTACAAAGTTATTGAAATGGTTTTATGACATCTCTCTGGAACATGTCCCATGAAGGGAAAAAAAAGAAAGCTGATGCCTTGGATAATCTAGCTTCAACTTTATCTCTCCTTTGTATGAGTGTGAAAGTATTTGTGCACAAAAGATGGGTTATGCTTCCACCTATAGAAGATGAAGATGATGATCAGCAAGCATACATAGTCTCTGTCTATGAAATTGACAAAGAAGATTAGCGTCAACCATTGATTGCATACTTGAATCATGGTAGATTGCCAAATGACTTGCGGTATAAAATAGAAATAAGACACTGAGTAGCATGTTTCATCTATTATAAAGGCACACTTTATCGTCAATCTTTTAATGGAGTATGACTACGTTGCTTAGGAGAGAAAGAAGTAAGAAAAGCATTGCTATGGCTAAAGATTTAGATGAACTTTTTTGTTAAAAGCTATGGATATAGATGAGATACCCTGGAAAGCTATGGGCTCCAACCACTAGAGGAATTGTCCACTTTTTTTGCTAAAGATTTAGATATAGATGAGATACCTTGGTTGAACTTTTTACATCTCATTTATAAACATGTAAAAAGATTTAGATCCTATGGCTAAAGCTTCAACAGTTGAGTCGTCGCCAATCCGAAGTCTAACATCTCGAGAACGCAAGCTGCTACTATTTGCTAGTTCCTGCATATTATAAGAAATGTGAGAATTGGCACCAGTATCTAAAATCCAAGCTGTAGATGAACTATGAGTATCATCAGAATCTAAATAACAAGATATGGACATACCTTCCGAAGGTATGTCCTTCTTGTTCTTCAGAGAAGCAAGATACTCTGGGCAGTTCCTTTTCCAATGCCCATCCTTCTGGCAGTGGAAACACTTTCCTTTGCCTCCATCAGCTTTAGTCTTCCGTTTCTGTTTAGCTATTTTCTTGGAAGGACCAGGAATCTGAGATTTCTTTTTCTTATTGCCCTTCTTCTTGTTGGACTTTCCAGTAGAAGAAGATGCAATCAAAGCTATCTCTTTTCCTTTATTGCCCAGTATATTCTTTTAGGCAATAACCAGCATGTTGAGTAAACCAGCCAAGGTGCATTCCTGTTTAGTCATATGGAAATTTGTCACAAAATTCCCAAAAGACTTAGGAAGGGACTGAAGGATCAAATCTGTCTGCAGTTGGAAATCCATTTTAAAGTCAAGATGTTCCAACTGCTCAATCAGCCGAATCATCTTGTGGACATGATCCCCAACATTCTGTCCCTCAGACATCCTCATGTGGAATAGCTGTCTAGATATCTCATACCTAGCATTCCTGCTGTGCTCACCACATAACTCTTGTAGGTGAAGGAGGATCTCACTCGCACTCTGCATGTTCTCATGCTGCTTCTGTAACTCATTACTCATGGAAGCAAGCATGTAACACTTAGCTCTTATATCATGCTCCTTCCACTTGTCCAAAGTTTCATGTTCCTCTTGAGTGGCCTCTGGAGGTAAGGGACCAGGAACATTTGAGTCTAGAACATATCCTATATGTTCAAGGTTCAGGACAAGTTTCAAATTTCTTAGCCAATCAGATAAATTAGGTCCTGTCAACCTATTGTGATCAAGTATGCTTGCAAGGATATTGGATGGTGGTGGTTGTTTTGTGCTCATTATTATCAGAAAATTAACTGCAAAAAATAACCAGATTAATTAACAAATATATCAAGTAATTAACCAAAATGATTATGTTCTTTTAATCAAATTGGTCCTCCCACTAACTTAGCGAATCCTACACTTCCAAAGTAGAAAACGAAAATCCTAGTTGGATGGATTTCTAGTGGGTGATTGAATTCTTATAATCCTATTGATCATCATCAGGCACATCCATTATTGGAATAACAATAAATTATAAGTGAGCAACTCCTTGCCCATCATATCTCATCTGAGGTTCAATCCTTTACCTAGCCCCTAATGCTCAAAATCTCAGGTACATCCATTATTGACTTATCTTGCATTAGTTAAGTTGATCCCATTGAGCCAGTAAACATGCAAATAATTTTAATGTCCTCAGACACATCCATTATTGGCCACCAAACCATTTACATATTTACAACATCTCATGCTTAACAATTATTTTTAAGAAAATCTCTTAAATTAATTGCATCATATGCAACTATTTAAAATTTCTTAAAATAATTGCCCCAATGGAGGGCCCATGTTATAATTATTTTAATTATAACATATCCAACTTAATAATTTGTTTGGAAGATTTTATGGTCGTCCTAATTACTATTATGGTCTTACTTTGCACATTATCTAATCAGCATGCATATATCATATAATTGCATACATTTTCATACATCTCATGCATTCATGGATAATAATAAATATGGTATGATCATGGACTTTTTAAGGGATTCAATTCTGAGCCACTAAGAATTGAATCAAGGCATTCCTAGGTGCATTTCATTCATTCATTTTATAAGAGTTGTTGAAGGAGTACATAATCAATACTTGATCTTAAATTCCTCCCACTGGTCCCACCAATGCTCTTGACCTTCTTGATCTTCTTGCAATCCAATTACATAGTAATACTTGGCATACCAAGGCAAATTTACAAGTACTAAATAAATGAAATTACAACCCAAAATTATTACAACCTTAATAATACATGCTCAAAAATAAATTAAAATTAATTAATTAATTTACAACCCAAAGAAAACATAAAAGAAATAAATCCAATCACATTGGTCTTTTATAGTCCATGATCATCCATCATGCATATCACTATTTAGCAATTAAATAAAACATACATACTTAAATTAAATTGAATATCTCATATTCAACTTAAAAATCCAGATTTGAATACGATTCAAACAAATTTAAAATTCAGATTTGAATAACATTCAAACAAATTTAAAAATTCAGATTTGAATCACATTCAAACAACTTTAAAAAATTCAGATTTGAATCATATTCAAACAACTTTTAAAATTCAGATTTGAATCATATTCAAACAACTTTAAAAATTCAGATTTGAATATGATTTAAACAACTTTAAAAATTCATATTTGAATCACATTCAAAAAACTTTAAAAAATCATATTTGAATCACATTCAAACAACTTTTAAAATTCAGATTTGAATCACATTCAAATAATTTTTAAAATTCAGATCTGAATCAAAATTTAATTGTGTGATTAAAACACCTAATTAAACACTTTAATTAGTCATGGGCCTAATTATGGGCCTTGGAACAAAGCCCACAAACATACCCAAATAGCCATGCGCATGGTTGAATGAATCAAACCATGCGCATGGTGGCATAGTTCATCAAACCGCCACCTTTGTTGGTCCAACCAGCAATGAAACAATCATCTCATGATCAAATCACACAATTAAATCATATAATCAACAATCTAAATGGCAAACATAGTGGCTCTAATACCAATTGAAGGAGCGGAAGTATGAAAAACACAAGTTTAGATCATTGAAATTCAAAATTTTTCATCTAGGGTCACATGCATCATGCAAGATTCATTTTTATCTATTTGATTTCAATGATAAACAGCATATTAAAACTCTTTTAATATATTTTTGGATCTACATTTGCCATTTAAGATTTTAGAATTAATTAAATTAATTATTAGAACTCTAGATTAGATCAAGAACAAGTGCACTAACCTCTTGATGCACTGCAGTGTGTTTGGCACCTTTGAGATGCGTATTTAGGATACCAGATGTTGTCCCTCTAGCTTGTCCACACCAAGATCACCTATGGCAGCCCTTGAACAGTTTCTAAAGCTTTTTCTATGAATTAGAAAATTAAGTTTTTCCTTTTAAGAGATTACAGATGTAAACAGGACACTAGAAACAATTTCTAGTATTGTTAATTCAAGAGATTGTTTGCTAATCTCTTTGAATTGATGAGAGAAGAAGAAGAAGAGAAGGGAATGGCAGCCAAGGGTGGTGATACAATGAGAATGAGCAGTTTGTATAATTTGTTCTTTCATCCTTACACTTATATAGCTAGGTCACGACTTAAAACCCTTGTCACATGTCACCTTTTGATTAGCTCTAGGTTTAATTGACTCAATCACATTGTGCCAAGTGTCAAACCTATATTTAATCTTGACTTTGATCATCTTACATGATTAAAAGACATATGACAAGCTTATGTGTAATGCCATGTGTCACCATCTCATGGTGCCACATGTCACCCTGTGAAATGACCAAAATACCCCTGTGTCTTAATTTTGAGTTCTCAACCCAAAATAATTATTTCTCTTATTCTAATCAATTTATATCAACTATAAATTAATTAATTAATCTCTATTAATTAATTTCTCATTAATTAAATTCATATTTAAACACTTTAAATATAAATTTAACTTATACTATACATCCAATAACCTAGATTTGGTTTCAAGCCATACTAGGGACTTTGCAATCTAATTGCAAACCAAACCTATTTAATTAATCAATTAAACTCTTTAAGTAATTAATTAAATCATATTTAATTTGGTGATTACTTGTGTATGTGTGTGACTTACTAGGCTCATCACTAATTGGCAATGAGACATGATATCAACTCTTAATATCATCAGAACTCTTTCTTACCATAAATGATTTCTCTAAATCATTTTATGCAACTCATAGACTATGGTTAACACCTAGCATAGCATGCTATAGCCATCAAATTAGTAATAAGGTTTACCTTAAATGAACCTATAATCATATGTTACCATGCACTAGAATCTCTCTGTTACAAAATCCCAATTCAAGCTGAAGTCATGGTTTATGTCAAACCCCATTTGCTATGAATATTATGTTCTCTTTTAATTCCAGTTCTTGATTAAAAGATTTTTCTTATCAGAAACTCTTTTCTGATTAAATCTATCTGTCCTGGCCAGGAACTTGAAACATCAAGAACAATTAAATGAACATAGGATTTTATCCCTATTTACTTAGAGGAACAGATTCATCTTGATCAACACTTACCTCCATATATAACTAGTAGGAGCCAACACATGCCCATATACCCATACACAGTACAAGTATGAAAGCAGTATCAAACTCAAACCACCTATATACAAGATAACTGTGCTATCTCAGGTCTAAAGATTATATGCACTGATATGATTTATGACAATGCATTGACAAGAGTAAACTCCATGTGTTTGTCATAAGTATCACTGGTTCGACCTACTTATCATGTATAAGTGCCTATCATATTTGTTATATGGCATGAGACTCACCATTCCATCTTATTTACATCTCATATAAATAACTTGGGAACAAACATGATTACAATCTTTCTGGATAAGTCATGTCCTTATTGTGAAGTATCCTCGACTGTGAACCTATTTATGATACTTTGTGCTAGAGATACTGTCACTTATATTCTTAACAACTTAAGAATAGAATTTCTAACAAAATATCAATGGACCTTTTCTATTACACATAAATATATTATGTAAACGAAAAAGTAAAAATGCCTTTTATTAATAAAAGATGTACAAGATACATACTGAATGATATGCTCTAGGGCATACTACTAACATCCTTTTCAAGAGTTAAAGAGTTATCTAATTCTCCTTTAAGCTTCTCAAGTTCCTTAACTTGACAATCTGATGACATGCTGGAAGGGAAAGAAGATTCCAATTCTTTCACTCTGTTAATACTTTTAAGGAGCCCCTTCTTGGGAATTGAAGTATCATTCTTATCACATTCTTGTAAGTCATCAAGAATGCCAAAAATAGTTTTGTCCAGTGAAGGTATCTTAGCCAAGGTAGTAGGACTAACCTTATCTTGCAAACGCTTCTAAGCAAGTGTAGCAGTCTGACGATGATATCGAAGCAAGACATCTTGGTTGCAAAAAGTAGAAAGCCCAAAAGCTTCAGGAGAATGAATTGCTAGGGAATCCTTCTTTGCATGAACATTATCTTCATTTAATTGAACAACAAGGGCCCCTTGATAACTTTTGTGTTGAGATGCTGAAGGAATAGGTCCCATAGAATCTATTAGTCAACTTTCTTCTAATGTAGTAGTGACTATGTGAAAGGAAGTAGGATTGAGTATAGAGCCAACACTTGTTTTGGTTTTGCCTCAACCTTCAAATCCAAGTCATTGAGCACACCCTTTAAGAAAAAGATAAAAAAAAGAGATAAACAAGTGCATAAAGTAAGATTAAAAAAAGAAGAGAGAGAGAAAAGAGCTTACCAAGTCATTAGTGCAAATTATTGAAGCAATAGGGACACCCTGAAGAATATGGGAATTACTACTTTGGACTTCTTTGAAGGTTATTTCCAATGATGATCAAAGTTAGCCTCCTAGTCACTCTCCAAATCTACAACACTAAGTGTTGGATCAAGCTACTTTTTTGGTATCAATATTAGGTGAAGGAGTAATGTGCATAGTTTCTTTTGTAACCTTAAGTGAAGGTGACTCTGCGACTTCTGCTACAGCTCTAGGGAACTTTAAGAGAAGTTTCCTCTTGGGATTTGATGGCAGTACTTGTTTTTCTGAAGCTGCATTGCTCTTAGCTCCTCAATTGGAGGGGTTGCTCACCTTAGAATTGTCAACTTGAGGAGTATTAGTTATGGCCTTAGAAGACACCTGTTGAACCAAATAAAGTAGCTTGAGGGCAATCTTAGGATCTTTTGGAAAAGCTTTAGTCCATTTTGTGGACCACCAATTCAAGTATTCTTTGGTGATAGAAGCAACTCCCCTACGTGACTACCAAAGTTGAATTACACCTACAAGGTCAAGCTCTCAGAATTTCTCTTCAAATCAGCAAGAATATCTTGACAAAAGCTAAATTGTTTGCTAAATCGATGAGGGTCCAACTCATCGATGAACATTCTTAAAAAGATTACGAGCATATGGATCTGTTAAGTATCTTGCCATTTTTTTCATCTGCATATATTGTCATCTTGGGATAGGAATCTCGCTTAGAAGTGTAATGGGTCCTAAAATTGTTGGCAAGCCACCCATAAACAAAATGAATTGGGGAAGTGGCAACACAAGTACTCAAGTCAAAAGAGGTGGAAATCTCCCTCAAGCCATTATAGATGCTTGCTAATATTGGAACTGCTAAAAAAAGCGCCTACCTATTGCCATCATGCTTGCTACCTTGAAAGTGTTAGGGCGAATAAGATCAACATCCTTATCAGAAAGTACAAACTTATACAGCCCATAATTAAGAAAAACAGCTAGATAAATTTCCTCATGAGCTTCCGCATTAACCCGAAGTTTAGAAAGTGGCTTGCTCCACCCCTTAGCACAAAGAGACCTCTTATCAATGATTCCTAAAGAGTTGAAGTTTCTTCTAGGGCAACTCACCCTTTTCTTGCCATTTCATTTAGAACTCTCAAACCCTAACCTTATTGACCCATGCCCTCCGCTACTACTGCAAGCCTCACTTTTTATTCCAATCGGATTGAAATGCGAAACTTTCAGGTCGGGTTACAATTCAAATCTGTGAAAATGTATCCAAATTCAAGCTACATAAAAAAAATAACATATATTAGTAATTTATTTTTACAATTACTAAAATAAATATTTTCCTAAAAATGAGCATTAGTTTAATGATATTTGAGATATTTTTAAATTATTTTTAATATTTATGTAAAGTTAATTATAAAAAAATATGTTTTTTTTAGCAATAAAAAATAAAATTAAAAAAAAAAAACTAGTATTGTGTGAAAATAGCTAGCCAGCTTTGCATTAAAAAAAATAAAAATTCAACCCCGACATTGTCAAAAAGAAGAACCACAAAAGGGCCTTTTAGCTAATTGAATTGGCCAAGTTTATAAATATATACCAAAATTTGACATTTTAACTAACGTTTAACATGATAATTGATAAGAACCTTTTTAGTATTTTCCAAGAAAAAGAAAAAGAAAAAGAAAATACTAGGTATAATCCCAAGAATTATATTGACAAATACAATAATATATTTATTATATATAAATTAATTTTAAGAAAACATTTAAATAATATTTTAGATAATTTTTTGATACTTTCATTTAGTTAAATTTATGGCAGCTTACTGGCACTTCTATTCAGATAATTTAAAAAAAAGCATAAAATAGGACAGAATAAATCCTTAACTAGGAAAAATAGCTCTAAAAAAATAAAAATAAAATAAAATAAATCATTATTAAAAAGAAAGTAAACAACTCAAGATTTATCAATAAAAATAAAACCGAGTATATATACCCATAATGTGTTTTAAAAAGACATAAATCTAAAAATTATTGAAAAAATATAATAAAAATTAAGAAAACATAAAGAGAAAGGGGTGAAGGAGGATAAGTGTAACCATGGTTTAGAACATTCATTGGTGGCCATCAAATAAATAAATAAAAATGAATAAGATAAAAAGAATAGAATAAAAAAATAGAAAAAATATATATTTTTTTAAATTTCTTCCGAGATAATTTTAATATTATTAAATTATTATCAATGATTGTTTTATGTGTTTATTTGCCAATAGATAAGAATAGAAAATAGATCATATTCATCTTATTATTAAAATTGATATAAAATTAAAGTGCATTTATAATACAAAGTAATTAAATAAAAATAAATAATGAAACAATATAAAATTATAATTAATTTTTTATAAACGAAATTTAAATTTAGAACCTCTTAATTTCTAAGCCTATTTTTAATTAATTTTATCATTGGACTAGTGGCGGATTTATGCCACTAAATGAGGGTTAATTGACCCCTCTTTTTGCTAATATATTCTTTATATATATATGTCTTTATACATATAAGGCTTTTTAGTCAAATAAATCTAAATCTTTACGTTGGTTATTGATTATATTCAAAACTTTTAATTTTTGATAATTTAATTATAATTTTTAAAATTCAATCATTTTTATTCAAAATTTAAAAATAAATTTGGAGATTTTAACTTTTATACTTGGATTGTCATGTCTTATGCTATGTTACATTTTTTAATTTTTTTATTTAATTCATCTCTCTCTCTCTTTCTCTCTCTCTCTTCCCCTTATTCTCTCTCTTTCTCTCTTTCGCCCTTTCTTTATATTCTGAGCAATCAAACTCACTTAGTGTAGAATTCCTACTCTTTTATTTGGAGAGAGAGACAGAGAGAGAGAGAGGGGGGGGGGGGGGGGAGAGAGAGAGAGAGAGAATAAGGGAGAGAGAGGGGGAGAGAAAGAAAGAAAGAATGGATGGGGAAAAAGGGGCAAGAGAGAGTGAGAGAATGATGGAGAGAGAGACGGGAGAGAGAGGGAGAGATGAATCAAATAAAAAAAAAAAGAAAATGTGACATGATATATTATATGTCAATCTAGGTATAAAAAGTTAAAATCTTCAAATTAATTTTTAAATTTTGGATTAAATTATTTAAAATTAAAAGTTTTGATATAATCAGCAACTAACATAAATCCTTTGATTTATTTAGCCGATAGGCTAAAATGTAATTAATTTTTTTGATAAATAAAATTTAAATTTAGAACTTCTTAATTTCTAAGCCTATTTTTAAATAATTTTATTATTTGACTAGTGATGAATGTATGCCACTAAACGACGGTTAATTGACTCTTCTTTTTGCTAATATATTCTTTTCTATATGTTTATATATATATATTAACCCCTCTTTAATTTAATCAACAGCTCCTCATAAATTTAATCATTAAATTTCTTTTTAAAATAAATTTAAAATTAATAAAAATAAAAAATATGCCATACATTCAAAAGTTTATTTAATTTTAAAATTTTATTATAACTTTTATGGATAATAAACTTTATTAATATAAAAGAGTATAATGGTACATGTGATAAATTGATAAGATATTTGATTCCATTGAATCTAATTATGAGATATTTTGGGATTTATCGGGATATCCCTCTTTAGAATTCACATCTCTCTAGATTTATAGTCGCCCTCTCAATAATAATTTTTTTATAAATCGAATTTTAATTTCGTCTCAAGAATACTGTAGATCTCATTCCTGTTAAAAAAAAAAAATTTAAATCCGCCGTCGCATTGGACAAGGTCCTGACAGACACACGGATGTTTGACGTTTCAACCTCCATACGAATAAGGAAACGAGATTTATCTCCATTATTGACCTCCAAGGCCGTTAGATATTAAAACACTAATATTGGGTGACAATTAACTCGGTGATTTGATTTGATTTAAAAAATAAAAAAATTTGAGTAAATTAAAATTTTTAATAAATTGAATTAATCAAACTAGTAATAAAGTCAAATTAAAAGGGGTAAATTAAAATTTTGAATAAATTAAACTAAATCTAATTAAATTAAAAAAATTCAATTGAAATTATTTAATTTAATTTATCAATTTAGATTTTATTCTCAACTTATATTTAAGAATTATTTTGGGCATAATTTTTTATTTTTACATTTATTTTTGAAAACTAATAATAATTATTTAAAAACAAACTATTCGATTTGATTTTACCTTTTGTTTTTTTAGAAATCAAATCAAATTAAATAGATTAAATTTTTTAAAATAAAAATTAAAATGAATTAAATTAACAAAAAAATAAAATTAATTTATAAATTAAATATTCTATTAGTTTTTTTGTTTGCATCGCAATTTTGCTCACATTTATTTTAAATCTAACAGGGCTAATTTGATAAGGATGGGAATTATTATTTTATTGATTAAGATTTAATTTACTGGATAATATTTTAAAGGGTTAATTGTTAAAATAATTTCTGAAGTTTGACAATTTTATAATTAAATCCTAAAATTTATATAATTACTAATTGAATTCTCATATTTGATTGATATCTAAAATTAAACTGACTATCAAAAAATCATTAATATACTTAATGGGAGTTCTACATTAGTTGCTATATCATCACTATATAAACGACATAAGAAATTCAAAAGTAGGGTTAATTGCTAAAAAAATCATAAAGTTTGCTAATTTTTGAAATTAAACCCTAAAGTTTGTAAAGTTGCTAATTAAACTCGCACATTTGATTGATATCTCAAATTGACCGGATCGTTAATAAACTGTTAATATGTATTGCTTGAGAAGTAATTGTAATAATTTTTGTTTTTAACTATTTTTGTTGGGAGTTGCACTTTATAAGTTTGTTGATAGCTGATATTAATGGATAATTGATTAAAGAAAATGATTATTTTATCTTCTAATAGTTTGATCCACCTTGCAATTACCCGAAAAAAGAGCTACCGACACATTTACTTTAATAAAAAAATGCTCTTAAGGAGAAAGTTATAGTACCGAAGGAAATTAACAACAAAATCACTAAGAAATGGATGCAGCTTGGTGAATAGTATGATTATAATAATACACTAATTAATGATTTACAGAACAGAGAGTTAAAGTGTTAATAAAGATCAAAAGTATAACAGAATTTAGCTAATATTAATAGATAATTGATAAAGGAGAATGATTGTTCTTTCTTTCAATTGTTTGATTCATCTTGCAATGACCCGAAGAAGGAGCTACTAACACATTTATTTCGGTAAATAAATGCTCTTAAGGAAAAAGTTGTAGAGTTAGAATAAATTAACAATCACATCACTAAAAAATGAATGCACCTCAGTGAATAATGTGATTATAATAATACACTAATTAATAATTTATAGAGTAGAGTTAAAGTGTGGATAAAGATAAAAAGTATAATAGAATTTTACTTGTAATTTTTTATTTATTGTAATATACTAATAGTTTATTGATAATTGAGTCAATTTAAAACATCAATTAAACATGAGAGTTTAATTGATAATTATATAAATTTTAAGGTTTAATTACAAAAATTGATAAATTTTATAGTTTTAAACCTTAATTTGAGGTTTATGACGTGACTTCTACAGTGATGATACGATAGGTTACATGAAATTTTTATTAAATATACTAATGATTTTTTGACATTCGAGTCAATTTAAAATATCAATCAAATATAAGGGTTTAATTAATAATTATGTAAACTTTAGAACTTAATTATAAAAATTATTAACTTTAAAATTTTTTAAAAAATTAATTTAATTTTAAATTATTTATTTTAAATATATTAAATTGAAGAAGATTTAGTCTAGATATATAAAAATTTACACCTAAATATTTTAATTAAAAAAAAAAGACAATGATGAGGTATATCAATAAAGACAAGAAAGAGCATAACAAATGAGGTAGCTTCATATCAGGGCAAAACTTACGAATAATAGAGAGAGGCACGCGCATTTGACTAGATTTGACATGGTCAAACTAATTAAATAAATTTAATTTATTGTACTAAAAAAATTTAATTTAATTTAGATGTGTTGTTCAACCGACAACCAAATTCAACTCATCCATATCTATCTATTGCGAAAGATGGATATTTTAAATCAATCATTTTCCAAATCAGTGATATAGGTGTAAGTATGTGTAATATGTCTTTCATATATTATATTTGTGTGCGTTCTTTAAATTTAATTTCAAAAAAAAATTTCAATTAAATCATTAATTAAATTTGATAACAAAATAAGTTTTATTTAAAATTTGGCCTTAATAATAAATTTGTTATTTTACTCCCGAATCGCATAATTTATTTATTTTTTAAATATAATTTAATTTTTTTATATTTTATATTTGAATTTATATTATAAAATTTTATTAATGATAAATTTTTAATTATTTATCTTAAGAATAATTTTTATAAAAAAATATTTATTAAAAGATAAGTTTTAAAAAATATTTTTTATATAAAAATTATTTTCTATAAAATAAATGATAATTTAATTTATTATAAATTTATTGAGAATACTTATCTCACATAAGGAGCTTACAAAATAAAAATGAAAAAGCAAAATATAAATAATCAAATTATAGTATTAAATTGATTAATATTTTTTTTATGTAAGACTATATTAAAATAAAATAAAATATAACTTATTCAATTTTTTTAAAATTTAATAAAATTCAAAATATAATATACATATATGAAAGATATGACTCTAAAATTAGCTCATAATATGAAAGCTACCGCTCTAAAATTAGCTCATAAGAGGTTGCCATTTGGTTTAAAATGCTACGTTAGAGATTGCCATTTGGCTTAATTTGATAATAACAAGTGTCATTATAAAATTATTGTTACTAATAATATAACTTTCATTACTAATAAAAACTGTTTCAAAATAATAAAGTCAAAATTCAAGTAGATGATTAGGTTGTTTTTTGAAAGTTAAATATAAAGTCATAATTAATTTATTTACCTTTTTTTTCTTATCTATTTTATAGTTAATAAAAGATTAATTTTTTCAGAGGGCTCGTGGTTAGCCTTTTCAGTCAAGGGTAGATTAACGTGGAACAAAGTGAGATCAATTAACCCCGCTGCCTTCTGAAAAGTTGCATAATGATCTCATTCCATAATTAATAAAAAAAATAATAATTTATATAATTAATTTTTTTCCTTTTAAAAAATAATTATATAAAAATTAAAGTAACATCAAATAAAAAAAAAGAAAATTAAAAAAATTTTTTTATATTTATATGAAATTTTAAGTCAATTGAAATAATAACAAAAAATCTTAATATTATGTTTCAAGAAAGATTTAATTGCTCTCTCTTATGCTATTTTTTTTATTTTTTATTTTCATATTTACAAGAATTACACTTTTTTCCATCTCTTTTATTTTTTTTTATTACTATTTTTTATTTTTTTTATCAATTTAGCTCTTGTTACATATAGAAAATTTGTATGTATTATTTTTTTTTCTCTCTCATCAAATAGTTTATTATTCTATATAATTTTTTTTTTATTTGAGTTGAATAAAATAAAACTTTTTAACCCTACCAACGCGACTTTTTAACTTCACCTCTACTCTCAATAATGCGCTCTCCTTGAGATTGAACCTGAATTCTTCTCTTATAAGTGGGGGTGATTATTCGGTTCGAACCGAACCGAATTGAATCGAATTAAATTATAAAAATTGAATATGTATTTTAGAAATCGAATCGAACTAAAATAGGTGAAAAATTAAATCGAACCGAATCACTCTATTTCTATTTAAATTGATCGGTTTTGATTTTTAATTGATTTTTAATTAAGACTTGATTTTCAAATTATTTGATATAATTTTGACTTTGGTTTGAACCTAATAACCATTAATCAATGCAATTAAAAAATTAATATATATATATATAATTAAATATAATTCATAAATTTCTTATAAAAATAAATCAATTCAAAAATCGATTCGGTTTGATTTAGTTCGATTTGAATATATAAATTACTATTCGGTTTGATTCAGTTTAATTAATTTTTTTTCTCTTCAAAATCAAACCGAACCGAAATAACCGAAATTTATATAATGTAAAATCGAACCGAACCGATTAAATTTTAAAACCGAATCGATTCGATTCGATTTTTGATTTGAACCGAAATTTACTCACTCCTACTTATAAGCAATGAGTTTTACCATTATATTCAACATTTATTAACATTGATTTATTTATCCTTAACATGTGCATTTAACAGGAAAATATCTTATTTGTTATCTATTATCTATAACATATGTCTATGGATTCATTATTTGACTTAGATTTGTCAAAACCATCATGATGAAAGGCTCTAATATTCCTAAGATTAGGCCATATATCTGTGCAAAATGGACTTATTGGTAATCAATTTTATTTTGAAAAAAATTTATTAAATTCAATCATTTTTTAATTATGATGCATTGTTAAAATTTTTTAATTAATTTCTAGATAAAAAAGATAGAAAAGTTTCTGTAATAAAAATTCATTCATGTGAGTTTTGATAAAAAGAAAATTTTCATCATGATCATGCACTGTATTTATAATGAAGCCAATAGTATTTTAATAAAAAAAAAAAAAAAAAACTAAATGAGACATATAATACAAATTTAAATTACATTCAGCATATAAATATTAAATTATATTTTTAAAATAAAATAATAAATAATATATGTAAAACCCAAGCAATGAGTTTAAATAAAAATTTTCCCATGCCTTTCTCTCTCACTACAAATTCCTCCCGTTTATTGTGATATCCCATTTAATCTCTAAAAATGACATTTTATTACTTAAACTTCCCACCTTTTGACATCCTTAGCGGCGAAATATCTAATATTATTTTTAATTCATTAATTGATAACTTTATCTAATGTGCATATAATTAAAAGATAACACTAATGGGCCTAATTGGTTAAAAAAAAAAAATCCTAATGAGCCTAATCATTTGAAAGAAAAAAACACCAATGGGCCTAATTTATATTTCTCAATCTTTATATTGAAGGAAACTAGGCCTTTTCACCACTCATTGGACTTTTAATCACCACCCATTGGACTTCTAATGCTTGCAAGGACTTGCAAAATGATAGGCCTAAGCCCTTTTAAAAATGAACTAGTAGCTTTTTATTTATTTATTTACTTTTATAAATAATAATTTTTACTATCGAGACTTGAGAGTTTGAGCTCTATTTACCATAATTTAAAATTAGTTATGATATATTTAATTATATAAATATTTAATTTAATAATTAGTAAACTTATTCTCATATAAGATCAAACTTATATTAAATATATCCATTTAAATTTAAAATTTGTTTTATAAATATGTTAATGGAATTAAAGTTCTCAAAATTGGATGCAATTTATATGCACCAAAGTTTCTTACTTCTTGGCTGCACTCCACATCTTCTATGAGAATGAAAATATGGGTTTAATCATAAGGGTACGTATATACTTAAAAATGAATGATTTGGACTATATATTTTTTTAATTAATTATTATTGAGATTTGCATTCGAAGTCTCATAATTTTAGAGACGACCCTACTTTCTTAGCAAACACCCGGCCGTTTCCGAGTAATACTAATGAATTGTGTTTCCGAGAAGTAATGATGAATTGTGTCTGCAAGCTTTAGTCATGAGAAGAATGTCTACAAGGGGACCAAGAGGGTAGCAATTTGCAAGTTCCCACATTAATAGACCTTGCCCTACAACGCAAATAAAACAAACCACCCATCTCAATCACTTTTAATCCATGTGGCTTGTCTACAAAATTCACCCTTTTTAATGGCAAACTTCTTTTTCCTCTCATTATTTCCACTGAATTAATGCAGTTGTTGTTATTATTATTATTATTATTATTATTATTAAGAAGGGAGGCTTTGGAAGTTTCATATTCGATTTGCACAACTTAAATTGATAGATTAAAAAATATTTCGATAGATTTAAGGTGATTTTAGATATAAGAATAATTGTAGAGTAGAGATTATAAAGAAAATGGATTGGATTTAATTTTATTATAAATTATTTTACGTTGGGTAGATTATAATGTAATGTAATATAATCAATTATATAATATAATTAAAATTATAATGTAATGTAATTATTATTACATACTTCTGTTTGATTACAAAATAAAAATATAGGTAGTGGAATGTAATAATAATTTTTATTTTAATATTTAATTATTTATAATATTAATAATAAGTGATAATGGCTGTAGTGATTAATAATCCAGTGATAGTAATGGTTTTAGTGACAGCGGTGATTAGATAGTGATGGTGGTGGTTGTAGTAAAGTGAGGTAGTGATGGTGGTAGTGGTAATAAAGTGAGGTAGTGATGGTGGTAGTGTGGTGAAGTGATGATGATAGCGATGATGGTAATAAGATAGTAATGTTGATGGTGATAGTGATGGTGGTAGTAGTGGTGACAAAGTAGGAGTAGTGGTGGTAGTAGCAGTGGTGACCGTGTAGTGATAGTGGTGATAGTATTGACAGTAAATAAAAAAATCAAAACAAGTAATTATGATTATATTAATTTTTATATGTAATGATCATTATATTATTCTAAGTATAATTAATTATATTACGTAATTGTCATTCTATTACATCAAAAATTTTTGTGTTATCAAATAGCGTAATCAAATATGCAATGTAATTGTGATTACATTACAACTTTGATTACGCCTTACCAAACATGGCCTTAGCTCAAGGGGAAGGTTTGTCCAAGATTTAGGTTCCATTTGTTTTATTGGAAAACATTTTTTACATTTTCTAGTATTGGGGGCACTCAAAAAAATGAGTAAATGGAAAATATTTTCTTAGTCACGGAAAAAAATTAAGTCATTTTTAAAAAAAATGACTTTTTCTTTTTTAAAGGGGAAGTTATTTTCTATTTTGTATAATCTTATTGAAATATAAAAATATTTATACATGCATAAAATAAATATATACTATTAGTTTAACATTACAATAAAATAATGAAAAATATTTTCATAAAAAATATTTTTTAAAAAATATTTTTCATAGAAAATATTTTTTATATATAAATTATTTTTCGCTAAATAAATTGAGTCTTGTATTTAGCTCAAATATCTTATCCCAAATTAGTGTGAGACAAGATACCCTTCACGCTTATACATAAACATTTGGAGCATAAAATTTACAGGTAAACACATTTGTGAATGGCTCAATATTGAAGCAGAGTAGACTTTGATATTATATCGAGAAAATAAATTGACCTTAAATCCACTCAAAAAGTTTGCTCGGGAAAAATAAGTTTGCTCAAGTTTTATATTTAGCTTAAATATTTTATCTCAAATTAATGTAAAACAATAAAGATTGTTTTTTTTTTTAATTGATATGTGAATTTGATTAACCTATAATATGTTCAAATTCATATTAATTTTAAAATTGCACAAATTGGATGATCCAATTTGAAAGTGATTTATTTAGATTTGACTTAATATAATTTAAAAATTAAATTGATAAATTTTATTTGAAAATTATCTTTTATAAAGAAAATTAATATATTTTTATTTGAAACAGCAAGTAACCCTTAAATTAGCAGAATTTTTTATTATTATTATATAATGACTCATGTTATGTGTAACTTAAATCTACTCAACCATAAGCAGCTCGACTTTAACTCAACTTGAAATAATTTAAAATCCGCACTATTCTACATATCTAATGTTCTAATTAAAAATTTAATTCAGTGAAATATTATTAAAATGCGTGTAGAGAAAATTAAAGCGAAAACTTTTAACGTAATAGAAAAAAGCTAAATATATAAAATATGTCTTTTTTTTAGTAAAAGTTTTTATAAATGAAATTCAATAAAAATTTAGCATTAACACATTCAACTAAATCCCAATTAGTAGATCAACACATACAAATCCAACCTATGACGTGATATATGTTCAGTGCAAAAATCTAGAGAAAAGATACAAATAACAATCCAGATCAAAATGAAAAATTAGCCAAAACCAGTCCTAGGAACATACTGTATGAAGAAAGACAAAGCAACACCAAAATAACAAATAAGAGGCAACAAAAATTAATGAATAGAACACTAAAAAATAAACAAAATAGCAGTAGCCTATTAGACACATTAGTACCAATTTGCTTCAATAACTTCATGGACCATAATTTGCAAGTGCCTTTTATTAGAAAATAGCAACAAAATCAATATTACGAGAAAGTCCTTACTTAGCTAACAAATATGCAGCTAAATTTGTCTTGCAGAACATGAGTGAACACAATTGAAAGGAGAGATTTTAAGAAATTACTCATCTCATTAAAAATTGGAGCAAACTTCCAAGGAGCTAAATTAGGATCATTTACCCAAGATACAATGTTAAAGGAATCTGATTCCACCTAGATACGACTATTAGCAAGGTACGGCAAAGACATTGAAATTTCCAAGGCCTTCCTAATGGCTAAGACTTTAGCAACATTAGAGTTCATAAAACCAACTGGATAGGAGAAAATACAACAAAATTCCCCTAAAAAATCACAAAGTACACCTCCAATGGCACTTGTTATAGGCTTCCTGAGTGAAGAACCATCCACATTCCACTTGTATATCAATTGAGGTGGGACAAACCAAATAAACATTGGACGCTCCTTTGGAAGGTTAGTCCATGACTTTATGGCTTTGACTATAATTAAAAGGGCAGTGGCTGAAAAGGGAAAGCTTTCATCCAAGGCTTTCGTCTAAAGAGACGATCGATGCAGAGTTAAGGTACAAAGATCATCAATAGAGGTGATTGATTCATTAAAGGCCATTTTATTCTAGGTTAGCTACAAGGTTTAGATTATTGCATAAAACAAATTTGATCAGAATTTCTTTTGAAGGGAACCATTAACCAGGGAACTCCACTCTTGAAAGAAAAAAAAAAGGAGGTAATAGAATTCGAAATACACAGCGAGATGTCCCACCACTTCAAAAACAACAACCAAACTAACCAAGCTCTTCTACAACCTAGAAAAATATGGAACTCAGTTTCCCTTTGAGTAGAGCACGATGCACAAATATTTTACGACCTGAGAATAATGTTAATG
Organism: Hevea brasiliensis; assembly: GCF_030052815.1. Classification (NCBI taxonomy): domain Eukaryota; kingdom Viridiplantae; phylum Streptophyta; class Magnoliopsida; order Malpighiales; family Euphorbiaceae; genus Hevea; species Hevea brasiliensis. The sequence continues at coordinate 31,583,731 of NC_079508.1, read as the reverse complement.
TACCACATTCGATCTCTAGTACACAAATGACCTTGACAAACCATCCAAATTAGCAACTCAACTTTTGTGGTTCTAAACCTTTTCACATAGCCATAGAAGGAGAAGGGTCCACAATGGATGCATTAAACAAACAATGATACAAATATTTTACAAAGAACGAGCCTTTAGGACAAGGCTTCCAAACCAATTTATCGTTCCTATCTCGGTAAGTCTTGACTGAATTCAGAAGAGCTAAAAGTTGTGAAAGGGATTTTGACTCTCATTGATAGAGTTCTCTTCTCTAAATTAAGTTCCAGGACAAATCGAAACTGTCCCAAGACCCAACTTCACATACATGCAAGTTGGGTTCAGTAGTAAGACTAAATAATCTTGCAAAATTCACTTTCAAAGGGATTTGAGACCACTTATCATGTCAGAAGAGGATCTTTTTAACATTGCCCAAAACAAACTACATACAATCGAGGATGGAAAAATTAGTGCCATTTGATAAAGATGAACATTAAATATCCCACCATAATGTAGAGATACAAAGTGACCAGAGATAAAAGGAAAGCCATTATTAAATTGAACAAGACCCTTGGAGCAAATGGCAAAAGCCTAAACTAAATTTTGATTTAGTTGAATCTCCAAAACCATTTAAAAAGCAAAGCATGGTTATGAAACAACATATTTGACATTCCCATCCCTTCATTTTTATTTAGATTGTATTAAGATATGCCATCCAATAAGATGTATTTTTCACTCATTAATTCCTCTAGACAAGAAAAAAAATTCAAATGAGTTTTTCAATATGTGTAGTAACTTAGGGATTTTGAGCGCCAATAGATAGTATATAGGCAAATTAGAGAGATAAGCTTTAATAAAAGTCAAGCGGCTTGCCATCGATAGGATTTTTCCCTTCTAAAATGCTAGTCTCCCCTTAATTTTCTGAATTATAGGTAACAAAATGGAGTACTTTTTGGCATTTGTTACCAAAGGCAGACCTAGATATCGCGTAGGAAGTGAACCCAATCTATGGCAGGCTTTAGAGGCAGCTAATTGTGGAGGGATTCATCTATGTTAATTTCAAAAAGCACACTTTTATGAAAAATCACCCAAAGCCCAAACATTAAAAGAAGCACCTTATGATGCTTGTAAGAGTGCTAATGTACTCAATTCTTATGGGATAAAAAAAAAGATGGTGTCATCGACAAACTGTTGATGAGAGACTATAGGCTCATTCAATCATCACTCCTTTAAGCCAATTCCTTTCACAAGCCTTTTCAATTAACAGCCCTAGAGGTTCCACCACTATTAAAAAGAGAAAAAAAGACAAGAGGTCTCCTTGTCTCAAACCTTTCTTCAAGATTATTTCCTTAATAGGAGAGCCATTTAAAAGAATAGGCACCCTTACAGTTGAGATAAAAGCCATAATCCAAGAAACTCACCAACTGCAAACCCCATACACTTCATGTTATTCTTAATATGGTCCTAAAATACTGTATCAAAGGCCTTTTCGAAGTCTACTTTAAAAAGGGAACAACTCCTATTTGATTTCTTATGATAATCAACAACTTCATTTACGACCAAGAAACTATCCAAAATCTGTCTTCTAGAGATGAAGGCACTTTGATTTAGGCTAATAATTAAAGGTATTGCCAATTTCAACTTATTTGCAAGGACTTTAGTGAAGATCTTGTAATTGCTATTTGATTAGGCTGATAAGCTAAAAGTCCATGCATTTAGAGGAACTTTTAATTTTTAGAACTAACACAATGAACGAGGAGCAAATTCCCATTGGTAGCACAGCAGATGAGTAGAGTTATTGAGCCAAGCTTTCTTATAAAAGAGAAAGTTTGCCTCATCAAGCCTTGGGACTTTAGAAGACTCACATTGCCAAACTACAAAGGCTCTTCCAATTTGAGGGCATGCTAAATACTCAACTTTGAATACGCAACATTCAAACTAATGTAGCTGACTAAAAAGGAACAACGAAATCTTGCTCTAAAATGTTTAAGAAAGGCACTACTTATTAAATTTTTATATGACTTGGCTCTACCATTTTTGATGATCAAAGAGATTTTATTCTTCCTCTATTTGTTTGAGCTATGCAGGTGAAAGAACTTGGTGTTCTTGTTGCCAAGATGGCACCATAAAACTCTCAATTTCTGTCTCCAAAGGCATTCATTTATGGTAACCTAAATTTCCAGTTCAGCTTTTAGCTGCTGTATTACATCCAATTCAACAAGAGATAAGGCCCTTTACTCAAAAATATTTTCCCACATATCCAAACATTTTTAAGTTAAGATAATCTTTAATCAATGTTATCGAAAATGTTTTTGTTCCACTTTTTTAACTTGTACTAAAGGAGTTAAAGCTTTTGAGGAAACCTTATAGTGGACACTGAAACTTTAATCCAAAAAGTTTTGATGACATTACTGAACCTCGAGACCACCACACATCCACAAACTGAATGGGTTTATGTCCCTAATCTTGATCTTCAGTTAGGAAGTGAATGGGGTAATAGTCAAAGGGACCTCAAGGTAAACCAAGAAGCATCATTTTAGGAAATTTCATGGAGCATTGATATGATACAAGGACTTTATCAATTCTATTTCATACAACTCCTATTCCTCCATGTAAACCTCTTTTCAAAAGGCATTAACATCTATGAGATTGAAAGAATTAACTCAGGACTAAAAGTTTGTTATACCTTCCATAGAAACTCATCCACTACTCCTTTTTGAAGCATGCATCAACTGGTTAAAGTTCCCTAACATCAAGATTGGACTAACTATTTGTTGAAGTTCCTATTTGATATTGTCCTAGAGGGTGCTTTGCTTGCCAACATCATAAAGCGCGTATATGAGTGCCATAGAAATTTCAAAATTACAAGAGAGAAAGATTCCAAATAGTAAAACCTAGTTGTTAAAGGAAAAGTGCCTTGTAATCTTTAGGGATGCTTTATTCTAAACTGCAATAATTCCACTAGAGTATCCAATTGAAGGAACACAAATCCATTCCGATCCAAGTCTGCCACTCCCTAGACTCATCTAACCATCAAGAGGAAATAGATTTGCGCTTACTTTCCAAAATACCCATAAAATCCACTAAGTACTTTGTGATCATTTTCTTCAAATGTGACCTTTTAGAGGAGCCAACCAATCCTCTACATTTATAAGTTAGTGCAGAAAACATTGTAGAAATCTAAAGTGAGGGAAGAGAGAAAAGATAATAACAAAATGGTGGCAGTACCAGTGTTAAAAATCAATTAGTTGCTATAATGGGCCAAATCCTCAACAATATTCCCTTTAACATATTTAACGACATTATGCTCCTTATCTTCAAAGAGTAACCCCAAATCCTTTCCTTGTTCAAATGCAAATGCAGCTTCTTTGTTTGGTAAGAGGGATTGTTCTTGCAACTGAATGCTAAGTAGATTATTCATTCTCTTAATTTCACTATCAAAAGGATCATAAGGCTTCGCAGATATGGGTTCTTGTTGTTCAAATTTTCTACCTGATGCTAATTTTGGATATAAGTAAAAAAGGTCTAGAAAGGTTCGAGCCTTCCTTTTCTATTTCACAATTCTATTAACCTTGTATTGGGATATTAGCAAGTCATTGTTCAAGCTTAACTCAATTTCAGATGAGTCATATGGTGAATCTAAACCTAGTCCATTAGACCCATCTTTGCCAGACCTTTCATCATTAGAACTTTGATATTGCTACAATGAGGATGATGCTAAACTTTTAATACATCTTATTGAAGTGGCCACCTAGGATTGATCAAATTCAAATTCCCTAATGTTTAAAGAAGAATTAACCTTGATCTCTAGTCGATAGCAGAGCATAGCAATTTCAAAGTTAGATGGTGCATTCATGCACATTGGGACAGAGTGAATCACAACAATAGTATGGGGGACTGAGCTTATAACTCCACATACATTATTTGCCTCACACACCGAAGGAAGGCAGCATAATGTTGGTTTGACAACTCACAATTCTCCCAATGCAATGTAACAACATTTTTAGAAATACACTTAGGTGTTGCTAAATTATTGTTACTTGAGGATTCCACATCATCATCCTCATTATAGTTATGGTTATTAAGTTCCATGTCATCATGCTTTCCATTAACAGATTATGTTACCATGGTGGATGAAGAGGGGAGTGCATAGTGTTCAACAATGGTAGGTTGGAAAAGGTCCAAGCAAGCTTCTTCAAAGGCTTGGATATTATATCAACTGTTGCCAATGTCGACTGCAATAGTTTTGTTTAAGGGAAAATTTTAGACTCAATTTATTTTGTAAAAATATTTTTCTAGAATACATTTTTTTTTGCATTTTTTAATGTTTGAAGCATTCAAAAAATTGATCAACAGAAAATATTTTCCTAATCAAAGTCATTATTAAGGAAAATTGTCACACCCTACCCCTCTGTAAGGCATAATATGATCCCGTAGTATGCCTAATGAATTATCCAACTTCGTCTACTAATAACCCATTAAATACACTACAAGGGATTTTAAACATTTTCTTACTTCTTTACAAAGTGGTGAGCACTATTTACAGGTGTTAAATTTTTTTTTTTAACTGAAATGAAACCAGATAACACATTTGAAGTATTAATAATTTTTGTAAAAATTTTGACAAAGTGCCATCTGTATTTTGAATAAAACAGTTCTTCAAAAATCTGTAAAAAGCACTTTCAATATTTTTCTCAATCCCAAACTCCAATATCCAATCAACATAATAAGTTTCTCAAAATTTGCCAACTCAAATCCACAATAATTTTCTAGTATTTTCAAAAGCTGAGATAAAAGAAATATATCCCAATATTTACAAGCTAAAATAATTTACAAATTTAGTTTACAACTTTAATGTATAATTTTAATGTATAATTTTAATTTACAACTGCTCAAAACCAAGAACAATATATACATACAGTGAACATACATTACAATACAAAATGTAAAATATGGTATACTCAATATACCCAATAAACTCTCAATGTAGCACTAGCAGCCTAGTCTGCTGCCCTGTCAGTCTGTCTACCTGCGACAATAATGAAAAGCTATCGCTGAGCCAATGTCTCAGTGGTGCACAACATTAACAAAATGTAACTTTAAATCATAAATCATAAGTCATATAAATAGTGGATACTTATAACCATAGTTAAATTCAAAGATAGTGAATGTCACAAAGAATTTAAACTCCATTTTACAATATCACAATAAATATCAATAAATCACACATACAACTTAATCATGTTGCTAAAGTCTAATTCGTCCCAAAAGCCAATGGCTAGTGAGGAATAACATAGCTACCTAGCAATAATATGAGTACTCATCCTATTCATCCTCAATAGGCACACACCTCAACACTTAAGCCAGAGAGGGAATTCAAAGTCAATTCGTCCCACTAGATAAGCTAGCAAGCAATTCAATCAATATACATGATAGCTGTGGTTTCAAACCATTTACAATGCTTTTCAATCAATAAGTATCCATCAAATATCATTCAAACAAATTTTCACAATTTAAAACATAATATACAAATAGTCATAATTTATTTCAATTGAAAAATTCAAAAGAAATAACTGTTATGCACAAACCACTGATAAATGCCTCTTAGCTCTGACTCAGTGTTTCCTTCCCCTTCCCTAAGTCTTTACTAACTGAAACACACAATTTGAAGTGTTTCAGTACTCATTTAAACTGTCTCTAACAATAAGGCTTAATAATTAATATAGTGAATTCTATTATTTTCCTTAGTCAACCTAAAATATTGACCCACGATGCACTATAGGTGAATGAGGTTTAATGTTACCAATATATCACATTTTACTAAATTCATTTTCAAGTATATTGCATTTTATTGCAATTTGTTGGATTTCTGTATACTAATTTGACCTAGCCAGATGACCTAGTTTCCTCTATTTTCGGGTTTTGGTCAAAACTACAAACTTGTAGGTCTATGTCTTATTGCGCGCGGGGAAAAATTTCAGGTCATTCTGAGTTGTGTAGACCAAGTTATGGTCAATTTACCAATGCTGGACAGAATGCACCAAAATGGTAACTTTAGGTCATTTTTAGGTCACTTTTGGTTCAGCCAGTTTTGGTATCTGAATTTGTGCAAGTTATTTGACTTGCTTCTGGCCATTTCTGGGCTCTGGTGTCTTCATAAGAATTGTAGATATATGTCTAAATATTCATAGTAAAAATTTCAGGTCATTTGGACTTGTTTTGAGTGAGTTATGGCCAAAACACTAACTACTGCCCAAATGGTCAATTTTCAGGCTTTCAAGTCACTAATTCGGATTTGGTCATTTTTCAAGTCACCTTCTAGGCAAAATTTTGGTAAGCTTCCTTCATGAAAGTTGACACATTTTGTGCCTAGTTTCACCTCCAATTGGTCTCATACCAATTGGAGTCACACACTTAAGGTTCTAAGCCAAAACACACACTGCCCTACTATACACTTCTCATCACTTACCAATTACATATTCAACACTTACCAAACTACTTTCTTCATGCCAATTCTGGTTTATACCTTGTCGATACCATATTTTGGCCGATCCTCAGAATTAATAAACTTTGAAACCGATCCCCAGTACTAAGTCTCCCTTTGACAGCTAACCACATTTCCGATCTCTCTTTGCTAGATAACCACATTTTCGATCTCTCCTCACAAGGAATTGAATCAATACTAAGTCCTCACATCAGTCAAAGCCTTATTGGTCTATTAAATCACTCACCGATCTCTCAAACCCATTGTCGAATCTCCTGACCAGTCAAGTATATTCCTAATCTTTGTTGACAAACGAAATTGAACTGACACTAGATCTTTGTTACCATTTTTGTTGCCGATCTCCCTTTCAAAAGTTTAAGAATAATCAAAGGTTCCGTTCCGGTTTAATGATGATCTCGATCTTAAATGTTCAAGCCAAATTTCTAATTTTAATCAAGTCCCGTTTAGCGTTGGTTCCCTACTGATCTCATGCTCATTGTGTTTTCCGATCTCTCACACTTAGGTTAATAATCACTTTCAGTTATTTCAACATACTCAGACAATCAAGTGTTTAAATAATTTAGAAATTTTTCGATCACAACCATTCATCGAATAAAAGAGGTATTCCATTTCATTTCATTTCAAAAATTTGTACAAGTTATTCAGCTGGAGGATCACCCCTAGCCTGATCTACATTTTGTCCATCTCCCCCCTCACCCTCAGCCTCCTCACTCTCCTCGCCTTCATCCTCGGGAGCCAGGTTGGCCATCCAGGAGAAGTCCTCCTCAGGGTAACGCTTCATCTCCTGTACCTTCCGGGAGATCTCCCTCTTTCATTTTCGGCTCTCCTTGGAGGCTTCGCCGCTTGCCATACCTGCACAAAGAAGAGGTCAGTGAGATCACTAAGGTCCTGAGATCTGAGATGTAGAAAATACCGTCTGAGGTCGAGAGTCAAGCCGTGATCTTTGCGGTGATCAATTCCATAGTCTAATCTTTGCGGCTCGGCGATCCACGCATCGAGCAAGAGAACTTCTCTCGCTGCTTTGCTCTTTCAAATCCATCACCATTGCGCCTCTTCCTATTCAGGCAAGGTTCCTCAGAATTAATGGACCCTGGTGCAGCCAATCTGCGTGTGAAACCCTCAAAACCATTTTGGATTTTTCTTCTCAGTATAAAAAAGCGGTTCTTCCAATTGTTAAGGAGGCGGCGGATCGGTAAAAAGCATGATGAGGTTTCGCCTGGAAAAACCAATACTCATCGTCCTTTCGACGAGTTAACCTATGAAGGTCGGCGAACACCTTGGCAGTAGGACTAATTCCCTTAGCTCGGCACAGGCCACGGAAGGCCACAAGGATCCGCCACGAGTTCGGGTGAACTTGGGCGATGCATACTTGGTGAAATTTCAGAACTTCTTTGAAGAAGTCATCTAAAGGGAACCGCAGCCCGGCTTTTAACTGCTCTTCGTACACCATGATCATGTCATTCCCCTCAAAGAAGTGATCGGCTCGAAGATCGCCGTGACACTTAATGAGTTCGAATAAGTCAGGGTGAATGTTGTATTCTTGGCTGAACGACTGTAGGTCGGTTTCTTTAAGAATGGACGGTAGCTCGTCCATGGGGAGGTTTTCTCTCCCTGAAGAATGTGTTCGTTTCGAAGATGTCGCCTGCCCCTGAATTGGGGCGGAGGCCCTAACAGGTTCAGTCCGAACGCTCGGTCCGACCACCTCTACCTCATCGGATGACCACGAGACCTGAACGGAAGGGGGGCTTGCCGCTCTCTGACCCTCGGCACCGCTCATTTTCAAAGGAAATAAAGAATTTAAACTAAAAGAAAGATCAAAGCCCTTACTGGAGTTTGATAGGCGTCGGAAGAACTTGAGAAAACGAGAGAATTTTGAAGTTGTGAGCGAGAGACTGAAAATGACATACGGGAGCAATTGGCTAACCCCACCCCTATTTATACTCGTCCCAGCATTTAATGCTCACGATGTTCCAGGCACTGCATCGGTTAGCGAGACTCGCCAGCTGTTCTGACACATCTCACGAATATTCCAAAATTCCATAAGGAGGGACCGAATAGTTAGGGATCGGCTAATTAAAAACGATGTTTGGAAGTATGGATCGGATAAAGACTGTTCAGTTGGGAACCAGATTGGACAAACACTTCAGAGATCGGAAGCAACAATAATAAAATGATAACTGTCAAAATAAAACTTTATTTCCAAAAGCCAGATTACATCATTTGGGCGATCCCAAGAGATCGGATTACATTTCCAAAAGTCAGATTACATCATTTGGGCGATTTCAAGAGATCGGATTACATTTAAGGACCTGACTACATCAAAAGCCGATCTCTAGCGATAAGCGGAACATCCCATCTAAAGGGCCTATGTCAAAGCCCAGGCTGTGACTGATCCAAAGGATGTGTTCGACCAGAAGACCGGGCGACGACATCGGATAGATGTACAGCTTAGATGGCGGTGACAACGACTCTCATGAGAATGAGAGAGATCGTCATCGGTATTACCACTCGAAACTGAGTCGCTGTCGGAACACCCAATGCGGTGAGAAGCCGAATAAACTTGGAAGGGCAACCGCCAAGGGTCGGCGGAATATTAACAGTTTTCTCGGCCAAAATCGGTTCGCCGGTTGTACCGATCGAACAGCTCGAGATCGGCACGATCAAGGTCCTCGACCGGGATCGGTTAGTTAGTCCAGTTCTCTCACCATCATCAGATAAGGTCATCATAATTCCTCGATCACCGGGATCGTAAATTTTCAGTCGGGGAATAAAGAGGTCCATCGGAAAAGGATCAAAAGCCACAATCGTGGCCGGAACTTCTGCCGGAGCAGCTAGAACTGGAAAGTAAGAAGGAAGAGAGGAAAATCGAATGAGAAAAGTCTCTTCCGTCAGGGTATATATAGGGGAAAATCAGGCATTTATTGCTAAGCAAAAAACGAAGTGGACGCTTCGGGAATCGAGAGGAATTAATGCTTTGACCGGACCGGGCCTGATTAAGGGAAATATTGGAATAATAGAGATCGGAAGAGGGGAGACCGGTATGAAAGATCGGAGAAGGATCATGTTAAGAAGATCAGAAAGGAAGAGAGAGCAGAAAACAAAAAGAATAAGGCGCCATCGCCGTCGCCATGATCGGTAGAGGTAGTTAAAGCGTTGTAGGTAAAATCTCAACCGCACGCCCGAATCGCCCGCATTCTTGCGGTGCGAGAATATGTTATGACAGCTGTACCTCCCAATCTCCACCGTTGATCCAACTTGTAAGGGCGAGCCAGGCCCTTGGATCAAAGAAGAAGACGACAAAACCAGCGCCTTTCACTCCTAGCCCTTGGATCGCCGGACAAGAGAATTTGGGACCGTCAGTTAGAGGAGGAAAAGGCAAATATTCAAGTGGATCTCTGCAGTCTATTCTGATTCTCTTTAATTCTTGAGCTTAGGATTATGTCCTTTGAAATCTTGACCCTCCATCTCCCTCAAGATAGATCCTGACCCTTCAAGGGGAACACCCGGTCCCTATAAATACCTGCATGAAAAACTGTTTAAAGGACGGACAAAAAAGGAGGAAGTTACTAAAGCGGAAGAACTCTGAAATTTAATTCAGATCGTTACTCTGCTTTCATAAGAAGAACTTTTGGAACCAGTTTTCTGAAGTGTTTTCTTAAAAGATTTTGAACACTGAAACTCTCCATTTTCAGCTCGTTCATTATCCCGTAGCGTTCACATTTTTCAGTTCCTTGTTATCTTTATTTTCACTTCCATCGCCCATGTTCAATCTCATTTAAACTCGGGTATAATTCTGACTCGATTGCATTTAGTGAAGCACTCTTTGTTCTAAGGTGAACCTTAGTCTCCCGGCTATCAACTTGCAATCTTATTGCGTTTTGTGATTCTCGGTTAGTTCACTAGAATCGACTCCTTATAGGTCAGTATTCATGTTGCCATTTTATTAAGTTTAATTCTTGTTTTACGCATTTCCATTTTGTTTTACGCATTTCCATTTTGTTTTACGCATTTCCATTCTTCTTTCTTTACGTATGTTATTTTCTTTAAGTTCATATCACGCTAGAAAGATATAGAGAAAGGTTATGCTCTAGTTTATTTCCTGTCGATACCTTTGTTAATCTTTATTATTTCTGAGCGTAAGTCATCTAGTTCCAAGCGATACATAAGTGGTTGGATGAGATGTGGGTAACGGCAACTTAAGAGTCCTTTTGAAATAATGAAAGGTCTGAATAATAAGCCTGGAAAATGGTAAAGCTGAGTCACTAGAATGACTCAGTAGGTCATAGGGCAAGACGTCATAAGACAGAGTAAAACCAAACCCTGGATAACTAAATGGAATAGATCGGCTACCAAAAAAATGCTGGTGAGGCGACCATATAGGAAGGTCGGAGGATTCGGTTTGGCATCCCCTGCCCAGTCCTAAGGTACCAATAAGTTAAAGAAGTCTTGCGCAGACCCCCTGACACCTTTGAACGTCAGAACCCTTAGCCTTAGGCCCTCTCGATAGGTAAAATTTAGAGAGATCGAAAAAATCCTTATCCGACTACCATTTAATTAAAAGAGGTCGGAGGAGGGTTCTTATCCGATTCTCAATCTAAAATTTTAACAAATATTTTAAAGGAGATCGGAGGAGAGTTCTTATCCGGTTCTCAAGCTTAAAAATTTTAATAAATATTAAAAGAGATCGGAGGAGGGTTCTTATCCGGTTCTCAAGCTTAAAAATTTTAATAAATATTAAAAGAGATCGGAGGAGAGTTCTTATCCGGTTCTCAAGCTTAAAAATTTTAATAAATATTAAAAGAGATCGGAGGAGAGTTCTCATCCGATTCTCAATCCAAAAATTTTAATAAATATTAAAAGAGATCGGAGGAGAGTTCTTATCCGGTTCTCAACCTAAAATTTAAATGAATATTAAAAGAGATCGAAGGAGAGTTCTTATCCGGTTCTCAATCTAAAATTTAAATAAATATTTAAAAGAGATCGGAGGAGAGTTCTCATCCAATTTCAAAATTTGGATTCTAATAAAATAGCCCTTCAAACAAAACTAACATACAACAGTAACTCACTAAGGTTGTCTCATTTACTTATGTATCTGGGTAATCCGAATTAGTGAAAAATCAAATATTCCTTTTGTCAAAAGGATTAACATTTCCATTCAAGTCCTCCTAACTAATTTATAAAGAGTGTGAAGTTAAATCTACTTACCCTAATTAAGGGACGAGGTGGGGTGCCTAACACCTTCCCCACCCGTTTACGGACCCCGAACTTAGAATCTCTGTTTTGAAGTGGTTTTATTTCAATTTATCTTCACAAATGGTTTTCTTTAGTTTCCCTCAAAACTAAAGTGGCGACTCCTCATTCTTTTCCACTTCGGTGAGGGTTCGTTCAGCGACATAAAACACCTTGTGATGACTTGGCGACTCATTTGGGAGTAGTTTCAACTCAACCCCGGCCTAGAGGTCCAAAAGTAGATTTAATTTTTCAGTCAAATTATAGTTAGGTGGGCTCACCCGGTAATATTTTATGTGTTAATTTTTGTTTATTCCTACTAACTGTTCCGCTTGTTTTGCTTGTTTTACTCCTTTCAGTGCTCTTCATTTGAAAAAAAAAGGAAAAAAAAAATGGGAAAAATAAAATCCCCCTGAATTGGGAAGAGGTAAAGATGTCCCTTCACACACTGAACACTCACACGATGTCCTCACACACTTCAGCCCTATACCCGGGCTTTCTTACCCTTTTAGGAAAGTAGGAGGGGGTCATGTAGCGGTACCTGTGGGTTCTACCCCGTTAGTATCCGTGAAGGCTTCTGCTAAAATTGAAACTCGTTCTATTCACTGTGATATCCGTGGAATTTTCCCGACAATATCATGGGGATAGAATGAGGCTCTACTGTTTACAGTAGGGGCAATTTGGGAACCTATGGCTCTTAGAAAACTAGATCCTGAGCTAAACTATCACGATAGCTGAAAGCCGTAGTAAGCTACCTTATAAGATAGAACTATCCAATTAGGTAGCACTCATCTGGTATCAAGAGTCTCCCTATCCTAGGACAAAAGGGGCATACTTACTCTTACCCTATTCTGTTTATTTTATTTTGTTCTTATTTTTAAGGTTAATCTTGAATCATATTGTTAAGAAAACCTACACATTTTCCTACTTTGATAAATGTGTAGGTACCACTCTGCCAATAATATAATACAAGATTACCTGAATTTATCCTGCTAACGAGTTTTTCCGCAGGCATCACCAAACCAAAAGTCTGTAAAAAGGATAGGCATCATTTTTATCATGGCATCCTCGAGTCGATCGTGAAGAAGTTCAGAATGCTAAACTTTGGTCCAAATCAGCTCATACTCCAGTACCCCTGCAAAATGATGTTTCCAAGGCACATGCTAGCTTACTACCTTCATTGGATCTGAATAAAATTGAGGTCAGAATGAAACGACCTCGAGTGCATCTAATGGTTGGAGGTCGCTTCCCGATCAGGTCAAGGCACGATTTGAGAAGAAGTATGGGAGGATTGCAACCCTAATGCGAGTCAAGGTCCAAATCCTGGCATTAAAGGCCATGCTGTCGGTTTGGAGTCCTAAGTACGGAGTATTCTCTTTCATTGATATTGATACAGTTCCCACTATGGAAGAATATCAGACATTACTAGAGATTCCTTACCTGACGCAAAATTGGATCTACCTTCATCTCGAGCATAGGCAGGCTTGGAAACAATTGGCACATATGATGGGTACTTCCCCAGAAGAAGTAAAGTCAAAAGAAACTGTCAAAGGAAACACGCATGGTTGGTATTGGGCACATCTCAAGAAGTGGTTAGATCAATACATCTAAGAGAAACAGTGGGATCGAGCTTCAGTGACACTCGCCTTGGGAATCTATGGCCTGATTTTGTTCCCGGGACTATCAGGAATCATAACCTGCAGCACGGTGGAAGTATTTTGGGCAGTAGAAAAGCAGGAGGTCAATCCAATATCGGCAATTCTTGCGGAGACCTTATTAACCCTTACCTACTGTAGACAACAGGGCAAAGGGTCCATTAAGTGTTGTTCTCAATTGTTGTACCTCTGGATTATCAGTCACATGTGTCCTGTGGAGACAAAAGGATTGACTTGGTACCTTGACCAGCCTCCCATCGAGAAGATGACCCGGTTGGTAATCAGTCCGAAGAATGAACAGCAGTGGCGGGAACGGATTTTGAGTTTCAATAGCCATGATTACTGTTGGAGGAAACTGTGGGCGTCAGGCCAATCTGTTTTGATCAGCACGAGAGGTAATCAGTCGGTATCCCTAATCGGAGTGACCGGATACACAAGTTACACTCCGGCATTGGTAATGAGGCAGTTTGGCTCAACACAGTCCAGAATTAACATTGGAAAATACCACCAAGGTCATTTCTACCATGAGCTCAAAGAAGAGGAAGGGTTGAAAATGGCTCGCAGATCTTGGGAAAACATCTCTCTGATGGAAAGGTCGCCTAAAGGTCCAAGTGCCACACGCGATTATCTTGAATGGAGGGCTGACAAGGACCGAGGACACTCAACTGCAGAATTCGAAGATAGCGACCCTCGCCGAAACGTCCTATTAGAAGAAGCTGATAATCGTCTGGCTGACTCACTACAAAAGGCAAATACCGAGAACTCACAATTGCAAGAACAAATAAAACAGTTGGAGGACCAACAGCAGAACCTTAAAAGAAAGGTGAGAAGACTCAGGGAAGAGGCAAGGGCCGAAAAGATAGGGTTCGAAGAGCAAGAGGAACGATGGGAAAAGGAAAAAGACTCTCTCCAAGCTGTGGTAAAAGAAGTAGAAATACAAAATACTAAGCTTCAGGAAAAAATGAAATACCAAGAAATACTTGTTGAAGAGTATGAACAAGAAAACAAAAAGAAGAAGCTCGAATTGAAAGAACAGGCACTACTCATCAACGATATCTTGAAAGAATGTGCTAAGGAAAGGAAGGAGAAAGAAAGACAAGCTGCTCTTTATCAAGAGCTGAAAGAGAATGTTGACCGGTGGAAGAACGATAGCACAGGGAAAACAAGAACTATTACAGATCCGAGTATGCTCAAATCATTCGACCGCCAAACAAGAAGAAAGGTTATATGAGTATCTCAGAAAATGTCATCTCATTATAAAGAACCTCCCAGAGCCTAGGCCGATGTAAAGAATCTGGTGTACAAATTATTCAGTTAATAAAATGATTTTTGGACCATTGTTTAGCAAAATTGTGAATGAATAGTATGACTCCCGTAGGAACTCCCTCGCTAAGGTTATGTGAAAAAATTAAATGCGCTATATGGACAGGTATCATAAATGTGCATTCAATCCAGTCATTCACAGTCAGACTATCGAACGATGCCATGATAAAGTTGATGCAATCATCATTTCGCAGATTTCATTCTGGCTCACAAATGCCACTGTATCCTTCGTCCGGATCAGGACTTTTAGTTTTTTTTACAAAATTCAAAATTCATTAAAAACCTTTTTTCGACTCCTTACAGAAAATCAACATTGCTTCAAATAAGGCAAGTCTGACCAAGCACACGGTTCAACCCAAGCGAGTGTACTTAACAAGATCTCGAACAAAGAAGATAATAGAAGATCAGGAATAAGTACAGAACCTACAAGGGCAAGTTTCCGAATTGAAGGATCAGGTCTCAGAACTTATGAGACTAATGAGGGAAATGTCCCAGAATAAACCTACTTCAGAACCTAACTTACCACTACCTCCTCCACCTCCTACAACAATGGATCCTCACCAAGCTTCAACTTCTTTTAACTTTCAGTCGCCTATTCCAGACCCGACAATCACTGTCAATCCTGCTACCATGAATAATGACCTACCTTACTCTCATTACCCAACCATTTCAAACACCAACCCATACCCTTCAATTCTAATCCCTCCAGTTCACTCCACCCCTCATCTCCCAACTGGGGGAGCATTTCATGCAGTGGGAGGAGAAAATAAGACGAGAGAAAACGAGAAACTATTTGCTCTAGAAGAGAGATTGAGAGCGATCGAAGGACTGAATATGTATGGTTCAGTCGATGTGGCATCGCTCAGATTGGTTCCTGATGTGGTGGTGCCGCCCAAGTTCAAAGTCCCTGATTTCGACAAGTACACTGGGAATTCAGACCCTCGCATTCAATTGGCCACCTATATCGCCAAGATGTCCGCTCTGACAGATGATGACAGACTACTAGTCCACTTCTTTCATGAGAGCCTCTCCGGGGCAGCTCTGAGGTGGTGCATTCAGTCGAGAATCGCAGAGATCTTCACTAAACCGGTCATTGAAAATCCGGCAGATGTGGAAGAATCACCTGATGAACCATCCATTGATGTCGTCCACCTAGATTCCTTGTATGAGGCTCTGGTCTCGCCAATAGCTGAGGGGCAAGAGCTAGGCAACTGGACAGCAGAGGACATCCCTGTACTCAATCTCGAGTAAAGTACCTTTGGTTATCTACACTTGATCATTTTGTCCATGGTGGCAAGTGTAACTCTGTAAATGGACCTTTTTCTGATGGCATAAATATTAATGAATTAATAGCGCATTTTAAATCCAATTCTCTCTTTCTTTCCTTTTGAATTCCATCCTTATAATATGTTCTATTTTCATTCATTCAGGACCATTCATCAATTAACATTTAATAATTCAATAGACTCAGAAATTCCTCTGGTTAATTTTGAAATCCCCATGACTGCCATTACTTCAAGTGAATCTGAGGAAGATCTTACAGAAGAAAGAGGTGAAAAGGATGAACCTTCCTTAGTGCCTTGTGGAGACAAAACACGCACCATAAACTTAGGCACTGAAGAAGTAAAAAGGGAGCTTAAGATAGTGGAGAGTGAAGAATCGGGAGACATAATCAGTTTGCTTAGAGAATTCCTGGACGTATTTTCCTGGAGCTATGATGATATGGTTAGTTTAGACCCCCAGATAGTGACGCACAAAATTCCCCTTATTCCGAGGACAATCCCTGTGAAGCAGAAACTAAGAAGAATGAATCCTGACACACTGCTCAAAGTTCGGGATGAAGTCAAGAAAGCGATATGATCTTTGGGTTCTGAAGTAGTTAAATATCCCCAATGGATAGCTAACGTTGTCCCGATAATGAAGAAGGACGGGAGAGTTAGGGTGTGCATTGATTACAGGGATCTTAATAGAGCAAGCTTGAAGGATGATTTCCCTCTCCCCCACATTGATGTGTTAGTAGACAATGCTGCGGGATTGGGCAAGTGTTCATGCATTGATGGGGCATCCGGGTATAATCAAATCCCAATGGATGAGGAAGACAAAGAGAAAACTGCTTTTATCACGCAATGGGGAGTATTTTGCTATCGGGTCATGCCTTTTGGGTTAAAGAATGCCGGTGCTACCTATCAACGCGCTATGGTCACATTATTCCACGATATGATGCATAAAGAAGTAGAGGTGTACGTGGATGATATGATCATCAAATCTAGGGGAGAAGAGAGCCACGTGCAGGTGATGAGGAAAGTATTTGAGAGACTCAGAAATATCGGTTGGCCAGAACCTGCCAAATGCATATTCGGAGCTAGGTCAGGGAAATTGTTGGGATTCATAGTGAGCGAGAAGGGAATAGAGATAGATCCAGACAAGGTTCGAGCTATTCAAGAAATGCCATCCCCAAGAACAGAAAGGGAGGTGCGCAGTTTCCTGGGAAAATTGAACTACATATCAAGGTTTATTTCCAATCTCACTGCTAAGGCCGAGCCTATTTTTAGACTGCTCCGAAAGAACAACACTACTCAATGGGATTCAGTTTGTCAAGAGGCTTTTGAGACAATCAAGCAGTATTTGTCAAGCCCACCCGTATTGGTTCCACCCGTGGCGGGGAGGCCTCTGATCCTATATATGGCAGTCCAACAGAACTCGATGGGATGTGTTTTGGGATAACATGATGATACTGGCTGAAAAGAGAGGGCTATTTATTATCTGAGCAAAAAGTTCAATGATTGCGAGTCGAGGTACTCTTTCCTAGAGAAAACTTGCTACGCGTTAGCCTGGACGGCAAATCGCCTCAAATACTACATGTTGAATCACAAGACATGGCTCATCTCCAGGATGGATCCTATCAAATATGTATTCGAAAGCTCATTCGTGCCAGGCAGGATAGCCAAGTGGCAGGTCATACTCTCCCAATATGACATAGTTTATATGACCCGAAAGGCGGTGAAGGGTAGCATGATCGCCGATCTCCTAGCAGAAAATCCTATCCAGGATTATGAAGCTCTGGATTTTGAGTTCCCTGATGAGCATATTAATGAAGTAGACTGCGAAGAAGAGGGGCCAGCCGATGTATGGGAAATGTATTTCGACGGAGCTGTCAATTTGTCCGACAATGGAGTTGGAGCCGTATTGATATCCCCGGATGGAAAACACTTTCCGATAGCTGTCAAGTTGAGATTTGATTGCACCAACAACGTCGCGGAATACGAAGCTTGTGTGATGGGTCTACAGGCTGCCATCGAAATGAAAATCAGGAAGTTGGAAGTATACGGAGACTCAGCCCTGATTATTTATCAGGTCAAGGGAGAATGGCAAACTAAGGATCCGAAGCTGATCCCTTATCAGAAATACTTACTGGAGCTGATTAAGAAATTCAAAGAAATCTCTTTCACTCATCTTAGCAGAGACAAGAATCAATTTGCTGATGCCTTAGCTACTCTAGCTGTTATGGCTCAAATCGAATAAGGGCAGATGACTCAGATATTAAAGATTAAGACAAGGAATGAGCCAGCTTATTGCTTCATGATTGAAGAAGAACCTGATTGTAAACCTTGGTATCATGACATCCTGTTTTACTGTAAAACCAGAGGATTCCCTTTGGGGGCGAGCAAAAACAAAAGGAGGATGATTCAGAGATTAGCATTGGAATACTTCCCCAGTGGAGAAACCCTATACAAGAGGAGCCCCAACGGCAAATTGTTGAGATGTGTGGATGCAAAAGAGGCGAAGAAGATCCTTTTTGAGACTCATGAGGGAAATTGTGCAACCCATGCCAATGGGCACATGATGGCTAAGCAAATCATGCGGCGTGGGTATTTTTGGACTACAATGGAAAAAGATTGCATCGAGTATTTCCGAAAGTGCAATAAGTGTCAGATTTATGCAGATCCGATAAATGTGCCACCTCACAAGTTGTTCAACCTTGTCTCACCATGGCCCTTCGCAATGTGGGGCATCGATGTGATTGGTCCCATCAACCCTAAGGCATCCAATGGGCACAGGTTTATCCTGGTAGCAATCGACTATTTTTCTAAATGGGTCGAAGCCACGTCATACGCCCATATTACACAGAACACGTTTCTCAAATTCCTCAGAAACAATATCATCTGCTGGCATGGTCTCCCCAATGAAATCGTCACTGACAACGCCAAGAATCTCAATGGTCCAAAGATTCAGAGATTGTGTGATCAATACAAAATTCGACATCTCAATTCCTCCCCATACCGTCCCCAGATGAATGGAGCGGTGGAAGCTGCAAACAAAAATCTCAAGAGGATAATTCGGAAAATGACGGTCACATATAGGGATTGGCATGATATGCTTCCCTACGCTCTTCATGCATACCGGACTTCTATAAGAACCTCAACCGGGGCAACTCCATACTCACTGGTTTACGGGATGGAAGCAGTATTACCTATTGAAGTTGAAATTCCTTCCCTAAGGATTCTGAAGGAATCAGGGATTGATGAGTCAGAATGGATCCAGTCAAGGTTGAATCAGTTAAACTTGCTGGATGAGAAAAGGTTAACAGCAGCATGTCATGGGCAATTATACCAGAGGAGAATGGCTAGGGCATTTGACAAAAGCGTTCGCCCACGCGAATTCCAACCGGGACTGATTACGAAGAAAGTCTTTGTCGAATCAAAACGATCCCCGGGGCAAATGGTCACCAACCTACGAGGGACCCTATGTGGTTAAAAAGGCATTTTCTGGAGGAGCCTTGATCTTGACCCACATGGATGGTGAAGAATTGCCAAGACCTGTGAATGCTGACACCGTCAAGAGATACTATGCCTAAAAAAAAAAAAAAAAGGGGCTAGGGGTGAAAACTCGAAAGGGAGTCCCAAGAAACAAAATGGAGAAATAAGGAATGGGGCATGAAACCGAGGATGGAGAAGAAACCGTTACGACATGAGGCTTCAGAGAACTTGAAATAATGGCAGTTAAGGGATTTCAAAGCCAGCCACAAGGAATATGTGAGATCTATCCTTGTACCCTTTTCCTTTGAAACTCTTTCTTTGTTTTTATTAAAGTTATAATAAAGTCATACTTCGTTCCCTATGCTTTTATCTTCCCTTTATACTCACTCTTTAACATTATCTTTCTGCAATCTCGTTATTTAATGCGCTATTAATCTGTTAAAATTTTTTGCTATAAGATTAAGATTTGACAATTGATATCCTCACGTACTTTACTATGAGATTTGCAGGAAATGACCTAGAAGAAAAAGGGGGGGTAGGAGTGAAAACCTGAAAGGGCGCTCCCAGTAAAATGTGTGAAAGAAGGTGAAAACCCCAAAGGGGCGCTTTCTGTAAAATGAGTGAAGGATGAAAACCCGGAAGGGCGTCCTGAAAGAGCGAGCCTAAAAAAAAAAAAAAAGGAGAAAACTAGAGGTGAAAACCCGGAAGGGCGCTTCTAGTCATATAGACGAAGGGGAAGTGAAAACCCGCAAGGGCGCTTTTCGGGAGAAAGTAAAAAAAAAACAGAAATGGGGCATTTGAAGAAATGAGGCCATAGGTCAAGTCTTGCAACTCATCCTCCATTCATCATTGGCTTTCGGGATTCTGTTAAGTACACTTTATTGGGGAAGAACTTCTTGTGTCCGGATTAGGCTTGCTTTGTAAGTGCAATTTACATTTCTTGTTGTCAACCTCTGGTTCCTTGATCTAAGTTGATTTTAATTTCCTGCAATTTATATTTCCTGTTATCAACCTCTGGTTCCTTGATCTAAGTTGATTTTAATTTCCTGCAATTTACATTTCCTGTTATCAACCTCTGGTTCCTTGATCTAAGTTGATTTTAATTTCTTGCAATTTACATTTCCTGTTATCAACCTCTGGTTCCTTGATCTAAGTTGATTTTAATTTCCTGCAATTTACATTTCCTGTTATCAACCTCTGGTTCCTTGATCTAAGTTGATATTAATTTCCTGCAATTTAAATTTCCTGTTATTAACCTCTGGTTCCTTGATCTAAGTTGATTTTAATTTCCTGCAATTTACATTTCCTATTATCAACCTCTGGTTCCTTGATCTAAGTTGATTTTAATTTCCTGCAATTTACATTTCCTGTTATCAACCTCTGGTTCATTGATCTAAGTTGATTTTAATTTCCTGCAATTTACATTTCCTGTTATCAACCTCTGGTTCCTTGATCTAAGTTGATTTTAATTTCCTGCAATTTACATTTCCTGTTATCAACCTCTGGTTCCTTGATCTAAGTTGATTTTAATTTCCTGCAATTTACATTTCTTGTTATCAACCTCTGGTTCCTTGATCTAAGTTGATTTTAATTTCCTGCAATTTACATTTCTTGTTATCAACCTCTGGTTCCTTGATCTAAGTTGATTTTAATTTCCTGTAATTTACATTTCTTGTTATCAACCTCTGGTTCCTTGATCTAAGTTGATTTTAATTTCCTGCAATTTACATTTCCTGTTATCAACCTCTAGTTCCTTGATCTAAGTTGATTTTAATTTCCTGCAATTTACATTTCTTGTTATCAACCTCTGGTTCCTTGATCTAAGTTGATTTTAATTTCCTGCAATTTACATTTCCCGTTATCAACCTCTGGTTCCTTGATCTAAGTTGATTTTAATTTCCTGCAATTTACATTTCCTGTTATCAACCTCTGGTTCCTTGATCTAAGTTGATTTTAATTTCCTGCAATTTACATTTCCTGTTATCAACCTCTGGTTCCTTGATCTAAGTTGATTTTAATTTCATGCATTTACATTTCCTGTTATCAACCTCTAGTTCCTTGATCTAAGTTGATTTTAATTTCCTGCAATTTACATTTCCTGTTATCAACCTCTGGTTCCTTGATCTAAGTTGATTTTAATTTCCTGGAATTTACATTTCCTGTTATCAACCTCTGGTTCCTTGATCTAAGTTGATTTTAATTTCTTGTTATCAACCTCTGGTTCCTTGATCTAAGTTGATTTTAATTTCCTGCAATTTACATTTCTTGTTATCAACCTCTGGTTCCTTGATCTAAGTTGATTTTAATTTCATGCATTTACATTTCCTGTTATCAACCTCTGGTTCCTTGATCTAAGTTGATTTTAATTTCCTGCAATTTACATTTCCTGTTATCAACCTCTGGTTCATTGATCTAAGTTGATTTTAATTTCCTGCAATTTACATTTCTTGTTATCAACCTCTGGTTCCTTGATCTAAGTTGATTTTAATTTCCTGCATTTACATTTCCTGTTATCAATCTCTGGTTCCTTGATCTAAGTTGATTTTAATTTCATGCATTTACATTTCCCGTTATCAACCTCTGGTTCCTTGATCCAAGTTGATTTTAATTTAACTTATTTTGCCGATCTCTAGGTCACTAACTTAGGTATGCTTTAGTTCCCTAACTTCGAACACCTAATCGTCCAAAATATGGGTCTAAATCTTTACATAATTCCTACACGGGAAAATTTTTCCCTTTAATAGAAATTATGTAAAGAGGGGCAGCTGTCGACACCATATTTTAGCCAATCCCCAGAATTAATAAACTTTGAAACCGATCCCCAGTACTAAGTCTCCCTTTGACAGCTGACCACATTTCCAATCTCTCTTTGCTAGATAACCACATTTTCGATCTCTCCTCACAAGGAATTGAATCAATACTATGTCCTCACATCAGTCAAAGCCTTACCGGTCTATTAAATCACTCACCGATCTCTCAAACCCATTGTCGAATCTCCTGACCAGTCAAGTATATTCCTGATCTCTGTTGACAAATGAAATTGAACTGACACTAGATCTTTGTTACCATTTTTGTTACCGATCTCCCTTTCAAAAGTTTAAGAATAATCAAAGGTTCCGTTCCGGTTTAATGATGATCCCAATCTTAAATGTTCAAGCCAAATTTTTAATTTTAATCAAGTCCCGTTTAGCGTTGGTTCCCTACCGATCTCATGCTCATTGTGTTTTCCGATCTCTCACACTTAGGTTAATAATCACTTTCAGTTATTTCAACATACTCAGACAATCAAGTGTTTAAATAATTTAGAAATTTTCCGATCACAACCATTCATCGAATAAAAGAGGTATTCCATTTCATTTCATTTCAAAAATTTGTACAAGTTATTCAGCTGGAGGATCACCCCCAGCCTGATCTACATTTTGTTCGTCTCCCCCCTCACCCTCAGCCTCCTCACTCTCCTCGCCTTCATCCTCGAGAGCCAGGTTGGCCATCCAGGAGAAGTCCTCCTCAGGGTAACGCTTCATCTCCCGTACCTTCCTGGAGATCTCCCTCTTTCACTTCTGGCTCTCCTTGGAGGCTTCGCTGCTTGCCATACCTGCACAAAGAAGAGGTCAGTGAGATCGCTAAGGTCCTGAGATCTGAGATGTAGAAAATACCGATGCCGAGGTCAGAGAGCTGAAGCCCATGATCTTTACCGGTGATCAATTCCATAGTCCAATGGTGCAGCTCGGCAGTCACCATTATCCAGGCAAGAGAACTTCTCTCTGCTCGCCTGCTCTTTCAAATCCATCACCATTGCGCCCTCTTCCCTATTCAGGGCAAGGTGCCTAGGAATTAATGGACCCTGGTGCAGCCAACTGCGTGGGAAACCCTCAAAACCGTTTGGGATTTTGCTTTTCAGGATAAAAAAGCGGTTCTTCCAATTCTTAAGGGAGGACGGCAGATCGGTAAAAAGCCCGCAGTGGGGTTTCGCCTGGAAAAACCAATACTCGTCATCCTTTCGACGAGTTAACCTATGAAGGTCGGCGAACACCTTGGCAGTAGGATTAATTCCTTTAGCTCGGCACAGGCCACGGAAGGCCACAAGGATCCGCCACGAGTTCGGGTGAACTTGGGCGATGCATACTTGGTGAAATTTTAGAACTTCTTTGAAGAAGTCGTCTAAAGGGAACCGCAGCCCGGCTTTTAACTGCTCTTCGTACACCATGATCATGTCATTCCCCTCAAAGAAGTGATCGGCTCGAAGATCACCGTGACACTTAATGAGTTCGAATAAGTCAGGGTGAATGTTGTATTCTTGGCTGAACGACTGTAGGTCGGTTTCTTTAAGAATGGACGGTAGCTCGTCCATGGGGAGGTTTTCTCTCCCTGAAGAATGTGTTCATTTCGAAGATGTCGACTGCCCCTGAATTGGGGCGGAGGCCCTAACAGGTTCAGCCCGAACGCTCGGTCCGACCACCTCTACCTCATCGGATGACCATGAGACCTGAACGGAAGGGGGGCTTGCCGCTCTCTGACCCTCGACACCGCTCATTTTTAAAGGAAATAAAGAATTTAAACTAAAAAAAAGATTAAAGCCCTTACTGGAGTCTGATAGGCGTCGGAAGAACTTGAGAAAACGAGAGAATTTTGAAATTGTGAGCGAGAGACTGAAAATGACATACGGGAGCAATTGGCTAACCCCACCCCTATTTATACTCGTCCGAGCATTTAATGCTCACGATGTTCCAGGCACTACATCGGTTAGCGAGACTCGCCAGCTGTTCTGACACATCTCATGAATATTCCAAAATTCCATAAGGAGGGACCGGATAGTTAGGGATCGGCTAATTAAAAATGATGTTTGGAAGTATGGATCGGATAAAGACTGTTCAGTTGGGAACCAGATCGGACAAACACTTCAGAGATCGGAAGCAACAATAATAAAATGATAACTGTCAAAATAAAACTTTGTTTCCAAAAGCCAGATTACATCATTTGGGCGATCCCAAGAGATCGGATTACATTTCCAAAAGTCAGATAACATCATTTGGGCGATTTCAAGAGATCGGATTACATTTAAGGACCTGACTATATCAAAAGCCGATCTCTAGTGATCAGCGGAACATCCCATCTAAAGGGCCTATGTCAAAGCCTAGGCTGTGATTGATCCAAAGGATGTGTTCGACCAGAAGACCGGCCGACGACATCGGATAGATGTACAGCTTAGATGGCGGTGACAACGACTCTCATGAGAATGAGAGAGATCGTCACCGATATTACTGCTGGGAACTGAGTCGCTATCGGAACACCCAATGCAGTGAGAAGCCGAATAAACTTGGAAGGGAAACCGCTAAGGGTCAGCGGAATATTAGCAGTTTTCTCGGCCAAAATCGGTTCGTCGGTTATACCGATCGAACAGCTCGAGATCGGCACGATCAAGGTCCTCGACTCGGATCGGTTAGTTAGTCCAGTTCTCTCACCATCATCAGATAAGGTCATCATAATTCCTCGATCACCGGGATCGTAAATTTTCAGTTGGGGAATAAAGAGGTCCATCGAAAAAGGATCAAAAGCCACAATCATGGCCGGAACTTCTGCCGGAGCAGCTAGAACTGGAAAGTAAGAAGGAAGAGAGGAAAATCGAATCAGAAAAGTCTCTTCCGTCAGGGGTATATATAGGGGAAAATCGGGCATTTATTGTTAAGCAGAAAATGAAGCGGACGCTTCGGGAATCGAGGGGAATTAATGCTTTGACCGGACCGGGCCTGATTAAGGGAAATATTGGAATAATAGAGATTGGAAGAGGGGAGACCGGTATGAAAGATTGGAGAAGGATCATGTTAAGAAGATCGGAAAGGAAGAGAGAGCAGAAAACAAAAAGAATAAGGCGCCTACCACCGTCGCCATGATCAGAGCCGAGGTAGTTAAAGCGTTGCAGGTAAAATCTCAACCGCACGCCCCAGAATCGCCCGCATTACTGACAGGTGCCAGAATATGTCATGACAGCGCTGTACCTCCCAATCTCCACCGTTGATCAAACTTGTAAGGACGAGCCCAGGGCCCTTGGATCAAAGAAGAAGACGACAAAACCAGCGCCTTTCACTCCTAGCCCTTAGATCGCCCCGGACAAGAGAATTTGGGACCGTCAGATTAGAGGAGGAAAAAGACAAATATTCTGAAGTGGATCTCGACCGTCTATTCTGATTCTCTTTAATTCTTGAGCTTAGGATTATGTCCTTTGAAATCTTGACCCTCCATCTCCCTCAAGATAGATCCTGACCCTTCAAGGGGAACACCCGGTCCCTATAAATACCTGCATGAAAAACTGTTTAAAGGACGGACAAAAAAGGAGGAAGTTACTATAGCGGAAGAACTCTGAAATTTAATTTAGATCGTTACTCTGCTTTCATAAGAAGAACTTTTGGAACCAGTTTTCTGAAGTGTTTTCTTAAAAGATTTTGAACACTGAAACTCTCCATTTTCAGCTCGTTCATTATCCCGTAGCGTTCACATTTTTCAGTTCCTTGTTATCTTTATTTTCACTTCCATCGCCCATGTTCAATCTCATTTAAACTCGGGTATAATTCTGACTCGATTGCATTTAGTGAAGCACTCTTTGTTCCAAGGCGAACCTTAGTCTCCCGGCTATCAACTTGCAATCTTATTGCGTTTTGTGATTCTCGGTTAGTTCACTAGAATCGACTCCTTATAGGTCAGTATTCATGTTGCCATTTTATTAAGTTTAATTCTTGTTTTATGCATTTCCATTCTTCTTTCTTTACGTATGTTATTTTCTTTAAGTTCATATCACGCTAGAAAGATACAGAGAAAGGTTATGCTCTAGTTTATTTCCGTGTCGATACCTTTGTTAATCTTTATTATTTCTGAGCGTAAGTCATCTAGTTCCAAGCGATACATAAGTGGTTGGATGAGATGTGGGTAATGGCAACTTAAGAGTCCTTTTGAAATAATGAAAGGTCTGGATAATAAGCCTGGAAAATGGTAAAGCTGAGTCACTAGAATGACTCAGTAGGTCATAGGGCAAGACGTCATAAGACAGAGTAAAACCAAACCCTGGATAACTAAATGGAATAGATCGGCTACCAAAAAAATGCTGGTGAGGCGACCATATAGGAAGGTCGCAGGATTCGGTTTGGCATCCCCTGCCCAGTCCTAAGGTACCAATAAGTTAAAGAAGTCTTGCGCAGACCCCCTGACACCTTTGAATGTCAGAACCCTTAGCCTTAGGCCCTCTCGATAGGTAAAATTTAGAGAGATCGAAAAAATCCTTATCCGACTACCATTTAATTAAAAGAGGTCGGAGGAGGGTTCTTATCCGATTCTCAATCTAAAATTTTAACAAATATTTTAAAGGAGATCGGAGGAGAGTTCTTATTCGGTTCTCAAGCTTAAAAATTTTAATAAATATTAAAAGAGATCGGAGGAGGGTTCTTATCCGGTTCTCAAGCTTAAAAATTTTAATAAATATTAAAAGAGATCGGAGGAGAGTTCTTATCCGGTTCTCAAGCTTAAAAAATTTTAATAAATATTAAAAGAGATCGA
Organism: Hevea brasiliensis; assembly: GCF_030052815.1. Classification (NCBI taxonomy): domain Eukaryota; kingdom Viridiplantae; phylum Streptophyta; class Magnoliopsida; order Malpighiales; family Euphorbiaceae; genus Hevea; species Hevea brasiliensis. The sequence continues at coordinate 31,556,711 of NC_079508.1, read as the reverse complement.
GGGAGAGTTCTCATCCGATTCTCAATCCAAAAATTTTAATAAATATTAAAAGAGATCGGAGGAGAGTTCTTATCCGGTTCTCAACCTAAAATTTAAATGAATATTTAAAAGAGATAGGAGGAGAGTTCTCATCCAATTTCAAAATTTGGATTCTAATAAAATAGCCCTTCAAACAAAACTAACATACAACAGTAACTCACTAAGGTTGTCTCATTTACTTATGTATCTGGGTAATCCGAATTAGTGAAAAATCAAATATTCCTTTTGTCAAAAGGATTAACATTTCCATTCAAGTCCTCCTAACTAATTTATAAAGAGTGCGAAGTTAAATCTACTTACCCTAATTAAGGGATGAGGTGGGGTCCCTAACACCTTCCCCACCCGTTTACGGACCCCGAACTTAGAATCTCTGTTTTGAAGTGGTTTTATTTCAATTTATCTTCACAAATGGTTTTCTTTAGTTTCCCTCAAAACTAAAGTGGCGACTCCTCATTCTTTTCCACTTCGGTGAGGGTTCGTTCAGGCGACCGCAAAACACCTTGCGACATACCTTACCATTAACACATTTAACAAAACATTTTGGTCATTTTGGACAGCTTGTAACCATTTTCAATATGCACACTATAACACAGAATTTTCCAAAGTCCATTTATACCATTTAACCACATGAACATACCCCATTTACATACCCAATTCCAAACCATTATACACATATCCATGCTGCCATCAATAACAACATCTTAAACAACCATAAACAAGTAAAAACAAGCTACATATACTAAATTTCCATGGCTGCCAAAATGTACATCTCCATTAAAACATCAAGCTTCAAAAATTCTTTCATAAATCAACTACCCACAACCTTGGTTACACTTTTAATGAAACAAGAATTAAAAAAACTCACTTACCACTTTTGAAGCTTGATCAAAACCTCACTAAACTTCTTAAAATTGCTATCAAACTCTTCCTTGCAAGGTGAGGAGCAAAGTTAATGAAGGAACCTAGTGGAAAAAGTAGTTAGAACATGGTGAACTTGAGCTTGGAGTGTGGACGGCCATGGAGGCTTTCTCCCAAGGTGTTTCGGCTGGTTTTCTTCCTAAGGTTGAAGATGAGTTCTGCATTTCCCATGTGTCCCTTTAGGTGTCCAAATGCTGAAGTTAGTGGAGCACTATTAAACATTTTAATGATTATTTATTTAGTTTCCAATTTTTGCACATTTGGCCACCACACTTTCTCTATTTAGATAATGTATCTCCTTTTAATTTTTCATGACATTTTCAAAGTGTAATATCATTTATTTTTAATGAAAATTTAGGTCAAAAGGCAACTTGGGATGTTAAATGACCACAATACCCCTATTCGGATTGCATTCCCGATTTTTCGGTAACACCGAGTTTTGTCGTTTTCTCGATTTCTCGTTTTTTCTTTGCACTAATTAATTAATTTTTCTTTGATATTTCTAATGATAATTTATACTTCAATAGATGTTTATTTAAGTCTTAAAAATATTTTTCAGGGTTCCCCGAGGTCCAGGGCTAGTCAACAATCCACGCCGTAACTTTCCAGTGCGGTCATCCATCGCTATGGTTCTCGGCTCGTTTAACTTGGTTACATTTCATTGCTATTATTTTTCCTTTGTTTTTCTTGTATTTTCTTTTTTTTGTATTTCATTATTTTATGTCTCCTCACTAATATCTAAGTGTAGTTCCAGGCATCCTAGTTGTCTGGATAGACACTATCATCGAAACTGTAGAACGCACTACCGAACATAGAGGTGTTACAAAAATGACTTCCTTTTTCAAAAAACAAAGTCATTTTCTAGACCTTGACAATCTTATTAAAATGTTAAAACACTTATAGATGCATAACATAAACATATACCATTAGTTTAACATTGTAACTAAATAATGGCAAACATTTTTTATAGAAAAAATTTTCTTAAAAACAATTTCTGTGTAAAATATTTTCCATATACAAGTTATTTTTGTGAAGTAAACAGAGCCAGTGACACTTTTTTTTTTGTATGTATTTTAGTGACACTTTAAACTTCATTTTGATATGTCAAATGTCTCAATTTTATTTTATTTTTTTTATCTATTAAGTATAAATTTCTCTAATCAATTAGTCCTATAAAATGCATGAGTAATAGTAAGTAAAAATTTATAACAAGGCAGACTTGACATGTAAAACAATTAAATTATAAAGTTAATTTAATTTAAGATTTTAAGCTTTTCTCTTTTCTATCGTTTCTTCCACACAAACCCCCTGCACTCTTTCTTTCATATTCTTATTCGATTTCATCCAAAGAACACATATTGACACCCCCCTCCTTTTTTTTTTCTTTCCTTCTTCTAAATAATACAATTCAACTAGTTTAATAATTATCAATTCCTATAACAAGATTAGGTTCTCCCAAACACCTCCATTACTCCATTATTTAGAATAGAAACCATAGTTATTTTTGCTAAGGAACTTAAAAAGTGCATTAATCCATTAACCATGGCTAGGCTTGAAATGGATGTTGAGCTCATGTAATACAAAACCACAAGAATGAGCGTTACAAAAAAGTGAAATTAGAATTCATATGGAAGATAAGAAAAAATAAAAAAGATTGGGAAAAATAATGTTACATGGAAATAGGTGTAATTGGATGTTTGTTTTGTTAGGAATTAATGGTATATAAATGCAACGAAAAGTAAATTTAAAATTATTAATTCCTATTAGGGTCACTTTTAAACAATTATAGTGCAAAGATAATAAATAAGATTTTTGTACTTTTAGATCAAATATATGAGATATGTATATTCTACAACAAATAAATTGGTTGGGTTGTAACAAACCATTAACCGTCCACATGTTCAGTCTTTAACAGTATCCACACAAACTGCAGTGTAAAAAATCTATCAAAATGATTTTAGGAGAGAGGGCAGAGAATATGAGAGATAGAGTGCTAGGTTTTTTTTTTTACTGAATCACAATATAGGCTACCTAGCACCTCTATTTATAGTGTGCCATTAATCCTAATCATATTAGGACTTTAATTAATTATTCAACCTATAAATCCTAATTAGATTAGGACTTGAATTTATTAGTCAATCCTTCAGTTGGCTATAGTGCACAAAATATTAACAAATAACAATCTCCCACTTGCACTAAAGCAAATCATCCATTGTCTTATATCAAGTCATACTTGATTTTATCCCCACTTTAATTTCTCACATGCAATTCTTATGTGTAAGACCCATTAGATTCTTAATATGTTGGCAACAAATATAATTGTAATTCTTAATTAGATTAAATTAATTAACTATTTAATTTTTTATTAATTCCATAATTGATCAATTATGTTTGTGATCAAGATTGAAACATAGCAATGTATTATAACCACCCAAATATTAAGAATGTTAAATATGGTTTGACTAACCTTTTAGTGGCCAATTTTTCAATTTAATTCAATCCCTTCATCTCAATGTTCCAATTTACTCAAAGATGTATAGAATGTATCTGCTATATCTAATTCATGTCTGCCCTTACAAAGTGATTAATTAACTGAATAAGATTTCAAATCTCTATTTGCAAATCTCATTCGACCTTGGCCATGGATTTAACAATCAACATTTGTCAAGAATATATAGAACATTATCCGTACTTTACCTAGGGTGATGAAGAGGATGTAGGCCAACTAGCTAGGAGAAAAAGCATAAGGACTACTCACTATGATCAAGAATGCTAATTCTAGTATGGAAGCTAGGTATGGTTTTTGAAAATCTAGTTCAATTTACAGTTGTTGTAGTAAATATGCCATTCATAGGGGTATGTCCTTGAAATTAAAACCTAAAGAGCCTAAAAGAGTTAGAGTAATATGCAAGGATAATTGTCCATGGTTGCTTTTTGCTAGTTTAGAGACACATTCTAACGACTTTATTATAAAATCCTATAATCCTATGCATAGGTGCTATAGGAAAAACAAGAATAGGTATAGCAAGGGTTTTTGCGGTCGCCTGGACGAAAGCTCTTCACTGAAGTGTGAAAAGTGAGGAGTCACCACTTTAATTTTGAGAGAAATTAAAGAAAACCATTCGCAAAAATAAATTAAAAGAAACCACTTCGAAAACAGAGATTCTAGGTTCGGGGTCCATATACAGGTGGAGAAGGTGTTAGGCACCCCACCTTGTCCCTCAATGAGGGTGAACAGATTTAGTGTCATGCACTTTCGTAAATTAAAAGAGTAATTAGGGGATTGGGATAGTGATGATGTTAATCCTTGTGCAAAAATAAGGAATATTTGATTTCTCACTTATCTTGGGTTGCCCAGGAACACAAGTTTGTGAGATGGCCCTTTAGTGAATAAGTGTTTGAGTGAAATTGTCTTGTGTATTGGGGTCATATCATTTAGTTTGAATTTTTTTAAGAGAGCTCGGGTAGGGAACTTCTCCCGATCTCTAGATATATTTTATTAAGAGTTTTGAGTGGGAGGTTTCGGATAAGAACTCTCCTCCGATCTCCCTGTTTTAATTTAGGCGAGAATCAAGTAAGAACTCTCCCCCAATCTCTTAGGGTGTTTGGTTTAAAATTTGATGAAGGATCTTGGATAAGAACTCTCCTCTGATCTCTGTGTTTTGTTTGAATGAGGATCAGGTAAGAACTCTCCCCCGACCTCTTAAAATATTCGACTTAAAGTTTTAATGAAGGATCTCGGATAAGAACTCTCCTCCGATCACCGTGTTTTGTTTGAATGAGGATCAGGTAAGAACTCTCCCCCGATCTCTCAAAGTGTTCAGCTTAAAGTTTTAATGAAGGATCTCGTATAAGAACTCTCCTTCGATCTCTGTATTTTGTTTGAATGAGGATCAGGTAAGAACTCTCCCCCGACCTCTTAAAGTGTTCGTGACATAAGATCAAACTTTTCATCGATCTCGTATATGACTACCTTGTCTGAACTCTTTGGCTGGCTACATCCGATCTCTCTCGGTTACTAATCTGGGGTCCAACCTTATTTCGGTTCCCGCTCTATTATGCTATTTCCTGGACTTGTTTAGTAGCCCGACCCCATAACTTTTCCTCAGATTCCCTTTTCATTCTTTGGTTATTTTATTTATTCAAAGAGACTTTCACGTTAAGATACTGCTACCAACATTTTACTAAATTGCCTACAAGTTACCCGTAACCAGAACGCCTATGTTCGAAGGAAGTAAAAACTAAGAACAAATAAATAACATGTCTTGATGAATAGAAAAAGTAAACTCAAGAGAATAACTATTGGCCTGAAGGATCTATGCGGGGATTTTTAGTATTACTGAGCTTAATGAAAATTTTAAGAATAAAAACAGAGAGAGTAAAACGCGAGCGTTCGGCAAGGTGACAGTCTAGATACTTACCTGTGTGAGGTCGAGGCTATCAAACTGACTCTGAAGATCACAAATATTATTGCATTGAAAGCTGGTGATATAAGGATCAATGCTTACTTCGAGCTTGCAAAAACCAGGTTAAAATGCAGTTGAACCGAAGCGACGAAAACCAGGTCAGAATGAGATCAAGCTAAAAGAATAATGTGTTGATGTTGGGGTGATGAAGACGTGACTGAACGAAAATGGTGTAGTAGAGTGATGAACAAACTGAAAATGAAGGATTTCAGGGTTCGAAAACTCTCTATCAATGGAGATACACCAGAAAACTAGTTTCTGAAGTTTCTCAATTTTCATGCAAGCTTAGAATGGCAAAGCAGCAAGACTGAATTAAATTTTAGAGCCTTTCTACTATAATCACCACCACCCTTTTTTATCCGTCACTTCTACAGTATTGTATGCAGGTATTTATAGGGAATGGGTGCTCCTAATGAAAGGTCAGGATCTCTCCTATGGAGATAGAAGGTCTGGATTTCAAAGGACATGATCTGATGTCTGAGAATTAAAGAGAATCAAAATGGATGGCTGGGATCCTATCCAAAATATCCGTCCTTTCTCTTCCTAATCCAACGGCTCAAAATCCTGCCTTACAAGATGGATCTGAGGGCTGGGAATAAAAGGCGCCGGACCTGTCATCTGTTTTTGATCTAAGGGCTTCGAGTTCATCCTTGCAAGTATAATCAATGGTGGGGATTGTGATGTACAGAACTGTCATAACTGTTTTTGGCGTCTATCAGCAATGCGGGCGATTCTGCAAATGAGCCGTGCGGTGAAGATTTGATCACGCCTGCCACTCTTTAACTACCTTAGCTCTGATTATGTAGAGAGTTATTGGAAGTCCTTTCATCCTCTTCATGCTTTCTGATCTCTTATTCCTTTCGATCTCTCTATTATGACCCTTTTTCGATCTCTCATATCGGGCTCCTCTCCCCGAACTTTCCCCTTCTAGAACTTTCTTCTTTACCCAACCTGCCTTAGTCAAAGCATTTAATTCTTCGGTTACCGATGCATCCGCTTCGGTTTCCGTATGTAATAAATGCTCAGGCCCTATATATATATGCCTTAGCGGGAAAACTCTTCCATATTTCATTTCTCCTCTTTCCATTTTCCATTTCTCCTGTTCTAGTTTCTCTGGTAACAATTCCAGCCATGGTGACCGCTTTTGATCTTTTTCCGACTGTTCTCTTTGCTCCTCGACTGAAATTCTATGATCCCGGTGATCGGAGAATCATGAGAACCAGATCTGATGACAGTGAGAGAACCGGACTAATTTACCAATCAAGATTGAAAATGTCGATCGTGTCGATCTCGAATCGGTCTACCGATATAATCGGTGAACTGATTTTGAGCGAGAGGACTGCTAATCTCCATCTTAATATTGGTGACCGCCTCTTGAAGTTCATTTGGCTCCTCACCACATCAGGCGTCCCGATCGCAGCTCGGTTCTGGTCGATGACATCAACGATGACTCCACTCGCCATCCTGAGAGTCATAGTCACTCCATTTAAGCTGCACATCTATCTAATGCCTATGGCTGGCTTTCTGATCAAACACATCTTTTGATTTTGCCACAAGACTAGGCTTTGACATAGGTCCTTACTAGATAGGATGTAGTGCTGATCTTTAGAGATCACCTAAATAATGTAATCTGACCTTTAAAGGTTTTTTCAATGATGTAATCCGATCTCTTAAGATCGTCCAAATGATGTAATCTGACCTTTTGGAAATGAAATAAAAAATTTTATTTGAAGGTCTTTATTTAATTATTGCATTGGTTAATCGTCCGATCTCTAATGTGCCTACCTGATCTGGTTCCTAACTAAATTATCCTTAGTCGATCTGTGACTCTGAATATTCACCCTAATCCAACGACCTTAGCTAGCCAATCTCCTTTTATTTTATTTATGGTGTTTCTAGAACCTTCCCGCTACATGTCAGGAAAGCGGGCGGATTCTGCTAACCGATGCGTCGCTTGGGACACTGTGAGCATTGAATGCTCAAATGGGTATAAATAGGGGGAGGGTCCATCAGTTGCTCCTCTATGTCATTTTCAGCACTCTACTAGCAACTTCAACCTTCTCTCATTTCTTCAAGTTTTTCCAGCACCGATCACACTCCAGTAAGGGTTTTAATCCTTCTCTTAGTTAAAACTTCTTTTATTTCGCTGAAAATGAGCGGCGCAGAGGGTCAGGGAGCCCGTCTTCTGTCCACGTTTTGTGGACCTCGAAAGAGGGCGACATAATCAGATCGGGTGGTCAAATCAGCACGGCCCTTATTCTGGTAATTGGTCCGACTGCCAGACTGAGGCGAGGGGGATCTTTAAGGAGAGACAACTTGCCCATTAATGAGTTGCCTTCGGTTCTGAGGGAAACCGATCTCTAATCTATAAGCCAGGAGTACAATCTACGGATCGACTCCTTTGAACTGATCAAATGCCATGGCGATCATCGGGCCGATCATTTCTTTGATGAGGGCAATCTCATCATGGTGTATGAAGAGCAACTGAAGGCTAGGCTTCGTTTTCCCTTGGACGAATTTTACAAGGCCGTCCTAAAATTTCACCATCTCTCGGTAGCCCAAGTACATCCGAACTCCTGGCGGACTCTAATAGCCTTCTGGGGCCTCTGCCGAGCTAAGGGACTGGAACCCACAACCAAAGTCTTTGCTGAGCTACATAGGCTCGCCCGCAGGAAGGATGATGAGTTCTGGTTCTTCCAAGCTAAGCCGCATTGTTCTCTCTTTACCGATCTCCCCTCTTCATTGAAGAATTGGAAGAATCGATTCTTCATTTTGAGAAGCAAAATTCGGAACAGCTTTGAGGGCATTCCACGGAGTTGGCAACATCTGGTCACTCCGATCCCAAAAAAGATTGTTCTAAATAAGGATGAAGATGCCATGGTGAAAGAGTTGAAGTCTCAGGTGTCCACCCAGAAGTTCTCTTGCTTTGACGTGGTGATGGCTGAACCGAAGTATTGGATGATGCGGCTAATCACCGATGGAGAATATGAGCTTCAGCTCTCTGACCTCGGCCCTGGTACCTTCTATATCTCTGATCTCTGAACCTTAGCAAACTCACTGACTTTTCTTTGTGCAGGTATGGCAGGCGATGATGCTTCAAAAGAGAGCTGAAAGCGAAAGAGGAAGGTCTCTAGGAAGGTATGAGAAATGAAGATTTCCGCAGCATCACAGATGCTAAGGCGAGATTCAGGAGAAGCGCCGGGAGACTCGTCCTGACCTTCGGAACAATCGGTTCCAGAAGTAGAGATAGTTCCTTCTCCCCCTAGACAAGAGGAACCACCACCACCACCTATTCCTTCTAGTGTGGAAGGTGGGCCTTCTTAACCTACTGTGAAGACCCTGTCTCGAGGTGCCCAGGTCCTTATTCATTCCTTAGAAAAGAACCGATCAGTTCGGGAGAATCCGGGCTTGGCTAAGGTTCTGGGAGCTTCCATCTGACTCCAGGAGGATTGGAACAGGCTGACCCTGAGTAGCATTGACAATCTCCTGGCCTAGACGATGAGTTTGAGCATAGAGAGCCCGGTGAACCAGCATATAATCAGCGAAAAGGCTTATCTTTTGAGGCAAGAAATTATAAAAGTGGTCCAGGACGCAGCTTCTGCCCAAGCCCAACTTTCATCCGCCCATGACTACATTGCTGAAATCGAAGGTCGGATGAAATCCTATGAGGATAAGTTGGCTGATCAGGCTCATGAACTTGGGGAAGCTCGGGCGCTCCGAACTACTGAGATTGCTTGCCTTACTAAAGAGATCAGAGCGAAAGAAAAGAGGCTGTGACGAGTGAAGCTGGTGCCTATGTGAATGCCCACAGTGATCTTCTGGCTGAGCTTAAGAGGCGTTACCCCAGGGAAGACTTCTCATGGATGGTGGATCTAGCTCCTCAAGACGAAGAGGAGAGCGAGGAGGAAACCGAGAGAGAGAGAGAGACTGAGCGAAATATCAATGTACCTAGAGAACAGGCTGGGGGTGACCCTCCAGCCGAATGACTTGTAACCTTTATTTTGATATGAAATGAAATCCCTTTTATTCAATTTCTTGATGAAATCGGAAAGTATCCAAATTGTACGAGTGCTTAATTGTTTGAACGTATTAGGACATCAAACTTAAAAGCGATGATTAATCTAATTATAAGAGGTTGGAAGAACATTGCAACCATGAGATCATCCTAAGCTGAGACCAAACATCGGATAGAACTTTAGAACATTAAAATTGGAAACTTGATTTGAACACTTAAGATCGGAAACACCATTAAGTCGGACTGAAACCTTAACTTTATTAAACGATTTTCCATAATATTTATAAAGGAGAGATCGGAAATAAGACTGGATGGCACGGAGACCTGATATTGGTTTGATCTCCTTTGATGAGAGATCGAAAATGAGATTGGATGGCATAGAGACCTGATATTGGTGTGATCTCCTTTGTTGAGAGATCGGAAATGAGATTGGATGGCATGGAGACCTGATATTGGTGTGATCTCCTTTGTTGAGAGATCGAAAAGTATTTGATTAGATGTGGGATTCATTTATTTCCAGATCAAGTTACTTGTAACCGAAGAATGTCAGTTAGAGGTTGATTTTTCAAAGTTCATTGACTTCGGTGATCGGCCAAAATATGGTGTCGACAATAGGTAGTATAATTCTAGTTAACACATTATAAGGTGAATCATAAGCCTTAATTGTTCAAACCACACATATTCAAACAAATGCTTCTGAATAGTTTAATGAAGGAGTAGTTTTTCAAATGCATATAGAGGTAGAGACACTAAGAGAGGTGATGCTACTCACCCCAAAAAGGGCTCAATTGAAGGAGACTAGCCCAAATGGGTGATCTACCCATCATTAAACAGCTAAAATGAGGGCTTGGACACATAGTCAAGGAACAGGGGACCTCCCTCACTCGGACAGAATTCTGAGATACTCGCATGATTGAGTTTGAATCCTAATCTAAAGATGAGTTCTAGACCAAAAAGAACACTATCAATAGATAGACAGAGATATTTGGAGATTAACCCCTATCATAACTCAACACTCCTAGTCCCAATGGGAGTCTAACTAATGCCTATATATATAGGGATTGAAAAGAACGCGAGATCTAATCTTTATTCTCTCAATTCTTCATTGTCATTCTTCAGTTTCCAATACTGACTTAGGTATCGGGATGGTGATCAACTAACCCACTCTGTGCTCTCTTGTTTTCCAAATCCATACCAATGGAGATTTCTGTGGCAACATCATTGGCGCTGAGTTTTAGGTGCTCAGTGCCATAATAACATATGGGGAAACCCCCTTCTCTTTAACTTATAGGGTAGAAGTAGTCATCCTAGGCGAGTTTCAAGTGCTCGGTGTAATAATAATAGAACCAAAATAAGCAGCTAATGTCAAAGACCTCAGATTCACCCTCAACCAACTAGAAAGTCTGAGAGACAAAGCTTTCATCCAGATGGCCAAATACAAAAAAAAATGGTTCGAATACAAAGTTAAAGGACATGCATTCATAGTGGGAGACCTAGTCCTCAAAAGAGCTGATATGGCCAAAGGAAAAACTGGACTTGATAAGCCATAGAAAAATTGGAAAGGCCTTTATCTTATCTCTAAAATCATCAGCCCTGGTGCTAATAAGCTCATTGAACTCAATGGAAAAATGATCCTAAGATCTTAGAATATTAGCAACTTCAAGAAATTCTATCAATAATTTCTCTTTTTTTATTAAACAAGGGCATCACTAGCCCATAGTTTTTCTTTTGTAATGTGGCAATTATAGCCTATGTGTCCTTATTTCAATAAAGAATCGTATATGGTTCCTTACAATATTGTTCTCAAAATTAACTAATGCATTCATTTGCATACCTGATGGGCTCAATTACTCGCCCGCCCATAAGGCATTTATCCACCTGCCAAATTTAACTAAGACATTCATCCGCCTGCTTAACGAGCTTGATTACTCACTCATCCATAAGAAATTTATTCGCCTACCAAAATTAACTAAGGTATTTGTGTAATGACCCAACTAGGGGCCATTATTAGCACTAGGGATTGGATTAGCTTAAGGTTGTTAGAACCCATAACAAGCCTAAAAAACTATTTAACATAAAACTCTTTTCATATTAACCAAAATTTAAGCAACTCATAACAATCACATTTTAACCTTTATATTGAAACATAATAAATATTCCTTTAAAAAGGTTCAGAATTTGAACCTTTTTCCAATCATTTAAAATAGTTAAAGTGTGACTCATACATTCATATATAGAATACAAGGAGTATGCTTAAAATTATGGTAACATCCATACATACTTAACTTAGACAAAACTTATTACAATTCCTTACAACCATGCATAATGTCTAACCATTAAAAATTTTACATGTCCAATCTAACAACATCAATCATACATAAGGAATTCTATGGCTACTCCTATTGCTAGCTCTCCTAGAAGACACCTTTATCCCTACAACTCTACATCTGGGGTTAGGGGAGTGGAGTAAGCTTCAAAGAGCTTAGTGACTAAACTAGCTAAACATATACTAATTGTATTATTCATTTCATACAAGTGCAATGTATCAATTATATGAGTTTTTCACATTATAAATATTTCACATAAGATGGACTTCGTGCCAGTGATTTCCCATATCCAATTTGCTCAGCTTATCTAGACTCCTTAGAACTTCTACTTAAATATATAACATATCCAATGCACCCGGATCATAAAGAAGCTCCTTAGGTCTTTTTCTCTCATATTAGTGAGCTAGGGGCTTTTTAGGCCTCTCCTGGTCTTACCACCTCATATCATGCATGATCATAACATGTAACATATCATATCCATATCATAGGGGAAATCAGTGGGTCCTCCAACATCCATTGGGCATGAATAGTAATTATGCACAAATACAGCATATTTGTGTTCTAGATAAATACATCCTAATAAGTAATGAAATGATACATGAGAATTATTATGATTTCAATTAAATAAGTTTTCATTTGTTAAGGTTAGTATTACTCACCTCTTGTAACCTATCAATCACCTGACACGAATGGTAGCTATCTTTTGATCCTTAGCTTCCCGAGTCCCTTAAGTCCAATATTATAAACATCAAACCCTAGAGAGTTATTCAGAGCTCAAAAACTCTATACATATGCTAAACATCTTATTTTAGGTCCCTTTAAATCATAAAAACAAGTTTTGGAGCCTTAGAATGAAAGGAAAATAAGGTTGGCAGAACAACTTCAACTGCCAAAGTATGGGAATTCGACTACTGAAGTCCTGTACCTTAAATGCCCTATTTGGGCAATAGCGGCTGTAGCTGTCAAAGTCCTAGACTTTAGTAGCCGAACCTGAAAATTGTTCACTGGTTTTTCAACCACCGCAAGTGCACAGTTCACTAACAAGTAATAAAGTGATGAGAAGAGTATCGTTCCCACAAGGACTGTATTGAGTACCAAACTATAGTGATTTTAATTATCTAGACGATCGAATTGTAGAGAAATAATAGTTATATCTAAATTAAAAGAAATAAAATCTAAATAAATAACTAAAATAAAATTCTAATGGACAAAGGGCATTCTAGAGCTAGGGGTTCACACTTCAATCCATTATAGAATCAATCTGATTCATTCAATAAATGGGAGATTATTATTTTGATGGAAATTAATCCTAAGTTATCTGAAGTCCTCTCTCAAGTCACTCATGGTGTATTTTAATTAACATAAACCCTACTTTCTTGGTGATTAAATTAATTAAAACCCGTTAAGATCTTTGATTAATTTTGGAACTCCACAAAGGTCATCAGCCTATCTCTAGGTCAGATTTCCTAGGTTCAAAATCCCGATTTTCTAACATTAACCTTCACCTTTCAGTCCTTCAATTAATTTCTGTAATCAATACTAAGTGGGTACCAACACATAGCATGCATTAAGATCATAAGAGATTGAATCAAAGAATAAAATAGCCAATGTATTAAATAAAATCAAATCAGATCCATAATGAAATTTAGTGCTACACCCTAACCCTAGAATAAAGAACCGACTCACCCATGGTGAGTTTTACAATCAAGTTTATAAAAAGATAAGGAGAAAACATGAGAAGAAAATAGAGTGAAAGAACCCAGAAAGAGAGTTGCAGCCTTAGACTTTTGGAACTTCAGCTGAAAATCTCTTCTAGCAATCTTGCAGATCTTGTTTCTCCCTAGCCTCCCTTGAAGTTGAGGTGCATCCTTGAATGTAAATTGGCTGTTGAATGTTAATTCTCCTCTAAATGTAAATTCTGCTCCTCCTTCAATTTTTGAGTTGTTATATTTATATCTGGTGTAAAAACCTTAATTTCAGAGTCCTAAAAGCATTAGAAGTCCATCCGGGTCGGGTTGGAATAAAGAAAAGTCGCATCAGAATTGTTGACAGGGTACTTTACACGGCCCGTGTAGTGTTACATGCCCCTGGCTCGTGTAACTTTCTGCCACTCTTATTTTTCAAGTTTTCTTTGTCCAGAAGGTTGCACGGGGTCCAGGAAGTTACACAGCCCGTATAATGTTTTTGGCACTGTATTCTTCACATTTTGACCTCCAAATCTCTTCCAAACTCGTCTTTGATTCTAGAATCACATAAAAACACCTGATAAAATATAAAAATCAATGAATTGAGTTGGATTAACATGTTTTCTAAAATAATAATGAAAGCATATAAAAATAAACATAAAAGGATACTAAATGCTAACAAAATGCAATGCATGTTAATCTTAAACGTCTATATAATTTGATGTAATCAAATACCCCTAAACTCAAACCTTTGTTTGTCCTTAAGCAAATTAAAACTTTATAAAAACTCATTGGGGTACTTAGAAACATAACAGAAAACTTAACTTGCACATAATTAGACACTTTTTAATCTTCATACCAATTCCCACTTTCAAGGCATAGGGACCTCAATAGTTGCCCGCTAGAATCTCACCCCTTTTATGGTGCTTCAACTAACTATTTCTCTATGCAAGGCCATTAATAGATCACAAATAACCTATTTTATCAGGATAGACTTGAGAAACACTTACTGCCCCAAATTTGCCTCTATTACGGATAATTGTGATGAAGTGACTGAATTCCAACTCCATAAGCATATCTCAATTTTCTATCTTCACTAATGTAGCATATACTTTTCCAAAGATCAAAAGGTCTTTAAAAGGGGTGTAATGAGGCTAAAGGGATAATGACTTGGTTGCCAATGAAAGGTTTTTAAGGAATGCAAATATGATGATAGCATGTATGTACAAAATACCAAGTATACTAAGTTTATTCTACTGATTTTGTATGGAGAAAAGGGGCTTTTGATTTTTTTATAGTGCCAAGCATGCTTCCGTGATACTTATCTTGGGAATTCTTCTCTCTCTCTCTCTCTCTCTCTCTCTCTTTTTTTGCTCTTTTTTTTTTGTCCCTGTTGTCCTCTCCCCCAAACTCATTGCTTTTACTGGGTTAGAGAGGCAAATTTTTCTTTGATTTCAATTGCACACTTGCACTTTTTCTTGAGTTCTATATCCTCTCTCCATTTTTTTTTGTTGCACTTAATATACTTTTTACTTATGCATTTAGTCTCCTCAAAATGGTAGGATAGGTGTTTAGGCTAAGGGCTAGGTAAATAATATGGGTAAGCAATAAATTCTAAGGGATAGATATAGGTTTCAAATTGGCTACAAGAGATATATATTTTAATTAAGGGTGGCTAAGGCTTAGTGAGGTTATATCAAAGAATGCCTTAATCATCTCTTCATCAAGAACATACTAGGATTTCGCCTTGATAGATCCAAGAGACATGTTCTAGAGCTGGTGAGGCATTTTTAGGTTTGCTTGCATTTCAAAAATTTTCTCCTAATTTTACAAGTTTAATGTGATAAGTTAATGACTACGAAGAGGTTTAACTAGTTTAACTCCACTTAGGTGATTAAGTTCTTCACAAATAACATATTGAAGCCTTTTTTCAAATTCAGTTACATTCATTCCTCTTTCCCAGAGAGTCCAATCATTAGCTCATCAAGGTTTTAGTTATAATTCTAAGTTAAAAGCTTTTTGAAAAAGTCCAAAATTTTCAAAATTTGCAAAAAGTTTTTGGATTTTTGACACACAAATATAATATAAACATAATAAGGTGATGAAATGCAATATATGAATGCAATGCATGAAATATACCCCCAAACTCAAATTTAACATTGTCCTCAATGTCATCAAGATATCATAAATAGGTCAAGAGCAACATCATAAATGTAATAACAAGGAAAAGCTAATGGATATAGAATACTCCCCCTTGAAGTGTGCCTTCCCTTGAAGATTTGTGAGTTTGATCTCCATTGCTCCTTTCAAGTGCTTCTTGAACCTATAAAGTGAACAAATATCGAAATCAAGTTTGGGAGGGTGATAAACAAAAGAAAAAAAAAATGCAAAGATTAAATTTAAAACTTGAGTTACCTTCCAAGAAGCCCTAATTTAAGGTCTTTAGCTTGATCCCTTTTAGAATTATTGATCAAAAAGCGATTTTCGGCCATAGTAGTTTTCATGTAACACCACATATGGGTTTTGATTTGTGGTACCCTCAAGATTGGCAAGATTTGGAATAAGATTGCACATAGCATGAACAACACATGGTTTAGAGTTATATGTTGGGGAAGAGGACTGTTTTAGCTCATGGGGGATGTATGATGGTGTAGGAGGTGTCCATGATAGAAAAGGGTCTTTTGGTGGTGTATGTGTAAGCATCATTAATGAACTCAGATTGATTGTCTCATTAATTTCTTCATTTACCACCTTCATCTCTAATTTGTCTTAATGTAAGCACTCTTCCAATGACCCACCAATAATAAAGGAGTTGTTTTCTTTAACTTTAGGTTCAATTTCTTCTTCAAGTAACTCCTGCTCTTGTGGGAACTCTACTAGTAAGTCATCTTC
Organism: Hevea brasiliensis; assembly: GCF_030052815.1. Classification (NCBI taxonomy): domain Eukaryota; kingdom Viridiplantae; phylum Streptophyta; class Magnoliopsida; order Malpighiales; family Euphorbiaceae; genus Hevea; species Hevea brasiliensis. The sequence continues at coordinate 31,540,369 of NC_079508.1, read as the reverse complement.
AAAGGAATTTTGTTCTTCAGGTTCAACTTCTTCTATAGGTTCAAATTCCAATAAAGCTTCTTCATTCTCGCAACTTTATTCATTTTTTTCCTCTTCATAGAGTGATAGCTCACTGTTCATCATAAGGTTGTCAAAATTTTCTAATGGAGCTATCGCCTTTTCAAGTCCCACTCTCTTCTCTAATTATAGCTCAAATGGTTGGTGTGGAATGTTAGGCTGATAAATATATGGGGGATATTGATGACTCCAACCCTGCAGTGAAGGATCCCAATACCAATAGTAATCAAAATCTGCCATGTCATTCAACAAGTGAATGGCATCCTCATGGTCTCTTTGAAGAACATGATCAGCAATAGCCCAAGCTCCATAATCAACCAAATTCCTTGTTGCTTCATTCAAACCATTGTAGAAATTGAGAGTGAGTTCATAATTTGAAAGTTATGATTAGCAAATTGCTCTACCAATTCATTAAATCTTCTCCAAGCATTATAAAATGGTTCATTGTGCTGTTGAATAAAACTTGTGAAGAATTGTTGATGAAACATCTCAATGTACTTCACAAGAAAAATAAGTAAAAATAAAATTAGATAAGAAATAAACTATAAAAGAAATAAAAATGTCCAGAGTAATCAAATCACTAATCATTCAATATCAAGCACTGGTCCCCGGCAATGGTGCAAAAAACTTGTTTGCTGGTTTTTCAACCACCGCAAGTGCACGGATCATTAACAAGTAATAAAGTAATGAGTAGAGTATCGTTCCCAAGAGGACCGTATTGAGTACCAAACTATAGTGATTTTAATTAGCTAGACGATCGAATTGTAGAGAAATAATAATTATATCTAAATTGAAAGAAATAAAATCTAAATAATTAACTAAAATAAAATTCTAATGGACAAAGGGCATTCTAGAGCTAGGGGTTAACACTTCAATCAATTATAGAATCAATCTGATTCATTCAATAATGAGAGATTATTACTTTGATGGAAATTAATCCTAAGTTATCTTAAGTCCTCTCTCAAGGCACTCAAGGTGTATTTTAATTAACATAAACCCTACTTTTGTGGTGATTAAATTAATTAAAATCCTTTAAGATCTTTAATTAATTTTGGAACTCCACAAAAGTCATCAGCCTATCTCTAGGTCATATTTCCTAGGTTCAAAATATCGATTTTCTAACATTAACCTTCACCTTTCAGTCCTTCAATTAATATATGTAATCAATACTAAGTGGGTACCAACACATAGCATACATTAAGATCATAAGAGATTGAATCAAAGAATAAAATACCCAATGTATTAAATAAAATCAAACCAGATCCATAATGAAATTTAGTGCTACATCCTAACCCTAGAATAAAGAACCTACTCACCCATGGTGAGTTTTACAATCAAGTTTATAAAAAGATAAAGAGAAAATATGAGAAGAAAATAGAGTGAAAGAACCCAAAAAGAGAGTTGCAGCCTTGGACTTTTGGAACTTCAGCTGAAAATCCCTTCTAGCAATCTTGCAGATCTTGTTTCTCCCTAGCCTCTTTGGAAGTTGAAGTGCATCCTTGAATGTAAATTCTGCTCCTCCTTCAATTTCTGACTTGTTATATTTATATCTAGTGTAAAAACCTTAATTTCAGAGTCCTAGAAGCATTAGAAGTCCATTCGGGTCGGGTTAGAATGAAGAAAAGTCGCATCAGAATTACTGACAGGGTACTTTACACGGCCCGTGTAGTGTTACACGCCCTTGCCCCGTGTAACTTTCTGCCACTCCTATTTTTCAAGTTTTCTTTGTCCAGAAGGTTGCACGGGGTCTAGGAAGTTGCACGGGGCACGATTCATGTAATGTTTTTGGCACTGTATTATTCACGTTTTGACCTCCAAATCTCTTCCTAACTCGTCTTTGATTGTAGAATCACATAAAAACACCTGATAAAATATAAAAATTAATGAATTGAGTTAGATTAACATGTTGTCTAAAATAATAATGAAAGCATATGAAAATAAACATAAAAAGATACTAAATGCTAACAAAATGCAATGCATGTTAACCTTAAATGTCTATATAATTTGATGCAATAAAAAATCTCTAGAGAAACTGTAGTTACTCCTGCTACCGAAATAATGGTTTTCAATAGCCGAACTTGAAAATTTCAGAATTTCTAAGTCAAAAATCTGCAGAAACCTCACTCCCAAAACAACAAAAACACATATCAAAGCTCTAAAACATGATCTAACCTTAAAAACACATATCTAGAACATCTATTAACTTAAAAAAACTACTAAAGCTATCACATGCATCCAATCTTACCATAAGAAGTCAAAAAAGTTCATCAAAAGCATCATTCAAACCTTAACAAGTGAGTAAACACTAAAATTTACATTATTCACTTTACCACATCTCAAACATTGAATTCCTCGCGTCAAAAACACTGTAACTTCATTCAAAAACTCCCTCAAGAAGACATACATTTGAAAATTTCACCAAAACTCCTCACATACACAAACTTTTCCTAAAATCAAATCTAATTTAAAACAACTCAAATTCTACATGCGATCCAAGCTGCTCACTCTTACCCATGTAAACATATTTAAAATCATATTAAAAAATCAATTAGAAAAAAGAAATACCTTTCTCCCTTGAAAATGAGATTGAGAGAGAGGGTAGAGAAAACTTCAACTATCTTTTAGATTGTTGAGTTTCTTAACAAAATCCAAGCATTCAAGCTCTCAAAACATTAAATAGCATAGAAAATTTCAAATCAACTTCGTTTGCATGCAACAGTATAAAAGAAAGAGAGAAAAACCAACTTTTTTAAAGAAATGAATTAAAATAGGCTATACATACCCCTACTATTGAGGGGACTTTTGGCTACTAAAAACAAGAGTCCATTATGTCCAAAAGGACATTTCAATAATAAAAAGGAGACTTCAGTTGTCAAAAGTCTAACTTTCAGCTGCCGAAGTTTCTTTTGCCCAAAAACACAACTTAAACTCTTTGCTTGGCCATAACAATAAAACATATTCATTCTTATACACATTTTTAACACATCATAGCTCACATACAGAACTTATCACTATTTCCTTTGTTCATGAAATCCTAAGTTTCATGAGAATTTTCCATCAATGACAGGAATTCTGACATCGAAAAGTGGTGGGTGTTACAATTCGTTCATCTACCTAACAGGCTCGCTTGCTCACCCACCCATAAGGTATTTATTTGCTTACCAAAATTAATTAAAGCCGTCACACCCTACCCCTCTGTAAGGCATAACATGATCCCGTAGTATACCTAATGAATTACCAACTTCGTCTACTGATAACCCATTAAATACACTACAAGGGATTTTAAAACTTTTCTTACTTCTTTATATAGTGGTGAGCACTATTTACAGGTGTTAAAAAACTTTTTGAACTGAAGTGAAACAGCTAACACATTTGGACTATTAATAATTTCTGTAAAAATTTTGGCAGAGTGCCATCTGTATTTTGGACAAAACAATTCTTCAAAAACCTGTAAAAAGCACTTCAATATTTTTCTCAATCTCAAACTCCAACATAATTCAACACAATATGTTTTTCAACTCAAATCCACAATAATTTTTCAAAGACTGAGATAAAAGAAATACAGTACAAATTTTTCAAGCCAAAATACTCATAATTTACTTTACAACTTCAATGTACAATTTTAATTTACAACTGCTCAAAACCAAGAACAATATATACATACAGTGAACATACATTACAGTACAAAATATGGTATACTCAATATACCCGATGATCTCTCAATGTAGTACTAGCAGCCTAGTCTGCTGTCGATCTGTCTACTGCGGCAATGAAAAGCTATCGCTGAGTAAAATTTATTCAGTGGTGCACAATAACAATTTGAAATGCGATATATAAATCTTTTATTGATAGTTCACAAATCAAATGATTCACAATTCCATTTCACGATTTACAAAATTCACCTAACACAAATTTGATCAAGTAATTGAATAATACCGTTTTGCAAATCAATAATACAATTCGATCAAATATCTGAATAATACCGTTTTGCAAATCAATAACACAATTCGATCAAATAACTGAATAATACAATGTTGCCAATCGATAACATAATTTAGGCCATGACATAATTTTTCCACACATGCCGTGTTGTACACCACGACAAGACACACTCGCCCCAATAATCGAAATCAATGAGGGAGGAAGCTAGCTGAATAATGAGCACTCATCCACACTCACCTCAGACTGGGAAGTCGATGAGGGAGGAACATAATCACACTCACCCTGCATGATAAGTCAAAGAGGGAGGAATATATCAATAGTGTCATGCCAAATGTGAATCAAAACAATTTCAAATCACAATATTTCATACAAACCATAAATCACATTTTATCTCAAAATTTCCATTTGCAAAGTTGGCAATACAATAAGTTCTAAATAATATTCCCAAAAACAAAGCAATCAAAAATTATTCATAACTCGTTTCTCCAAATAAATTTGCTAGTAAAAGCAGTGAATATAAAAGTATTGTGCACGGACACAATTTAAAACAATAACATACAAAATAATCATAATTTATTTTAGTTGAAAAATTCAGAAGAAATAGCTATTGTGCACAAACACAATTTAAAATAATAACATAGAAATAATCATAATTTATTTCAATTGAAAAATTCAAAAGAAATACTTATTATGCACAAACCTCTGATAACTGTCTCTTGGCTCGACTTGTTTCCTTCCCCTCGCTGAGTCTTTGCTAACTGAGAAACACAATTTGAAGTGTTTCAGTACTCATTTAAACTGTCTCTAACGATAATGCTTGATAATTAATTTACTGAATTCATTTATTCGCTTAGTCAACCTACTATGTCGACCCTTGGTACATTCTAGGTAATTTAGGTTTTAATGTCATTAATATGTCACATTCGATAGTCTTTTAGGGTTGGTACATGTTACCAAATTCATTTCCGTGTATAATGCATTTTCTTGCGATTTGCTGGATTCCGGGATACTAGTTTGACCTAGCCGGACGACCTAGTTCCCTCAGTTTTTGGGTTTTAGTCAAAACTACAAACTTGTAGATCTATGTCTTATTGCACGCGGGGCAAAATTTCAGGTCATTCCGAGTTATGTAGACCAAGTTATGGTCATTTTACTATTGCTGGTCAAATTGCACAAAAATTGGTCATTTTAGGTCACTTTAGGTCATTTTAGGTTCGGCCAGGTTTTGGACCCGAACTTGTGCAAGCTGTTTGACTTGCTTATGATCATTTCTGGGCTTTGGTGTCTTCATAAGACTTGTAGATATGGGTCTTAACTATTCATGGTTAAAATTTCAGGTCAATTGGACCTGTTTTGAGTGAGTTATGGCCTAAACACTAACTGCTGCCCAAATGGTCAGTTTTCAGGCCTCAATTGCACTTAATCCGGATTTGGTCATTTTTCAAGCTACCTTGCAAGCAGAATTTTGGTAAGCTTCCTTCATGAAAGTTGGCACATTTTGTGCCTAGTTTCACCTCCAATTGGTCTCATACCAATTGGAGCCACACAATTAAAGTTATAGGCCTAAAACTCAAACTGCCTTATTGAAATTCTTGCATACACATCAAGCATCACTTTTAACACTCACCAAACTTAACCTTCAAACCAATTCTGGTTGTACCACAACCTAAACATAATTTATAACATATTATAGGTCATTTTGGCAGCTTACAATTACATTCAATGTGCACCAACGAGTGCAGAATTTGTCCAACTCAATTTACAATAATTCAATCACCAATTCATGCCCATTTACATGCCGAACTTCACATCATCATACATGCACTCAGACTGTCATAACTCCTATCACAAATTAACATCATTATTCCATAAACTAAGCATGAATTCCAGCATTCCTCAAGAGTTAGCAAACTACCACAATGGTACACTTACATTCCATTACTTTCCAAGCTTTAAATCTCATTTTACATTTACATATACTAAGTATACATTACCCAAATAATTTCCTACACAATATACATTTAATCAATCATTTAATTCACCATTTACAAGCAAAAATAAACTGCCCTTAAAGAGTTTTCATGGCTGCCAAAAATAAACATCACCATTAGAACATCAAACTCCAAAATTCTTCTCACAATTCAAGTACCCATAACCTCCTTACTAACTTTAATGAAGCACTAACCAAAAACTCAAACTTACCACTTTGGAAACTCTTCAAAACCTCTCCAAAACTTGGTTTTCTTGCTGCCTATCTACTGCCCATGGTGTGCTGGTCAAGTTTAATGAAGAAACCTTAACCATTGGGAGCTTGGATCATGGACGCATGGAGGTTGGATCTTGGACGGCCATGGGAGAATTTGGGAGCTTTTTGGCTTGGCCATGGGAAAGTTTGAGGAAGAAGATGGCTGTGCAGAAGTTAGTGGAAGATGACAGGTTTTTAATTGATTTACAAGGTGTTAGTGGTCCACTAATGTAGAAATAACATTAGTTTAATCAAAGATTTTATTTTCCCACATTAAGCTTCCCATTTTTGCTATTTACATTAGGTACCACTAATTTAATTTTTCATGACATTTTCCAAATATAATATCATGTGTTTTCAATGGAAATTTAGGTCAAAAGACAACTCGGGGTGTCAAATGACCACAATGCCCCTGTTCGGGTTGCATTCCCGATTTTTCAAATAACAGGGTTTTGTCCGTTTTCGATTTTTCACTTTTCTTTGTACTAATTATTTAATTTTTATTTAATATTTCTAATGATATTTATACTTCAATAGGTGTCTCTTTAAGTCTTAAAAAATATTTTCCAGGGTTCCCCGGGGTCCAGGGCTAGTCAACGGTCCACGCCGTGACTTCCCGGTGCGGTCACCCATTGCTAGGGTTCTCGGCTCGCTTAACTTAGTTGCATTTCTTTACTATTATTTTTCCTTTATTTTTCTTGTATTTTCTTTTCTTGTATTTCATTATTTAATGTATCCTCACTCATATCGAAGTGTAGTTCTAGGCATTCTAGTGTCCAGGACAACAGTCACCGAACAGAACGCACTACCGAACATAGGGGTGTTACAATTCTCCCCCCCTAAAATAAATTTCGTCCGCGAAATTTTACCCAATAGCCATCTTACAATAGTCATACGTTTATTTTCTCCTTTCTATATGATCGTATAAACTTCTTTTTCTCGAATTTATATATAAGACTTTTAACAATCTAATACATTGTTTAATTTGTTTGTGTAACACCAATCTCCTCTTACTATTGTGCTATCTAATATTTCAGTTCATGTTCTTTCTTGAATGACCCTTGAGGTCATGTTAGAATGATTTATCTAGTCATTGGTCCTCTGACCATTCCAGTCAATAGTCTTCCTCAAATTCGTTACATTTTTTTTTTTTTATATCTGAACCAACTATTCAAATTTTTACTTCCATAACTCTTTTTATCTGTCAATATTCTATAACTTACTTCCCTTTTGTACTAAACTATAACCTCTCGATATTCTAACTTTTGAGTTTTAACTCCCTAAGTAGGATTTTCAAACTTATTTCTAACAATTAAATTCTGTCCTGGCATAACTATACCAAAACAGATGCCGTTGGTAACTATTCTCATCTTGGTGTATTATCGAGTAGCACGTAGCTCTATACAATAATCTCAAGTCAGTACTGTAATCTGCAGCTTACAGTACAAACATCAAGAACATTGCATAATTACTACGATACATCCCAATAGATTAAATTTTTCGATATTTTATCCTTTTCGAATTTACTGATATTCGAATCTTATTCTGATTAACATATCCATTAACAATTACTAACAGTAACATCCTTGCCCTCATCTAGAACAATTCTATTACTGCATCTTACTTTTACGTCCTCTTGCCTTACATTAAGTAGGCTCGCCAATTAGTTTTATAATTTATGGTGTGTTAGAAAATACTTTTCGCCGATAAACTCTTTCAAAACTAATTTCACTTATTATCACAATCCTTATCTTAAAGGACTAATCACTAAAGCATCAAAATTTATTCCCCTATAAAGGAATAATAATAGAATATATAGTTCTAATACTAACATAAAAGTATGCAAACTCCAGGTCAAACAATACATATATATATCTTAGTTACTATTTGAGAAAGTACCAGCAATAATATCAAAAGTCTAAGTCTCTTCTCTCTGCCGTATAGCGTATACTCCAGCTGGAGCATCACCCTGTTCGGTGATTCACGATTCGACTTCTAGGTGTACTACCCCTACCTCTACCTTTGCCTCTACTAACTGATGGTGAACTCTTTGGGGTAGAAACTTGGGTTGATCCCTTTGGTGTAGTAAATGATCCAGAACGACCTAGATTTACATAATCCCTAGCAAAATGGCCAGTCTCTCCACAGTTAAAACATGATCCTACGGCTCTATAACATACCCCACTATGTGGTTTACCACAAGTTTCACAAAATTGATCTGACAGTGCATTCCTGGGTTTCTATTGAGTTTCTGATCGGATCGAGGTGGTTTCTGTCCAGAAGATCTATCTCTACCGGACTTCTTACTATCTCTGTTGTATCCCTCAAAGTTTTTCCTCTTTCCAGTAAGACCACTAGAACTCTGTTCTACTGACTTTCCCTCTTTTTCTGTCTTCTCTGATTTCTTTTTCTCAGAAGCTGCTTCAGATTCAATTCTTTCTAATTCTAGTGCTTGAGAAATAAGTTCAGAGAAGTTGTTATGTTTGAATTCGACCACTTGTAATCTGATACGAGGCTTCAAGCCGGTTTCAAACCTCTTACATCTCTCCCTACTGGTAGAAAGTAGACTTACTGCATAATGGCTCAGGCAGAAAAATTCCCTTTCATATTCAGCCACCGATCTACTCCCCTGTTTCAGACTTAGTAACTCTTGGAGTTTCTGATCTACATAAGCATCAGGGACATATTTTTGTCTGAATTCCCTGAGAAAGTCACTCTAGGTTAGCATTGCAGGTTCTACCAAACTGTGGGGAATGGTTTTCCACCAGTCATTAGCATCCCCCTGTAGCAAAGATACTGAGTATTCAAAGCTGAGCTCCTGCATGCGATTTTCTTGAATACCCTATCCATCCTTTCTAACCAGCATTACGCCTCTAGAGGATCTCCTTGAACTCTGTAGCCCCATATTTCATCAATTTGTCATCTTGCCTTGCAGGCGTGGTTGTACCAATTGGGGCTTGAATAGGCACATTACCGACCATTTGTTGGAATATTGCGACCATCGAGTAGGGAATCTGCGATGCTGCGGTGGTGCTCTTGAACCACTGACATTATGTAGGGCTGGGGCATCCCCTTGCACCTCAGCCTCTATAGATTGATCGACTGAACGATCACCCTCTTCCATAGTCAATGCGAGGATCTTAGACCTCCTGAATAATTAATACAAGGAGATATCCTCCCGTTAGTGCATATTTATAATGTAATGTACTGTATGTATCAAACAATGATATTGAGCAGTTGTACTATGAAGAAAGAATATTCAAATAACATGTGAAAACAGAATTTAAAAACTTTGCTCTGATACCACTAAAACATGTCACACCCTACCCCTCTGTAAGGCATAACATAATCCCGTAGTATACCTAATGAATTACCAACTTCGTCTACTGATAACCCATTAAATACACTACAAGGGATTTTAAAACTTTTCTTACTTCTTTATATAGTGGCGAGTACTATTTACAGGTGTTAAAAAACTTTTTGAACTGAAGTGAAACAGCTAACACATTTGGACTATTAATAATTTCTGTAAAAATTTTAGCAGAGTGCGATCTGTATTTTGGACAAAACAATTCTTCAAAAACCTGTAAAAAGCACTTCAATATTTTTCTCAATCTCAAACTCCAACATAATTCAACACAATATGTTTTTCAACTCAAATCCACAATAATTTTTCAAAGACTGAGATAAAAGAAATACAGTACAAATTTTTCAAGCCAAAATACTCATAATTTACTTTACAACTTCAATGTACAATTTTAATTTACAACTGCTCAAAACCAAGAACAATATATACATACAGTGAACATACATTACAGTACAAAATATGGTATACTCAATATACCCGATGATCTCTCAATGTAGTACTAGCAGCCTAGTCTGCTGCCCTGTCAGTCTGTCTACCTGCGACAGCAATGAAAAGCTATCGCTGAGTAAAATTTATTCAGTGGTGCACAATAACAATTTGAAATGCGATATATAAATCTTTTATTGATAGTTCACAAATCAAATGATTCACAATTCCATTTCACGATTTACAAAATTCACCTAACACAAATTTGATCAAGTAATTGAATAATACCGTTTTGCAAATCAATAATACAATTCGATCAAATATCTGAATAATACCGTTTTGCAAATCAATAACACAATTCGATCAAATAACTGAATAATACAATGTTGCCAATCGATAACATAATTTAGGCCATGACATAATTTTTCCACACATGCCGTGTTGTACACCACGACAAGACACACTCGCCCCAATAATCGAAATCAATGAGGGAGGAAGCTAGCTGAATAATGAGCACTCATCCACACTCACCTCAGACTGGGAAGTCGATGAGGGAGGAACATAATCACACTCACCCCAGACTGATAAGTCAAAGAGGGAGGAATATATCAATAGTGTCATGCCAAATGTGAATCAAAACAATTTCAAATCACAATATTTCATACAAACCATAAATCACATTTTATCTCAAAATTTCCATTTGCAAAGTTGGCAATACAATAAGTTCTAAATAATATTCCCAAAAACAAAGCAATCAAAAATTATTCATAACTCATTTCTCCAAATAAATTTGCTAGTAAAAGCAGTGAATATAAAAGTATTGTGCATGGACACAATTTAAAACAATAACATACAAAATAATCATAATTTATTTTAGTTGAAAAATTCAGAAGAAATAGCTATTTACACAATTTAAAATAATAACATAGAAATAATCATAATTTATTTCAATTGAAAAATTCAAAAGAAATACTTATTATGCACAAACCTCTGATAACTGTCTCTTGGCTCTGACTCAGTGTTTCCTTCCCCTCCCTGAGTCTTTGCTAACTGAGAAACACAATTTGAAGTGTTTCAGTACTCATATAAACTGTCTCTAACGATAATGCTTGATAATTAATTTACTGAATTCATTTATTCGCTTAGTCAACCTACTATGTCGACCCTTGGTACATTATAGGTAATTTAGGTTTTAATGTCATTAATATGTCACATTCGATAGTCTTTTAGGGTTGGTACATGTTACCAAATTCATTTCCGTGTATACTGCATTTTCTTGCGATTTGCTGGATTCCGGGATACTAGTTTGACCTAGCCGGACGACCTAGTTCCCTCGGTTTTCGGGTTTTAGTCAAAACTACAAACTTGTAGATCTATGTTTTATTGCACACGGGGCAAAATTTCAGGTCATTCCGAGTTATGTAGACCAAGTTATGGTCATTTTACTATTGCTGGTCAAATTGCACAAAAATTGGTCATTTTAGGTCACTTTAGGTCATTTTAGGTTCGGCCAGGTTTTGGACCCGAACTTGTGCAAGCTGTTTGACTTGCTTATGATCATTTCTGGGCTTTGGTGTCTTCATAAGACTTGTAGATATGGGTCTTAACTATTCATGGTTAAAATTTCAGGTCAATTGGACCTGTTTTGAGTGAGTTATGGCCTAAACACTAACTGCTGCCCAAATGGTCAGTTTTCAGGCCTCAATTGCACTTAATCCGGATTTGGTCATTTTTCAAGCTACCTTGCAAGCAGAATTTTGGTAAGCTTCCTTCATGAAAGTTGGCACATTTTGTGCCTAGTTTCACCTCCAATTGGTCTCATACCAATTGGAGCCACACAATTAAAGTTATAGGCCTAAAACTCAAACTGCCTTATTGAAATTCTTGCATACACATCAAGCATCACTTTTAACACTCACCAAACTTAACCTTCAAACCAATTCTGGTTGTACCACAACCTAAACATAATTTATAACATATTATAGGTCATTTTGGCAGCTTACAATTACATTCAATGTGCACCAACGAGTGCAGAATTTGTCCAACTCAATTTACAATAATTCAATCACCAATTCATGGCCTTTTACATGCCGAACTTCACATCATCATACATGCACTCAAACTGTCATAACTCCTATCACAAATTAACATCATTATTCCATAAACTAAGCATGAATTCCAGCATTCCTCAAGAGTTAGCAAACTGCCACAATGGTACACTTACATTCCATTACTTTCCAAGCTTTAAATCTCATTTTACATTTACATATACTAAGTATACATTACCCAAATAATTTCCTACACAATATACATTTAATCAATCATTTGATTCACCATTTACAAGCAAAAATAAACTGCCCTTAAAGAGTTTTCATGGCTGCCAAAAATAAACATCACCATTAGAACATCAAACTCCAAAATTCTTCTCACAATTCAAGTACCCATAACCTCCTTACTAACTTTAATGAAGCACTAACCAAAAACTCAAACTTACCACTTTGGAAACTCTTCAAAACCTCTCCAAAACTTGGTTTTCTTGCTGCCTATCTACTGCCCATGGTGTGCTGGTCAAGTTTAATGAAGAAACCTTAACCATTGGGAGCTTGGATCATGGACGCATGGAGGTTGGATCTTGGACGGCCATGGGAGAATTTGGGAGCTTTTTGGCTTGGCCATGGGAAAGTTTGAGGAAGAAGATGGCTGTGCAGAAGTTAGTGGAAGATGACAGGTTTTTAATTGATTTACAAGGTGTTAGTGGTCCACTAATGTAGAAATAACATTAGTTTAATCAAAGATTTTATTTTCCCACATTAAACTTCCCATTTTTGCTATTTACATTAGGTACTACTAATTTAATTTTTCATGACATTTTCCAAATATAATATCATGTGTTTTCAATGGAAATTTAGGTCAAAAGACAACTCGGGGTGTCAAATGACCACAATGCCCCTGTTCGGGTTGCATTCCCGATTTTTCGGTAACACCGGGTTTTGTCCGTTTTTCGATTTTTCACTTTTCTTTGTACTAATTATTTAATTTTTATTTAATATTTCTAATGATATTTATACTTCAATAGGTGTCTCTTTAAGTCTTAAAAAATATTTTCCAGGGTTCCCCGGGGTCTAGGGCTAGTCAACGGTCCACGCCGTGACTTCCCGGTGCGGTCACCCATTGCTAGGGTTCTCGGCTCGCTTAACTTAGTTGCATTTCTTTACTATTATTTTTCCTTTATTTTTCTTGTATTTTCTTTTCTTGTATTTCATTATTTAATGTATCCTCACTCATATCGAAGTGTAGTTTTAGGCATTCTAGCTGTCTGGACAATACTGGTCATCGGAACAGTAGAACGCACTACCAAACATAGGGGTGTTACAAAAGCATTCATTTGCCTACCTAATGGGCTTGATTACTTGCCCACCCATAAGGCATTTTGCTGCCTGCCAAAATTAACTAAGGTGTTCATCCACTACCTAATGGGCTCGATTACTTGCTTGTCCATAAAGCATTTATTAGCATGCCAAAAATTAGCTAAGGCGTTCATCTACCTGCCTAATGAGATCAATTACTTGCTCACCCATAAGGTTTTTATCCGTCTATCAAAATTAACAAACGCGTTCATCCACTTACCTAATGGGCTCAATTACTCACCCGCCTATAAGGTGTTTATCTGCCTGCCAAAATTAACAAAGGCATTCATTCGCTTACCTAAAGGTCCCAATTACTCTCCCATCCATAAGGCTTTTATCTGCCTACCAAAATTAACAAACATGTTTGTCCACTTGCTAACAGGCTCGATTACTTGCCTGCCTATAAAGCATTTATCTGCCTACTAAAATTAACTAAGGTATTCATCCACTTGCCTAATGGGCTCAATACTCGCCTGCGCATGAGGCATTTATTTGCCTACCAAAATTAACTAAGACACTCATCCACTTGTTTAATGGGCTTGATTACTCACCTGCCCATAAGGCATTTATCCGCCTGCCAAAATTAAGGCGTTCATCTATCTACCTAATGGGTTCGATGACTCACCTGCCATAAGGTGTCTATCCACTTGCCTAAATTAACAAAGGCATTTATCTGCTTGCCTAATGGATTTGATCTCCCATCCATCCCATCAAGGACTTACATTTTCCTGATGAAGGCATTCCAAATGTTCAACTTATCAGCACGTGACTCTCCCAAAACAACAAAGGGCACTCGTTCGCCCATCTCAAACAAAAAGTCTTCCAAAATCACACCTAAAATGGCCCACTTAGACCAGTCACAAATTTTTCTTAGTGTGATTGGACATTGGTCCAGGAAAAAAGAGAGAGAGAGAGAGAGAGAGAGAGAAAGAGAGAGAGAGTTAGATAATCTTTATAAAAATAAAATATATACATAAAAAAGGAAGACAAAAGGGGGGCGATTGCCCTTACATGAAATTACTGGGCATTCTAAGTATCATCATCACCAACACCCTCATCATTATCATACTCATCAAGGCAAAATTAGCATCCTTGGGAAGCAAGTCCTTCACCTAGGTAAAAATCTTCACCAGGGTGCCTTTCAGAAAGACTGACCATAATGGCTGTTTGCAAATCCAAGTATATGCGTTCTCCAATTTGTCTAAGGCAACCTCTTTTTGCTCCTTCAATTGGGTGTTCAACTTTTTAACATCTTGAGCATGTGCAGCCCGAATAGATTTGAGCTTAGCTTCTAGCTCACCCTCTCACCCCTCCATAGTAGCTGTTGATTCTAATGGTTCACATCTTCCATTGCCAATTTAATGAAGTTATGCTCTCTATAACTCCCTTTCAATAGCTTGAACTTCTCCTGAACCATCTGGATGGTAGACAATGCTTCCAATTTATAGCTCTTCATTTTGAGAATGAGATCATTGTCATCCTCCAGATCAAAATAAAGTCGATCGTCTAAAAGAAATAACTTCTTGGCTAACTACCCATAAGTGAATAGTTGTCCTCAATGGTTTGAAACTTGGCCAAGTTAGCATCAAGACCTCGAGGGCATGGAGGAGTTAAAAAAAAAAAAAAGAGGTGAAGGCAGCACAAGGCTGTTAGGGTCATCACTACTAGGAATATTAATCGCTGATTCAGTAGTTTGAGGTGCATTAGTTGTACCAGATGACTAACCTTTGCCCCTCTCCTATAAAAAGGAATGGACCTCTTCTTACTTTTCTTTTATGGGAAACTCAAGCTGCTAATACTATCCTCTCTTCCTCGCTTAGTCCGACCATATCTATATGAAGAAAGGACAATTAGCAAGTTAACTAATTAGACAAGGTAAGTTCTTGAAATATACCCTATTATCTGGACTTTTATGGCTCATCCCCAGTAGGAACATCCTCATCTATAGGCCCCACTAGGGGTATCTCTCTATCCATAACACCTCAGTAGATCTCTACCTTTTAGGCAACTAGAGGGGCTAAAGGAAATACAACTCTCTCAGCCAAACTCTTTAGCTCAACAATAGCAACTTGTTCATGTTTAGACAGGCTGATCTCCCCTCTTTCTTAGCTTCACATTTAGCGACCAAGAGGAAGGGAAAATCCCCTTGCTAATTCCATCTCTTAGCCCCAGAATAAAAAACTTATTCTTCCAACTGTTCATGGATGAAGGAAGACCCTTGAAAAGATGAAATCCCTTCTTGTCTTGAAAAAATTGAAATCACGATCAGGGCAATCAAGTAGTTGGAAAAAGCTAGCAAAGATCCTCACCCACACTCAATGTTATTCTGATAGCATATGCCCCAAAAGGCTACTAACGTTCGCTAGTTGTTAAGTGCCAATTGGGTAATAAATATATTGTAAAACTCCAAACTTCAATATAAAAATGATCTAGAGGAAGGCATAGATCAACTTTGAATGTCTCTTCATATATCACAAAGAAATTGGGCCAAGTAATAGGATCGTGAGCCTAAAAATCCTCTCAGACTTGATAGAACAAATATTCATCCAACATGTTGTACTTCTACAACACTGAGTGAATAATGGAATTCTTCATTTATTAGTGCAATAGGGCCATTATCATCAGTCATCCTAGTTGACATCACCCTACTAGACCTGCTTGCCTTAGTTGGGCATCCGACCTCTTGCTCACCTTCCATCATAGGATTATTTTTTTTCTTGCCAGTTAGGGGAAGACTGTTTTTAGCCCCATCAGTCGCTCGCTCGGATGTACTCACAGTAACCTTAGGTTCAACATTTGGCCCATTGTCTAATGAGGTATGTGCATACACCCCTACTTGGCATTTCCTGAGAGCCTCGAGAAGAATTCGTAACTTGCAAAGAAAAGTATAAATACCTCAAAATATATCTGATGAAGGGATGGTGAGTACCTCTGGTAAAAATCCTAGTGTCTATGAAGAAAGAATAGAGAGCTCTCAAACTCAAACCTAAGGAGATAACGAAAATGAAAAGGTAAGGCCATCCCAAGCATATACAAGAAGACATTTAATGACCTCAGTTATCAAAAATGCACTTATGGAAGCCCGAAGAACAAGACTATTAGATTGCCTAAAATTTAAATAGCTCATTTGATAACATGATGACTCGTCTCTCAAGATGAGGTGGCAGTATCTCAGCCATTTATTTGAAATTATAGAATAACTAAACCTAAAATTTAGATAGGTAGGGGGACTTATGATGCTACTTGCCCCAAAAAGGGATCACTCAAATTGCATTCGCTTGAAGGATGCTCACCTAAATGGGTGATCTACCCATTACCCAATAGCTAAACTGGGTGCTCAGACACGTAGTCAAGGAACAGGGGACCTCCTTTGCCTGGGGAGGATTTTGAGATACTTGCATGACTGAGTTAGAATCATAATCCAAAGATGACTCCTATACCAATAAGGACTTTATTAACAGATAGACCAAGATATATAGAGATTAACCCCTATCACAACTTAACACTCTTAGTCTCAATGAAGTCTAACTAATGCTATATATATGGGGACTGATAAGTACGCAAGATCTAACCTTTATTCTCTCAATTCTTCATTCCTATTCTCCAATTCCACACTAACTTAGGCATCGGAGTGGTGGTCAACTAACCCACTTGGTGCTCTCTTGTTTTACAGATCCATACCTATAGAGATCCCTATGGCAACATCAAGGGGCAATCATAAGGGTATTGTAGGTAGAGGGACTTCAAGTACCGTTATTAGTAATCTAGGTTCAATTAGTGAAATTGATAGTATTGGAAGGGGATTTAATAAATTACTATGCAAAAGAGGTGGAGCTACTTTAAAGGGGAACTCATGATCTAACACTCAAAGTGCATTTGGGAGTGAGAGACTACTTATTTGTTCAGCTGAGGAAAATAATACGTAACAATATAAGAAAGGAAAATTTATTGATTATGGCTATTATGTTAATGTGGACCATTGGTTTTCAACTCACAAAGTGCAATGTGCTTAAAAATATAGTAATTTTATTTAAATTTATTCAAAATTAATGTATGTGATTTGTTTTTGTAGCCTGGATTTGCAAGCAATGGATTTTTAATGCCTCAAACTCAACAACAAGTAAAGAATGCATCTAAAGTGACTAGATATCTTAGTTTCAAAGCTAAAAGTGTGAGATGGAAAGGAAAGTCAACAATGACTTCACGCTTGTTGTAGCAAAGTAGAAATGAAAAAGTGATGACAATAAAGCTATTCGATAGCAATCACAGAATAATTCAACATCTGCAGTATGCAACCATAACCAAAATAATAACATTTTAGCACCATGAAGGAAATATCTTATCATGAATATGAAGGTGTGGAAGCGTGGTGGCATGCAAAATAAGCAATTTTAAATTTTAAACAACCTAAGTGTCATGCATCTCACGCAAACCAATTTTAACATATTAAGCATCAACATGCAATATTATTAAGTAGTCACAACCATTGTGACCCCAATTGATCTTCTAGCCCATTTTGGTGTTAGGAAAGAAAGGAAAAAGAAAACTCCTAAACTAAGTTTAGGGATTTTACCTGTGAGGCATAGAATCATAATAATTTCACTCTTGAACATATTAGAGGCCCTTAAGTGTTCACCCTCTAGTCTATTCACACAAACCAACATGATCACAAACTCCTAATGTAACATCCACCTAGTTTTTGATGCTAGAATTCTTACTTGGCATGGAGATTTTAGTGAAGCTTAAGGCTTTAAAGATGGGTGGATATAGTGGTAAGAGCCTTGAGTGTGTTTTATGTGCTATGATAAAGGGTTTAGAAGGTTGGCACTTGATGTTTTAGAGTTAAAAGATAAAAAGGGGACAAAAGGACTTTCGAATGTCCAAAGTCACTCTTTTGACTACTGAAGTCCCTTTTTAGACCAAGGGCATAAAAAGGCAAGGACAGATGAAATGGAGAGTAAGGCTCACCATTTTCCTCTATCTTGGTAAGTTTAAACCTTAAACTTTTGTTTTCTTTTCTCTTTTATTCATATAATTAAATTTTGATCATATAAACATCTCTCTGTCATGGAAATGACTTAAGAAGGTGTGAGAGGTGTTGGAAATTAAAGTTCAAAGTCAAGAATTCTTTTTGCCCTTATTTCTTTTGACTAAAAAGTTCAGCTATAAGAGGTATATTTTTCTTGTGTTTTATGGGTCAAAATTTTTCTATTGATTTTTTCTTTAGGTATTACATTCAAAAGTGATCCTGTTTCTTCTTTCCAAAATTTTATGGGTATTCTTATGCTATGGCTCAAATTGATGTATAGATGGGGAGACTTAAACTCGCATGTAGTGTTTTAACTAAAATTTTTTAAATTTTGATTTGGCTATCAGAGAAAGTTTTTAATTCTTAAGTGGTGTTATTAACATTGTGCTTTTCTTTCTTAAAAATTCTTATGGGTTTTAATAAATTTATGATGTATGTTGTAATTTAAAGTTTCTTAGGGTTATTGGATTATGTACAAGTGTGATTGTTATGTTGGATCAATATTTTGGAGTTGTGAAAAGACAGTTTGCATATGTTTAGCACTTTTGACTGCTGTAAGTTAGAGTTCAGGAATCTGGAAATTCCCAGGTTTAGCAGTCAAAGTGGCTATTGTTTCTCAGGACTTTTTATGTTGTAAACTCTGGTAGCTGAAGTTGGTTCTACCTACATGTTTTCCCATTTTGTTTTAAGCTCCAAAAATTTTTATGGACTAAAATGACCTAGAGTGATAGTAGGATGTATGTATAGACTTGTAAAGGTTTGCATAACTCACTTGGTTCATCTTTTATAGGATTGGATGTGAAAGATCTGAGAGACCCCAATTGAAAAGATGAACTATGGCTTGTGTTTGTTTTGTGATAAGCTACAAGAGGTGAGTAAAACTAACCCTACTAAACAATAATGACTTTAATTATTTGTAAACGAAACTATGAGCCCTTTCATGCATAATCTCATATTATTTTAGGGTGTATGTATCTAGAAATGTTGCATTAATGCAAAATTTCTTATCGATGTATCAATCGATATTGGATGACCCAATGATTTCCTGCACTATGGATATAGATATGGTATATTCATGCATGATATGATATGATTAAGTTTAGGTGAGGCCTAGTATGCTTTTGGCACACTGATATGTAAAAAGGAAGTCCTGAGGAGTTTCTTTAGGAGCCGAGCATATTGGAAAATGATATGTAATGGGAGGGAGTCTTAAGAAGTATCTTTATGAGCTAAGCAATTAGTTTAGGGAAATTTTTGGTGATAATTTTATCTTATGTGAATTGTTTGTGTATTGAAAATCCATATGCCTTTTGCATTCCATTTGTATGAAATTAATGACAATGAGGATTATATTAACTATTAGTTTTCTCACTAAGCTTTCCCAAACTTACCCCTTTTTCCCTAACCCTAGGTGAAGAGCAGTAGGACTATAGATAAAAGTAAAGAGGGTAGCAAGCTGAAAAGTTTTGGCAAACTAAATATGTGTGTTGAGATTTAGTTTGTTGGACATGTATAACTAAAGGTTTAATTTATCGTGCTGGGCTTTAGTTTTCCAGTAAGCTATGCCGTATGCAACACTATATAACCTTTATGTTTTTGTGAACTTTAAGATAATCTTTTGCGTATTATGTCATGAATGAATGAACTAGACTTTAGCATTCATGAGTTGATGTTAAGGCTCAAATTTGGAGCCACTTTTAAATGAAATGTTTTATGCCAAAGAGTGAATGCTAAAGTGTAGTATTGGCAGAGTTGCTTTAAGTTATGTATCTATATGTAAAAGTAATGTTTTTAATAGGCCTTTAGGCTTGCTATAGGTTTTGACAGCCTTAAGTTGAACCATTCTATAGTGCCGGTGGTAGTACAAGCTAGGTCATTACAAAAAACCTTTGAGCTGAACCACTTCCAAAATCTTTCTCTTTAATTGACCATTAGAGCAAAAGGATATGGCTAATTCAACATTTGGGATAATAAAGGGATTTTGTGTATGGCAAATGTAGAGAAACATTTTGTCTACACATAAACTTAAGGGTGACTACTTCTAATTTCGCTTAAGTTTATGAGAAGAAAATGAGAAGAATAAGAATGGTGGAAGCTTGGGTTGAGAGAAAAAGAACCTTTTTCTTCTTCTTCCTCCTTTTGTAGGAAGAGTACAGAATGAGCACTAACTCTCCAAAGCTTCTTCAGGAAGCTTTTATAAAGCTTGGATGAGATGGAACCATTTGTCTTCATCTTAAAAGATCATGGCTATATGTTTTTTTTTTTTTCCCTTAAAGAAACATGTGTGCAAACCATCTACCAAGCCATTTTAGCCACTTAATGTAACACCCCTCACCTGTCTACAGTGTAGTCAAGCAAGGTGTGCTACATTCAGTGCCGGAGCACCCTATCTCATCTTGTCTTACACCGTATTAATTTAAATTCCATTTTGTTTATATTATTCCGTGTGTGGGAATTTTTTTATTTACATTTTATTTTTGTGGAGACCCAGACAAAGTCTCCTCTGTTTTTATTAGTGTATGGCGGGTTTCATTATTTACCTGTTAAAAATAATTTATATCCATTTCATTTTCCATAAACCATGTCATATCATCATAATACTCATAATCATTTCAAGTAAATAAAATACTTCATTTCATTCATATAAATCAAGTACAATGTTTACAATGTTATTTGCAATCACAAAATAAACTACATCGTTTACTTATGTATAATAGACAAAATACAAAATCTAAACATGCATATAGGCCCTACCCAAAATAACATTCTAAGGTGACAACCACTCTGTAGTAGTCTGATCAGAATCCTATCTAGCACTACCGCTACTGATGCTACTACTACTCTCTAGTACCTACGCGATGGAAAAACCAACTCGCTAAGCATAACGCTTAGTGTAACACCCTCCCTGTAGCAACTCCGTACATTCTACTGTTTCGATGACCAGTGTCAGTTCGGATAGTTAGAACGTCCAAAAAAATATTTAAACTAAAGTGAGGAACCATAATTAACTCAAATATTAACAAGAAAAATTTAGGAAAAATTTTAGAAATAAAATACAACCAAGTTAAATGAGTCAGTGCCTTAGCGATGGGTAACCTAGTGGAAAGTTGCGGTTCTTACAACTAGGAGCCCTAGACCCGAGGATAAATTCATAAAAAAATTTTTGAGACTCCAGAGAAGAGTCATTGAGGGTTCTATGGCATTAGAATGCTAAGAAAATGCTTAGAAAAAATTTTCAATTAGTACAGACAATTTCGGCCTATTAAGCCAAACGGAGGGCATTTTGGTCATTTCACCTTCAGAGTGATTTTTGGCCGACTTATCCAGTTAATTAAATAATTATTATGACATAAAATGTGAATAAATATTGCTAAAAATTAAATTGAAAATAGTAGAGAAGAGAAGAGAAGAAAATAAAAGAAAATGCTAATTATGACATCATATGATGTCATTAAACACTTACCCACCAATCCCCATTAGATAACCCCTTAATTAACTAATAAAACAGGATAAATGAGACTAAAAATGGGAAAAGCAATCTGCTCCTTTCTTCCTCAACATTTCAGCCGCAACCCATTTTCCTTTCCACCTAAACCTCCATGAAAGCTCCACCAAAGCTTCATAACTCACCAAATCTCACCCCAAAACCCTAAATACCCTTCACAAAAATTAACCCCCACATCAAGAGAAAGGTTTTGATTATCATAAAGTAAAGAAATTCCAAGGTTTATACAAGCCAATAAAGAGACCAAAGAGGTTAGTGCATGTTAATTACTTAATCTTGTTTATTTCTTAAAATTTAGTTTGAATATGAATAAATAATTAAGAAATTGAGATAAATCATGTGTGAAATTGAGAATGGAATTTTGACCAGCTTTATGGGAGTGGTAGTTGATGGTTTTGATGGATTTAAAATGGCTTAGAAATGGTGTTGATGTGTAGACATAAATTTGAAATGGATTAGTATGCCTAATTGACATGTGTTGTGTGAACCTTGAATTGGAGCTAGGGTTTGGAGACAAAAACTTGGATCTTGTTCATGTGTTGGTGAATAAAAGTTTAAATGGTCAATTAGTGACTATTTGGCTGTGTATGATGAAGAATTGAAGCGAGTTGAGGCTTGGCATTTGTGTATGGGTGAGCTGCCTTGGTTGACCTGCAGGACTGAGCATGAGTCCGGCAGGTTTGGGTAGTTATAAATGGAGTTGTAGAGGTTCAATTGGTGCAAGGCTAATTGGACATGAAACTAGACACATAATGGCACAACTTTGGTATAGAAACCTTGCCCAGAAAACCAAACTAAGTTGACCTAAAAATTGCCCTAATCCGGGTGACCTGCATTTTGCCTGGGCAAAATGACCAAATGAACAGTGTTTATTCATTTGGTCATAACTCAGTGTAGAAAGGTCCAATTTACCTGAAATTTTACCAGAAGAAATCTAAGACATAGACCTACAACTTTTATGAAGAATACAAATCCAAATTCTGACCATAACCTAGTCAAATTGCCAACCAAATTTAGGTTAACAAATCTGGCAGAACCACTTTTACCCAGAATTTTGGATTCTGTCCAATCCGGCCAGTTATGGTGTTTAGGCCATAAATTGAGCTACAAAACTCCAAATAGAGTGATTCAAAAAAGAAATGTAACCAGACAAAATAAGGAACAACTTTCATGAAGATAACTTTGCCAAATTCCTACTGTAAAAATGACCAATGGAACAGTAAATATGAGGCTTGAAATCTGAAAATTTTGAATAACTAATACTAAGCTTAGAAATGGTATTGGCAACCAATACCAACAACTTTAGAATGCAAAATGTGGTATGTTGGGAGTATTAGAACCAATGTACCTATTGCCTATGCAAAAATCAATATTTTAGTTGACTAATGAAATGAATAGTAACACCTAAACTTAAATTTCAAGAATTGTAAAGTTTAAAAGTGTAACATGCCCTAGTACACCTAGCAAGATTGGTTTGGATAGGTTGGCATGCCAATAGGGTTCAGTTAGCAATACTGCATATGGCATTATGCC
Source organism: Hevea brasiliensis (assembly GCF_030052815.1). Lineage (NCBI taxonomy): Eukaryota > Viridiplantae > Streptophyta > Magnoliopsida > Malpighiales > Euphorbiaceae > Hevea > Hevea brasiliensis. The sequence continues at coordinate 31,516,858 of NC_079508.1, read as the reverse complement.
ATTCTGTGATTTTATGGCTTTTAGCCATTTTGACATTGTGATGATACTTGGCCTTGTGCCTAATATTCATTACAGCTCATTAACTGTTCTGTTGCACACCGGGAGACACATATGTGACCGATGGTGTGACGGCCCGAGGTACTTCATTCCCAGTGCCAGTTTACCCGTTTGTCCAGTCCAGTCATCCAGTATAGGTTACTTGGGCAACCAAAAATGAAAGTTAATAAATTTAATGAAATAATGAATATAACAAGTACCAAATAAATAAGACTACCAATAATTATAAAAAATTTGTATGCATGAGACATCAATACACTCACTGCATATTTATTTTTTTTATTAGCTCTTTTTAAAGCATTATTGGCACTGTAACACCCCTCACCCGTCTACAGTATAGCCGAGCAAGGCGTGCTACACAGCGTGCCGGAACACCTAGTCTGTGATTATTTCATTTCTTGAACTCAATTTGATTTTAAGAAGTCTTTTATGTAATATTCATATCATGCTGATACTATTGTCATACTTTGATAAAATCAGTATTTCAAGATTGGTAATAAAAATTTGGCAAGGTGCCGTCTATATTTAGGACAAACTGTCCTTCCAAACCTGTTGAAAACAGTTTAATATGATGATATCAAAATTTCAAATATTTCACGGTCTCTATTTCTCAGTAAAGTTAATAGACTTTTATAGTCATTAAACAGTTCCATAATACAGTCTATAATAATTTAAATATATACAGAAAATCTCCATGTTATTTAATATGTACAAAATATTACAAACTTTAGAGCTTTCATAACATTACAAAATACAGGGCCGAATTTCAAATATACAACCAAAGTACAAAATACAAGATATCCTAAGTCCTACCATGTATGTAATGCAGTGCAGATGACTCTGGACTCCTGTGCAGATCTTATGTCTCACCCGGTCGTAGGTCTGCTGGGCTCCCCAGCTGTATCTCCAATACCTTACAAAAGCAACGCGCTAAGCAATTTTGCTTAGTGGTGCCAAATATAAAGAAATATACACTAAAATAAAGTAAATAAAGTGTTTACAAATTTTTGGTGGTGCTGTATGTCAGTAGACTGGATTTAGGTATTTGAATTTAATAGTACTTGAATTACTGCCTGTGTAGCCTATATACTGACCAGACTGGATAAATGGATATACTAGCACTGGGTACCTAGTACCTCGGGCCGTCACACCATCGGTCACAAAGTGTCTCTCGGTGTGCAAATAGCATGGCTAAAAAGCCATATAGTCAATCTGGCGATAAGCCAAAAATAAATACACAATATGTATAGCCGTAGGCTATTAAAGTCACAGTGCGGCATAATAAGCCGTAAAAATACAGTATGGCATAAAGCCATTTACAGAACAGTTGTCAGAATCCTATTGGCATGCCAACCTATCCATACTAGTCAACTAGGCAAACTAGGACACATTATTAATTAATTGTTTAATTCTTCAATTTTTGGAGTTTACTAACTATTATATAATTCACAAGTCAATGCATATATTGACCTTTTTAGGTAATATGGATAAGTTGTTTCTAGCATCAATATGTCACAATTTATATCTCAATATGCTGCCAATATAGTGCAATTTACCATTTTTACAAGTTGGCATTCATTGCCAAAATGCTTCAAGCATCATTGTATGCAAAATGTCAAATTCTCAATTTTTGTGTGCTAGATTGGTCTAGCTTAAAGTCCTATTTCCCTTGGTTTTTAGCTTCTGGTCAAAGAAGCAAAATTGTAGCTCTATGTCTTATTACATGCGGGGCAAAATTTTAGGTAATTCTGAGTTGTATAGACCAAGATATGGTCAATTTACTAAAGCTGGACAGATTGCACCTTTAGTGCAAAATTTGGTCAATTTTAGGTCAATTTTGGTTCGGCAATTTTTGTACCCAAATTGTGCAAGCCATTTGACTTGGTTCTGGCCATTTCTGGGCTTTGGTGTCTTCATAAGAATTGTAGATCTATGTCTAAACTAACCATGGTAAAAATTGCAGGTCAATTGGACCTGTTTTGAGTGAGTTATTGTCATCCCAAGTACTACTGTTCATATGGTCAAAAATCTGAGTTGCAAGGTTGCTAATCCAGATTTGGTCATTTTTAAGGTCAGTTTCTAGGCAGAATTTTGGCAACATGTCTGCATGAAAGTTGGCCTATTTGGTGTCTAGTTTCACCCCCCCCATTGGCCTCATACCAATTGAGTTCATAGTTTGGCACTTATGGCCTAATTTAGGTACTGCCTTCAATACACAACCTGCACAAAGCACATACACTTCTAATTTGGTATTCCTTCTCCTCCTCATTACTTCAATATTCAATCAATAACACTTCCATATCTATATTGTACACAATTCCAGCAACACTTTTGGGCAGAATATTGAAGTGCTCAATGCACACAATTCACCATTAAGTTCAACACTCATTTCCACCAAAATTCAACATATCTCAATATCAATATTACACATACACTTCAACATAATCATACTTCAATGTAACTTACACTTGCTGCCCACAATTTAACATTAGCATATATCATTAATAACTACATATTCACACACAAATTCATGCTATTAGGGGCTGCCAAACATGGCAGTTTGCTCAAGGCATCAAAGTTCCATTTCACACCCTTAATTCAAACACTACATGCACATACTTAGATACAAACTTACTACAACTTTCATGTGAATTAATTAACCTTCATTTCCATTCATTAGAAGTAAAAATAACTCAAGCTCAACAAAGGTTCATGGTTGCAAAAATGACAAGTCCATTTTCTCACTATTTTTTTTTTCTCTCTCACCAAAATACTCACCTCACCTCTACACACAAGGTTTACTAAAAAGGGAGAGAGATTTTGGACACCACTTTGAGCTTTTTTTCAACTTCACCAAATTTTGTTTTTTTTTGTTTTTTATCTTCCCAAAGGTGAGTAGGCAAGCTTAATGATGAAGTAAAAAGGAGGAAAAAGGGGGGGCTTGATCATGCATGCATGGTGGAGGAGTTTGGCCATGGAGGGATTCATGGGGTTCAAAATTCAAAAAAGAAGATGAAGATGATATTGAGTGCAATCTGTGCTCCCAAAGCATATTTTAGTGTCCCAATATTCAAGTGATTGGAGCACTAAGCTCATTTTAATATTTAATTAGTTAAAGTTTCCTTATTTGCTCATTTTGCACCATTCTTTTACTATTTACATATTGTATCCCATTTTAATTTTTTTCATGACATTTCCTAAGTGCAATATCATTTATTCTTAATGGACATTGAGGTCAAAAGGCAACACTAGGTGTCAAATGACCAAAATACCCCACTTCGGGTTATATTCCCGATTTTTCGGTAACACCGATTTTTGTCTGTTTCTCGATTTTTCATTTTTCTTTGTACTAATTTTTCTTTGATATTTCTAGTGTCAATTACATTTCAATAAACCTTTATTTATGTCTTAAAATTAGATTCAGAGGGTTTCCCGCGGTCTTGGGGTCAGCAACGGCCTTCCCAGTGCGGTCACCCATCGCTGCGGTGCCTGCTCATTTAACTTAGCTTCATTTTCTCTCTTTCATTTTTGTTTGATTTTTCTTGTATTTTCTTTTTGTTTATTTCATCATTATTTGTCTGTTCACCATCATCGAAGTGTAGTTCCAGACATCCTGACTTGCCTGGACTATTATTTGACCACTGGAGCAACAAAACGTACAGAACACGTGCAATGGGGATGTTACAACTCTTCCCCTCTAAATAAAAATTTCGTCCTCGAGATTTACCTGATGTGAAGAGCTGAGGGAACTTTTGTCTCATTGTCTCCTCGCTCTCCCATGTTGCCTCTTCCGTGTTGTGGTGTCTCCATAGGATTTTCACTAGTGGAATTGTCTTATTTCTGAGCTCTTTTACCTCTCGTGCCAAGATTTTAATTGGTTTTTCTTCATATGTCAGGTCAGGTCGTACCACAATTTCTTCTGCTGAGATGACATGTGAAGGATCTGATCTGTATCTTCTGAGCATCGAGACATGGAATACATTATGTATCTTGTCCAGCTCAGGTGGTAAGGCTAATCAGAGCTCTTTGGTCCCACACGTTCAATAACTTCATATGGGCCAATAAACCTAGGGCTTAATTTTCCCTTTTTCCCGAATCTCAACACTTTCTTCCACGGTGATACTCTGAGAAATACTTTCTTGCCAACTTCATACTCAATGTCCTTTCTTTTCAAGTCAGCATAAGATTTCTGTCGGTCTGAGGCAACTTTCAAATTGGCCTTTATCAGTTTCACCTTTTCCTCTGTCTGTTTTATCAAGTCTGGCCCCACTAGCTTATCTTCACCCAATTCAGTCCAACATACAGGTGTTCTGCATTTTCTCCCATACAGTGCTTCATAGGGTGCCATTTGTATGCTAGCTTGATAGCTATTATTATATGCAAATTCTGCCAGTGGAAGGTATATATCCCAACTTCCTTCAAACTCAATAACACAACTTCTCAGCATATCCTCAAGGACCTATCACATATGTTCGGTTATTATTATCATTATCAATTCAATTATTGTTTACAATAACTCAATGAGTTTTAAAATTTACCTGGATTATTCTTTCTGACTGTCCATCTGTCTGAGGATGGAAAGCCGTACTAAAATGTAGTTGTGTGCCCAAGGATTCTTGTAATTTCTTCCAAAATCTAGATGTAAACCTCGGGTCTCTATCAGATATAATGAAAAGTGGAATTCCACGTAGTCTAACTATCTCACTGATGTAGAATTCTGCTAGCTTTTTTAGTGAGTAGTCAGTTCTGACTGGCAGAAAATGTGCTGATTTGTTTAACCTATCCACAATCACCCATATTGCATCATGCTTCTTCTGAGTGAGAGGTAGACCACTGACAAAGTCCATAGTGACTCTGTCCCATTTCCATTTAGGTATGTTTATGGGCTGTAACAAACCTGATGGAACTTAATGTTCTGCTTTGACTTGCTAACATGTCAAGCATCTAGTTACATAGTCAACTATGTCCTTCTTCATACCTGGCCACCAGTATCGGAGTTTTAGGTCACGGTACATTTTTGTGCTTCCTGGGTGCATAGCGTACACACTGTTATGTGCTTCTCTCAGAATACTGGTTTTCAATTCTTTATCATCTGGAACACACACTCTTTCTTTATAGTACAGGCACCCATTTTCTTTCACTTCATATTCAGTTTCCTTCCCCTCAGTGATTTTGCCCATAACAGTCATTAATTTCTCATCTGTCTTTTGCCCATCCTGTATCTGTTGTAACAGATTCGGCTTCACTTGCAACTCAGCCAAAATAACTCAATCATGAGTTAAGGATAGTTGGGCATTCAGAGATCTTAATGCTACAATAGATTTTTTGCTTAAAGCATCAGCGACTACATTTGCCTTCCCAAGGTGGTAGTCAATCACACAATCATAATCTTTCAGGAATTCAATCCTTCGCCTCTGTCTCAAATTAAGTTCCTTCTGGGTTGGCAGATACTTCAGACTCTTATGGTCTGTGTATATGTAGCATTTTTCTCCATACAAGTAATGCCTCCATATCTTCAATGCGAAGATAATTGCTGCTAACTCTAAATCATGAGTAGGGTAATTCTTTTCATGTGGCCTTAACTGCCTGGAAGCATATGCGACCACTTTCCCTTCTTGCATGAGTACACACCCTAACCCATTGTGTGAGGCATCACTGTAGACTACAAAGTCTTTTCGGACATTAGTGTGCTGCTGGTGCCTCTGTCAACATAGCCTTGACCTCTCAAAGCGGCTTGACACTTGTCATTCCAGTCAAATTTCATATTCTTGTGTAGTAATTTGGTCATTGGAGCAGCTATTAGGGAAAATCCCTTTACAAATCTTTTATAATATCCAGCTAACCCCAAGAAACTTTTGATCTCAGTTGTATTTCTAGGAGGCTTCCATTCCATCACTGCTTCAATTTTCTCGGGATCCACTCTAATAGCTTCAGCTGATACTACATGTCCAAGGAATGCAATCTCATTCAACCAGAACTCACACTTGGACAATTTAGCATACAATTTCTTCTCTTTTAGAGTCTGCAGAACAATTCTCAAATGCTCATCATGTTCTGCTTTATCCTTGGAATACACCAGGATGTCATCAATGAAGACCACTACGAACCGATCTAAGTATGGATGGAAGATACGGTTCATAAGGTCCATGAATGCTGCTGGAGCGTTTGTTAACCCAAATGGCATCACCAGGAATTCATAATGCCCATACCGGGTTCTAAATGCAGTCTTAGGCACATCTGCATCCTTAACCCTTAGCTGATGATACCCTGATCTGAGATCAATCTTAGAAAACACACCGGCTCCCTTCAACTGATCAAACAGATCGTCAATTCTAGGCAATGGATACTTGTTCTTCACTGTTACTCTGTTTAACTGCCGGTAGTCAACACATAACCTCAGTGTCCCATCTTTCTTCTTTACAAATAGTACCGGAGCTCCCCAAGGTGACACACTGGGGCGTATGAACTCCTTGTCTAGTAATTCTTGCAGCTGGATTTTTAACTCTTTCAATTCAGCAGGTGCCATCCTATACGGAGCAATTGAAATTGGAGTTGTACCCGGCATAATCTCAATAACAAATTCAACTTCTCTTTCTAGTGGCAAACTAGGCAATTCCTCAGGAAATACCTCAGAGAAATCCCTTACTGTGGGTATGTCAGACAAGTCAAGTTTACCTTGCCTAGTGTCAACCACATGTGCCAGATAGGCTTCACAACCTTTTCTCAGCCATCTCCTTGCAACTGTAGCTGAGATGACATTGGATAAGAAATCTGTCCTTTCACCCACTACTATTATTTCTTCGTTCTCAGTAGTTTTCAGAGAGATTCTCTTCAATTTACAATCTACTATTGCCTGATGATGGGATAACCAGTCCATTCCCAAAATCACATCAAACTCATGGAAAGGCAATTCGATTAAGTCTGCTGAGAACTCTTTCCCTTGAATTTTCAATGGACAGCCCTTATACACCTTGTTTACTATCACACTGTGGCCTAGCGGATTTGTGACTAGGATATCTTGGTCACTTTCCTACTCTGGTATTCCCTTTTCTACGGGCAGCTTGATACAAATATATAAATGAGTAGATCCAGGATCCACTAATACATGCACAAAAGTATTATAAAGGAGGAACGTACCCTTGATAACATCTGGAGCATCCTGTTCCTCCTGTGCCCTTATAGCATAGGCTTTGGCTGGTTTTCTGCCTTCTACTCTCTCCACAAACTCTGACATAGGTTTCTGTAAAGTACTGGCTGCCTCAGCCTTACCCAGCCTTCTATCCCTTGGAGCTGGAGGGGCAGGCCTATCAGTTGATACCGGAGTGGATGTAACAGTTCTGCATGGACAATCTCGGACTAGGTGGTCTGTAGATCCACACCGTAAACAAGCACCTATCATCCTCCAACATTCACCCTTATGCCATTTTTGGCAATATGGGCAAGCAACAGATACTATTGGGGCTGGTCCCCTGTACCCTGTTCCTGGAGAGCTAGCCATTGAAGGGGTGGACTGGCCTCTCCTTGGTGCAAACTGAGATTTGGGCCTTTGTGACTGACCCTGACTTGGTGCTCTAATAAAACTTTGAGTATGCAAACCTCTGAATTGCTTACTAGGGCGGTAAGATGTACTGGTCGACCACGACCTCTTTCTCATTGTCTGTCCCATACATTCTGCTCATTCATTCTAACTTTTTCAACCTTCAGTGCAGCTTCCACTAACTTGGCAAACTCTATAATCCCCAAGGCTGTAATCATTACTTTAATGTTATCATTGAGTCCTTCCTCAAATCTCTTGCATCTCTCTGCCTCATTAGGGACTATTTCCCGCCCATAGCGGCTCAGTCTGACAAATTCTCTTTCATATTCAGCCACTGTCAGCTGTCTCTGGCGTAGGGTAATAAACTCCCTTCTCTTCTCTTCCAAGTATACACTGCCCACATACTTCTTTCTGAACTCAGTGAGAAAGAAATCCCAAGTTATCTGTTCTGGTGGCACCTCACTAGTTACTGTATCCCACCACTGGTATGCATCATCCTGCAGTAGTGATACAGCAGCTTCTAAATTCTGCTCTGGAGTACAATGAAGTTGTTTCAAGACTCTTCGATTCTGTCAACCGATTTTCACCGTGTGAGAATCATCTTCTCTTTTGCCCAGAAAGTCCACTGCTCCAAACTTCCTGAGTCTCTCCATATGAGATTTTTGATGTGGAGGTGGTGGTGGTGGCATAACTCCTGCCATCTGTCTAAAGAACTCAGCCATTTGCTGAGATGTGGCTGGTGCATTTGGTACTGGTGGAGCAGGTTCCCTCCTGTCTCCTGGTTCAGTCATAGATGGAGCATGACTTTCCACTTCCTCATCAACCGCTCTCTGCGATGTGGAGTCCATATTCTGATCAAAATAACAAAACAAATCAAAAGATCTGCATTTGAGTCATCTTAACACTTACAATGCAATGCATGATGTGCAATCTATCTAGGTCTAGAAATGCCTAAACCGTGCTCTGATACCACTAAATGTAACACCCCTCACCCGTTTACAGTACAGCCGAGCAAGGCGTGCTACACGGCGTGCCAGAACACCTAGTCTGTGATTATTTCATTTCTTGAACTCAATTTGATTTTAAGAAGTCTTTTATGTAATATTCATATCATGCTGATACTATTGTCATACTTTGATTGTAACACCCCTATTTGTATAGCCTGGTATATTTCACTGCTCCAGTGACCGGTGTCGATCCGGACAATTAAGGGGATTAAAACCATACTTAAGATAATTAGATAAACCATAAACACAAATAATTAGTAATGTTCAAGTAGTTAAGTATAAATAAGAAAAACAGAACATAAGAAGTTAAGCAGTGAGAGTCACAATGATGGGTGACCTTCTCGGAGCAGCTGAAGTCATTTTAAACTCAAATTTCGAACCGTAAAAAGTGACGCTGCGGTCCTTAGGACCCTTATGAACACAGTGGAAAAGAGAAAATCATGAAAAAGAACTGTTAAGCCAGTCAAATAATTAGGTCAGAGAGCCGAAAGAAATATGAAATTAATTGCTAACCGGGATGAACCGGCGAGGGTCAATTTGGTCAATTGACCTCGAGAGCTAACTTCTGACCTAACTGTCAAATAAAAATGGAGAAAAGAAAATTTCGGAATTGAGAATTAAATTAAAGAACTAATAGAAAAATAAAAAAAAAAGAGAGGAAAATGAAAAAGTAAAAAGGTGATGACATCATGCATGATCTCATGCATGATGCCATAAATAAATAAATTAATTTATTTATTAAATTAGATTTTGTGGTCTTCCATAAGCAAAATAGAAAAAAAGAAAGAAAAGAAAAAAAAAAAAAAACACAAGTTTTCTTCTTTTTCAAAACGTCACTCTCTCTCCCTCACCCTCTCCCTCACTTAAATCACCATTAAAGCTCATTTTTGAGCTTGAAAAACCAAAATCCAACCATAGAAAATTGTCCTACCATAACTAGACTTTGTTTGGGCAACTAGGAAAGAGGATTCAAGGAAAAGAAAGCAGAAAAATTTGAAGAAAAGGAGGAAGAAAATTCTGCTCAAGGTTAGTAATATAAACTTCAATTTTTTTTTGTTTAATTAGTGTTTCTATGGCATCAAGAGCTTGTAAATAAACTTAAAATGAAATAAAAATATGGGGGGAGGACCAAACTGAAATTTTGGCCTGTTGAAGGGGAGTATGATTTTGTATGGTTTGATGGATTTAAACGTGTTAGTAAACTTGCATGAGAATGGTAGTAAGTTGGAAATGCATAAATGTGAATAAATGCAACATTTTAGTGTGATTAGGGTTTGGAGGCCTAGGGTTTTGAGACAAAATTTGGAAAAATGAGTAAATGGCATGTTTGACCTATTGTGAAGAGAAAAATGGTCAATAATGATCGAAGGAGATGTGTGGGAATTGTAGAATGGAAGTAAAATTCGTAGGGTAAATGGTAATGCTGCTGGCAGCATGACCAAGCCAACTTTAAAGGACCAAAACAGAAATTTTACAAGTCCAATTGATATGCCACCAATTGGGGATGAAAATAGACATAAAATGACACAATTTTCATTGAGGAACCATGCCCAAAAACTGACCAAAACCTAGTGAACCAATTGACCAAAGTTGGTTAAGAGCAGTCTGCCACAGCACAAACTGACCAAATGAACAGTAATTGTTCATTTGGTCATAACTCGAGCTAGGAAGGTCAAAATGACCTGAAATTTTACCAGTAATTAGATAATATATAGATCTAAAACTTTCATGAAGAATACTACCCAAATTATGCCATTAACCTAATCAAATTATTGAGCAAAGTTGAGTTACTGAACCTGCAAAACTGCAGGATTACCATTTGAACAGTAAAGTTTCAATGGCTATAACTCTCTCTAGAAAACTCCGATTTAGGTGAATCTTGAACCGATGGAAACCTAAGACATAGTAGAACATTTCACATGAAGTAAATTAGACCAAATTATGGACTTAACTTGATCAAATTATTGAACGAAGTTGGATTAAAAATCTACCAGAACCAAAATTGTAGCATGAACAGTGCACGTGAACAGTAACTGTATTTTGGCTATAACTTGGGCTACAAAACTCCAATTGGGGTGATTCAAAAAGGAGAATAAACTTAAGACAATGGAAAACATTTTTTATGGAGAAAGTTTTGCCAAATTCCAACAATAAAGTGACCAATGGAACAGTGCAACTTAGGACTCCAAAACTGAAATTTACCAAATTTACCTAAAAGACTTAGGATTTGAGTAAACAACCAAAACCAACAAGTTTAGTGACCAAAATGTGGTATGTAGGTGAAGTTGGAGTTCCCATACCTATTAAGCCTTAGAAAGTCAACTATTTGACTTGAATAGTGTAGTGAATAGTAACCCGAAACACAAAAATTTCGAGAACGTCGAATTTAACACGTTAGAACTAGGTAAATGTGAAGCTAAATTTATTTTGGGATTTATGTTAAGTTCTAGTACTGAAACATTGTAAAATTGTGTGTTTCAGTTGAAAAGAATACCGGGAAAAAACCCGAGGAACCGAGTCAAGGCCAAGAGGCAACTCGCTTGAGGTTTGTGCACAACGTATACTTTTTATAATTATCTTCTGCATACTATTTTGAACAATGTGAAATATTGAATTATGGCATTCTTATGATGTTTGATTTAAATTGTGAAAGTTATTGTGTATATTTGAAATTACAATGTTTAGCAAATTGTTAAGATAAGTTTTGAAACCACAGTGTCATGACCATATATTTGAACCCCTCACTAGCACGACTAGTGGGGGTAATTAGTTTCGAATTTTGATTCCTTCTCTGGAGAAGTGTTGAGGTGTGCCAGTAGAAGAGGATGTGAATGGATATCCATATATTTGAGCTAGCTAGCCTTGTGATGTGATTTCTCTTTAGCCTCTGGCTATTGAGATTCTATTTGTTTCGAATGGCATGATCTAACTGTGGGTTTTATAAAATGTGTTTTGATACTTTGAAATGAACGTGGTTTGCATTAAAATCTCATAATTCATGTTTTGTGTTTAATGTTCATGTTTAGTCAAATTTTTGAATAAATATGATTTTATTTTTGCGTAAAGATTATTTTAGTATGTTGTGCACCACTGAGTCCTAGTACTCAGCGATAGCTTTTATTGCTGTCGCAGATATAGAGACGAGAGGAGCAGCAGACTGAGCTACTAAAGATTGAGGATCATTCAGCCTAAAGTCTTCGGGTATAATTTATACCCTAATTGTAAATATTTCTTTTGATGTTTATATTGCACATAAATGTATGGACATGTAAAAATGGGTCTTGAGCAGTTGTATAAAATTTGTATAAAGTTGTAATATATATTGTAGTTTGAAATTCTCTTAATGTAAATTTTGTAATGATCTATTCAAATTGTGTTGTCTCTAATGAAATATGAGTACAACTATTTTATTTAATTTAAATGAAATGTATTGCTAGTATGCTGAGGATGATTGAATTTTGAACCTAAGAAATTGATTAAAATGATTGTGGAATTGTTGAAATTGATAGAGTTTGATTGTGAAATTTGAAGTAGTGGTTGAGAAAAATTTTTAGAAGTGCTTTTTACAGGTATTTGAAGAACTGGTTTCTCAAAATACAGACAGAACTCTGTCAAAATTTTTATAAAATTTGCGGAAAACTAAAATGGACCAAAAATATTAATTAGATTTACTTTTAATCATATGTTTTAAATACCTATTAGAAAATGCTCACCACTTGTCAAAAGTAAGAAAATTGTTTAAAATCCCTTGTGGGGTACTTAATGAGTTATCGGTAGGTGAAGTTCGGTAGTTCATTAGGTATTCTACGGGATCATGTTATGCCTTATAGAGGGGTAAGGTGTGACATTGATAAAATCAGTGTTTCAAGATTGGTAATAAAAATTTGGCAAGGTACCATCTATATTTAGGACAAACTGTCCTTCCAAACCTGTTGAAAACAGTTTAATATGATGATATCAAAATTTCAAATATTTCACAGTCTCTATTTCTCAGTAAAGTCAATAGACTTTTATAGTCATTAAACAGTTCCATAATACAGTCCATAATAATTTAAATATATACAGAAAATCTCCATGTTTTTTAATATGTACAAAATATTACAAACTTTAGAGCTTTCATAACATTACAAAATACAGGGCCGAATTTCAAATATACAACAAAAGTACAAAATACAAGATATCCTAAGTCCTACCATGTATGCAATGTAGTGCAGATGACTCGACTCTGTCAGATCGATGTCTCACCAATCGTAGGTCTGCTGAGCTCCCAATTTGTATCTCCAATACCTACGCGTTACATAAAGCAACGCTAAGCAATTTGCTTAGTGGTGCCAAATATAAATAAATAAAAACTAAAATAAAATAAAAAAAGTGTTTACAAATTATTGGTGATCTTTGTATGTCAAGATGTTGGATTTAGGTATTTAAATTTAATAGTACTTGAATTCTGCTGTGTAGCCTATATCTTGACCATCGATAAACGAATATCTCGCCTTTGGGTACCTAGTACCTCGGGCCGTCACACCATCGGTCACAAAGTGTCTCCCGGTGTGCAAATAGCGTGGCTAAAAAGCCATATAGTCAATCTGGCGATAAGCCAAAAATAAATACACAATATGTATAGCCATAGGCTATTAAAGTCACAGTGCGGCATAATAAGCCGTAAAAACACAGTATGGCATAAAGCCATTTACAGAATAGCTGTCAGAATCCTATTGGCATGCCAACCTATCCATACTAGTCAACTAGGCAAACAAGGGCACATTATTAATTAATTGTTTAATTCTTCAATTTTTGGAGTTTACTAACTATTATATAATTCACAAGTCAATGCATATGTTGACCTTTTTAGGTAATATGGATAAGTTGTTTCTAGCATCAATATGTCACAATTTATATCTCAATATGCTGTCAATATAGTGCAATTTACCATTTTTACAAGTTGGCATTCATTGCCAAAATGCTTCAAGCATCATTGTATGCAAAATGTCAAATTCTCAATTTTTGTGTGCTAGATTGGTCTAGCTTAAAGTCCTATTTCCCTTGGTTTTTAGCTTCTGGTCAAAGAAGAAAAATTGTAGCTCTATGTCTTATTGCACGCGGGGTAAAATTTCAGGTAATTCTCAGTTGTATAGACCAAGATATGGTCAATTTACTAAAGCTGGACAGATTGCACCTTTAGTGCAAAATTTGGTCAATTTTAGGTCAGTTTTGGTTCAGCAGTTTTTGTATCCGAACTTGTGCAAGCCATTTGACTTGGTTCTGGCCATTTCTAGGCTTTAGTGTCTTCATAAGAATTGTAGATCTATATCTAAACTAACCATGGTAAAAATTTCAGGTCAATTGGACCTGTTTTGAGTGAGTTATGGTCATCCCAAGGACTACTATTCATATGGTCAAAAATCTGGGTTGCAAGGTTACTAATCCGGATTTGGTCATTTTTAAGGTCAGTTTCTAGGCAGAATTTTGGCAACATTTCTGCACAAAAGTTGGCCTATTTGGTGTCTTTTCACCCCCCATTGGCCTCATACCAATTGGGTTCATAGTTTGGCACTTATGGCCTAATTTAGGTACTGCCTTCAATACACAACCTGCACATACACTTCTAATTTGGTATTCCTTCTCCTCCTCATTACTTCAATATTCAATCAATAACACTTCCATATCTATATTGTACACAATTCCAGCAACACTTTTGGGCAGAATATTGAAGTGCTCAATTTACACAATTCACTATTAAGTTCAACACTCACTTCCACCAAAATTCAACATATCTCAATATCAATATTACACATACACTTCAACATAATCATACTTCAATGTAACTTACACTTGCTGCCCACAATTTAATATTAGCATATATCATTAATAACTACATGTTCACACACAAATTCATGCTATTAGGGGCTGCCAAACATGGCAGTTTGCTCAAGGCATCAAAGTTCCATTTCACACCCTTAATTCAAACACTACATGCACATACTTAGATACAAACTTACTACAACTTTCATTTGAATTAATTAACCTTCATTTCCATTCATTAGAAGTAAAAATAACTCAAGCTCAACAAAGGTTCATGGCTGCCAAAAATGGACAAGTCCATTTCTCACTATTTCTTTCATTTCTCTTCACCAAAATACTCACCTCAACCTAAACACAAGGTTTACTAAAGCAAGGGAGAGATTTTGGACACTTACCACTTGTGAGCTTCCTTCAAACTTCACCAAATCTTGTTTTTCTTGTTGCCAATATCTTCCCTAAGGTGAGTAGGCAAGCTTTAATGAAGGAACTAAGTAGAAAGGAGGGCTTGATCAATGGTGCATGGTGATGGAGGGAGTTTGGCCATGGTGGACTTCTATGGAAGTTCAATTCATCCAAAACTTTAAAGGTTGAAGATGAAGATGATAATGAGTGCAATCTGCTGTCCCAAAGCATATTTTAGTGTACCAATATTCAAGTTAGTGGAGCACTAAGCTCATTTTAATATTTAAATAGTTAAAGTTTCCTTATTTGCTCATTTTGCACCTTTCTTTTACTATTTACATATTGTATCCCATTTTAATTTTTTTCATGACATTTCCTAAGTGCAATATCATTTATTCATAATGGAAATTGAGGTCAAAAGGCAACACTAGGTGTCAAATGACCAAAATACCCCACTTTGGGTTATATTCTCGATTTTTCGGTAACACCGATTTTTGTCTGTTTCTCGATTTTTCATTTTTCTTTGTACTAATTTACTAATTTTTCTTTGATATTTCTAGTGTCAATTACATTTCAATAAACCTTTATTTATGTCTCAAAATTAGATTCAGAGGGTTCCCCGCGGTCTTGGGGTCGGCAATGACCTTCCCAGTCTGATTTACCCATCATTTGGTCTTTGCTCATTTAACTTAGCTTCATTTTCTCTCTTTTATTTTTGTTTGATTTTTCTTGTATTTTCTTTTTATTTATTTCATCATTATATGTCTGTTCACCATCACCGAAGTGTAGTTCCAGACATCCTGACTTGCCTGGACTGTTATTTGACCACTGGAGCAACAGAACGTACAGAACACGTGCAATGGGGATGTTCCAGGCACCACTAAGCATTATTGCTTAGCGCGTCGCTTTTTGCCATGCGTAATTTCTGGAGAGACAGACAGAGAGCCTAGCAAACCACAGACTAGGTGAGGTCACAGATCTACCTAGAGTCAGAGTCACCTCTCATTTACAGTACATCAGTGGTAGGACCTTTAGGTCCCTTTTGAAATTATGTTTTTGCATTTTGTAATAGGTAGTAGTTTGAGATTTGTAAATTATGAATTCATGTAAATAGTAAATTTATGAATCATATATTGATGTACATATTTGAAGAATTTTGTTAATTAATATAATTTGAGAATATCTTCATGAAATTTTAGTTGATTTTGAATTTGAATGAAATTGTGGATTAATGTTGAGAACTTGAAATGATTGCTAATGTTGAGATCATGTTGATGGTTATTGGAGTTTGAGAATGATTGGAAATGATTATTGGAAGTGCTTTTCACATGTTCCGAAGAACTGTTTTCTCCATTTTTAATCGGTACTCTGTCGAATTTTCTATAAAATTTTCAGAACCTCAAATAAATTATAATTTCAATAAATAACTTAAATGAATTATATTTCATAAATTGTACTTCATAACTATGAAAAAAATAAATTAGGAAGAATAAAAAATGATTGAATTAAAATAGGGTGTTCTAGTATACTGTGTGGCATATCTTGCTCGGCTACACTGTAGACGGGTAAAGGGTGTCACATTTAGTGGTATCAGAGCACGGTTTAGGCGTTTTTAGGCCTGATCAAGTCCATATCATGCATTGCATTTGTAAGAGTCGAGGTGACACTAATGCAGATCTGTTTGTCTTTGTTAAATAGGATATGGACCCTACATCTCAGAGGGTAGTTGAGAAGGAAGTGGAGAGTCATGCTCCACCTGCAGATGGCGAGGCGGGGGTAGGGAAGAGAACGCTCCGCCCGACTCAAGCGAGCACCTCGACCTCCACAGGCCATGTTCCAGCAAATGGCTAAATTCTTTAGACAAATGGCTGGGGTAATGCCACCTCCACAGCAGAAATCACATCTAGAAAGACTAAGAAAATTTGGAGCAGTGGATTTCTTTGGTAAGAGAGAAGATGATTCTGTTGCAGCTGAAATTTGGTTGAACTGAACCGGTAGAGTTTTAAAACAACTGCACTGCACTCTTGAACAAAATCTAAAAGCTGTTGTATCTCTGTTGTAAGATGATGCCTACCAATGGTGGGATACAGTGTCTAGTGAAGTGCAGCCAGAAGTAATAACTTGGGACTTCTTCTTCTCAGAATTCAAGAAAAAGTATGTGGATAGTGTATACCTAGAAGAGAGAAGAAGAGAATTCATTAACCTGAGGTAGAGACAGCTGACAGTGGCCGAGTATGAAAAAAAATTTGTCAGACTGAGCAGCTACGGAAGGGAGATAGTCCCTAATGAAGCTGAAAGGTGTAAGAGACTTGAAGAGGGATTAAATGACAACATAAAGATCATGATCACTGCCTTGGGAATCACAGACTTCACCAAGTTAGTGGAAGCTGCAATAAAAGTTGAAAAGGTTAGAATAAGCGAGCAGACCAAAAGAGAGAGACAGCAGAAGAGGGGTCCGGGTCAGTCTAGCTCATCTCCTACACCAGGAAAAAAGTTTAAAGGTCCACCTGCACAGAGTTCAGGTCAACCACAAGGTTAGGGTCAGTCTCAGGGGCCCAGGCCACAGTTCACCCCTAGGAGAGGTCAGTCGACACCATCAGTGGGCAGCTCTCCAGGGACGGGGTTTAGGGGACTAGCCCCAACATCTTCTGCATGTCCGCATTGCCTGAAGTGGCATAAGGGGGAGTGTTGGAGAGTGACTGGTACCTGCTTAAGTTGTGGATCGACAGAGCATCAGCTGAGGAACTATCCACGTAGAACTACTACAGCTGCTCCAACACAAGCAGACAGACCTGCTCCTGCACCATAAAGGGGTAGAAAATCTGGTAAATCTGAGGCATGGGACCATCACGAGGCTGCATCCGAGCGGCAGAGAGGCACGAGGCGGACCACTGCGAGCCTATGCCATAAGAGCTCAAGAGGAGCAAGATGCCCCGGACGTCATCAGGGGTACGTTCTCCCTCTACAATACATTTGTGCATGCATTGGTGGATCCAGGATCCACTCATTCATACATCTGCATCAACTTACCCGTAGAAAGGGGGATACTGGTAGGGGAGAGTGACCAAGACATTCTGGTCACTAATCCATTAGGCCACAGTGTAATGGTGAATAAAGTGTACAAAGGTTGCCCATTAAGGATTCAAGAGTATGAATTCTTGGCAGACCTGATTGAGTTGCCTTTCCATGAGTTTGAAGTGATTTTGGGAATGGACTAGTTGTCACGTCATCAGGTAATGGTTGATTATAAATTGAAGAGAATTTCCTTGAAAACTCCTGAGGGTAATGAGATTACAGTTATAGGGGAATCGATAGATTTCTTGTCCAATGTCATCTCAGCCACAATTGCAAGAAAATTGATGAGAAAAAGCTGTGAAGCCTACCTAGCACATGTAGTGGATACTAGGTAGGCTAAGCCAGATCTATGTGACATACCCACAGTAAGAGACTTCCCAGATGTGTTCCCTGAAGAATTGCCTGGCTTGCCACCAGAAAGGGAAGTCGAGTTTGCTATTGAGATACTGCCGGGTACAGCACCAATCTCTATTGCTCCTTATAGGATGGCGCCCACAGAATTGAAGGAATTAAAAATCTAGTTACAGGAGTTACTAGATAAGGGGTTCATACGCCCCAGTGTATCACCATGGGGAGCTCCAGTGCTATTTGTAAAGAAGAAGGATGGGACTTTGAGGTTATGCATCGATTACCGGCAGATGAATAAAGTGACTGTGAAGAACAAATATCTGTTGCCTAGAATTGATGATCTGTTTGATCAGTTGAAGGGAGCAGGAGTATTTTCCAAAATTGATCTCAGATCAGGGTATCATCAATTGAGGGTGAAGGATGCAGATGTGCCAAAGACTGCATTCAGGACACGGTATGGGCATTATGAATTTCTAGTGATGCCCTTTGGCCTGAAAAATGCACCAGCAGCATTCATAGACCTTATGAACCGTATCTTCTATCCATACCTAAATCGGTTCATAGTGGTCTTTATTGATGATATTTTGGTGTATTCTAAGACTAGGGAAGAACATGATGAGCATTTGAGGATTGTTCTGCAAACCCTGAGAGAAAAAAAGCTATATGCTAAGTTGTCCAAGTGTGACTTCTGGTTGGATGAAATTGCATTCCTTGGACATATAGTGTCAGCAGATGGGATTAGAGTGGATCCCAAGAAAATAAAAGTAATGATGGAATGGAAGCCTCCCAGAAATACAACTGAGGTCAAAAGTTTCTTGGGGCTAGCTGGGTATTACAGAAGATTTGTGAAGGGATTTTCTTTAATAGCTGCTCCAATGACCAAGTTGTTACACAAGAATGTTAGATTTGACTGGAATGACAAGTGTCAGACCAGTTTTGATAAGTTGAAAGCTATATTGATAGAGGCACCAGTGTTAACACAGCCAGTGTCGGGAAAGAACTTTGTGGTCTACAGTGATGCCTCTCATAATGGGTTAGGGTGTGTATTGATGCAAGAGGGGAAGGTGGTCGCCTATGCTTCCAGACAGCTAAGGCCACATAAACAGAATTACCCTACCCATGATCTAGAACTTGCAGTAATTATCTTCGCACTGCAGATATAGAGTGTAACACCCTCCCGGTAGCAATTCCGTACATTCTACTGTTTCGGTGACCAGTGTCGATCCGGACAGCTAGAACATCCGGAAAAATATTTAAACTAAAGTGAGGAACTATAATTAACTCAAATATTAATAAGAAAAATTTGGTAAAAATTTTAGAAATAAAATACAACCAAGTTAAACGAGCCGGTGCCCTAGCGATGGGTAACCAGAGGGAAGTTGCGGTTCTCGCAACGAGGAGCCCTAGACTCGGGGAAAAATTCATAAAATAATTTTTGGGACTCCAGAGAAGGTTCATTGAGGTTCCTATGGCATTAGAATGCCAAGAAAATACCTAGAAAAATTTTTCAATCGGTACAGACAATTTTGACCCGTTAAGCCAAACGGAGGGCATTTTGGTCATTTCGCCTTCAGAGGTGATTTTTGGCCGACTTGTCCAGTTGAGTAAATAATTAATATGACATAAAATATGAATAAACATTACTAGAAATTAAATTGAAAATGAGTAGTGATGAAAAGAAAAGAAAAATGAAATAAAATGTCAAATATGACATATTATGATGTCATTTAAAAAGCTTTCTCCAATCATAATAAAATAACCAATTAATTAAGTAATAAAAGGGACAAAATAAAGACCAAAGGAAACAAAAACACAGCAGCCATTTTTCCCATTCCAGCCGCACCATAGCAAGGAAGAAACCCTCCATTTTTCTTTTTTCATTCAAGCTTAAGAAACTCTCAAACTTTACCTCAAAACCCTAAGTCACTTTCACTAAAATTCATCCTAGCACCTTGCATAACCTTTTGGCAGCCAAGAAAAGGAAAGGAAGTGAAGTTTTGAGCTTGGGAAAAATCTGCCTACAAGAGGTTAGTGCATATATGTATTTAAAACTCATTAATTCCATGATTGAGACTTGTAATAGATGAGAAATTGTGAAATAAATGAAACAAATTCATGTGTATGTCCACCATAGAATTCGGCAGCCCTAATGAAGGAATGGTTTTGATTGTTTTGTTGGACTTAGAGTGGACTAGAAATGATGTTTAAGATATATATCTACATGGATAATAAATTGGTATGCTAACTAAGGCATCTTGTAGAAAACATAATGTGAAGCTAGGGTTTTGGGGAGTGAAAATTGGCTTGGCTTATGAAATTGTTAGAGAACATTTTAATGGTCAATTAGTGACCATTTTAGGTAAGTTGACCATAATATGGACTGAAAAATAGCATGGCAAAGTGAATGACTATGCTGCCTAGGGACAACAGCAATGGTGACTGAGATTCCAGTCCAATTAGACAGCCATAACTTTGGCTGTGTTGGTCCAATTGGTGTTTAGCCAATTGGACATGAAACTAGGCTTATAATGGCACATTTTTTCTGAAGAAACCATGCCCAAAAGACTAAAGCAAGAGGACCAAAAGTTGGCCCCAATCCGGATACCCTGCAACAGCACCTGCAGAAATGACCAAATGAACAGTAACTGTTCATTTGGCCATAACTTACTGTAGATATGGTCAATTGACCTGAAATTTTTACAGCAGCAAGATAAGATATAGACAAACAACTTTCATGAAGAACCCTACCCCAAATTATGACCAGAACCTATCCAACAAGGCAGTGGCAGTCACTGTTCACTGCACTGTAGATATGGTCAATTCTGCAGTTTTGCAATTCGGCCAGCTGTGGTTTTTGGAATATATCTAGAGCTACAAAACTCCAAATGGAGTGATTCAAAAAAAGAAATTCAACTAGACAAAATATGGAACAACTTTCATGTTTACCATTTCCTCAAATTCCCACTGTAACAGTCACAAATGGAATAGTAAATTTAGGGCACAAAAACTGAAAATTCTGCTCCCTTAGTTCTAAGCTTAAAAATGGTATTGGTGATTAATTCCAACAAGTTTTGAATGCAAAATGTGGTACATTGGGGGTGTTAAAACTAATGTACCTATTTTCTATCCAAAAGTCAACATTTTTGTTGACCAATGAGGTGAATAGTGACACCAAAACTTGAAATTCAAAAATTGAAGAATTAAAAAGTATCAAATGCCCTAGTATACCTAACAAGATTGGTTTGGATAGTTTGGTATGCCAATAGGGTTCAGTTAGCAGTACTGCACATGGCAATATGCCATTCTGTGATTTTATGGTTTTTAGCCATTCTGACCTTGTATTGAGATTTGGCCTTGTGCCTGATGTATTCTGACTTGTTAGCTGCTCATTGCACACCGGGAGATGCATATGTGACCGATGGTGTGACGGCCCGAGGTACTAGATACCCAGTGCCAGTTTACCCGTTATCCAGTCCAGTTGTTCAGTATAGGTTACTTGGGCAACCAAATGAATGAAAGTGAACAAAATTAATGAATATAATGGATATACCAATACCAAACAAATAAAACATATACATTCACTACATATTCATTTTCTGCTATTTTCTTTTATTTTATTATTGCACCACTAAGCATTATTGCTTAGCGCGTTGCTTTTGCCACGCGTAGGTACTGGAGATATTAATCGTGAGCCCAGTAGACCGCAGACTGGGTGAGTCCATCCTGCAGTTCTGCACAGTGTCCGTGTCATCTCAACTTCTACAGTGCATTGGTAGGACACTAGGTGTCATTTTGATATTTTGTAGCAAAGTTTTACTTCCTCATATGTATTTGAACTTATGTAATGTATTTTGATGTTCATGTAAATAATGAAAGTTATGGTTAAGAATGCAAAATTTGAGCCTTTATTTATTGTTTGTATATGAGTATTATGAGAAATGAATGTTTGAGAAATGAAAAAGTTATTGAGAATTATATTGAGATTTGAATATTGGAGTTTGAGATGATTGAATACAATTATTGGAAGTGTTTTTCACAGGTTCCGAAGAACTTTTTTCTCCATTTTTAGCCGGTATTCTGCCGGATTTTCTATAAAATTTTCGGAACCTCAAATAAATTTCAATTTCAATAAATGACTTAAATGAACCATATTTCACAAGTTATATTTAAAACTATGATAAAAATTAATTAAGGTATATTAGAGTGTGCCGGTACACCGTGTGACATTGCTTACTCGAGTATACTGTACATGGGTAAGGGGTGTCACATAGAGGCACTACTTGTATGGTGAAAAATGCTACATTTACACAGACCACAAAAGCCTAAAATACTTGCCAACCCAAAAGGAGCTCAACCTTAGACAGAGGCGATAGATTGAGTTTCTAAAGGACTATGATTGTGTGATTGATTACCATCCTGGGAAGGCAAATGTAGTTGCTGATGCTTTGAGTAAAAAATCCATCACAGCTTTGAGATCATTGAATGCCCGTCTATCCTTGTCTCGAGATGGAGCTATTTTATCTGAGTTTCAAGTGAGGCCAAACCTGCTACAGCAGATTTTAAATAGGCAGAAGGTAAATGAAAAGCTAAAGGCTATTATGAGCAAAATCCTAGAAGGGAAAGAAATTGACTATGAAGTAAAAACAGATGGGTGTCTGTATTACAAAAGAAGATTATGTGTACCAGATGATAGGGAATTGAAGGCTAATATTCTAAAAGAGGCACACACCAGTGTTGATGCTATGCACCCAAGAAGTACAAAAATGTATCATGATCTGAAGCTTCAGTATTGGTGGCCTGATATGAAGAAGGACATAGCTAACTATGTGACTAAATACTTGACATGTCAGCAAGTCAAGGCAAAACATCAAGTTCCATCGGGTTTACTACAGCCTATACGCATACCTAAATAGCAATGGGATCGAGTCACCATGGATTTTGTAAGTGGTCTACCTCTCACCCAGAAGAAGCATGATGCAGTATGGGTGATAGTAGATAGATTGACGAAGTCAACACACTTTCTGCCAGTTAGGACTGACTACTTTCTGGAGAAGTTAGCAGAATTGTATATCAGTGAGATAGTTAGACTGCATGGAATTCTACTTTCCATCATATCTGATTGAGACTCAAGGTTTACATCAAGATTTTAGAAGAAGTTGCATGAATCCTTGGGTACATAACTCCACTTCAGCACAGCTTTCTATCCTCAGATGGATGGGCAATCAGAAAGAGTAATCCAGGTAAACAATTGAAACCAATTGAACTAATGCAAATATTGAACTGAAATGATAATAATAACATAAAATATATGTCAGGTCCTTGAGGATATGCTGAGGAGTTGTGTCATTGAGTTTGAGGGAAGTTGGGATAGATCCCTCCCACTAGCGGAATTTGCATACAACAATAGCTACCAAGCTAGCATCCAAATGGCCCCGTATGAAGCACTGTATGGGAGGAAATGTAGAACTCCAGTGTGCTGGACTGAATTAGGCGAAGATAAACTGGTAGGGCCAGACCTGGTGAAACAGACTGAGGAGAAGGTAAAGCTAATCAAAGCCAATCTGAAGGTTGCCTCAGACAGACAAAAATCTTATGCCGACCTAAAGAGAAAAGAAATAGAATATACGATTGGCGACAAAGTGTTTCTCAAGGTGTCATCGTGGAAGAAGGTACTGAGGTTTGGAAGAAAAGGTAAGTTAAGCCCTAGATTCATTGGCCCATATAAAGTCAATGAACGTGTGGGTCCAGTGGCCTACAGGCTAGCTTTACCACCAGAGCTGGACAAGATCCACAATGTGTTCCATGTGTCTATGCTAAGAAGATACCGCTCAGATCCTTCACATGTCATCTCCATAAAAGAAATTGAAGTACAACTGGATTTGACATATGAAGAAGAACCCATACGGATCCTAGCTCGGGAAGTGAAAGAGTTAAGGAATAAGCAGATTTCACTGGTGAAAGTGCTTTGGAGGCACCACAACACCGAGGAGGCAACTTGAGAAAGTGAAGAGACAATGAGGCAATAGTTCCCTCAACTGTTTGCATCAAGTAAATTTCGAGGACGAAATTTAAATTAAAGGGAAAGAGTTGTAACACCCTCCCTGTAGCAACTCCATACATTCTACTGTTCTGATGACCAGTGTCAGTCCGGATAGTTAGAACGTCCGGAAAAATATTTAAACTAAAGTGAGGAACCATAATTAACTCAAATATTAACAAGAAAAATTTAGAAAAAATTTAAGAAATAAAGTACAACCAAGTTAAATGAGTCGGTGCCCTAGCGATGGGTAACCCAATGGGAAGTTGCGGTTCTCGCAACTAGGAGCCCTAGACCCAGGAGAAAATTCATAAAATAATTTTAGAGACTCTAGAGAAGAGTCATTAAGGGTTCTATGGCATTAGAATGTCAAGAAAATGCTTAGAAAAATTTTTTAATCGGTATAGACAATTTTGGCTTGTTAAGCCAAACGGAGGGCATTTTGGTCATTTCGCCTTCAGAGGTGATTTTTGGCCAACTTGTCCAGTTAAATAAATAATTATTATGATATAAAATGTAAATAAATATTACTAAAAATTAAATTGAAAATGAGTTGAGAAGAGAAGAAAATAAAATAAAAGAAAATGCTAATTATGACATCATATGATGTCATTAAACACTTACCCACCAATCCCCATTAGATAACCACTTAATTAACTAATAAAACAGGATAAATGACACCAAAAATGGGAAAAGCAATATGCTCCTTTCTTCCTCAACATTTCAGCCGTAACCCATTTTCCCTTCCACCCAACCTCCATGAAAGCTCCACCAAAGCTTCATAACTCACCAAATCTCACCCCAAAACCCTAAACACCCTTCACAAAAAATAACCCCCCACATCAAGAGCAAGGTTTTGATTATCATAAAGTAAAGAAATTCCAAGGTTTATACAAGCCAATAAAGAGACCAAAGAGGTTAGTGCAGGTTAATTACTTAATCTTGTTTACTTCTTAAAATTTAGTTTGAATATGAATAAATAATTAAGAAATTGAGATAAATCATGTGTGAAATTGAGAATGGAATTTTGAATAGCTTTATGGGAGTGGTAGTTGATGGTTTTGATGGATTTAAAATGGCTTAGAAATGGTGTTGATGTGTAGATATAAATTTGAAATGGATTAGTATGCCTAATTGACATGTGTTGTGTGAACCTTGAATTGGAGCTAGGGTTTGGAGACAAAAACTTGGATCTTGTTCATGTGTTGGTGAATGAAAGTTTAAATGGTCAATTAGTGACCATTTGGCTGTGTATGATGAAGAATTGAAGTGAGTTGAGGCTTGGCATTTGTGTATGGGTGAGCTGCCTTGGCTGACCTGCAAGACTGAGCATGAGTCCAGCAGGTTTGGGCAGTGATAAATGGAGTTGTAGAGGTTCAATTGGTGCAAGGCTAATTGGACATGAAACTAGACAGATAATGGCACAACTTTGGTATAGAAACCTTGCCCAGAAAAGCAAATTAATTTGACCTAAAAATTGCCCTAATCCGGGTGACCTGCATTCTGCCTGGGCAAAATGACTAAATGAACAGTGTTTATTCATTTGGCCATAACTCAGTGTAGAAATTTTACCAGAAGAAAGCTGAGACATAGACCTACAACTTTCATGAAAAACACAAATCCAAATTCTGACCATAACCTAGTCAAATTGCCAACTAAACTTAGGTTACCAAATCTGCCAGAACTAGTTTTGCCCAGAATTTTGGATTCAATCCAATCTGGCCAGTTATGGTGTTTAGGCCATAACTTAAGCTACAAAACTCCAAATGGAGTAATTAAAAAAAGGAAATGTAACTAAACAAAATAAGGAACAACTTTCATGAAGACAACTTTGCCAAATTCCTACTGTAAAAATGACCAATGGAACAGAAAATATGAGGCTTGAAATCTGAAAATTTTGAATAACTAATACTAAGCTTGGAAATGGTATTGACAACCAATACCAACAACTTTAGAATGCAAAATGTGATATGTTGGAAGTATTAGAACCAATGTACCTATTGTCTATGCAAAAGTCAACATTTTAGTTGACTAATGAAATGAATAGTAACACCTAAACTTAAATTTCAAGAATTGTAAAGTTTAAAAGTGTAACATGCCCTAGTACATCTAGCAAGATTGGTTTGGATAGGTTGGCATGCCAATAGGATTCAGTTAGCAGTACTGCATTTGGCATTAAGCCATTCTGTGATTTATGGCTTTTAGCCATTTTGACATTGTGATGATACTTGGCCTTGTGCCTAATATTTATTACAGCTCATTAGCTGTTCTGTTGCACATCGAGAGACACATATGTGACCGATGGTGTGACGGCTCGAGGTACTTGATACCCAGTGCCAGTTTACCCGTTTATCCAGTCCAGTCATCCAGTACAGGTTACTTGGGCAACCAAAAATGAAAGTTGATAAATTTAATGAAATAATGAATATAACAAGTACCAAATAAATAAGACTACCAATAATTATCAAAAATTTGTATGCATGAGATATCAATACACTCACTGCATATTTATTTTTATTATTAGTTCTTTTTATTTTATTATTGGCACCACTAAGCATTATTGCTTAGCGCGTCGCTTTTTGCCACGCGTAAGTTCTGGAGAGATAGACAGAGAGCCCAGCAGACCACAGACTGGGTGAAGTCACAGATCTGCCTAGAGTCAAAGTCACCTCTCATCTACAGTGCATCAGTGGTAGGACCTTTAGGTCCCTTTTGAAATTATGTTTTTGCATTTTGTAATAAGTAGTAGTTTGTGATTTGTAAATTATGAACTCATGTAAATAGTAAATTTATGAATCATATATTAATGTACATATTTGAAGAATTTTGTTAATTAATATAATTTGAGAATATCTTCATGAAATTTTAGTTGATTTCGAATTTGAATGAAATTGTGGATTAATGTTGAGAACTTGAAATGATTGCTAATGTTGAGACCATGTTGATGGTTATTGGAGTTTGAGAATGATTGGAAATGATTATTGGAAGTGTTTTTTACAGGTTCCGAAGAACTGTTTTCTCCATTTTTAGCCGGTACTCTGCCAGATTTTCTATAAAATTTTCGGAACCTCAAATAAATTATAATTTCAATAAATAACTTAAATGAATTATATTTCATAAATTGCACTTCATAACTATGAAAAAAATAAATTACGAAGAATAAAAATTGATTGAATTAAAATAGGGTATTCCGGTACACTACGTGGCATATATTGCTCGGCTACGCCGTATACGAGTGAGGGGTGTATCACTTAGTGGTGCTTAAAATAAAGGAAAAATAACTAAACAATTAAAATAATTATTCTGTGTAATTTCATAAATTTCTAAGTCACTTACCTATTTTATGAAATCTTGGGAGCAAGTAAGTTATTAGGATTTTCTTTGTTCATTTATGTTATTTTTAATCTTATTGTTCATATCTATAATCTATTCATGTATTTATTTAAATTTAAGGCTTATTACACTTATCTGTGCCCAAGTAACCTATAACAAACTATAAAGACCAGATACACGGGAGTATATTAGTTAAACGTCTGTATGTCTAACATTTATACATCTGTTATGTTAGGTACAAGGCTAGTGGGCAGGCACAAACCCAAGAATAAAATTAGGCACAATGGCCAATGGGCAGGCATAAAGCTAGTAGAATAACCATCTTAGATATATATTATCTATCAATAATTATTTCTGTGGGTAGTACTACAATCTGTACTCTCTAATTGGTATACCAATTGATCCATGCTATATAAATAAATCTAGATATACTTTGGGCAAATTAGTATTATTAAGTACTTGTAGTTTCATTATTTCATATTATGTACTAATTGTATTTCATAGCAATTTCATGTCCCTTGTAATGGGAAATATAAGTCCCACATGCATATTTATATTATTTTTATGTCTAGCAAATTATTTTAGTTCATTTCGTATCATATACCATGTCATTTTATTAACCAAACTGATTAATAAGAGAAAACCGAACCAAACCAAACCGATAAATATCAGTTCGGTTCGGTTTTAAACCGATCAAACTGAATTTTATAAAATTTCATATTTTCAACATTAAATCTAAATAATAAAAACATAAAAAAAAAATTAGAAATCAAAACTCAAAAAGCTTAGGGTTCGGTTCGGTTTTCTTTAATTTTCCTTTATATATATATATATATATATATATATATATATATTAATAATTTCGGTTCGGTTCGGTTTTTTTATTTTTTGTAAAAATAACCAAACCAAACCGATTGAATTTTAAAACTGAATCAAATTGGCTCGATTCGGTTTGGTTTTTCAGTTTAAATCGAATTATGCTCTCCCCTACATTTTATGAACCTTTCTCAAGGTCCAGATTTGGTATCTTTACTTCACCTAGCAAATTGTTCAATATGTGGCCACTGTTTGGCCACACTTCCTTCACGGAAGTTGTTCCTTTATGTCTTATCTTTGTTTTCCTTTTTGAATCATATCTTTTGGAGTTTTAGAACTCAAGTTATGGTCAAATAAGCAAAACTGGTTTATTAACTCATTCTAGTTCCAGAACCAGGCAGATTCTAGAGTCAAATTTTACCTAATTATTTGGACATGTTACAGCCACTTTTAGGCCTAATGTTCTTCATAGGAGTTGTTACCCTATGTCTTATGATCACTCAAAATTTTGAACTACAATTTTTTAGGTTTTTTAGAATTAATTATAGTAAATTAGCTGGCCTAAACTCAGGTACCTGTGCCTTCAAGATTCCAGGTTCAGTTCAGTGGGTTTGTCTCTTAATTTAGGGTTCTTACACTCAAAATCTAAGGAAGGTTTCAAACTCAAAGTTGGAGCTCTGTCTCTTAGATTTTCAGAACAGTTTGGCTCATCCCAATTGGAGTTTCCTAGTGGGAGATAGAAGCTAAAAACTGTTTTGGGGTAAAGTGATAGTTTGGTCCAATTCCAGATTTTGTTGTGCTGAATTGTTTTAGCTATTTGACCAAGTTTTCTTAGGTTCTGGGTTTTGGTCAGAACACCAATGTTGTCTATTTATGTCTTATAAAATTTTTTCCATTGGTTTCACTACATTTAGATTTTTTTATACCAAGTTATGGCCTTTTTGCCAAAACTGGTCGGGCATGCCTAAGTCTAGAATTTCTGAGCAATTTGGTTATAGACAGTTTTATTGGCCTAACTTGTGCTAGTAATTTGTTTTTTTGTTAGAAGTAATTATGGGTTCTGTGTTCCTCATGAAAGTTGTGCTCCTATGTCTAACCTTTCCAATGATATAAAAATCAGGTCATTCTGACCTTTCTAGAGGGAGTTATGGCCAAATGAATATGTACTATTCATTTGGTCATTTTTTTGGGTTTAGGGTATGGTCATCTGAATTCAAGTAGTAATTAGATCAAGTTATGGATAGTTTTTAGGCATGGTTTCTTCATGAAAAATGGAGAATTTTGACCTTAATTTTATCTCCAATTGGCATTATACTAATTGGAGCAACACAATTCAAGTTATAGCTCAATAACAATACTGGACTCAAGAGTTCCACAACCTACATGAAAAGGTACACTCCCAATTCAATTTCTCCCAACTCCCAAACTTCAATTTGGCATTCATAGCACTTCTAATAGGCAACAAGTCATCTCAACATTCTCAATTTCAAGCCATGACATAAAAATCTAAAATTTTGATCAAAACCCTAACTCAAAGTTTCAATCTCAAGCATACTCAATGCAGTTTAACTTCTAATGCTTATAAGTTCATCAATTAACTTCACTAACCAATTCAAAACCATCAAAACATCAATTTCACTCACTTCCTATGGCTTCCGAAAATTAGGATTTCCCCTACTTGTGATATTCATTTTAATTTCACGGAATTTATTTCACTTTAGCATACTACTTTTACTTAGGGGAAAAAAAGAAGTTTGTATAGTGCACTAACCTCTTTGGACACTTCTTGTACTCATGAAAAATCTAATTTTTCTTCTTCTTCCTCACCTTGCCATCCACCATAGCCAAAGAGCTCTCTCCATTTTTTCTTGCTTAAGCTTGATTCCCTCATCAGAGCTAAAAGCTCCCTCGGTACGGTGCGACAAGTGAGGACACTTATGGCGGAAGCTGGTAGGCCACAAGGCCCTAAGGCAATGCCCCTGTGATTCTGTTGGACGCAGTAAAAAGCTTCCTAAAAGATGGGAAACATGTCCCACATCGGAATGGTAGTAAAAAGTAATGATATATAAAATGGGGGAACTAATCACTAGAAGCGCCTTTTGGTGGAATGGCATAGAGAGTTGGAAGAACTCCAGGGTTAAGCCTGCTCGCTTGAGAGAAATCCTAGGATGGGTGACATCCTGGGAAGTTCTCCATTCCACCTATGGGACAAAATCGTGAGGCTTATGGCCAAAGTGGACAATTCCTCTAATGGTTGGAGCCTAACCATTACAATTGGTGTCAGAGCTGCTCGCGTG
Source organism: Hevea brasiliensis (assembly GCF_030052815.1). NCBI lineage: Eukaryota > Viridiplantae > Streptophyta > Magnoliopsida > Malpighiales > Euphorbiaceae > Hevea > Hevea brasiliensis. The sequence goes on along the minus strand of NC_079508.1, from coordinate 31,486,147 downwards.
TCCTCTTGGGTGATGGTGGGGCAAACCTCAACGAGGACGCTGAGTCCTGAAAGGGGGGGAGAAAGGTCCCTTAGGCAAATCTCACATCGGCAAAGTATGAAGATGGTCTTAGATTTAAAAAGTAATGATATATAAAATGGGAAAACTAATCATAAGAGGCGCCTTTTGGTGGAATGGCCTGAAGAGTTGGAAGAACTCCAGGATTAAGCGTGCTCGCTTGAGAGAAATCCTAGGATGGGTGATCTCTTGGGAAGTTCTCCATTCTACCTATGGGACAAAACCGTGAGGCTTATGGCCAAAGCGGACAATTCCTCTAGTGGTTAGAGCCTAACAGTTACAATTGGTATCAAAGCCGCTCGCGTGTCCTCTTGGGCAATGGTGGGGCAAACCTCAGCGAGGACGCTGAGTCCCGAAAGGGGGGGAGAAAATTCCCTTAGGCAAATCCCACATCGGCAAAGCACGAAGATGGTCTTGGGTTTAAAAATTAATGATATATAAAATGGGGGAACTAATCACAAGAGGCACTTTTTGGTGGAATGACCTGGAGCGTTGGAAGAACATCAGGGTTAAGCGTGCTCGCTTGAGAGAAATCCTAGGATGGGTGACCTCCTGAGGAGTTTTCCAATTCCACCTATGGGACAAAACCGTGAGGCTTATGGCCAAAACGGATAATTCCTCTAGTGGTTGGAGCCTGACCATTACAAATGGTATCAGAGTCGCTCGCGTGTCCTCTTGGGCAATGGTGGGGCAAACCTCAGTGAGGACGCTGTGTAACACCCTTATTTGTATAGCCTGATATATTTCACTGTTCCAGTGACCAGTGTTGGTCCGGACAATTAAGAGGATTAGAACCATACTTAAGACAACTAGAGAAGCCATAAACACAAATAATTAGTAATGTTCAATTAGTTAAGTATAAACAAGAAAAACACAACGTAAGAAGTTAAACGAGCCGAGAGTCACAGCGATGGGTGACCTTCTCGGGAACGACTGCGAAGTCATTTTAAACTCAAATTTCGAACCATAAAATGTGACGCTGCAGTCCTTAGGACCATTACGAACACAGTGGAAAAGAGAAATCATGAAAAAGAATCGTTAAGCCAGTCAAATAATTATGTCAGGGAGCCGGAAGAAATATTGAATTATTTACAAACCAGGTTGAACCGGCGAGGGGCAATTTGGTCAATTGACCCCGATAGCTGACTCCTGACCTAACTGTCAAATAAAATCAGAGAAAAGAAAACTTCGGAGTTGGGAATTAAATTAAAGAACTAATAGAAAAATAAATAAATAAATAAAAAGAAAAAGAAAAGTTAAAAAGGTAGTGACATCATTATGTGTGACATCAAGGATGATGTCATAATTAAAATTTCTTTTCCTACCAAATTTGACTAAGTTAAAAATCTTTTAAATAAGACATAAAAAAAGAAAGGAAAAGGAAAAAAAAATTCATTGTCATCTTCCCTTCCAAGCCGGCCTCTCTCTCTCCCTTAGCTCTCTCTCTCTCAAACTCCATTAGAGCTCCAAATTTAAGCTTCATATACCCCAAATTAACCATAAATTCCCCTAAAGTCCTTAAGTAAATCTTAACCTAGACCTTTGATTTAGCTATTGCCTACAAAAAGAAGAAGAAATGAGGAGAAATAAGAAGAGGAAAAAGACACCTAACAAGATTAGTGATTTAAGATGCAAAATTAGTTTATTTGTTGTGTTTTTAGCTCGATTAACTTGTAAATAAACTTAAAATGAAATGAAACAAATTGTTGAGGGACCAAGTTAGATTTCGGCCAGCATGTGTATGAGGGTATTGTTGTATGGTTGATTGATTTAAATGAGTATATGGACCTCAATTAGTTGAATGATTATAGTTAAAAGTATTGAATTGGTTAAATGCAATAATTAGTGTGAATAAGAGTTTTGAACATTAGGGTTTAGAGACAAAAATGTGAGAAACTTGTAAATGATGTCTTTGACCTAGTTTAAGGAGAGAAATGGTCAATTGTGACCTAATGAGGTGTGTTAGGAGTGTTTGAATCAAAAACAAATTCGGATTGAGTGTGGTCATGCTGCTGGCAGCATGACTAAGTTACCTTTGAAGGACCAAAAATGAAAATTTACAAGTCCAATTGGTATGAGACTAATTGGGAATGAAAATAGACACTAAATGACACAATTTTCGTTCAGGAAGCATGCCCAAAAAGTGACCAAAACCTAGTGAATAAATTAACCAAACTTGGAAAATCACAGTCTGCCCTGTACAAACTGACTAAATGAACAGTGTTTGTTCATTTGGCCATAACTTGAGCTATCCAGGTCTAAATGATCTGAAATTTTACCAGTGATTAGATGAGATATAGACCTAAAACTTTCATGAAGAACACAAACTCAAATTATGTCATTAACCATGTCATTTGGCCACCCCAAGTTGGTGACCTAAAACTGCTAGAACCAAATTGCCCAGAAAATCTGGGTTGAATCCAATCTGGCAGCCATGGTTCAAATGGCTATAACTTAGGCTAAAAAACTCCAATTGGAGTGATTCAAAAATGAGAATAAAATTAAGACAATAGGGAACATTTTCTGTGAAGAAAGTTTTTCCAAATTCCAATAGAAAAGTGACCAATGGAATAGTGCAACCTTAGACACAAAAACTGAAAATTTATCAAATTTGCCTAAAAGATTTAGAATTTGAATAAACAACCAAAACCAACAAATTTAGTGACCAAAATGTGGTATGTGGGTGAAGTTGGAATTTCCATACCTATTAAGCCTTAGAAAGTCAACAATTTGACTTGAATAGTATAGTAAATAGTGACCCCGAAATACAAAATTTCACAAAATAGTATAGTGAATAGTAACCCCGAAACACAATAATTTGAATGAAATGGATTGCTAGTATTTTGATGATCATTGGATAGTGGATTTGAAATTTGAAAATTGATAAATGTGTTGAGAAATTGATTGAGATTGAGTATGAATTTGAAGCAGTGGTTGAAAAATTATTGGAAGTGTCTTTTTTTCAGGTATTTAAAGAACTGTTTTTTCAAAATACAAACGGAACTCTGTCAAAATTTTTATAACATTTACGGAAAAATAAAATGGGAAAAAAAAATTTTAACTAGTTTTCAACTTGAAATAAATGATTAATACCTATTAAAAAATGCTCACCACTTATCAAAAATAAGAAAATTGTTTTAAAATCCCTTGTAGGGTACTTAATGAGTTATCGGTAGGTGAAGTTCGGTAGTTCATTAGGTATTATACGGGATCATATTATGCCTTACAGAGGGGTAAGGTGTGACATGTTTTAGTGGTATCAGAGCAAAAAATTTTTGAAGTATATTTTAACTTGAGAATTTGTGTCTTTTCTTTGTTAAGTACAACTGCTCAATGTCCATATTTGTTACATATAGTGCATTACATCATAAATATGAACAAACAGAGGAAAATCTCCATGTGTTACTTTTTCAGGAGATGCCCTAACTTTAGACTGAAATGGAAGAAAGGGATCGCTCAGTTGAGTAGTCTGTTGAAGCTGAGGCACAAGGGGAAGCCCCAGCTCTACAGAATGTTAGTGGATCAGTAGCACCAGCCCCACAAATGCCGCAGTTTCCTGCACAGTTTGCACAGCAGATGGCTGCGATGTTTTAACAAATAGCTGGGGGTATGCCTGCTCAAGCTCCATCCCAGACACCTGTGGCACAACCACTACCTCCAGCCAGACAGTGTGATAAATTATTAAAGTATGGGGCTGCAGAATTTAAGGGTACAGTGGACCCTTTAGAGGCAGAGTAATGGCTTGAAAGAATGGATAGAGTATTTAAGAAGCTGCACTGCCAAGATGAATTAACGTTTGAGTATTCTATGTCGCTACTGCAAGGGGATGAGTATGATTGGTGGAAGACCATCTCCCACAGTTTAGCTAAATCACCAGTATTGACCTGGGATGAATTAATCAGAGAATTCAGACAGAAATACATCCCAGATGCATATGTTGATCAGAAATTGCAAGAATTTTTGAGTTTGAAACAAGGGAACCGATCAGTGGCAGAGTATGAGAGGGAGTTCTCCCGCTTAAGTCATTATGCTGGGAGTCTCCTTTCTACCAGCAAGGCAAGATGCAAGAGATTTGAGACTAGTTTAAAGCCCAGTTTGAGAATGCAAGTAGTGGGATTCAGACACAGCAACTTTTCAGAGCTCATGTCTCAAGCACTTAAGCTAGAAAGGATTGAATCAGAAGCAACCCTAATAAAAAAAAATCAGAAAAAGCTGAGAAATTAGAAAAAGATAAGGGGGAAAAATCAGTTGAACAAAGTTCTTGTGGTACTTTTAGGAAAAAGAAGAAATTTAATGGACCCAGCAGGGGTCGAGGTGGAAGATTTGGTAGGGGCAGATTTTCTGGACAGAGACCCCTAGGTCTGGTCAGCAGTTGAGCAGGGGTTCACATTTTGCCCGCCCCTGTGAGACTTGTGGCAAGATTCATGGGGGGAAATGCTATTGGGCCACTGGAGCCTATTTTAACTGTGGAGGCAAAGGCCATATAGCTAAAGACTGCACTAATGCTCCGAGATATGGTCCAGCTCCTACTACTACCGAGGGATCTATTCAGAGTCCTGCTCCCAGAGGTTCACAGTCTGTTGGCAGAGGAAGAGGCAGAGGTAGAGGCACTGCTTCAGGCAGTCAGGGCACAGTTGGTCAGTCTACACAAGGAAGTGCGTCAGCCAGAGTCTACACGATGAGACAGCGAGAAGAGGTTGAGACTTCTGATGTGGTAGCCTGTACATTTTCTATCTCTGATCAAGAAGATTTGTATTGTTTGATTCGGGTTTAACCCATTCATATGTTAGTGCTAGCATAGTCAGTTCACTTGCTGTTCCATGTGTGCAAATGGGTTTTGAAGTGCTAGTAACTAGTCCGTTAGGACAAGAGGTCTGGGTCAACAGAATCTATAGAGACTGTCCTTTGGTGATCCAAGGACATGTTTTCTTGTCAGATTTGATTGAAATGCCCTTCAGAGATTATGATGTTATCTTGGGCATGGATTGGTTAGCCAGGCATCATGTCATGATTGACTGTAGACTGAAGACAGTCACTTTTGGTCTCCCTCTGTACGGTGATGTGGTAATACATGGGGAGAGGCAGTTACTGCCATCAAACATCATTTCGGCTACACTAGCCAGAAGGATGATCAAAAAAGGGTGTGAAGCATACTTGGCACATGTGATAGACACCCAAGTGGGGAGTTCAGCACTAAGGGACATCCCTATTGTATGTGACTTTCCGGATGTGTTTCCTGATGAATTGCTAGGATTACCTCTAGAAAGAGAGGTGCAGTTTGAGATTGATGTTATGCCTAGAGTGGACCCAATCTCCATAACGCTAGAATGGCACCTGCAGAATTGAAAGAGTTGAAAGTGCAGTTGCAAGAGCTGCTTGACAAGGACTTTATCCGCCCTAGTGTGTCACCTTAGGGATTACAGTGTTGTTTGTAAAGAAGAAAGATGGCACTCTCCAGTTATACATTGACTATCGACAGTTGAATAAGGTGACAATAAAGAATAGATATCCATTGCCCCGCATTGATGACTTGTTTGATCAGTTGAGGGGTACAGCTGTGTTCTCTAAAATTAACCTGAGATCGGGTTATTATCAGCTGAAAGTACAAGAGCAGAGTATTCCTAAAACTGCCTTTAGAACCCGCTATGGCCATTATGAGTTCTTAGTCATGCCATTCGGGTTAACTAATGCTCCGGCTGCTTTTATGGATCTGATGAACACTATCTTCAGACCATACCTTGACCAGTTTGTTGTGGTATTCATAGATGATATATTGGTCTATTCGAGGAGCGCAGAAGAGCATGATAGACATCTGCGGATTGTACTGCAGACTCTAAGGGAGAAACAGCTATATGCCAAATTATCGAAGTGTGAATTTTGGCTGAAGGAAATATCTTTCTTGGGGCATGTAGTATCAGAAGAGGGCATCAAGGTAGATTCAAGTAAGATTGAAACTATCCTTAATTGGAGGCCACCCAGAAATGTCACAGAGATTCGCAGTTTTATGGGTTTAGCTGGATATTACCGTCAATTTGTGAAGGGATTTTCCATGTTAGCATCTCTATTGATCAAGTTGCTTAGAAAAGATGTGAAATTTCAGTGGACAGATAAATGCCAGCAGAGTTTTGATAAATTGAAGAAATGTTTGATTGAAGCTCCAGTCCTTACTTTACCTAGTCTGGGTAAAAAATACACAGTTTACAGTGATGCTTCTCACAATGGGTTAGGCTGTGTATTAATGCAAGATTGAAATGTCATTGCCTATGCATCACGCCAGCTGAAACTACATGAGAGGAATTATCTGACACATGATTTGGAGCTTGCAGCAAGATCTGGAGGCACTATTTGTATGGGGAAAAGTGTTACATCTACATAGATCATAAGAGTTTGAAGTATTTGGGCACCCAGAAAGAGTTGAATTTGAGACAAAGGAGATGGTTAGAGTTAATAAAAGACTATGATTGTCTGATAGACTATCAGCCAGGGAAAGCTAATATTGTGGCTGACGCCTTAAGTCGCAAGATTGTGGCAAGTCTATGGGTTACTCCTTTGTCTATGGTACATGAGTTGAGATCATTACATGTCAGCTTAGAGATTAATGATGAGGGGCAGACAGCAGTTGCATGGCATGTACAGCCAATGTTGATTAATCAAATCAAAATGGCTGCTCAGAATGATGAAAGGTATCAGAAATTATTGGAAGAAGTTAGACAGGGCAAGAAATCAAAATTCTCAATAAGAGATGATGGTCTATTGCTACACCAGGGCAGGATGTGTGTTCCTAATGATGTTGATTTGAGGCAGATCATTTTGAAGGAAGCACATGAGTCTCCTTTTGCCATGCACCCTGGTGGCACAAAAATGTATAGGGGGCTAAAGGAGCATTACTGGTGGATGGGTATGAAAAGAGATGTGACAAAGTTTGTTTCTAAATGCCTAACTTGTCAGCAAGTGAAGGCAGAGCATCAAGTACCCGCTGGGTTATTACATCCACTACTAGTACCAGAATGGAAATGGGAGAGAATAACTATAGATTTTGTGATGGGACTTCTGAGGACACATAAGAGTTATGATGCAGTATGGGTCATTGTTGACAGACTGACTAAGTCTGCTCATTTTCTGCCAGTTCGGATGGACTACAGTTTAGAAAGATTGGCCAAATTGTACATTGATGAGATTGTGAGACTGCATGGAGTGCCAGTATCCATCGTATCAGACAGAGATCCTAGGTTCACTTCTAGATTCTGGGGTAGCCTTCAGAGAGTCCTAGGAACTAGATTGAACTTCAGAACTGTATTCCACCCACAGACAGATGGCCAGTCTGAGAGGGTAATTCAGATCTTGGAGGACATGCTACGGGCTTGTGTAATTGAATTTGAGGACAGTTGGGATACACACTTGCCTTTGATTGAGTTTGCTTACAACAACAGCTATCAATCAAGCATTGGGATGCCTCCATATGAAGCTTTGTATGGCAGAAAATGTAGAACCCCATTGTGTTGGGATGACGTGGGTGAAAGAAAGATGATTGGACCCGAAATTGTTCATCAAACTAAAGAAAAAATTAGGGTGATCAGAGATCGACTTAAGACTGCATCAGACTGTCAGAAGTCCTACATTGATTTGAAAGAAGGGATATTAAGTATGCAATGGGTGAGAAAGTTTTCCTCAAAATTTCTCCTTGGAAGAGAATTATGAGATTTGGCAGAAAGGGGAAACTGAGTCCTCATTTCATTGGGCCATATGAGGTTCTAGAAAGAGTGGGTCCTTTGGCATATCATTTGGCACTACCTCCAGAGTTGGAGAAGATACATAATGTCTTCTATGTGTCTATGTTGAGGAGGTATCGATCAGACCCATCTCATGTACTACCAGTAGAGGAAATTGAAGTGAATCCAGACCTCACATATGAGGAAGAACCCATAGTGATTCTGGCTTATAAGGTGAAGCAACTACAGAACAAGCAGATACCATTGGTAAAAGTGCTGTGGAACCATCATTCGGGCCAGGAGGCTACTTGGGAACGAGAGGAGGACATGAGGAGACAGCACCCCCAGCTGTTCAGAGATTGATACCAGGTAAAATTTCGAGACGAAATTTATTTTAAGGGGGGGTGAATTGTAATACCCTTATTTGTATAGCCTGGTATATTTCATTGTTTCGGTGACTGGTGTCAATCTGGAAAATTAAGGGGATTAGAACCATACTTAAGACAACTAGAGAAGCCATAAACACAAATAATTAGTAATGTTCAATTAGTTAAGTATAAACAAGAAAAACAGAACATAAGAAGTTAAACGAGCCGAGAGTCACAGCGATGAGTGACCTTTTCGGGAACGACTGTGAAGTCATTTTAAACTCAAATTTCGAACCATAAAATGTGACGCTGCGGTCCTTAAGACCATTACGAACATAGTGGAAAAGAGAAAATCATGAAAAAGAATCATTAAGCCAGTCAAATAATTAGGTCAGGGAACCGGAAGAAATATTGAATTATTTGCAAATCGGGTTGAACCGGCGAGGGACAATTTGGTCAATTGACCCCGAGAGTTGAGTCCTGACCTAACTGTCAAATAAAATAGGAGAAAAGAAAACTTTGGAGTCGAGAATTAAATTAAAGAACTAATAGAAAAATAAATAAATAAATAAAAAGAAAAAGAAAAGTTAAAAAGGTAGTGACATCATCATGTGTGACATCAAGGATGATGTCATAATTAAAATTTCTTTTCCTACCAAATTTGACTAAGTTAAAAATCTTTTAAATAAGACATAAAAAAAAGAAAGGAAAAGAAAAAAAATTCATTGTCTTCTTCCCTTCCAAGTCGGTCTCTCTCTCTCCCATAGCTCTCTCTCTCCCATAGCTCTCTCTCTCAAACTCCATTAGAGCTCCAAATTTAAGCTTCATATACCCCAAATTAACCATAAATTCTCCTAAAGTCCTTAAGTAAATCTTAACCTAGACCTTTGATTTAGCTATTGCCTACAAAAAGAAGAAGAAAGGAGGAGAAATAAGAAGAGGAAAAAGACACCTAACAAGGTTAGTGATTTAAGATGCAAAATTAGTTTATTTGTTGTGTTTTTAGCTTGATTACCTTGTAAATAAACTTAAAATGAAATGAAACAAATTGTTGAGGGACCAAGTTGAATTTCGGCCAGCATGTGTATGAGGGTATTGTTGTATGGTTTGATTGATTTAAATAAGTATATGGATCTCAATTAGTTGAATGATTATAGTTAAAAGCATTGAATTGGTTAAATATAACGATTAGTGTGAATTAGGGTTTTGGACATTAGGGTTTAGAGACAAAAATGTGAGAAACTTGTAAATGATGTCTTTGACCTAGTTAAGGAGAGAAATGGTCAATTGTGACCTAATGAGGTGTGTTAGGAGTGTTTGAATAAAAAATAAATTCGGATAATTTACCTTTGAAGGACCAAAAATGAAAATTTACAAGTCCAATTGGTATGAGACCAATTGGGAATGAAAATAGACACTAAATGACACAATTTTCATTTAGGAAGCATGCCCAAAAAGTGACCAAAACCTAGTGAACATATTGACCAAACTTGGAAAATCACAGTCTGCCCTGTACAAACTTACCAAATGAACAGTGTTTGTTCATTTGGCCATAACTTGAGCTAGGCAAGTCTAAATGACTTGAAATTTTACTAGTGATTAGATGAGATATAGAACTAAAACTTTCATGAAGAACACAAACTCAAATTATGCCATTAACCAAGTCATTTGGCCACCCTAAGTTTGTAACCTAAAACTACCAGAACCAAAATTGCCTAGAAAATCTGGGTTGAATCCAATCCGGCATCCATGGTTCAAATGGCTATAACTTAGGCTAAAAAACTCCAATTGGAGTGATTCAAAAAGGAGAATAAACTTAAGACAATAGGAAACATTTTCTGCAAAGAAAGTTTTGCCAAATTCCAATAGAAAAGTGACCAATGGAACAGTGCAACCTTAGACACAAAAAATGAAAATTTATCAAATTTGCCTAAAAGATTTAGAATTTGAATAAACCAAAACCAACAAATTTAGTGACCAAAATGTGGTATGTGAGTGAAGTTGGAATTCCCATACCTATTAAGCCTTAGAAAGTCAACAATTTGACTTGAATAGTATAGTGAAACATAAAATTTCAAGAACGTCGAGTTTAGCGCGTTAGAGCTAGGTAAAAGTGAAGTTAAATTTATTTTTGAATCTATGCTAAGTTATGATATTGAAACACTGTAAAATTGCATGTTTCAGTTGAAAAGAATACTAGGAAAGAACCCGAGGAACCGAGTCAAGGCCAAGAGGCGACTCGCTTGAGGTTTGTGCACAACATCACTATGCTTTAAAATTCATTGATAAAGTGAATGAAATATGTATTTTACTTTTGCTTTGAATTGTTGAAAGTTTATTTGTGACATTATTTATAATGTTTTGATTTAAATTATGAAAGTTATTATGTATATTTGAAATACCAATGTTTAGCAAATTGTTAAGATAAGTTTTGAAACCACAGTGTCATGACCATATATTTGAACACCTCACTAACATGACTAGTGAGGGTAATTAGTTTCGAATTTTGATTCCTTCTCTAGAGAAGTGTTGAGGTGTGCCAGTAGAAGAGGATTTGAATGGATATCCATATATTTGAGCTAGCTAGCCTTGTGATGTATATTCTCCTTAGCCTCTGGCTATTGAGATTATATTTGTTTCGAATGGCATGATCTAACTGTGGGTTTTATGAAATGTGTTTAATACTTTGAAATGAAATTGTTTGGAATAAAATCTCATAATTCATGTTTTGTGTTTAACTCACAAGCTCTGTTCAATTTTTGAATAAATGTGATTTAAATTCTGCATAAAGATTCTTTTAGTATGTTGTGCACCACTGAGTCCTAGTACTCAGCAATAGCTTTTATTGCTATCGTAGATTTAGAGACTAGAGGAGCAGCAGACTGAGCTGCTGAGGTGTGAGGATCTATCAGCTTGAAGTTATCGGGTATAATTTATACCCTGACTGTAAATATTTCTTTTGAAGTATGTATTGCACATAAATGTATGGACATGTAAATTTGGTCTTGAGCAGCTTGTATAAAGCTTGTGTAAAGTTTGTAATAAATTTTAGTTGAATTTCTCTTAATGTAAATTTTGTAATGATGTATATAAATTGTTTTGTCCTTAATGAAATATGAATGGAACTATTTTATTTAATTTGAATGAAATGGATCGCTAGTATTTTGATGATCATTGGATAGTGGATTTGAAATTTGAAAATTGATAAATATGTTGAGAAATTAATTGAGATTGAGTATGAATTTGAAGCAGTGGTTGAAAAATTATTGGAAGTGCCTTTTTTCCGGTATTTGAAGAACTGTTTTCTCAAAATACAAACGGAACTCTGTTAAAATTTTTATAAAATTTGCCAAAAAATAAAATGGGCAAAAAAAATTTTAACTAGTTTTCAACTTGAAATAAATGATTAATACCTATTAGAAAATGCTCACCACTTATCAAAAATAAGAAAATTGTTTTAAAATCCCTTGTAGGGTACTTAATGAATTATCGGTAGGTGAAGTTTGGTAGTTCATTAGGTATTCTATGGGATCATGTTATGCCTTACAGAGGGGTAATGTGTGACACGCTGAGTCCCAAAAAGGGGGGAGAAAGGTTCCTTAGGCAAATCCCACATCGGCAAAGCACGGAGATGGTCTTGGGTTCAAAAAATAATGATATTAAAAATGGGGGAACTAATCACAAGAGGCGCCTTTTGGTGGAATGGCCTGGAGAGTTGAAAGAACTCCAGGGTTAAGCGTGCTCGCTTGAGAGAAATCTTAGGATGGGTGACCTCCTGAGAAGTTCTCCATTCCGCCTATGGGACAAAATCGTGAGGCTTATGGCCAAAGCGGACAATTCCTCTAGTGTTGGAGCTTGACTGTTACAATATTTCGTCAGGTATTTTGAGTATACCACCTCTTTGTAATTTTTGTTGTAATGTATGTGAACTATATGTATATATTATACTTGGTCTTGAGCAGTTATAAAAAAAAAGTTGTAAAATAAAGTTGTAAATTATTTTGGCCTGTAAAAATGTTGTATTATAATTCTCTTATCTCAGCTTTTGAAATACTCAGTCATTTTGCATTCTATTTTTGGAACTACTGAAAATGATGTTGAATTGAGTTTGACTTATGTTGAGAAAATTGATTTGTGTTGAGCCATATTAGAATTTGGGACTGAAACAAATATATTGGAAGTGTTTTTCTACAGGTTTTTGAATAACTGTTTTGCTTAAAATACTGATGGCACTCTGCCAAAATTTTTATAAAAATTGTGGCTATTTCAGATTTAATGTGCGATTTAACTTCAATTAAAAAATTTTAATACCTGTCAAAAGTGCTCACCATTTTAAAAAGAAATAAGAAATTGTTTAAAATCCCTTGTAGTGTATTTAATGGGTTATCAGTAGGCAAAGTTTGGCAATTCATTATGTATAATACGGGATCATGTTATGCCTTATGGAGGGATAAGGTATGACTTGTTTTAGTGCTTTGATACCAAAGGTCTCTTAGGCAAATCCCACATCGGCAAAGCACAGAAATGGTCTTAGGTTCAAAAAGTAATGATATATAAAATGGGGGAACTAATCACAAGAGGCACCTTTTGGTGGAATGGCCTGGAGAGTTGAAAGAACTCCAGGGTTAAGCATGCTCGCTTGAGAGAAATCCTAGGATGGGTGACCTCCTAGGAAGTTCTCCATTCCACCAATGGGATAAAACCGTGAGGCTTATGGCCAAAGCGGATAATTCCTCTAGTGGTTGGAGCCCGACCGTTGCAATTGGTATCAGAGCCGCTCGCATGTCCTCTTGGGCAATGGTGGGGCAAACCTCAGCGAGGACGCTGAGTCCCGAAAGGGAGAGAGAAAGGTCCCTTAGGCAAATCCCACATCGGTAAAGCACAGAGATGGTCTTGGGTTTAAAAAGTAATGATATATAAAATGGGGGAACTAATCACAAGAAGCGCCTTTTGGTGGAATGACTTGGAGAGTTGGAAGAACTTCAGGGTTAAGCATGCTTGCTTAAAAGAAATCCTAGGATGGGTGACCTTCTGGGAAGTTCTCCATTCCACCTATGGGACAAAACCGTGTGGCTTATGGCCAAAACGGACAATTCCTCTAGTAGTTGGAGCCTGACCATTACAATTGGTATCAAAGCCGCTCGCGTGTCCTCTTAGGCGATGGTGGGGCAAACCTCAGCCAGAATGCTAAATCTCGAAAGAGGGGGAGAAAGGTCCCTTAGGCAAATCCCATATCGGCAAAGCACGGAGATAGTCTTGAGTTCAAAAAGTATTGATATATAAAATGGGGAAACTAATCACAAAAGGCGCCTTTTAGTGGAATGGCCTAGAGAGTTGGAAGAACTCCAGGGTTAAGCATGCTCGCTTGAAAGAAATCCTTAGATGGGTGACCTCCTGGGAAGTTCTCCATTCCACCTATGGGACAAAACCATGAGATTTATGGCCAAAGTGAATAATTACTCTAGTGGTTGGAGCCTGACCATTACAATTGGTATCAGAGCCGCTTACGTGTCCTCTTGGGCGATGGTGGAGCAAACCTCAGCGAGGACGCTGAGTCCCGAAAGGAGGGGGAGAAAGGTCCCTTAGGCAAATCTCACATCGACAAAGCACAGAGATGGTCTTGGATTCAAAAAGTAATGATAAATAAAATGGGGGAACTAATCACAAGAGGCGCCTTTTGGTGGAATGGCCTGAAGAGTTGGAAGAACTCTAGAGTTAAGCGTGCTCGCTTGAGAGAAATCCTAGGATCGGTGACCTCCTGGGAAGTTCTCCATTCTACCTATGGGACAAAACCATGAGGCTTCTGGCCAAAGAGAACAATTCCTCTTTGAGTATACCATCTCCTTATAATTTTTATTGTAATGTATGTGAACTGTATGTATATATTGTACTTGGTCTTGAGCAGTTATAAAATAAAGTTGTAAAATAAAGTTGTAAATTATTTTGGCCTGTAAAAATATTGTATTATAATTCTCTTATCTCAGCTTTTGAAATATTCAGTCATTTTGCATTCTATTTTTGGAACTACTGAAAATGATGTTGAATTGAGTTTGACTTATGTTGAGAAAATTGATTTGTGTTGAGCCATATTGGAGTTTGGGACTGAAACAAATATATTGGAAGTGTTTTTCTATAGGTTTTTGAAGAACTATTTTGCTCAAAATACAGATGGCACTCTGCCGAAATTTTTATAAAAATTATGGCTATTTCAGATTTAATGTGTGATTTAAGTTCAATTAAAAAATTTTAATACCTGTCAAAAGTGCTCACCACTTTAAAAAGAAATAAGAAATTGTTTAAAATCTCTTGTAGTGTATTTAATGGGTTATCAGTAGGCGAAGTTTGGTAATTCATTATGTATACTACGGGATCATGTTATGCCTTACGGAGGGGTAAGGTGTGACATGTTTTAGTTCTCTAATATCAAAGGTCCCTTAGGTAAATCCCACATTGGCAAAGCACGGAGATAGTCTTGGGTTCAAAAAGTAATAATATATAAAATGGGGGAACTAATCACAAGAGGCATCTCTTAGTGGAATGGCCTGGAGAGTTGGAAGAGCTCCAGGGTTAAGTGTACTCACTTGAGAGAAATCCTAGGATGGGTGACCTCCTGGGAAGTTCTCCATTCCACCAATGGGACAAAACTGTGAGGCTTATGGCCAAAGCTGACAATTTCTCTAGTGGTTGGAGCCCGATAGTTACAATTGGTATCAGAGCCGCTCGCGTGTCCTCTTGGGCAATGGTGAGGCAAACCTTAGTGAGGATGCTGAGTCCCGAAAGGGGGGAGAAAGGTCCTTTAGGCAAATCCCACATCAAAAAAGCACAGAGATGGTCTTGGGTTCAAAAAGTAATGATATATAAAATGGGGGAACTAATAACAAGAGTCACCTTTTGGTGGAATGGCCTGGAGAGTTAGAAGAACTCCAGGGTTAAGAGTGCTCACTAAAAAGAAATCCTAGAATGGGTGACCTCCTGGGAAGTTCTCCATTCCACCTACAGGACAAAACCATGAGGCTTATGGCCAAAGCGGACAATTCCTCTGGTGGTTGGAGCCCAATCATTATAATTGGTGTCAGAGCCACTCACGTGTCCTCTTGGGCGATGGTAGGGCAAACCTCAGCGAGGACGCTAAGTCCCGAAAGGGGGGGAGAAAGGTCTCTTATGCAAATCCCACATCGGTAAAGCACAGAGATAGTCTTGAGTTTAAAAAGTAATGATATATAAAATGGGGGAACTAATAACAAGAGGCGCTTTTTGGTGGAATGGCCTGGAGAGTTGGAAGAACTCCAAGGTTAAGCGTGCTCGCTTGAGAGAAATCTTGGGATGGGTGACCTCCTGAAAAGTTCTCTATTCCACCTATGGGATAAAACCGTGAGGCTTATGGCCAAAGCGGATAATTCCTCTAGTGGTTGGATCCTGACCGTTACGAAAACACATTAAAGCTTTTAAAGAAAGAAACAAAAAAATATATCTTCTTTATCCCTTACCTTGGTTGGCCACTTTCCCTCATTTTCCTTCCTTCTTTTCTTACTTCTTCAACAGTCAATTCTCTTCATTTTGAAGAGAGAACCCACAAGCAAAGACCCTAAGTCCTATAAATTTTGTAGGCATAAGTGAAGGGAAGCAAGAGGACTTGAAGATTCAAACTTATAGAAGTAAATTGCTTGAGAAATTTTGTGGAGGCTAGAAGAGGAAAGGGTAGCAGCTGGTTTTTATCAAAGTTAGTGCTATATCTCATGTCTTTTGCCATGTTCAAGTAGAGATTTCTTGGTCATACTAAATTAGAAGTAGTTAGGAACTTGTAAGGAGTGCTGGAAAGCTGAAACTGCTATTAAGGTTTACAAGACAGTCAATTTCAAAAATTCATAACTTGAGCTAGGAAAATTGGTTTAGGTGATCTTGATGTCTATGAAAACTTTGATGAATCCATAAAAACTTTGTAGTTTTGTGAAAACCCTAATTCCTCTGTTAAGATGAGATTTTAGGGCAAAACTTTTTGTTACTTAGAACTGGAAAACTGCCTAGAAATTTTCTAGAAAAGGACACCTAATTTTATAACTTCATAACTTGAGTTACAAAACTTGAAATAAGGTGATTGTTGAACCATTGGAAAGCTTATTGAATGTTCTACAACTTTGTAGTTATGACTAAAAATTTATTTTATCGGCTGCATGGTGAAATTCTTGTATTTTATATTACTGCTCTGACTATGACTGGAGTCCATAATAGTTTGCACATTTTAATTCATAACTTGAGTTATAGCCCTGATTTTGAGATGATTCAAATTGGAAATTGAAATGGACATATGAAAGTTGAATTCTAGAGAATATGATGATGATACCCTATTTCTATGATTTTTACTGAAATTTCAAAATGACTGCTCCTGCTGTCCAGTTTGACTAGAGTTGGAAAATTTGTGATTTTCATGGTAGTTATTCTATAG
Source organism: Hevea brasiliensis (assembly GCF_030052815.1). Classification (NCBI taxonomy): domain Eukaryota; kingdom Viridiplantae; phylum Streptophyta; class Magnoliopsida; order Malpighiales; family Euphorbiaceae; genus Hevea; species Hevea brasiliensis. The sequence goes on along the minus strand of NC_079508.1, from coordinate 31,469,570 downwards.
GAGTTGTGAATGAAAAAGGGAATTGGTGAGCATGATTGATTTAATAAATTTCATATAATGTTCATAATATGTATGCCCATTATAAGCCTAGAGCTAGGTGGCATGATGAGGAAATTGACTGGTTAATGCTTGAAATTGTGCACAATTACTTGGCTTCAAGCGATGATATAGTTACTTGGCTTCATGATAATGAGATGATTACTTGGCTTCAAGCTATGATATGATTACTTGGCTTTATGCCGTGATGTGGTTACTTGGCTTTATGCCATGATATAATTACTTGTCACTTGAGTCATCTAGGTAGTATAATTGGGCTAATGAAACAAATGAAAAGAGGCATGTAAGGAATTATTCATGACACAATGGACTGTAATTATAATTGTTTTATGTGACTAATTGCTATGTCATATTCCATTGGTTGTGTGGGAGTGCATGCAGTACCATTGAACTAAAGCTAGTAGAAACATTTTTCATGAGACTATGTATATTTAGCTTGCGCAAATATGGCATGATGTGTTATTTTTAAGTTATAGCACCACTAAGCATTTTGCTTAGCAGAGAGTTGTTTGAACTTTTCGTAGGTAATAAAAGTAAAGATCAATAACCGACACGGGGGTGAAGGCCAAGAGAGATATTTTGCTCAAGACAAGAGAAGACATGATGTGATTTTTTTTGTACACATTAGAAGATTACATTGTACTAGGCATTTGATTTGGGGATGTAATTCTTTAATGTGTAATTATTTAAATTGTATAAATTACGTGGATGTGAAAAACAAGTCTTGTGTTTGTAAATATTTTCATATATTATATAAGAAGAATTTCCCAAGTATATTAAATTATTTTATTGGATGAGATGTTATATACTTTAATAGTATTGATTGATGTAGGTTGTGAATGAAACCATATAGGTTTCACATGTGTAGTGGATTGATATAATAAATGTGGACAGGGATATTCTTAGGTCACTTATAATTATTAAAATATTAAGGGAAACTCTGTCCATTTTCTATTAGAAACTTTAAATTAAATTTCACTAATTGAGAAATTTCAAATAAATGAAACATTTATCAATTAATTTACTTATATTTAAATAAATTGAAAATTTGTAAATCTCCCTTTATTTTCTTAAATTGAAGCATAAATGGGAATTAAAGTAAACCAAGCTTCACCTTGGGGAGAGAGTGTTAACCTTTGAGATATACTATTGGGTGTGTCTCAGGGGCATGTACACACTGCTCTAGCTGCAGATAGGTTTTGGTTGTTACGTTTCAGGTCAAAAGATTATATGCACTAGTATAATCTAGATGATAATATATTGACAAGGGTAAACTTCATGTATATATCTTTTAAGTACCACTAGTTCGACCCACTTATCTAATAAGTGCCCATTGTATTTATCCCAACATCAATAATGTCAGATGGCATGAGACTCACTATTCTATTTTTATTAGTATCCCATACTAATCCGCGAAAACAAAAGGAAGCGATAGTCTAACTTGATAAATTGTGTCCAACAAAGTATCCTTAACTGTGAACTATTATTTATAGTATTGGTACTAGACAATCTCGTCACTCATATTCTCAACATTTTTGGAATGAAACTTCCTAACAAGAAACTAGTGGACAATGCAATTAATGATAAACAGTTTAAATTAAAAGAAATGATAAATGCCATTAATTAAGAATAAATATTTACAATATACAACATTACAATATTACTCTAAGGCATACCATTAATAAAATAGACTGCTTATTATGGATTACGGACTATGTATTGAACAATTATACGTCAACTTTTTATAGTTATTTTGGTGATGAACCTATAAGCCTTATAAGCTATGTAGGTGTTATAGTTATTTTGGTAATATTATATGTAATAGACATGTGGTATGGAATGCCTTTATGTGAATGTGAATTAAGTTAAGAAAGTTTGAAGTGTTGCCCTTTTTTTTATGCATATTATTGTTTACTAGGATTAACTTTGATTAAATTAGAGAAATGTGATTGCAATAAACTTGTTATTATAGGTTATTCTTGTAACACCTTCACTGTAACAATTCCCTACATTCTACTGTTTCGATGACCGGTGTCGATTTGGATAACTAGAAAGCCTAAAAAAATATTTAAACTAAAGTGAGGAACTATAATTAACTTAAATATTAATAAGAAAAATTTAAAAAAAAAATTTAGAAATAAAATACAGCTAAGTTAAATGAGACGGTGCCCTAGCGATGAATAACCGTACGGGGAAGTATCGGTAAAGACAGTTACCGACCCCAGACCCGGGGGAAAATTCATAAAATAATTTTTGAGACTCCAGAGGAGAGTCATTGAGGTTTCTATGGCATTAGAATGCCAAGAAAAGGTTTAGAAAAATTTTTCAATCAGTACAGACAATTTTAGTCTGTTAAGCCAAACGGAGGGCATTTTGGTCATTTCTTCTTCAGAGATGATTTTTAGCCGACTTGTCCAGTTAAGTAAATAATTATTATAACATAAAATATGAATAAATATTGCTAAAAATTGAATTGAAAATGAGTAGAAAAGAAAAGAAAAAGAAAATAAATTAAATGGGAAATATGACATCACATGATGTCATTAAGAAGGCTTCCACCAATCACAACTCAACAAGCTAATTAAAAAGAGATAAAATGGGAAAAAAAATGACCATTTCTCCCTTTTCTCTCCTTTCACCATTGTTATTCCAAACTTCTCACTAGAAATTCTCTTGAAAAATCACCATAAAACATCACCCTCTCTTCACAAAAAATTTCCCTTACCACTAAAGCTAGACTTGGGCAACCATTAGAAGAGGAGAAAGTGAAGGAAAGTGAAGAGTAGAAATTCATCCAAGAGGTTAGTGCTAATTTTCTTGCTTACACTCTTTTTTAAGCATGAATTTAAGTTAAGTTAAAAATTTGATGAAAAATGAATTAAAGATGCATGAACTTGCCCCATGAAATTTTGGCAGCCTTAGGGTACATAGGGTTTCATCAATTTGATTGAATAATAGTTATGTATGGCTTCCATTGAATATGATTTTTGTGTTTTAAATTCATGGATTGTATGTATATAGAGAATTGAAATTGTTGGAGTTAGGGTTTGGGCACTAAAATTTGGATTTTGTTTATGTATTGGTGAAAAGAGGACCATTTGGTCATGTTTGAGTAGGAAATTGAGTGCATGGTGCCAAGGAAATTGAGGTTATGTATGCTGTCCAGTGTGCACCGCAGGTCTGGATGTGAGTCCAGCATGTTTGGGCAGCTGTAACTTGAGTTGTGTAGGTTTAATTGGTGCAAGGCTAATTGGACATGAAATTAGACACATAATGGCACAACTTTGATGAAGAAAACTATCTCAAAAAACCAACCTAAGTGGCTCTAAAAATTAACCTAATCTGGGTGACCAATATGCAGTCCCAGGAAAATGACCAAATGAACAGTGTTTATTTATTTGGTCATAACTCAGTGTAGAAAGGTCCAATTGACCTGAAATTTTACCAGCAGAAAGCTGAGACATAGTCCTACAACTTTCATGGAGAACACAAATCTAAATTCTGGCCATAACCTAGTCAAATTTCCAACCAAACTTAGGTCACCAAATTTGGCAGAACCAAATTGCCCAGAAATTCTGGGTACAAGTCAATCCGGCCAATTATAGTAAAATGACCATAACTTGAGCTACAAAACTCCAAATGGAGTGATTCAAAAAAAGAAATGTATCTAGACACAATAATGAACAACTTTTATGCAGACAATTTTGCCAAATTCCTATTGTACAAATGACCAATGAAACAGTAAACTTAGTACTTGAAATCTGAAAATTGTGAATAACTAACGCTATGCTTTGAAATGGTATTGGCAACCAATACCAACAAATTTAGAATTTAAAATGTGGTATCTTGGTGAACATAGGTTCAATAAATTCATTATGTATTAAAAAGTTAACAATTTGAGTGAATAATAAAGTAAATAGTAATATAAAGACACAAAGTGTAAGAACTATATTGTTAAAGGGAAATTAAGGCCATAAATTTGAAATCCATGAAATGTTTATGGATTCCTTGAAACATGAAAAGTAAGTCACCTAATTGATGTGAATAGGTAGTTACGGCTTATATGTCCATCACAAATAGAATTCATAAAATGTATAAATGAGAAAGCAAAAAATGTTTTGAATACAATGGTACATGTGAACCATTGTTTTGAATTGTAATCAATATGAATAACATAATGAATGAATAAATGAACCATATTAATGTATGAATGAGACATTAGTTCTCATTATTGTAGAAAGGAAAAGTACTTTGAGTACAATGATATAAAGGGATAATTGATGTGAATTGTGATCATATATATGATCAAATGAATGTATACATTATAATTGAAAATTATTATGAAGTAATGAAGTCATAAAATACAATATATTAATATTTAATGATATTATGTGCCCTTGTATTGGCTAGACATGTGTGTCAAATTGGATAGTTTGGCATGCTAATAGGGTATTATTTTAGTAGTACTGCGAAAGGCTTTTATGCCTGTATTCATAGCTTTATGCCTGTATTCATAGCTTTATGCCTGTATTCATGGCTTTATGCCTATATTCATGGTTTTATGCCCGCACTCATGGCTTAATGCCTGATTATGTGTTATCATGGCTTTTTAGCCATACTGACTGCATACGTAGTTGACGTTCTGCGTCCCATGGTATGACAGCCCGAGGCAACGCGGTGTCCAGTGCCAACGACCCGTTATCCAGTTTAGTCAGCCTGTCATAGGTTACTTGGGCAGTCTAATTTATTAAAATAAGTTATGAATATTAGAAATTAAAAATGCTAGAAAGTAAATAAATGATAAGAAGTTCTGAAATAAATTAGATTAGCTCTAAAAATTTGTTCCGTAGAATGATTTGAAGTAAATTAAACTAGTTCTAAAAATTTTAAATATTTCGAAATGATTGTAAACAACTTAAAAAGTATCAAGGAAGTGATGAAAAGACTAGTAGAAGAATTATAACTTAAATAACATTACAAATGTGACTTTCATAAGAATATAAGTATAAATTTTAGATTTATTTGTACATTATATAAATGATTATTGTAAACTTATGAAAGAAGTGATTCTAGAAAGCAACATAAATGACGAAAGATATATTGTATGGAAAATTTCATATGAACCCAGTAAAATTTTTTAGTATAGAAAATATGCTCCAATTATTTTTACTTGTTATATTATTTCTTGTCATATTGTTGCACCACTAAGCAGCAATGCTTAGCGCGATGGATTTGTTTCCTCGCGCAGGTACTGAAGTTAAAGCCCAGCGAATACTAAATAGAGATTTTAGAGTCTGATCTGTAGAGTGTTCAAGGTTGTCGCCTCCTCAGCAATACATGTAGATAGGGCCCATATAGATCATATTATATATTTTGTACATTATAATTAGTTATTATTTGTAATGTAAACTATGAATTGTATGTTGAAATATAGATTATGGAGCTATAATTAATTTGTAGATCATGTAAATTATGAAATTATGTAATTATTTTATAAATTATGTAAATTAAGGAAATTTGAAAATTTTGCTTATGTAATTTGAAAATGTTTACATATGAATTGAGTATGAATAGATTGGTACAAATGAGTATATGAATTACAAGAATTGAATGTGAGATGAATATGATGAGCATGAATGATATTTTTATTGTAAAATATTATTGAAAATTTCAAGCAAGTGAATAGTGAAATACGTCAATTGATAATAAAATAGGGGAAACTCCTCTGGTTTCTCCGTAGAAAAATAATTGATATTAAAATATAACGAGATCAAATTATTAAAGGAATAAAGTAGGATAAGATAGGGTGCTTCGGCACCGAATGTAACACACTTCGCTCGGCTACACTGTAATAGGGTGAGGAGTGTTACAATTCTATTAATAATGATTGATGAATTTGTGAAATTTGATTACCCTTCAAGTGAATGTGAAATAAGTTCATATGAGTTTGCTAGTTGCATTTATGTTCTTATTATGCAAATTACAGCTACACTTTTACGTAGATGCTTATTCATTCCCAAATTTCTTTATCTCTTCTTCTTCTTCTTCTTAATATACTAATGATTATAGTTCATTGTTTTGAAGTGGTTGCTTACATTTATAATATGCTTTTTTCTATAGGTTATGATATATTTTCTATTAAAATGAAATCGAGTGTTTTTCTATAGGTTATGGTTCATTATGTTGAGATGTAATATGCATTTTTTTTTTTTCAGATTATGATTAACAGGTATAAGTGGTTTTGGCACTCATTTGCTTGCAAATTACACACCTTTGCTTATATAGATTCAACATTAATAAATTTAGCAAGGGAATTTATAACTAAATTTCAGCTTGATTAATTTAAACTTAATTATAAAAGTAACCCATAGCTATTGATAACTTTTGGTAGGGGAGGTATCTTGGATGAATGTCACATGGACAGGGTATATTTTGGTTCTGCGGATTAGTTGAGGATGATATGGGTACTTCCTCTTTAAATAAGGGTTCTCTGGGTACTCGTACAGCTACTAGGATCACCTCTAACTACGTATCTACAATATAGCACAAGGTTAAAGGGCCAAGGGATTTTTCCCACTTGATACTTCAAAGCTTAAGTTAGAATAAAGGAAAAGGAATGAATGTAAGAGAATCAGAGAGAATGAATATGGGGACTAAGGGTTCAAAGAATGTCTATACCCACCTCAATTATTGCTTATATAATAAGGCATTGCCATGTACTACCATTTGTATAAGTGGCCCTATAATATTCAGAATAGGTTTCTAAAATGTCCCCTATAGGGTGTTATAGTTATTCTGACTCTTTTAAAATGGCGGTTATTGGAAATTTAACACATGTAGGTCACTCATAGCTACTGGGTCATAGACCTATGAAACATTAATGATAGGCAGTTAGTTTGTATTAATTTAGATAACTAACATCTTATCATTAGATATTGATAATTAGGGTCTTTATTAGATATACAAGATGTTCTATTTGCATTAAATAAGCTAGTTCCTTACTTAAGAAACCTTGTCCAATTACACCATATTATGGACAACCTTTCAAGAGTGGTCATATGATGACTATCCTTGGTTGAGTGGTGACTATAGTGTTGTTATTACAACCTCACATTACATAGTCCATGCAGAGTAATTTTTTACAGATACCTTATTTTAGAGCACTCATACAGTGCCATATGGTTTAATACACACCGACCTCTCATGTTACATGTGTCATCCATTGGAGGGGTCAACTAATTTATATTGTATCAGTTACAATACCTAAAATCTACTTTAATTAAAGGGTATGCATTACAATTTACTCAACAAAACTTGTGCTCAACTCATCAAAGCATACAAAACATAATCAACTATTTATAATTTTAACAAATTAAAATTGCTACTGCCAAAACAAAATTCTTCCTCAAAATGTTCATTTACTTAAACCTCTCTTCCTTTCAGTTTCATGCTCCTTTACCTTTAATAGCAAACCCAGAATAATATTCTTCAAATGTTCAAGCACAAGAGCATCATACTAAGAGAAAAAGCCACATGCCATAGAAGTCTTCATTTTACAAAACAATAAAAACACATGTCAAATACAAAAATACAACACAAAAAAAAAAATCAAATATCACATTCTCATAATTATAAACTCAATTCATAATGTATGCAACCAAAGAATCTTTTTCAAGATTTAACCATGTATAAGAAATTTTCAATTTTGTTATTTCTCCACAATGACACACTGAATACATGAAATTAATTGGGTTTGACTACATGGGAGATTTGGTTTCACGAAATTTCCAATTTCACTAACTAGTGTTCCTATCAATCCTTCAAAATTGGATCTATCGATGAATAGTCATATCCAAGGATGGAAAGTTCCAACGAAACAAAAAAAGATCAAAGAGAAAAATAAAAGAAGGTGAAGAAGAAGATTCATATGCATACAAGAGGAAATACGGAGCTGGGTGGGAAAATGATAATCTTTTTCTAAAGGCGAGTGCCAACTAGCAAGTGCCATGTAGATAACAAGCATCCTTTTCAATTGTTTTTTCTTGGGTAATATCACTGTCCGTATTGACTGTGTAATTTTTTGTTTAATTGCAATTTATTAATTATATATTTAAATAAAAAATGAGTTGTTTGATGAATAAAATCAAAGTTTAAGGTACTCGTAAATTTTTAACTCAGAGTTTAAAGGGTAATGTTAATAGGAAAAAGATTATACGCACATAAATGGCCGAATGATCTGCTGACCCCAGACCTTTACTTAAAGAGGCACTTAGCACCCACACCTTTAATTGCATCCAATTTGATCACTAAACTTTATAAAAATGTAACTATTTAATCCGTAATCTTTGCATGAAAAGTCACTTGGCACATTCACTTTTAGTTGCATTCCATTTGACAACTAAACTTTATAAAAAAAAAATATAACTATTTAGCGTCTATAATTGGTGATTTATGTTAATGCCCTTTGGTAACATCGACAATGGTAGTGAAACACTCAAATGGCATCGATGATGTCACTAAGAACATTTTTATCTTTCTATGATATATGATAGGATAGGATTTTTAGGTAGTCATATTGACCATTTCCAACGACCAATGTAAGCGAGGCATATACACCAATCAACTGGCCTTGACCCTAGCTTATTTTATTTTATTTTATTTTATTTATCAAAGGTGTTCAACTTGGTGCAATGTTCCATTGAGGAGAGGAAAGGAGAAGAGAAATAATTAAAGCAATTATTATAAAGTCATTATAATTTATTTAATTTTACAATTATACAAATTTTAATAATAATATTTTATTATATTCAAGCATCTAATTGAGTGTGAATGCATGCATTTTAATAATTAAGATTTCAAAAGTTTAATAATTACACTTTTATAAAATTTAAATGTTAAATAGAATGGGGGAGTATTTTTCACTGGAAAAATGATTGTGAACAAAAAAATGTTTTCAAAAAATGTACAAGTGAGGTGAAATGTCTTCTTTACCCTCATATCGTTTAGGCTACAAATTGATTTGTTTTTCCTCTAAACCATTTCCCTCCAAAATCCAACCAATCATTACCCTTCTTTTCTTTAACCAATCAGCTACCACAAATCTCTTAACCGATTACATATCACCAAATTTTCAATCAATCAGTTCTCACCAATCTCTTAACCAATCACATATCACCAATCTTCAACTAATCAATATATCTCCCTAATCTCTTAACCAATTATAGCCTACCAAAAATTCAACCAATCATAATTGATTGCATATAGTATTGTTAGAATAGAATCGGACCGGATCTGATCAGTTGAACTGGTTTAATCGATAATCAGAATAATGATTGGTTTGGTTTAACTGGTTCAGTTCAAGCTTCAAACCCTTTATTCAATAAACTAGAGTTAACTCGTCTAAACTGGCCAAGTAATCGATAAACTAATTAGATTTTAAATTAAATAACTATAATCAATTAGATCATAATAATTAGATTAACTGAACAAATAACTATTAACAATTTGACTAATTAATCAAGTAACTATGATTAATTACATTACAATCAATTAATCAAGCAACCATTAATCAATTGGATTTTAAATCAAGTAATTATGATCGATTAGATCATAATCATGACTATCGGACATTTTATCAATTAAAGATACAACCAATTAAATAATAGATAAAATAATTATGATCAATTACATCATAATCAAGTATTATCGAGTATTTTATCAATTAATCAAGTAGATAATAATCAATTAGATAAAAAAATTAAGTAACCATGATCAATTATATTATAATCAAGTATTAAAAGGTATTTTATCAATTAATCAATTAGATCATATAATCAATTAGAACATATAAAAATCATGTAATTATTACCAATTTCATTATAATCAAGTATAATAGTGTATTTTATCAATTAATCAAGTAGATAATAAATCAAGTATCTATGATCAATTACATCATAATCAAGTACTATAAGGTATTTTATCAATTAATCAAGTAGATCATAATTAATTATATCACAAATTAAGTAGTCATGATCAATTACATTATAGCCATGATCAATTACATTATAATCAAGTATAATTGGGTTATTTTATCAATTAATCAAGTAGATCATAATCAATTAGATAATGAATCAAGAAGCTATAATCAATTACATTATAATCAAGTACTATCAATTATTTTATCAATTAATATAGTACATAATAATTAATTAGATTATAAATCAAGTAACTAAGATCAACTATATCACAATCAAATACTATCGGGTATTTTATCAATTAATCAAGTAGAGTATGATTAATTAAATTATAAATCAAGTAACTATGATTAATTATAACATAATTAAGTGCTATCGGGTATTCTATCAATTAATCAAATAGATCATAATTAATTAAAATATAAATCAAGTAACCATGATCAATTACATTATAATAAAGTACAATTAGTTTATTTTATCAATTAATTAAATAAATCATAATCAATTAGATTGTAAATCAAGTAACTATGATTAACTACACATTAATCAATTAATTAATTAGACAAGGGTAAGCATTATTCATTTTAGACTGAAATAACTGATCAAGCAGAATTAATTCAGAAATTCAATTTGGTTTAATTTTTACTTTTAAATTTTTTGGTTTATTTGGTCTGTTTTTGGAGATAGCATAATATTTTTTTTTCCTTTCCTCTTATGAAAATCAAACCACCTAATCCACTAAATCATAAATTATGTAACTGTGAATTAGATCAATTAATCAATTTACTATTTGTCAATAAAATCATAAATTAAGTAACTATGATCAATTACATCACAATCAATTAGATAAGTTAATCAAATAACTATTAATCAATTAGATCTAAAATAAGCTAACTATGATCAATTAGATTATAATCAAGTACTATCATATATTTTATTAATTAATCAAGTAGATCATAATCAATTAGATCATAAATCAAGTAATTATAATTAATTATATTATAATTAAGTATTATCAGGTATTTTAATTAAATATTTTTCGGGTATTTTATCAATTAATCAAATATATCATAGTTAATTAGATTATAAATCAAGTAACTATAAACAATTATATCATAATTAATTAATCAATTAGATAAGAGTAAGCATTATTAGGTTTAAACTGAAATAATCAACCGAACTAATTTAATTTAAAAATTCAATCCAATTTTTATTGAAATTTGATTCGGTTCAATTTTTATTTTTGAATTATTTAGTTTATTCGATTCGATTTTAGAGCAACTTAATATTTTCTTTTTTTCTTACCTTTTATGAAAATCGAATCGTCTCGTATTATTGTAGAGGTTGAAGAGCGTATCAGATTGAAAATATGAATTTGATTAGAAAAAAAAAAAAAAAGAAAATGGATACATAAAGAAAATGAGTTATGAAGTCTCTTACTTGAGAAGGGATATAGAGTAGATATTAAGATAGGTCACTATTAGTTAGAGTAATGGTGATCTCTGATGGGTTAAAGGAATTGTGGATTCTAATAGGTAAAATGGACGGTGAGATAATCTCTTATTAGTTAAATAATTGGTGAAAGATAATAGATTAGAGAGTTTGTGTAATTTAATTGAATGATCAATAATAGAAGGTAGAGAAATTGTAAAATTTGAAATTCAAATATAAAAATTTAATAAATTGCTAAACTGATATTGCAAATATAAAAAGTGCTTAGAATTTACTGAATTATCATCATTTATACATTTTAATACATAAATTTGGGTTCTAGGTAAAGTCCTTTTTCATAGAAGGATAAAGGGTAAAAATATGTTTATTAAGAACCTGTTTGATATTGTTATTGAAATTACGGTCGAAAAAATTATTTTTTTAAATATATTAGTTAGAAAGTATTAAAAAATAATTAAAAATTAAATTTAATTAATTTTAATTATAAAAATATTAAAATAATAAAATAATTTTTTTTAAATTATTTTTTTTAATAATATTTAAAATAATATTTTTATTTTAAAATAATTATAAATTTTAAAATTCAACGTCAAATAAAGTTTAAATTAATTATACGGAAAATGGCATGATAAGCAGTGGTCACATCATACGGACATCATCTATGGGCATGCATGAACCTGCATAGACCATTATTCTCTGAAAGGGGAAACGGATGACATAAATAATTGCATGAAAAACGATGGATATCCGTTTCGTCGACATGAGTGGACCACGTGGAAGTAGCTACGACGTGTGCAATATTTATTTGCTGAATTAGATGAGAATCAGATCCCAGTGGGGACCACCCTGCTATCCACGGGGACCAACCAGGCAGAGAGATGGCGTAGAAAAAGGAGATACTATATAATACGATCATAATTTTATATTAATATTTGATAAACAATTATCTAAAAATAATTAAGAATAAAAAATAATTATTATTTAAAAAATTATAAAAAATTATTTTTTAATATATAAATAAAATTAAATTTTATGAGATTTAATTTAATTATTAATTTATTATTTTATGTAAGATTGTTTATATAAAAATAACTGATACATTGTATCATTTCTCAAGAAAAAGCCGTCATCGGGTGACGTGGCGGCTGTGCAGCCAAAACTTTAGGGGAAAATCCTAACCACTTGTTTGAGTAGCAGAAACATGCATCTGTCAGTCTTTGTTATTGGCAATAATGTTGGGTTGACTTTTATTTACTGTTCTCTACATTTAATTGATCAATGTATTGGGCTATTTTTCTAAGGACTGAAGCTGAATTCCCCACTTTATCCTCCAACAATTTCCATTCAGTTCCCAGTTCAACTGATATTTTGTAATTGATATTTTCAAAGATTATAAAATTTTAATTACCATAAAATGCAATCGTCAAAACTTATATTTAATTACCATAATTAAATATAGAATCTTCACATATAGCATACCATAAAATACATGTCAATTACCATAATTAATTACTATAAGACATAAAATTACCATAATTTATTGTCCTTTGTTTTTATAATTTTATATTTACCTTTTTTGAGAGGCACAGCTATATGGCAACATATAAATATAAAGATAAATGATTATGCTATTTTCAAAAAAAAAAAAAAAAGATAAATGATTATGCTAATGGAGTTAATCCAATTGGTAAATATAAATAGGATGGAATATCAACGTTCGATTAAATTGAAAAACACTTTTAAGGCTCCTTGTGCTTTAAAAAAAATATTTTCTTAAAAAAATATTTTTTAACATTTGAGTATTCGGAAAATTAGTTAACAAAAATACTTTTTTTATTAAAAAAATTAAAATATTTAAAAAAAAATAACTTTTTCTTTTAAAAAGAGAAAGCAAGTTTTAAGACTTTGATAATCTTAATAAAATGTGAAAATATTTATATAATTTTTTATATAAACACATATCATTAGTTTAATATTATAATTAAACAATAAAAAATAATTTCACATAGCAAACAATTTTCATAGAAAAAATTTTCTATATATAAATTATATTCCGTAAAACAAATTAAATCTTAAAAATAATAATCCTAAATGGATTAATGGTCTATTTGACATTTGCTATTGAAAGAAAATACTTTTCTTTAGAGAGTATTGAAAATGAATTAAATTTAATAAAAATATTAAAATAATAAAATAATTTTTTTAAAAGTATCTAATATATATATATATATATATATATATATATATATATATATATATATATATATATATATATATATATATTACACAGGTTGAAGATCCTCAATTACAAAAAGAATTTTTTGAAAAACTTTTAAAAATCTTTGAAGAATAATTAATACAAAAACCTTATATTCTGCTTTCTATTACAAAAAATACATATGACCTTACGACCATATTGGGTAGAAAGAATATTTCAAAATAATTAACTGTTTCAGTCCAAATCCTCTAGGAAGAAATAAAGGCTATTAAGGTTGAGCTCAATGAGCTTAAAGAAAAACGGGCACATGACTCAGAAATAATTCAAAAATTACTTTCAAAACAAATCAATGAAGAACTCGAGAAAGAAGAAGACGAAGAAAATAATTTAGAAATTCAAAATCTTGAAAAACCTACAAAAGATTTTCTCCTCATTCTTAATGAGATTTCTTCCAGAAAATATTTGATTAGAATTTCGATAGTTTTTTCAAAAGAATTCAAGATTGATACAATTGTTTTATTTGATATAGGTGCAGATTTAAATTGTATCAAAGAAGGTATCATTCCAAAGAAATTCCAAGAAAAAACTTTTGAAAAACTTTCAGCTGCAAACAATTCCAAAATCAAAATTAACTACAAAACAGAGGCTTCAATAGCCAATTCAAATTCTAAAAACTTCATTTGTTTTAATAAAAGATATCAGTCATAGTGTTTTTTTAGGGACACCATTCATCAATTTGATTACTCTCTAGAGAGTCAACTATGATGGTATTTCTTGTAGAACAAAGAACCAAGTTCTTGTTTTCCCTTTTGCTGAAAAACCCAAAACAAAAAATTTGAATATCATCAAGGCTTATTCTATTTTTGATAATCAAATAAATGTTTTGGAACAGGAAATAAGGTAGTATTTACAAAATGAAATTTCTTTATAAAACAAGTTTGTTTTCAAAAATCAATTTTTTGATTACTGCTTATTGCAAACTAACCCTTGTGAGTTTTTGCAGATGGCAGAATCATCCAACAATGGTGATTTAGTCCACTTTGGTCTGATAGTCCTCTCCAGAACTCCTGCTCAAAAATTCAGAATTAATATAGTCAGAACTGCATATGTTTTCATAGAAAGGCACCAATGTTTATAAGATAATCTTTGGACTTTAATACAAAATAAACGGTTGAGAGTAACAGCTCTCAATGCACTTTGTATTGAGTTTGAGGAAGCTAATAAATATGTGGCTGACCTCCTTAGCAGAATTAAATATCATGAGGATCATATTATGGTAGCTCAATCATTCATTGAGTTTTTACAAAATCAAATTTTATACAAAACCATTACATCCAGAGTTAGTCCATCAGATCCATCCACTTCTACCCAAAATCATCACATTGAATTACAAAAATAGGAATTTGAAGGCCTAGGATCCCCACTGGATTCTAGTGTAAAATTACCATTGGCCCCACTGGTCAATGTGAAAAATTATCACCACAGTGAAGTTCTTTTTACTTCACTTGGTGCCAATAGGTCCTTAGAACATTTCCTATCCCATTGTCTTTCGAAGAAATTTAGGCAACAAGTTCTCAACGGTCTTCCTCAAGAAATCCGCGAGCAAATATTACAAAACATCATCTAGTCCATGGTCTCAGAGCCTGGGGGGAAAAAGGTTCTGTTTAAGATTCAAATTCACAGTTAAACATTTTTGAGAAGTTAGTAAGATGATCTTAAGGTGATAAGACAGCTTCTTTAGAGGTGTAAATAGGCTTGGGTTGTAAGTCCCGTCTTTATAGCCAAGAGGGCATGTTTAGGGCAGTAATTCCTTTGGCGATTACCTCACTTAACTCAAAAGATCAACCTAGAAAAATTCTTTAAGTATGAATCCAATTTTCTGTAGGACAGTTTCTTCTTCAAACTCTTCTACCTCATCCTCCGAGTCGAGAAAGATAG
Source organism: Hevea brasiliensis (assembly GCF_030052815.1). NCBI lineage: Eukaryota > Viridiplantae > Streptophyta > Magnoliopsida > Malpighiales > Euphorbiaceae > Hevea > Hevea brasiliensis. The sequence goes on along the minus strand of NC_079508.1, from coordinate 31,453,931 downwards.
TTAATAGTAAAGAAATAATAATAAAAGATTTTGAAAAATGTATAGATAATTGGGAAATTCCAAAAGTACAAAAGGATCAAATCTATTAGACTATAAAATTTAATTTTTTCAAAACTGATTTCACAATTAAAACTGAAGAGAGAGATCTTCATATTACGAAACCTTTTGAGATGATTTCTCTTCTGTCTCAAAAATCCTTACAAAAACACCGTGAAAAATAGTACAAATACATCTACATAAGTTTAGTCCAAGTTGGAATTAAACCGCTTACAAAAGAAGGATTGAACACTTCGATCCTAGCAGTTCTTAGAAATACTAGGTTCATAAACTTCCAGGAATTCTTGCTTAGTTCAGCCAAGTCTAGCTTGTGTAGTAGACCAATCTCTTTTGATTGCTATCCAAATTTTACTGTTTCATTGAACGACAGTAATATTACAAAATCTCTTGTCTTACAAATCAAAACTCACAATTACAAAATGCTTGATAGATCTATTCCTCTCGCACTGATTTACAAAATCCATTACAAAGCTATGGTTTCTTCTTTTGCTACAAAACATAAGTTTCAGAGTAAAAGAGGAGAAACTTTGCTTTTACAAATTGATCTTACAAAATCCAACACTGTAACCCCTAGATCTATCCAGTGGAAGGACATAACCCTGCCAGAAGAATGGGTCTTAGAAGATACAGCAGAATCAGAATCTTTAAAAATAGTTGAGCCAAATGTTCAACCAAGGCAAATAACCCAGTATGACGATAGAAGAGTCAGCCTTAGCTTTAATAGAAGCCTTAGGTTTTCAGATGCTTATTCAACATTCAGTACTGTAGACATAGAAAGAGTATCTTGTATATGTTTTGTCATTAGTTTGCCTGCTACAAAACCAATTGGAATATAAAATATTCAGCCTAGGTATTCTACCTCAGACTTACCTAGCTCTTCTAGGTTTTCTACTTTAGAAATACCTAGATCCACTTTACAAAATGTAGATTACTCTACAAATGTACCACATCCAGTTTATACAAATTTACAAAACGAGTATGCTCAGGTTAAAACTTAAACAGAGTCAGAACCTACTTCTCCTACCTTTTCAGCCATTACAGAAAATGTAAATCATAAACTTAATGTGCTTGAAAAGGAATTTGAAGTAGACAAACAATATTTGTATGGTGATTTTTTTTTCTCCTAAAAATCATAAAAAGCAAATATAGTTTTTCAAAAATTTCAATAATCAAAGAAAAGAAATTCAAAAGGAATATTATGACTTTATATACCAACATAAAGTTCATATTTTTTTCTTTGACTGGTTTGAGATGTATGTTAAAAAACATAACATTTCATATCCGTTTTCCAAAATTTCAAAAACTTTCAAAAAATCAGAACCAGTTTTAAAACCTTCTCAGATTTCAAAACCTAAACAATAGGAGTTAGAAGACAACCAATCAGAGTTTATTGCGGCTCTAAAAACTCTTCTGAAGAAAACAGAAGAAAAACTGTCTATTAACCCTGTCACTATTAGAAACAAAGTTCCTGAATGGGAAATTTCAGATGGTAGAAAAATACAATTTGAAATCCTCCTCTTAAGAAAGTAAAAATTCCCCACTTAGAATAAACAGTAGAAGCAGCCCCTTACAAAATTCCAAATGAAAATGATTCTGTGAATATAAAAAATATTGTTCTACTGAATAATTTTACAAATGCCCATTTGCATACCATAGGTAAGCTATTACAAAAAATGAAACAAAACCAACAGGCTACAGTTTTCCAAGTTGAAACTAAGTTGGATACAAAACTGAAAAAACTAATTTTCAAACCATTCCAAGTTTCCAAAAACAGTAAAAAAGATTTACAAAACAACAACAATTCTGAATTTATCCAAGCTTTGAGAGACATGAAAACTAGGCTAGAAGCTTCGACTTCTACTCCAGTAGCACCTGAAACACCTCAAACCTCCCAAAGAAGTGTCAATATAATTGAGAAAGATTCAGATTCAGATGTCCAAAGTCAAGAAAAATAGCTTATACAAGCTGAAGAAATTCAGTCTTCAAAACCTTTACAAATCAATAGACTATATTGGCCGCGGGTAGCAACACCCCTCCCAATAACAGCTCCAGACTTAGGCACAAGACTCAGAAATAATTCAAAAATTACTTTCAAAACAAATCAATGAAGAACTCGAAGAAGAAGAAGACGAAAAAAATAATTTAGAAATTCAAAATCTTGAAAAACCTACAAAAGATTTTCTCTTCATTCTTAATGAGATTTCTTCTAGAAAATATTTGATTAGAATTTTGATAGTTTTTTCAAAAGAATTCAAGATCGATACAATTGCCTTATTTGATACAGGTGCAGATTTAAATTGTATCAAAGAAGGTATCATTCCAAAGAAATTCCAAGAAAAAACTAATGAAAAACTTTCAGCTGCAAACAATTTCAAAATAAAAATTAATTACAAAACAGAGGCTTTAATAGCCAATTCAAATCTTCTTCTAAACACTTTATTTGTTTTAATAAAAGATATCAGTCATAGTGTTATTTTAGGGATGTCATTCATCAATTTGATTACTTCCTACAGAGTCAACTATTATGGTATTTCTTTTAGAATAAAGAACTAAGATCTTGATTTCCCTTTTGTTGAAAAATCCAAAACAAAAAATTTGAATATCATCAAGGCTTATTCTATTTTTGATAATCAAATAAATATTTGGAACAAGAAACAAGATAGTATTTAGAAAAAGAAATTTCTTTACAAAACAAGCTTGTTTTCAAAAATAAAATTTTTGATTATTGCTTATTACAAACTAACCCTTGTGAGTTTTTACAGATGGCAGAATCATCTAACAATAGTGATTTAGTCCACTTTGGACCGATAGTCCTCTCCAAAACTGCTGCTCAAAAATTCAGAATTAATGTAGCCAGAACTGCATATGTTTTCACAGAAAGGCACCAATGTTTATTAGATAATCTTTGGACTTTAATACAAAACAAATTGTTGGGAGTAATAACTCTCAATGCACTTTGTATTGAGTTTGAGGAAGCTAATAAAAATGTGGCTGACCTCCTTAGCAGAATTAAATATCATGAGGATCATATCATGGTAGCTCAATCATTCATTGAGTTTTTACAAAATCAAATTTTATACAAAACCATTACATCCAGAGTTAGTCCATTAGATCCATCCACTTTTAACCAAAATCATCACCTTGAATTACAAAAACAGGAATTTGAAGGCCTAGGATCCCCACTGAATTCTAGTGTAAAATTACCATTGACCCCACTGGTCAATGTGAAAAATTATCACCACAATGAAGTCCTTTTTACTTCACTTGGTGCCAATAGGTCCTTAGAACATTTTCAAACTCGTTGTCTTTTAAAGAAATTCAATCAACAAGTTCTCAACGGTCTTCCTCAAGAGATCAGCAAGCAAATATTACAAAACATCATCCAGTCTAGAACCAAAGAACAGTTGGATATCTTCCAAAAATGTCTCAATTTTACAAAAAGCAATCAGCAGAATCACAATGGATGGTTATCGGAATGGGAGTACCATTCAAAATCCCGTTTTCATTACACTCAGGAATATCCTAACCGATATCCTCTTTGCTATCCAGATTCTGAACACAGCTTAGAATTCAAAGATCCCGCTTCAAACAAATCGGATATCCGAACTCGATATCTAGATGCAAGACAACTATTCAAATTGGATATGTTAGCTGGAGTCCTAGTCACAAGCTCTGATTGTGAAATGACAAGGTTTTTAGGAAATAGAGTCCTTCAAGAAGCCAGAAGACTATTATTACGTGAAAAATCAGTCAACATACAAATCATTTTAATACCTCTAGAAGTATTAGCAAATGGAAAGCTACAACAAGCAATCCATTACTTCTACCTGATATCATCTTCTGGATTGGCCATGCAATCACGAAGATCACTTTGTCCAACTCAACAAATGGCAAGCAAAGACAGTCATGGATAACTGGCAAAAATACCGATATCCAGAGTATGAGCTAACCCATACGGGTACATATTCTCTGATACATGTCCACTATGAATATATGACAAGTCCAAAACCCTTTCATATTAAAACACAGTACGAAAATTACATGGTTCAATATGAAAGTTATTATAACTTACTTTCTGTCTCATTAGATGATGAAACGAGTGACGATGAGGAGACATGACACAACTTACAAAACATGATGGAAGGATAAAAGAGTGGTCCCAGCTCCACTCCACCAAAAAAAAAAAAACCAGCAAAAGAAATTTATGGAGGCAAAATTATCCATTTTTACTCTTTATTTTCTTGTTTGAATTTTCCATTTTTGCTCTGCTCTTGTAATTATTTTTGCACTTTTCTTTTTCAAAACCAGACGGGACACTGTTCACCTGTCACTGTTCACACAAACAAGAAGAACTGTTCAAGTACTATTCACCCAACAAGAAGAACTGTTCAAGACACTGTTCAAGTACTGTTTACATGTGAAAAAGTTAAGTAGCAGACACTGTTCAAAAATTTACAAAATTACAAACCTGCCCCTGGTCACTTCTATATAAGGAGGCACCCATTCAAGGCAAAACAAGCTTCTTCAATACAAGCTTCCACTTAGGACTTTCCTTCAAGCTTCTCCCTTTCAAGCTTCTTCCTTTCAAGCTTCTCAAGCCGAGAGAATCCAAAGAAGGTCCTGAAGGAGTTTCACCAGAGGTGAAGAAAGAAGTAAGAAGGTCGATTCACTTCCCATTTTGCCCTACCTTTACCTCACCTACAAACACTGTAACTTCCTTGTATTAGATCTTATGAAGCTCATGTGCTGAGCAACCTTTATACGTCCTACTCGGAATTACATCTCCAAAACCTCTGTACAAATCTTACAAAATTTATAAGATTTTGAAGTAAGTTTTCTTCAAATTCTTTTACAAAATTTCAAATTTATTTGCATGCATATGGTCGGCTCAACCGCCTATCTTGCATAAATATACGTATATATATTCATAACAGACTGGCTCTGCCGCCTATTGAATATATACATGTATATTCATATTTAAATTTCATGCTTATTTCTGATAAGTATATATATTCATAACGGACTGACTCTGCTGCCTATTGCATATATATATATATATATATATATATATATATATATATATATATATATATATATATATATTTAATTTATAAATTTAATTTTCATTTCTGAAAATTTCCCTTTCTTGTGTATTTTGTTTATTTCTTTAATTATTTATATATTGTTCAAGACCGCTACTGAATATATACATGTATATTCATATTTAAATTTCACGCTTATTTCTGATAAGTATATATATTCATAACGGACTGGCTCTACCGCCTATTGAATATATATATATATATATATATATATATATATATATATATATATATATATATATATATATATATATATATATATATTTAATCTTTAATTTACAAATTTAATTTTTATTTCTGAAGATTTCCCTTTTCTTGTGTATTTTGTTTATTTCTTTAATTATTTATATATTGTTCAAGATTTAGATTGTAATTTCTTTCCTGTTAGCTCATCCCCTTTCGATCCCGGTGCGTCCTTGGACCAATCTCTTTTGATTGCTATCCAAATTTTACTGTTTTGTTGAACGACAGTAATATTAAAAAATCCTTTATCTTACAAATCAAAACTCACAATTACAAAATGCTTGATGGATCTATATATATACTCACAATTACAAAATGCTTGATGAATATATATATATTTTTTAAAAAAAAGGTTTGCCCCTTAAACTATAATGCCAAACAGACACAAAGTTACCATAAAATAATGCATTCTTAAAATTATTTGAGAGTGGAGCTAAGGCATGTTTAATTCAATGGTAGTACTCAACTGTTAGTGATTAACAATTAGTGATCAAATATTAGTGGCCAATAATCAAAGAACTAAAAGCTGATAGCAAAAGTCATAACCTTAATTATGAATTTTAAAAAAATATTAAGCTATCAAACTTTTAAATTTAAGCATAATTAAAAAATTCAATTTTTTTTTTTGTTTTAATGAAAAATTTCTAAAAATTATTAAATTTTTATCCAATTTTCATCAATAAAATTTTCTAACTCCATTTTTCAATTTGTTTTATAATTATCATTACAAATTCAACATTATCATATTTATCAACTCTTTCATATTTGTTTTAATAGTAGTGAGCAAAGAAAATAAGTGACTAAAACCATTTAATCTGATTAAATGATTAAAAATTATATTTGCACCATGAATATCAAAGTAAAGTTTGGAAACAATTATAGTATTATACAATTGAATAGCCAAAAAAAAAAAGAAAAAATATATTAAAAAAATTACAATAAATTTCCAAAATTTCAATAAATTTTGATAAAATTTTTGTATAATTTTAAATTTTGATCAATTTTGCCAAGATTAAAAAGATTAGATAAAATTATAAAAACATGTTAATATTTAGCTTTTTTTTTTGTCAATAGACCTTTATTTAATGATACAATACATAAAAAAAAAATTATTCATGGTGATAAATTAATAAATAAAATTTGAAAAAAAAAAGAGCGTAGGTATATATATATTTTAAATTTTAATGATTTTTCTTGTGAAATCTATTTTTCTTTTAATTGGTTAAGAATACATTCAGATAGGAAATTCACTATAATAAATTCAAAATAGAGTATTTTTTATATTATTTAATTCACCATAAATTGTAAATAAAAAAAGAAACTTGACGCCAAAATATCAAGTGGTGCTATGCAATGCCTACACTGCAACTTGGAAAGGCAGTTTGCTTCTTCAGTTGAAATAACGTTTCTTTCATAATGAAAACATAGTTTCGCATTGGATTGGATAGGGGTAGAACAGTCCAAGAAACTATGTTAAAAGTTAAATTTTAGTTAGATAAACGGATTAAAAAAAGCAATTCTATAAAATAAAGAATCTCCGCATAACAATTACTCTTCTTACCTGAAGCACTCTTTCTTTCTACGGGCAGCGGAAATGGCTACTCCTCTCAGAAGCAACAGCTTGCTCTCCATTGCCATTGAGAGAACAGGCCAATGGTAAAATACTAATCATTAATCAAGCTTCTGCTGCACGATCCTCAGATTAATTATTGATCTGTCTTTACAAAACCTTTAATTTCAGGGTTTTTTCTCAAGAAATTCCAACTGATGTTGTGGTTGAAGTTGGAGAAGCCTGTTTTGCTCTCCAAAAGGTATCTGGATCAAATCAGTATTACCCTTTTGCCTGTAGATAGAAATAATGGATTATTATGGTTAGTTAACATCTCTTTTTGGGACAGTTCATGCTGGTGGCAAAAAGCAACTACATAAGGAAATTGATAATGGAATCAACAGAACCAGACCTGACAAGAATCAATCTCTCAGATATACCTGGAGGCCCTGAAATGTTTGAGAAAGCAGCAAAATTTTGCTATGGAGTCAACTTTGAAATCACTGTTCATAATGTTGCTGCTCTTCGCTGTGCTTCTGAATATCTCCAAATGACTGATTTATACTGCGACAATAACCTCGTTGGTCGCACAGAAGATTTCCTTTCTCAGGTTGCCTTGCCTAGCCTCTCCGGCGCGATTGTCGTCTTGAAATCGTGCGAAGATCTTCTTCCCATGGCTGAAGACCTTAAAATTGTTCAGAGATGTGTAGATGTCGTCAGCGTTAAGGTATGCTTCAGTATTACTTAGCCTTATTGAAAAAAGAATCTTGTTCTTGTTGAATTAAAGTGGTGTTTGTTTTGGTTTTAGGCCTGTAATGAGGCAAACTTTTCAAGCCGGTCGCCGCCTAACTGGTGGACGGAGGAGCTGTCTATTTTAGATGTAGAATTTCTGGGGAAAATCATTTCTGCAATGAAGAAACGGGGAGCCAAAGCACTAACCCTAGCGAATGCTCTCGTTACTTACACAGAGAGAAATCTTCGAGATCTGGTTCGAGATCATTCTGGCAACGGCACCAAGTCTTTGGATCTTGACGACTCCGATATCAGGAGCCGCCAACGGGAGCTTCTACAATCAATAGTCTCTCTTTTGCCTTCTGAGAAAGCTGCTTTTCCGATAAACTTCCTCTGCTGCCTTCTGCGGTCTGCCATCTTCCTCAAAGTCTCCAATTCCTGCAAGAACGAGCTGGAGAAACGAATCTCCGCAATATTAGAGCACGTTACGGTGGATGATCTTCTGGTCTTGTCTTTCACTTATGATGGTGAGAGACTCTTTGATCTAGAGAGCGTGAGGAGGATCATATCTGGGTTCGTGGAGAAGGAAAAAACCATGGCTGTCTTCAGCGGTGGCGATTTCAAGGATAATTGTTCTACTGGGATGCAGAGAGTTGCAAAGACCGTGGACGTCTATCTCGGCGAGATCGCAACCTATGGAGAACTCAGTATCTCCAAATTCAATGGAATCGCCATTCTAGTTCCAAAAGGAGCTAGGAAAGTCGATGATGATCTCTACCGTGCCATTGATATCTATCTGAAGGTAATTAAAAATAAAGTTTTTAAGAGATTCGATTACTGATGGTACGCATCATGAGTCAGAAATTAGATCACTGAACTGCTATCTTCCTGCTATTTGATCTACAGGCTCATCCGAACCTTGACGAGATAGAGCGAGAGAAGGTTTGCAGTGTGATGGACACGTTAAAGCTCTCCTACGAAGCTCGACTTCATGCTTCACAGAACAAACGCTTGCCTGTACAGATTGTTTTGCATGCCCTATACTATGATCAGCTTAAACTAAGAAGTGGGGTGGACGAACGCAGCACCCCGGAACTTGGCGTTGGCAATACAAGGCATCAATTGCAGAAGACCGATGTGTCTCTGATCAGAGAGAACGAGGCCCTGCGAACGGAGCTCATGAAGATGAAGCTTTTCATATCGGATATGCAGAAGAACAACAACAATCAAGGGACTTCTGCGAAGGGAGGCCCTCGGAAGCCCACTTTCTTCTCATCAATGTCCAAGACTTTGGGGAAGTTGAATCCTTTCAGGCATGGATCTAAGGATACTTCTCATATCGATGAGAATGTTGGTGTGGACATTACCAAGCCAAGAAGAAGAAGGTTCTCTATTTCTTGATTGTATTGATAATCATACAGTCTTTGTTTGTGGTGTAGATTCCTTTTTAGAGATGGGATTGATATTCTCTTTCATACTATTGAGGGAGGATAGTGTAGTTTGTGCAATTGTGCTGTGATGATGATGATATATTTTCATTTGATTTCTGATTTTTTTTTTCTTCCTTTTTTTGATTGAATTCAAAGTTCTTTTGGGTTTTATGTTCCTCAAACGGTGTGTAAAATTTAGGAAAAAATATTAATAAAAAAATTATTAAAAAGAAAAATTCCATTCATCAATCTAATTAAATTTTTATATTTATTTTAATTCTTTCACCGTAAAATAATACTCATAATAATAAGCCTTAATTTTTTGATATAATTTATATTTTGAATTCATAATAGATTGAGTTTGATAAGTTTTTCTTAACTTGTGAAGGGTAAAGTCTTCAATTTATTAGCAATTTAAAGGAAGTAAATCTCGAACTCAGTATGTTATTACAATTAGGAGTAGGATAATTTTGAATAGTGAATTTTTTTTTCTTTTGATAATAAAGAGAGGGAAAAAAAAACAAAAAACTCAAATCAAATTACATAAGATAAATTGAGCATAGTGTAGCAATAAAGAGACAAGGCCCTAATAAATGATGAGTTTACACAAAATTTTGCATCTCTATAAATATGAATAACCAAAACCTCCCAATCCTTTAAGAAGGGTTGCTTACTTGAGGCCACAAGTGAACGATAGCAACCAAGGAGAGAGTCACTACCACTAATCATCACAACCATATTGAACACATTCCAGTATAGGTTTTTGGTACTCTTTCTCCAAGTTGAGACCCTCAAACACAACTCATAACTCAGGCGCCAGCAGCTGAACATTCCTCAAAGGGACAAAAGGTCAATTTGACCCTTCATTTATAAATGCAATAACTGGATTGAAATTGACAAGTTGGATCAATTTGTCTCAAATTCAACGTAAAGTTGAGCAGTTGTAAAATAAATTGTAATAATATTATTTTTGGATTTTCTTCTGTAAATTAATATTTGTACTTGTGAATTTCATACTTTATGCCTTGTGAATGAAGTATTAAATATTTTGAGATGATAAATTTTGATTTGGATTGTGGAATTATTTTGAAGTGAATTGAATTGAGTTGATTTGAGATTTATTGGAGATTGGGAGTTGAGAAAATTATTGGAAGTGTTTTTTTTTAGGTATTTGAAGAACTGTTTTCTCCAAATACAAACGGAACTCTGTCAAAATTTTTATAAAATTTGCGGCAAAATTAAAATAGACAAAAATTTTTACTAGTATTTAAACTTTGAATAAATGGTTTTTAATTACTACCAAAATGCTCACCACTTCCAAAATGCAAGAAAATAGTTTTAAAATCCCTTGTAGTGTACTTAGTGAATTATCGGTAGGTGAAGTTCGGTGGTTCATTAAGTATTCTACGGGAACATGTTATGCCTTACAGAGGGGTAATGTGTGACATGTTTTAATGGTATCAGAGCATGGTTTTTTCAATAAATTTTGACTATGTGTATGAATATTTCTTTGATAAGTACAACTACTCAAGTGTTTTTAATTGATACATATGACATATTTACATCATGAATATGCACTAACAGAGGTCAACCTCCTTATGTTTGATCTCAGGAAGTAGAAATTTTGGGAAAATGGAATGGAAGGAGGAGATCATTCCGAAGAACAATCTGTTGAGGCTGAGGTTCAAGGGGAAGCCCCAGCACTCCAAAACGTGAGTGGGTCAGCCACTCCAGCTCCTACTCTAGCACCGAAGTTCCCTGCTTAGTTTGTACAGCAGATGGCTGCATTTTTCCAGCAAATGGCGGGTAATGTGCCACCCCAAGCTCAAGTGCAAGCACTCAGCACAACCACGCCCTCATTTCTAAGCAATATGAAAAATTGATGAAATTTGGGGCCACCGAGTTTAAAGGCACTGTGGATCCACCGGAAGCGTAATGCTGGTTGGAAAGAATGGAACGGTTTTTAGAAAGTCTGCATCTTGAAGAATTAAAATTTGAGTATTCAGTATCTCTTCTCCAAGGGGATGCATATGAATGGTGGAAGACCATCCCCACAGCCTGGTTGAGCCACCTGTGCTGACATGGACAGACTTCCTGAGGGAATTCAGGCAGAAATGGGTTCCTGATGCGTATGTAGATATGAAATTACAAGAATTCTTGAGTTTGAAATAAGGAGACAGAACCATAGCAGAGTATGAGAGAGACTTCTCTAGGCTAAGCCACTATGCTGGAAGCTTAGTCTCCACCCCCAGAGATAGATGTAAGAGGTTTAAGTTCGGGTTAAGGCCGAATTTGAGGATGCAAGTTGTGGGTTTCCGACATTAGAATTTTGCTGAGTTGATCTCACAGGCCCTGGAACTGGAAAAGTTAGAATCAGAAGGGGCAGTGAAGAAGGGTACACAAGAGAAAGACAAGACTGAAAAGACTACGGGACAAGCATCTGAGAGTGGTTCTGGAAAGAGGAAACAGTTTGGGGGATCCAGCTCCCGTAGATCTGGCAGAGGCAGATTTTCTGGCCAAAGACCACCCCGGTTTGGTCAGCAGACTTTGCAGGCACCTCGAGGAGCTCTATCAGTACGACAGTGTGAAACTTGTGGGAGAACTCATGGTGGGGTTTGTTTCAAGGCCACCGGTGCATGTTTTAATTGTGGAGGGAGCAGACATTTTGCTAAAGATTGTACTAGTCCGCGCCGATCTGGACCTTCTGCTACATCTGAAGGATCAGCCCAAGTCTCTGCACCTAGAGGGTCACAGTCAGTTGCTAGAGGTAGAGGCAGAGGTAGGGGTCCTGGTAACACTCCTGGAAGTTAAAGCACTGTTAACCAGCCAGTACCCAGTGGCGCACTAGTCAGAGTGTATACTATGCGTCAGAGGGAGGAGGCTGAAACATCAGACGTTGTAGCTGGTAATTTTTCCATCCTTGACCAAGATGTACATGTGTTATTTGATCCTGGCTCCACACATTCGTATGTTAGTGTTAGTGTGATGTGTTCTACTGCTATTCAGTGTGTACCAATGGACTATGATGTACTAGTAACTAGTCCATTAGGCCAGGAGGTCAGGGTAAATATGCTATATAGGGATTGTCCTTTGGTGATCCAAGGACACACTTTTCTGTCTGATTTAATTGAAATGCCCTTCAGAGATTATGACATTATCTTGGGCATGGATTGGTTAGCCAGGCATCACGCCATGATTGACTGTAGACTGAAGACAGTCACTTTTGGTCTTACTTAGTATGGTGTTGTAGTAATTCATGGGGAGAGGCAGTTATTGCCTTGAAACATCATTTCAGCTGCACTGGCCAGAAAAATGATTACAAAAGGATGTGAGGCGTACTTGGCACATGTGATAGACACCCAAGTGGGAGTCCAAAGATCGAGGACATTCCTATCAGATGTGACTTTTCTGGATGTATTTCTGATGAATTGCCGTGATTACCTCCGAAAGAGAGGTGCGCTTGAAATTGATGTTATGCACGTGTGGACCCAATCTCCATAACGCCATACAGAATGGCACCAGCAGAACTAAAAGAATTGAAAGTACAGTTGCAAGAGTTGCTTGACAAGGGCTTCATCCGCCCTAGTGTGTCACCTTGGGGAGCGCCGGTGTTGTTTGTAAAGAAGAAAGATGGCACTCTCCGGTTATGCATTGACTATCGGCAGTTGAATAAGGTGACAATAAAGAACAGATACCCATTGCCCCGTATTGATGACTTATTTGATCAGTTGAGAGGTGCAGCTGTGTTCTCCAAAATTGACCTGAGATCAGGTTATTATCAGCTAAAAGTACAAGAGCAGAGTATTCCTAAAACTGCCTTCAGAACCCGCTATGGCCATTATGAGTTCTTGGTCATGCCATTCGGGTTAACTAATGCTCCGGCTGCTTTTATGGATCTGATGAACACTGTAACACCCCCGTTGCATAGCCTGGTATATTTCACTGTTCCGGTGACCGGTGTCGGTCCGGACAATTAATGGGATTAGGGCCACACTTAAGACAATTTGAGAAGCCATACACACAAATAATTAGTAATGTTTAATTAGTTAACTATAAATAAGAAAAACGGAACATAAGAGGTTAAACGAGCCGAGAGTCACAGTGATGAGTGACCTCCTCGGGAACGACTGTGAAGTCTTTTTAAACTCAAATTTCGAACCGTAAAAAGTGACGCTGCGGTCCTTACGACCCTTATGAACACAGTGGAAAAGAGAAAATCACGAAAAAGAACTGTTAAGCCAGTCAAATAATTAGGTCAGGGAGCCGGAAGAAATATGGAATTAATTGTAAACCGGGTTGAACCGGTGAAGGGTAATTTGGTCAATTAACCCCGAGAGCTGACTCCTGACCTAATTGTCAAATAAAAACGGAGAAAAGAAAATTTCGGAATCGAGAATTAAATTAAAGAACTAATAGAAAAAAAAAAAGAAGAAAAATGAAAAAGTTAAAAAGGTAATGACATCATGTGGTGACACATGCATGATGCCATAAGTAATTTAATTAAAATTTTATTTAATTAAAATTATGGTCTTCCTAAGACATATAATAACAAAAAGAAAAGAAAAAAAAATGATTTCTTCTCCCCTTTCCCGTCACCTCTCATCTCCTCTCTCATTTCTCTCATTTTCTTAACCTCCTCCATTGAAGCTCACTAAAAAGCTTCTTAAACCCAAGATTTGAGCCATAAAATTTATAAGTTTCTTAATTAAAACTTGTAGTTGAGTTTTGTTAAGAAGATTGGAAGAGAAAAATTGAAAGAAGTTTGAAGAATCAAGAAGTTGGAAAGCTCCATTTGAGGTAAGCTCTCTTCCTTAATTTTGATTGAATTATAAGTATAGAAGTAAGATGAAAGTGGTTAGAAATACATGAAAACATGCAAAATCATGTCTATCTAGAACCCTAGGAATTTTGGCCAGCAGAAAATTAATGTTGAAATGGGTAATTTTGATGCAAATAATGAAGTGGTTAAGTGTAAGTGAGGGTATGAGTACTAAAAATGCATTTAGAATTCAACAAGTGAGTAAGATATGAAAGTTAGGGTTTGAGACCTAGGGTTTTGAGGTAAATTTTGGAGAAATGCATAAATGATATCTTTGACCAATTGTGAACTGAAAAATGGTCAATAATGACCAAAAGAGATGTATGGAAATTGTGAGAATGGAAGTTAAATTCGTAGGGCAAATGGTCATGCTGCTGGCAGTATGACCAAGCCAACTTTGAAGGACCAAAACAGAAATTTTACAAGTCCAATTGATATGCCATCAATTGGGGATGAAAATAGACGTAAAATGGCACAATTTTCATTAAGGAACCATGGCAAAAAACTGACCAAAATTTAGTGAACCAATTGACCAAAGTGAAATAAGAGCAGGTTGCCACTGCACAAACTGACCAAATGAACAGTAATTGTTCATTTAGTCATAACTCGAGCTAGGAAGGTCAAAATGACCTGAAATTTTACCATTAATTAGATAAGATATAGATCTAAAACTTTCATGAAGAACACCAACCCAAATTATGCCATTAACCTAATCAAATGATTGAGCAAAGTTGAGTTGCTGAACCTGCAAAACTGCAGATTTCTATTTGAACAGTAAAGTTCCAATGGCTATAACTCTCTCTAGAAAACTCCGATTTAGGCGATTCTTGAACCGATGGAAACCTAAGACATAGTACAACATTTCATATGAAGAAAGTGAGACCAAATTATGAACTTAACTTGATCAAATTATTAACCAAAGTTGGACCAAAAATCTGCCAGCACCAAAATCTCAGTATGAACAGTACACGTGAACAGTAATTGTATTTTGGCTATAACTTGAGCTACAAAACTCCAATTGGGGTGATCCAAAAATAAGAATACACTTAAGACAATAAGGAACATTTTCTATGAAGGAAGTTTTGCCAAATTCCAACAGTAAAAGGGCCAATGGAACAGTGCAACTTGGAGCACCAAAACTAAAAATTTAACAATTTGGCCAAAAGGATTTAAGCTTTGAGAAAATGACCAAAACCAACAAATTTAATGACCAAAATGTGGTATGTGGGTGAAGTTGGAGTTCCCATACCTATTAAGCCTTAGAAAGTCAATAATTTGACTTGAATAGTGCAGTGAATAGTAACCCGAAACACAAAATTTCGAGAACGTCGAATTTAACACGTTAGAGCTAGGTAAATGTGAAGTTAAGTTTATTTTGGATTTATTTTAAGTTTTAGTACTGAAACATTGGAAAATTTCGTGTTTTAGTGGAAAAGAATACCGGGACAGAACCCGAGGAGTCGAGTCAAGGCCAACAGGCGACTTGTTTGAGGTTTGTGCACAAGGTCTCCATGCTTTAAAATTCATTGATAAAGTGAACGAAATATGTATTTTACTTGTGCTTTGGAATTGTTGAAAGTTTAATTGTGACATTATTTATGATGTTTTGATTTAAACTGTGAAAGTTATTGTGTATATTTGAAATGACAATGTTTAGCAAATTGTTAAGATAAGTTTTGAAACCACAGTATCATGACCATATATTTGAACACCTCACTAGCACGACTAGTGGGGGTAATTACTTTCGAATTTTGATTCCTTCTCTGGAGAAGTGTTGAGGTGTGCCAGTAGAAGAGGATGTGAATGGATATCCATATATTTGAGCTAGCTAGCCTTGTGATGTGATTTCTCTTTAGCCTCTGGCTATTGAGATTCTATTTGTTTCGAATGGCATGATTTAACTGTGGGTTTTATGAAATGTGTTTTGATATTTCGAAATGAACGTGGTTTGCATTAAAATCTCATAATTTATGTTTTGTGTTTAATGCTCATGTTTAGTCAAATTTTTGAATAAATGTGATTTTATTTTTGCATAAAGATTATTTTAGTATGTTGTGCACCACTGAGTCCTAGTACTCAGCGATAGCTTTTATTGCTGTCGCAGATACAAAGACTAGAGGAGCAGCAGACTGAGCTGCTAAAGATTGAGGATCATTCAGCCTAAAGTCTTCGGGTATAATTTATACCCTAATTGTAAATATTTCTTTTGATGTATATATTGTACATAAATGTATGGACATGTAAAAATGGGTCTTGAGCAGTTGTATAAAATTTGTATAAAGTTGTAATATATATATATTGTAGTTTGAAATTCTCTTAATGTAAATTTTGTAATGATCTATTTAAATTGTTTTGTTTCTAATGAAATATGAATGGAACTATTTTATTTAATTTGAATGAAATGGATTTTTAATATTTTGATGATGATTGGATACTGTATTTGAAATTGAAAGTTGATAAATGTGTTGAGAAATTGTTTGAGATTGAGTTTGAAATTGAAGCAGTTGTTGAGAAAATTTTTAGAAGTGCTTTTTACAGGTATTTGAAGAACTGTTTTCTCAAAATACAGAGGGAACTCTGTTAAAATTTTTATAAAATTTGTGGAAAAATAAAATGGGCTAAAATTTTCAACTAGCTTTCAACGTAATTACATGTTTAAAATACTTATTAGAAATGCTCACCACTTATTAAAAATAAGAAAATTGTTTTAAAATCCCTTGTAGGGTACTTAATGAGTTATCGGTAGGTGAAGTTCGGTAGTTCATTAGGTATTCTACGGGATCATGTTATGCCTTACAGAGGGGTAAGGTGTGACAAACACTATCTTCAGACCATACCTAGACTAGTTTGTTGTGATATTTATCGATGATATATTGGTCTATTCGAGGAATACAGAAGAGCATGATAGACATCTGCGGATTGTACTGCAGACTTTGAGGGAGAAACAGCTTTACGCCAAATTGTCGAAATGTGAATTTTGGCTGAAGGAGATATCATTTTTGGGGCACATAGTATCAGCAGAGGGTATTAAGGTAGATCCTAGCAAGATTGAAGTCGCCTTAATTGGAAGCCACCCGAAATGTCACGAGATTCGCAGCTTTCTAGGGTTAAATGGATACTACCGTCGATTTGTGAAGTGATTCTCCATGTTGGCATCACCTTTGTCCAATCTACTTAGATAGGATGTGAAATTTCAGTGGACGAACAAATGCCAGCAAAGTTTTGATGAATTGAAGAGATGTTTGACAGAGGCTCCAGTCCTGACTTTACCTACACCGGGTAAAGAATATACAGTTTACAGCGATGCTTCTCACAATGGGTTAGGTTGTGTGTTGATGCAAGATCTAAATGTCATTGCCTATGCATCACGCCAGCTAAAGCCGCATGAGAGGAATTATCCGACACATAACTTGGAGCTTGCAGCTATTGTGTTTGCTCTTAAGATCTGGAGACATTATTTGTATGGGGAGAAGTGCTACATCTACACAGATCATAAGAGTTTGAAGTATTTGGGCACCCAGAAAGAGTTGAATTTGAGACAGAGGAGATGGTTAGAGTTGATAAATGACTATGATTGCCTGATAGACTATCAGCCAGGGAAAGCTAATGTTGTAGCTGACGCCCTAAATCGCAAGACTATGGCAAGTCTACGGGTTACTCCTTTGTCTTTGGTACATGAGTTGAGATCATTACATACCAGTTTAGAGATTAATGATGAGGGGCAGACAACAGTTGCATGGCATGTACAACCAGTGTTGATTGATCAGATCAGAATGGCTGCTCAAAATGATGAAAGGTATCAGAAGTTATTAGAAGAAGTTCAGCAGGGCAAGAAACCCGAATTCTCAATTAGAAATGACGGTCTATTGCTACACCAGGGCAGAATGTGTGTTCCTAATGATGTTGATTTGAGGCAGATCATTTTGAAGGAAGCACATGAGTCTCCTTTTGCTATGCACCCTGGTGGTATAAAAATGTATAGAGGGCTAAAGGAGCATTACTGGTGGATGGGTATGAAGAGAGATGTGGCAGAGTTTGTATCCAAATGCCTAACTTGTCAGCAAGTAAAGGCAGAGCATCAAGTACCACTCGGTTGTTACATCCACTACCAGTGCCAGAATGGAAATGGGAAAGAATAACTATGGACTTTGTGATGGGACTTCCAAAGACACAGAAGAGTCATGATGCAGTATGGGTCATTGTTGACAGACTGACTAAGTCTGCTCATTTTCTGCCGATCGAATGGACTACGCTTTAAACAGATTGGCGGGTTGTACATCGATGAGATTGTGAGGCTTCATGGAGTGCCGATCCATTGTATCGACAGAGATCCTAGGTTCACTTCTAGATTCTGGGTAGTCTTGAGAGCCCTAGGAACTAGATTGAACTTCAAGATCTTGCATTCCACCCACGCATGCATGGCCACCGAGAGGGTAATTCAGATCTTGGAGGACATGCTACGGGCTTGTGTGATTGAGTTTGAGGGTAGTTGGGATACACACTTGCCTTTGATTGAGTTTGCTTATAACAACAGCTACCAATCAAGCATTGGGATGCCTCCATATGAAGCTTTATATGGCAGAAAATGTAGAACCCTGTTGTGTTGGGATGACGTGGGTAAAAGAAAAATGATTGGACCCGAAATTGTTCAACAGACTGAAGAGAAAATCAGGGTGATCAGAGATCGACTTAAAACTGCATCAGACCGTCAGAAGTCCTATATTGATTTGAAAAGAAGAGATATTGAGTATGCAGTGGGTGAGAAAGTTTTCCTCAAGGTTTCTCCTTGGAAGAGAATTATGAGATTCGGAAGAAAGGGGAAACTAAGTCCTCGTTTTATCGGGCCATATGAGATTCTGGAAAGAGTGGGTCCTTTGGCATATCGTTTGGCACTACCTCCAGAGTTGGAGAAGATACATAACGTCTTCCATGTGTCTATGTTGAGGAGGTATCAATCAGACCCATCTCATGTACTATCAGTAGAAGAAATTGAAGTAAATCCAGACTTCACATATGAAGAAGAACCCATGAAGATTCTGGCTTATGAGGTGAAGCAGCTACGGAACAAGCAGATACCATTGGTAAAAGTGCTGTGGAACCATCATTCGGGCCAAGAAGCTACTTGGGAACAAGAGGAGGACATGAGGAGACAGCACCCACAACTGTTCAGAGATTGATACCAGGTAAAATTTTGAGACGAAATTTATTTTAAGGGGGGGAGAATTGTAACACCCCTATTTGTATAGCCTGGTATATTTCACTGTTCCAGTGACTGGAGTCGGTCCGGATAATTAAGGGGATTAGAACCACACTTAAGACAACTAGAGAAGCCATAAATACAAATAATTAGTAATTGCCAATTAGTTAAGTATAAATAAGAAAAACGGAATATAAGAAGTTAAACGAGCCGAGAGTCACAGCGATGGGTGACCTTCTCGGGAACGACTGCAAAGTCATTTTAAACTCAAATTTCAAATCGTAAAATATGACGCTGTGATCCTTAGGACCCTTATGAACACAGTGGAAAAGAGAAAATCACGAAAAAGAACTGTTAAGTTAGTCAAATAATTAGGTCAGGGAGCCGGAAGAAATATTGAATTATTTGCAAACCGGGATAAACCGGCAAGGGACAATTTGGTCAATTGACCCCGAGAGCTGAGTCCTGACCTAACTGTCAAATAAAATCAGAGAAAAGAAAATTTTGGAATCGAGAATTAAATTAAAGAACTAATAAAAAAAAGAAAGAAAATGAAAAAGGTGTAGGGAGATGACATCATGCATGACATCATGCATGATGCCATAAATGTTATAATTAATGTTTAATTAATTAGATTTTTTTTTGGGGTCTTCCATAAGCTAAAATAGATAAAAGAAAAGAAAAGAAAAAAAAAAACAAAAAGCTCTCTTTCTTCCCTAAGTGCCGCCTCACTCTCTCCCTCATTTCTCCATTGCTAATCCTCCATTAAAGCTTGCATTCAAGCTTTAATTTCTTCACTTAATCTTAATAACTCCCATAAAAACCTTACTAGAGCTTGTGATCTCAACTTAAGAAGAAGATTGAAAGAAGAAAGTGTCACACCTTACCCCTCCGTAAGGCATAACATGATCCCGTAGAATACTTAATGAACTACCGAACTTCACCTACCGATAACTCATTAAGTACCCTACAAGGGATTTTAAAACAATTTTCTTACATTTTGGAAGTGGTGAGCATTTTAGTGAGAATTAAAAACTATTTATTCAAAGCTTAAGGACTAGTAAAAATTTTTGTCCATTTAAATTTTGCCGCAAATTTTATAAAAATTTTGACAGAGTTCCCTCTGTATTTTGAGAAACTAGTTCTTCAAATACCTGTAAAAAAGCACTTCCAAAAATATTTCACAACTCCCAACCACCAATAATTCTCAAATCAACTCAATACAAGGCACTTCAAATAATTTCACAATACAAATCAAGATTTCTCATCTCAAAATATTTAATATCCTCATTCACAAAACATAAAGCAGGAAATTCGTATGTACAAATATTAAATTTACAAAAGAAAATCTAAAATAATATTATTACAATTTATTTACAACTACTCGACTTTATATTGATACATACAACGTTTCCATATTTACATCAAAATTTATCTACAAGGGCATAAAATAATACCCGTACAAAAGATCAATGTAATCCTCGATTTAATCGCAGCTCACTTTGCTGCTTTTTCCTTGCTCTTATCTGTGACAGTAAATTAAACTATCGCTGAGTATAAACATACTCAGTGGTGCACAATAAAAATTTAAAATGCGATACATGAATCATTTATTGATGAAACATAATTTGAATACTTCACAATCACATTTCACAAATATCAAAGCTCATAACAACTCATTTTGTCAAATACTATATTAAACACAGTTTAGTCAAACAATTTCATAAACACAGTGTTGCCAAAATCATACACAACTTAAGCCATGACACAAAATTTCCGATCAATGCCGCGTTGTACACCACGACAAAGCAATCTACAACCCCATTAATCGAAATCAATGAGGGAGGTGGCTAGCTAGCTAATGAGTACTCATTCGATCTACAACCTCAACTGGCAAGCCAGAGAGGGAGGAAAATAAACGATCTCAACCCCATAAATGGAGGAGGAAATGTGATACTGTCATGCTAAGTGTGAACATAAAATCTATTTCAAACATTTCATTCAAATATTGCATACAAAAATCAAATCAATTTCCAAAGTTACAATTTGATCACAAGGTGGCAACACAAAAGTTCATAAATTCATACTGCATGCTAAATCAATTTTTCAAGGGTAAAAATGCTTAAATAGGATTTATTGTGCACAAACCTGACTGGAGTCGCCTTTAGGCCTTGACTCAGTCTCTCTGAGCTTCCAAGTCTTTTTCAGCTGAAACACACAATTTCATAGTGTTTGAGTACCATAACTTAACATAAGTCCAAAAATAAATTTAACTTCACTCTAACTAGCTCTATTGCGTTAAATTCGACGTTCTCGAAGTTTTAGTGTTTCGGGTTACTATTCACTACACTATTCAAGTCAAATTGTTGACTTTTTAAGGATTAATAGGTATGGGAACTCCAACTTCACCCACATACCACATTTTGGTCACCAAACTTGTTGGTTTTGTTCATTTTTTTAAAGCGTAGGTCATTTTGGCAAAATTGCCAATTTTCGGTTTTGGTGCTCTGAAGTTGCACTGTTCCATTGGTCGATCTACTGTTAGAATTTGATAAAACTTCCTTCATAGAAAATGTTCCTTATTGTCTTAAGTGTATTCTCATTTTTGGATCACCTCAATCGGAGTTTTGTAGCTCAAGTTATGGCCAAAATAAGTTTACTGTTCACGTGTACTGTTCATGCTGAGATTTTGTGTTCTGGCAGATTTTGATCCAACTTTGGTCAGTAATTTGATCAAGTTAAGTTCATAATTTGGTCTAACTTTCCTCATTCTACTATGTCTTAGGTTTCCATCGGTTCAAGAATCGCCTAAATCCGAGTTTTCTAGAGAGAGTTATAGCCATCCAAACATTACTGCTCAATTGAAAATCTGCAGAGTTGCAGGTTTGGTAACTCAACTTTGCTCAATAATTTGAATGGGTTAATGGCATAATTTGGGGTGATGTTCTTCATGAAAGTTTTAGATCTATATCTCCTCTAACCCCTGGCCAAATTTCAGGTCAATTTGACCTGTCTAACTCGAGTTATGACCAAATGAACAGTTACTGTTCATTTGGTCATTTAATGCGATGGCAGCCTCTTTGTCATTTCACTTTGGTCAATTGTTTCACCAAGTTTTGGTCAGTTTTTGGCCATGGTTCCTTAATGAAAATTGTGCTATTTTATGTCTATTTTCATCTCCAATTGGTGGCATATCAATTGGGCTTGTAAAATTTGAGTTTTGGTCCTTCAAAGTGGGTTTGGTCATGCTGCCAGCAGCATGACCATTGGACCTACGAATTCAGTTTTCATTCCAACAATTCCCACACATCTCTTTTGGTCATTATTGACCATTTTTCATCTCACAATAGACCAAAGTCATCATTTGTGCATTTCTCCAAAATTTGGTTCACAAACCCTAGCATTCAAAACCCTAACTCATCACTTTCATGCATTGCACTACTTCTAATGATTTTAATGTTAATCATTTAACTAAGTAAGATTTCTAAACTCATTCAATTGCATCATATTCATGCAAACCATACTCCTCTCAAGCTGCCCGAAAATTCAGTTTAATTCTTCCCCCATATTTGTTTCATTTAAATCAAGTTCTAAGCTCACTTAATTACCTAAACATGCATTTGAATGGAAGAATAGTAAGTTAGCATACTAACCTCAACTTTAATGCCAATTCTCCAATTTCTCTCCTTCTTTCTTCTTTCTTTCTTGTGCTTAAGTTGAGATTGCAAGGTCTAACAAGGTTTTTATGGGATTTATGAAGATTAAGTGGAGCAAATTAAGCTTAAGTGTAAGCTTAATGGAAGAAATTTTCATGGAGGTGTTACAGAAAGAAGAACAAAAGATAGAGATTTGAAGTTCTAAGAAAGGTTAGTATGCTAATTTTCAATTTTCTACTTTAAATGCATATTTAGTTACTTAAATGAACTTAGAAACTAATGAAATGAAATAAAAATATGTGGGGAGGACCAAACTGAAATTTCGGCCAGCCATGGATGTATGAGAGTATGATGTGTTTTGAATGAATTAAATGTGTTAGTAAGCTTGTATGAAAGTGGTAGTAAGATTGAAATGCTTAAATGTGATTAAATGCAACAATTTAGTGTGGTTAGGGTTTGGAGACCTAGGGTTTTGAGGCAAAAATTTGGAGAAATGAGAAAATGATATGTTTGACCTATTGTGAAGTGAAAAATGGTCATTTGGGACCAAATGAGTTGTGTTGGAATGGTTGGAATTAAAGCTAAATTCGGAGGGAGTGTGGTCATGCTGCTGGCAGCATGACCAAGTCAACTTTGAAGGACCAAAACTAAAATTTTACAAGTCCAATTGGTATGGGACTAATTGGGGATGAAAATAGACACAAAATGACACAATTTTCATTTAGGAAGCATGCCCAAAAAGTGACCAAAACCTAGTGAACAAATTGACCAAAGTTGGAAAATTGCAGGCTGCCCTGTACAAACTGACCAAATAAACAATGTTTGTTCATTTAGTCATAACTCGAGCTAGGCAGGTCCAAATGACCTGAAATTTTACCAGTGGTTAGATGAGATATAGACCTAAAACTTTCATGAAGAACACAAATCCAAATTCTGCCAGAAACCAAGTCGTTTGGCCACCCCAAGTTGGTGACCCAAAACTGCCAGCACCAAAATTGCCCAGAAAATCTGGGTTGTGTCCAATCCGGCAGCCATGGTTCAAATGGCCATAACTTGAGCTACAAATATCCAATTGGGGTGATCCAAAAATGAGAATAAACTTAAGACAATAAGAAACATTTTCTATGCAGGAAGTTTTTCCAAATTCCAACAGTAGAATGACCACTGGAACAGTGCAATTAGGGACACCAAAACTGAAAATTTGACAATTTTGCCTAAAGGACTTAAGCTTTGAGAAAATGACCAAAACCAACAAATTTAATGACCAAAATGTGGTATGTGGGTGAAGTTGGAGTTCCCATACCTATTAAGCTTTAGAAAGTCAATAAATTGACTTGAATAGTGAAGTGAATAGTAACCCGAAACACAAAAATTTCAAGAACGTCGAGTTTAGCACAATAAAGCTAGGTAAAAGTGAAGTTAAATTTATTTTTGGATTTATGCTAAGATATGGTACTGAAACACTATGAAACTGTGTGTTTCAGCTGAAAAAGACTTGGAAGCTCGGAGAGACTGAGTCAAGGCCTAGAGGCGACTCACGTCAGGTCTGTGCACAGTAATTTTTGTTTAAATATATGGTTCTTAAAAATTTGATTTTTTTTTTGAGTTAAATATGAATTGTGTTGCCATTTATGATTGTGGATATGACTTTGAAAATTTACCAGATTTCCAATAAATTATTTGAATAAATTATTTTGAATAGATTTTGTGTTCACACTTAGCATGACAGTATCACATTATTCCTCCTCCATTTATGGGGTTGAGATCATTTATTTTCCTCTCTCTCTGGCTTGCCAGTTGAGGTTGAGATCGGATGAGTACTCATTAGCTAGCTAGCCACCTCCCTCATTGATTTCAATTAATGGGGTTGTAGATTGCTTCGTCGTGGTGTACAACACGGCATTGATCGGAAATTTTGTGTCATGGCTTAAGTTGTGTATGATTTTGGCAACACTGTGTTTATGAAATTATTTGACTAAATTGTGTTATTATGAGCTTTGATAATTTGAGAAATATTTAAATTGTGTTTCATCAATGAATGATTTATGTATTGCATTTCAAATTTTTATTGTGCACCACTGAATATTTTTATACTTAGCGATAGCTTATTTTGCTGTCGCAGATAAGAGCAAGGAGAAAGCAGCAGAGTGAGCTGCTATTGAATTGAGAACTACACCGGTCTTTTTGTATGGGTATTATTTTATACCATTGTATTTAATTTTGATGTAAATATAGAAATATTATATATATCAATGTAAAGTTGAGCAGTTGTAAAATAAATTGTAATAATATTATTTTTGGATTTTCTTCTGTAAATTAATATTTGTACTTGTGAATTTCATACTTTATGCCTTGTGAATGAAGTATTAAATATTTTGAGATGATAAATTTTGATTTGGATTGTGGAATTATTTTGAAGTTAATTGAATTGAGTTGATTTGAGATTTATTGGAGGTTGGGAGTTGAGAAAATTATTGGAAGTGTTTTTTTCAGGTATTTGAAGAACTGTTTTCTCCAAATACAAACGGAACTCTGTCAAAATTTTTATAAAATTTGCGGCAAAATTAAAATGAACAAAAATTTTTACTAGTATTTAAACTTTGAATAAATGGTTTTTAATTCTTACCAAAATGCTCACCACTTCCAAAATGCAAGAAAATAGTTTTAAAATCCCTTGTAGTGTACTTAGTGAATTATCGGTAGGTGAAGTTCGGTAGTTCATTAAGTATTCTACGGGAACATGTTATGCCTTACAGAGGGGTAAGGTGTGACAGTAACACCCAAATTTCTCAAATGTAAGAGAAAAATCATATCTCAATCAAATTAAACTCATTCAAAACAAATTCATTCAAATAAACTCATTCCAATCAATTTACAAGTTTAAAAACAAAGGAAAAGGTTAGTTGTGCACAAACCTTCAATAAACTCTTTTCTACTTACTTACTTCTCCTTGTCCGTCTCAACTTCTTTTTCTACTGAAAACATATAAATAGAATACCTCAATACTCATCTCAATTGCTATCAAGAACTCATTACATGAATGTCTAATACATCACAAGATAGCTTTGCAAATTTTAAAAAGTTTTAGTTTTTTAACAGCTTGATACATTGAATTTTGAACCCAAAATTTTACCTAGTTTCAATCATAATTTGGTGAAGTGTTCTTCAAGAAAATTTTTCCTCTAGGTCTTAAATTTATTTCCCTTTTTGAATCACCTCATTTGGAATTGTGTAGCCCAAGTTATAGTCAAATTAATTTTACTATTCACGTGGACAGATTCTAGCAGATTTAGTGACTTAATTTTGCCTAGTAATTTGGTTGAGCTAAGTCCATAATTTGGCCTGAAGTTCCCCATATGAAATGTTCTACTATGTTTCAGGTTTCCATCGGTTCAAGAATCACCTAAATTAGAGTTTTCTAGAGTGAGTTATGACAATTCAAAATTTACTGTTCACGTGCCTAATTTTTACAGGTTCCAGGTTTTGGCAGATTTGTTGACTCAAACTTGCTCAGTAATTTAATTGGGTTTTAAGTTTATAATTTGGTATTTTGTTCTTCATATGAAATGTTCTACTACATTTAAGGTTTTCATCGGTTTAAGAATCACCTAATTTGAAGTTTTCTAGAGAGAGTTATAATAATGCAAACTTTACTGTTCACATGGTCATCACTATAGATTCCAGAATTCCATCTCCAGGTTCAAGCCAAGTTTAAGACAATTTCTAGGTAATTTCTAGGTTAGGTCTCTTCATGAAAAATTCTATTTTCAATTAGTTTCACACCAATTAAAGTTGTGTAGCTCAACTTATGAGCTGCCAAACACATTGGACTCAGTGTCCAAAAAATTCTGGCCTAAGGTTCAATTGTCACCTCCCTTAATTTCTTCCACTAACCAATATCAATTCACATTTAACTCACCCCAAATGACTATAATTTAACATTAATACATCCATAGCACTTCATAGCACAAAACCCCAAATTTTTCTCAACCCTAGTTTGCTATTTTCCCTAATCCATACTATTTCACTAATTCCTTTCATTTTAGAATTATCAATTCACACTCACAGAACTTCAAATGACCATAAATTGCCATTATAAACACCAATTACTCTTCATACAATAAAAGCCCTAAATTCCCATGAACCCTAATTTTCAATTTTTTCAATTTATGCAATTCCCATGTAATTCTACTACCCTAAACATGTATACACTTCAATTAAACTTGAATTCATCATCAATTTAACTAGAACACATCAAACCCTAAGTTTTCCCTAAATTGGCCAAAATCTCACCTCTTCATACATGCATGATTCTCATGCTTTCTCATGTAATTTTCA
Organism: Hevea brasiliensis; assembly: GCF_030052815.1. Taxonomy (NCBI): domain Eukaryota; kingdom Viridiplantae; phylum Streptophyta; class Magnoliopsida; order Malpighiales; family Euphorbiaceae; genus Hevea; species Hevea brasiliensis. The sequence goes on along the minus strand of NC_079508.1, from coordinate 31,426,808 downwards.
TCAAAATCTAACTTGATTCAAAGTTTATATAACTAATTGAGTAAGCAAAGAAACTTACCTCAAGTGTCCAACTTATAATCTTCAATTTCCCTTCCAAATTCCTTATTCTTCTTGCTTAAATGCTTCAATCAAGGAGCACTTTGATGTTTTCTACTATTTAGATGGGAAACCCATGTAAGAAAAGTGGGGAAATCAAGAATGGAGGGAAGTTGCAAATGGAGGAAATGAAGAAAAGAAAAAAGAAAGAGAGAATGGGGAGATGGGTGGCAGCACAAAGAAGGGGAAAGAGGAAGAAATGGCTTTTTAATTCTAGTTAAATTTGTCTTATCTCTTATATATATTTATCCCCAAAATTAGTTTATTTAAATTATAAGTTTTAATTGAATCACAAATGTCATTAAACTTAAATTTTTATTTCCTTTCTTTTCTTTTTACATTTACACTTAACTTTTCCTCAAAATTTCTTCATAATTTAATATATTATTTTAATTTAATTTAATTGAAATTTTAGTCAAAAATAAACTTTTGAAGTGAATTGACCAAAATGCCCCTCATCGGGTCATAATTCTTCTTTTTCATAATACCCGATGAGTCCTTAAGTCTTTGGCTCACTTGAATTTTTATTGTGTCTATCTCAATTAATTTTTCTTTTATTTTTGGTCCTCAAGGTGTCTTTGAATAGTACTAGTCATAAACAAAATGTGACACCCCTTACCCGTCTACAGTGTAGCCGAGTAAGATATGCCACACAGTGTGCTGGAGCAACAAATCTTATTTTATTACAATTTACCCTTCTCTTAATTTATTTATTTATCACAAAGTGAAATTTATGTCATTTAATTTATTTATTGAAATTTTGAATTAATTTAAGGTTCCAAAAATTTTATAGAAAATCTGGCAGAGTGTCGGTTAAAAATGGAGAAAACAGTTCTTCGGACCCTACAGAAAACACTTTCAATAATTGTTCAAATCCACAACTCCAAATATGTCATCATTTCTCAATAAATTTCTCATCAAATTCTCAATAATTCCTTAATTTGTCATTCATTCATTTCATATCAAAATCATACTCAGATTATGAATAAATACTCAAATTTTATCCATAAATACAAATTTACAGATAATTACATTAATACAAAATTACATTACAGAAGTTTTAAATATACATAATAAAATAAAAGTTTAATTACAAAGTTTACAAAAATTACAAACTACAAAATGTAACCTAGTGTCCTACCAAATGCACTGTAGCCTGAGAAGTGACACAGGACACTCGTAGATCTGATCCTCAGCCGGACTGAGGTCTACTAGGATCACGCTCTGTATCTCCAGTACCTACACATGGCAAAGGCAACGCGCTAAGCAATACTGCTTAATGCTGCCAATAATAAAATAAAAAGAAATAACATGCAGTGTATATGTTGATTTCTCATATGGACAAATTTTTGGTAATTATCTGTAGTATTATTTATTTGGTACTTTTTACTTTAACACTTGATTAAAATTTATCAATATTTATTTTTGGTTGCCCAAGTAACCTATACCAGTGACTGATGTCGCAAGGAGTTTTGCGGTCGCCTGGACGAACACTCACCGAAGTGGGAAAGAGTGAGGAGTCGCCACCTTAGTTTTGAGGGAAACTAAAGAAAACCATTTGTGAAAATAAATTAAAATGAAACCACTTCAAAACAGAGATTCTAGGTTCGGGGTCCGTAAACGGGTGGGGAAGGTGTTAGGCACCCCACCTCGTCCCTCAATAAGGGTAAGTAGATTTAACTTCGCGTTCTTCATAAATTAGTTAGGAGGGCTCGAATGGAAATGTTAATCCTTTTGACAAAAGGAAATTTTGATTTTTCACTAAATTCGGATCACCCAGATACATAAGTAAATGAGACAACCTTAGTGAGTTACTGTTGTATGTTAATTTTATTTGAAAGGGCTATTTTATTAAAATTCAATTTGAGAATCGGATAAGAACTCTTCTCCGATCTCTTTAATATTTATTAATTTTTTAGCTTGAGGATCGGATAAGAACTCTCCTCCGACCTCCTTTTAAATTATTTGTTAAAATTTTAGGTGGAGAACCGGATAAGAATTCTCCTCTGATCTCTGTTAAATATTTATTAAAATTTTGAATTAAGACTGGATAAGAACTCTCCTCCGATCTCTTTTAAATATTAAAATTCTGAGTTGAGAATCGGATAAGAACTCTCCTCCGATCTCTGTTAAATACTTATTAAAATTTTGAATTGAGACCGGATAAGAACTCTCCTCCGACCTCTTTTAAATTATTTGTTAAAATTTTGAGTTGAGAATCGGATAAGAACTCTCCTCCGATCTCTGTTAAATATTTATTAAAATTTTGAATTGAGACCGGATAAGAACTCTCCTCTGATCTCTTTTTACCTGAACGGGGGTCGAATAAGGACTTTTCCGACCTCTTAAAATCTTACATATTGTGAGAGCCTAAGGTTAAGGGTTTCGACATTCGAAGATTCCGAGGACCAGAAAGAAGATTCTTTTAACTCTTTGGCACCTCGGAATTAGACAGGGGACATTAAACCGAACTCTACAGACCTCCTATGTGGTCGCCGTGCCAATACCTTTTGACGGGCAATACTCGATCTATTTTGTTTATTTAACTGAGATTCGGTTTTATTCCGCCTTATGGCGTTTTACCCAATTGCCTTTTGTACTAGCCTAGTAATTCAACTTATCCATTTCCCTGACTTATTGTTTAGACCTTTTATTATTTTAAAGGAGCGCTTAAGATACAGTTGTTTACAGTTTATCCAACTACTTGCATGCTGCTCGGGGCTAGAACTCTTGCATTTAGAGGTAACAAGGGATGACAAAAGAACGAACTAATCAACTCAGGAATGAACTCGGGAATAACTTTCTTCGTGAAATGTAAACTCGGTAAAAATTATAAACGTAAAAGCAATAGAAATACGTGAAATAAAAAGAACACTCGATAAAGCTATGATATAAACACTTACCTGTAGGGAGCCAAATCTATTGAACCGACTACGTAATCACCAGACGTGATAGGACGGCGAGCTGATGGCCCGATGACTAAAGTTCACCGTGAAATGAAGGATACTTTGCTAAAATGGAGTGAAAATAAAGATGACAAAGATAGACAGCGAGAGTATTACAAGATAATGAACGACCTGAAAATGGAGTTTCAGTATTCAAAAATCCCCTTTTGCAAGAAAATACTTCAGAAAACTAGTTTCAAAAGTCTTTCCAATAGCAGAGTAACGAACTGAATTAATTTTCAGAGTTCTTCCACTATAATTACCACCTCTTCAATATTTTTTTTTTCGTCCCTTTTGAACAGTTTTCATGCAGGTATTTATAGGAACCGGGTGCTCTCCATGAAGGGTCAAGATCTATTTTGAGAGAAATGGAGGGTCTGGATTTCAAAGGACATGATCGGATGCTTGAGAATTAAAGAGAATCAAAATGAACGGCCGAGATCATTCTCAGGATACTTGTCCTTTTCTTCTTCTAATCTGACGGTCCGAAACTTCGTTGACTTGGGCGATCCAAGGGCTGGGAATAAAAGGCGCCGGTCTTGTCGTCTTCTCCTTTGATCTAAAGGCTCTAGACTCGTCCTTACAAGTGAGATCAACGGTGGAGATTGGGATGTACAGGACTGTCATGACATACCCTGGCACTTGTCAGCATTGTGGGCGATTCTCAGGCGTGCGGTAGAGATTTCGTCTGCAATGCTTTAACTACCTTGGTTCTGATTCTGACGACGGTTATTGGGATTTGTCTTATTCTCTTTGCCTTCCGATCTCTCTTCTTTTCTGATCTTTTTAACACGCTCCTTTTTCGATCTTTCATACCGGTCTCCCATCTTCCGATCTCTATTATTCCAATCCTTTCCTCAATCAGGCCCAGTCCAGTCAAAGCATTAATTCTCCTCGATTCCCGAAGTGTCCGCTTCGTTTTCTGCTTAGCAATAAATGCCTGATTTTCCCCTATATATACCCCTGATAGAAGAGACTTCCCTCATTCGATTTTCCTCTCTCCCTTCTTACTTTCCTGTTCTAGCTATTCCGGCAGTAGTTCCGGCCACGTTTGTAGCTTTTGATCCCTTTCCGATGAACCACTTTATTCCCCGACTGAAAATTTACGATCCCGGTGATCGAATAATCGTGATAACCTTATCTGATGATGGTGAGAGAACTGGACCAATTAACCGGTCTAGATTGCAGACCTCGATCGTGCCGATCTCAAGTCGTTCGACTGGTATAATCGGCGAACCGATTTCGGCTGAGAAAACTGCTAATGTTCCGCCGACCCTTGGCGGTTGCTCTTCCATGTTTATTCGGCTTCTCCCCACATTGGGTGTTCCGACAGTGGCTTTCCTACACATTGGGTGTTCCGACAGCGGCTCGGTTCGGGTCGGTGACACCTTTTGGATCAGTCACAATGTTGGCTTTGACATAGGCCCTCTTTAGATAGGATGTTCTGTTGATCTTTAGAGATCGGCCTTTTGGAGTAATCAGATTTTTAATGTAATCCGATCTTGAGATCGCCCAAATGATGTAATCTGACTTTTGGAAATGTAATCCGATCTCATGAGATTGCCCAAATGATGTAATCCGATCTTTTGGAAATAAAAATCTTATTTCGCCAATTATCATCTTATTGATTATTTTCCGATCTCTGATGTATTTGTCCGATCTGGTTCCTAACTAAACAACCCTTAACTGATCCTTTATTCAAAATATTTATCTTAATATGCCGATCTCCAGTTAACCGATCTCTTTATGTAATTTTGGAATATTCGAGAGACGTGTCAGAACAGCTGGCGAGTCCCACTAACCGATGCATTGCCTGGAACATCGTGAGCATTAAATGCTCGGACGAGTATAAATAGGGGTGGGGGTTAGCCAGTTGCTCTCTTATTCCATCTTCGGTCTCTCGCAAACAATTCCAAAATTCTCTCGATTTTTCAAGCTCTTCCGATACCAATCAAGCTCCGGTAAGGGTTTTGATCCTTCTTTTACTTTAAGTTCTTTATTTCTTTTGAAAATGAGCGGCGCCGAAGGTCAGAGAGCAGCAAGCCCACTTTCCGTCCACGTTTCATGGTCATCGGATGAAGTAGAGGTGGTTGGGCCAAGCGTGCGACCCGAACCTCCTAGGGTCTCGGTTCCGGCTCAGGGGCAAGCATCATCATCAAGGCACGCGCCTTCTTCAGGGAGAGAGAACCTTCCTATGGACGAGCTGCCATCAATCTTGCAAGAAACCGACCTGCAGTCATTCAGCCAGGAGTATAACATCTGGCCCGATTCATACGAACTTATCCGGTGTCACGGCGATCACCGAGCCGATCACTTCTTCGAAGAGAACGATATGATCATGATATACGAGGAACAATTAAAAGCCAGGCTGCGGTTCCCTCTCGATGACTTCTTCAAAGAAGTTCTAAAATTTTTCTAAGTGTGCATCGCCCAAGTTCATCCGAACTCGTGGCGGATCTTAGTAGCCTTCCGAGGCCTCTGCCGAGCTAAAGGATTCCATCCTACGCCTAAGGTGTTCGCCGAATTGCATAGATTAACCCGTCGAAAGGACGACGAGTACTGGTTCTTCCAGACGAAGCCACATTGCGGGCTTTTCACCGATCTGCCTTCTTCCCTAAAAAATTGGAAGAACCGCTTCTTCATTTTAAGAAGCAAAATTCCGAACGGCTTTGAGGGTTTCCCTCGTAGCTGGCTACACCAAGACCCCTTAATTCCGAAGCGTCTCGTATTGAATAGGGAGGAAGAATTGATAGTGATGGAGCTGAAGGATCAAGCGGGCCGAGAGAGTTCTCTTGTTTAGATGCAGTAACTGCCGAACTGCACCATTGGACCATGCAGCTGCTCACTGGTCAAGATCGGGGGCTTCAGCTCTCTGACCTCGGACTTTGTACTTCCTATATCTATGATCCTTGAGCCTTAGCGATCTCACTGACCTTTTCTTTGTGCAGGTATGGCGAGAGACGAAGCTTCCAAGGAGAGCCGGAAGCGAAAGAGAGAGATCTCTCAGAAAGTACGGGAGATGAAGCGATCTGAACTGCTCCAGACCCCCGGTCATGAAGCTGAGGAGATGCAAGGGGGTTCATCTCAACCTTCAGTGCAGCCGATCCCTGATGTTGAAGCGATCCGATCTCCTCCTCACCAAGAAGAGCCGCCTCCACCTCCTCCAGTTGTTCCGAGCACCGAAGGGGGTCCTTCTCAGCCTCCTGTGAGGCCCCTTTCCCGGGGCGCCCAGGTCCTGCTCACTTCACTGGAGAAGAACCGGACGGTTCGAGAAAATCCAGGCTTCGCTAAGGTCCTGGGGTCATCCATCTGCCTTCGGGAAGACCGGGATAGGCTGTCCCCGGAAACTCTTGATAACATTTTGACCAGATCCATGAGCCTGAACGTTGAGTGCTCGGTGAATCAGCACATTGTTCGGGAGAAAGCTCATCGCCTGGGCAAGGAAGTCGAGAAGATGAGTCAGGATATGTTTTCTCTCTGATCCCAACTCTCATCCGCTCGGGATTACATATGTGAAATTGAGGGGCGGATGAAGTTCTATGAAGACAAGCTGGCCGAACAGTCTCGTGTTCTGGCCGAGTGAACCCGTGTTCTAGAAGAAGTTCAAGCACTTCGGACCGATGAAGCTGCTCACATCGCTCACCTTACTGAGGAACTCAAGGAGAAAGAAGAGGAGATGGTGACTGGAGTGGCCGGCGCTTATGTGAATGCCCACAGAGATCTCCTGGCTGAGCTCAAGAAGCGTTACCCTGAGGAGGACTTCTCCTGGATGGCCAACCTGGCTCCCGAGGATGAAGGTGAGGAGAGTGAGGAGGAGGTTGAGGGTGAGAGGGGAGACGGACAAAATGTAGATCAGGCTGGGGGCGATCCTCCAGCTGAATGACTTGAACAAATTCTTGGAATGAAATGAAATGCCTCTTTTGTTCGATGAATAGTTGTGATCGGAAAATTTCTAAATTATTTGAACATTTGATTGTCTGAGTATGTTGAAATAACTGAAAGTGATTATTAACCTAAGTGTGAGAGATCGGAAAGCACAATGAGCATGAGATTGGTAGGGAACCAACGCTAAATGAGACTTAATTAAAATTGAAAATTTGGCTTGAACATTTGAGATCGGGATCATCCTTAAACCGGAACGAAACCTTTGATTATTCCTAAACTTTTGAAAGGGAGATCGGCAATAAAAACTGGTAACAAAGATCTAGTGTCAGTTCAATTTCATTTGTGAAAAGAGATCAGGAATATACTTGACTGGTCAGGAGATTCGACAATGGGTTTGAGAGCTCAGTGAGTGATTTGAGAGACCGGTAAGGCTTTAACTGACATGAGGACTTAGCGTTGATTCAATCCCTTGTGAGGAGAGATCGGAAATGTGGTTAAATGGCAAGGAGAGATCGGAAATGTAATTGGCTGGCAAAGGGAGACTTAGTGCTGGGGATCAGTTTCAAAGTTTATTGATTCTGGTGGTCGGCCAAAATATGGTGTCGACAGCTGCCCCTCTTTACATAATTTCTATTAAAGGGAAAAATTTTCCCGTGTAGGAATTATGTAAAGATTCAGACCCATATTTTGGATGATTAGGTGTTCGAAGTTAGGGAACTAAAGCATACCTAAGTTAGTGACCTAGAGATTGGTAACAGGAGTTAAAATACTAGAACATTAAAACCAACTTGGATCGAGGACCTAGAAGTTGATGGCAAGGAATTTAAAGGCATGAGAATTAAAATCAACTTAGATCAAGGAACCAGAGGTTGATAGCGGGTAAATTAAATTGCAAGAAATTAAAATCAACTTAGATCAAGGAACCAGAGGTTGATAGCGGGAAAATTAAATTGCAAGAAATTAAAATCAACTTAGATCAAGGAACCAGAGGTTGATTAATAGGAAAATTAAATTGCAGGAAATTAAAATCAACTTAGATCAAGGAACCAGAGGTTGATTAACAGGAAAATTAAATTGCAGGAAATTAAAATCAACTTATATCAAGGAACTAGAGGTTTAGCAGGAAATTTAAATTGCGGGAAATTAAAATCAACTTAGATCAAGGAACCAGAGGTTGATAACAGGAAATTTAAATTGCGAGAAATTAAAATCAACTTAGATCAAGGAACCAGAGGTTGATAACAGGAAATGTAAATTGCTGGAAATTAAAATCAACTTAGATCAAGGAACCAGAGGTTGATTAACAGGAAAATTAAATTACAGGAAATTAAAATCAACTTAGATCAAGGAACCAGAGGTTGATTAACAGGAAATTTAAATTGCGGGAAATTAAAATCAACTTAGATCAAGGAACCAGAGGTTGATAACAGGAAATTTAAATTGCGGGAAATTAAAATCAACTTAGATCAAGGAACCAGAGGTTGATAACAGGAAATGTAAATTGCTGGAAATTAAAATCAACTTAGATCAAGGAACCAGAGGTTGATAACAAGAAATTTAAATTGCTGGAAATTAAAATCAACTTAGATCAAGGAACCAGAGGTTGATAACAAGAAATTTAAATTACAGGAAATTAAAATCAACTTACAAAGCAAGTCTAATCTTGGCACAAGAAGTTTTTCCCGACGAAGTGTACTTAACGGAATCCCGAGGGTCAATGATGAATAGAGGACGAGTTGCAAGACTTGACCTATGACCTCATTTCTTCAAATGCCCCATTTCTATTTTTTGACTTTCTCCCGAAAAGCGCCCTTGCGGGTTTTCACTTCCCCTTTGTCTATATGACTATAAGCGCCCTTCTGGGTTTTCACCTCTAGTTTTTTTTTTGTTTTTTTTTTCTTTTTTTTTTCAGGTCATTCCCTGCATATCTCATAGTAAAGTGCGTGAGGTTATCAATTGTCAAATCTTAATCTTATGGCAAAAATTTTAACTGATTAATAGCGCATTAAATAACGAGATTGCAAAAAGATAACGTTAGAGAGTGAGTATAAAGGGAAGATAAAAACATAGGGAACGAAGTATGACTTTATTATAGCTTTAATAAAAACAAAGATAGAGTTTCAAAGGAAAAGGGTACAAGGATAGATCTCACATATTCCTTGTGGCTGGCTTTGAAATCCCTTAACTGCCATTGTTTCCAGTACTCTGAAGCCTCATGACGGTTTATTTCCCTTCCCGGTTTCATACTCCTTTCCTTATTTCTCCCTTTTGGTTCTTGGGATGCCCTTTCGGGTTTTCACCCCTAGATATTTTTTTTTTTCTTTTTTAGGCTCGCTCTTTTAGGATGCCCTTTCGGGTTTTCATCCTTCACTCATTTTTCAGAAGGCGCCCCTTCGGGGTTTTCGCCTTCTTTCACACATTTTGCTAGGAGCGCCCTTTCAGGTTTTCACTCCTACCTTTTTTTTTAGGCATAGTATCTCTTGACGGTGTCAGCATTCACAGGTCTTGGAAATTCTTCTCCGTCCATGTGGGTCAAGATTAAGGCTCCTCCAGAAAATGCCTTTTTAACCACATAGGGTCCCTCGTAGGTTGGTGACCATTTGCCCCGGGGATCGTTTTGATTCGGCAGCGCTTTCTTCAGAACTAGGTCCCCGGGTTGGAATTCGCATGGGCGAACGCTTTTGTCAAATGCCCTAGCCATTCTCCTCTGGTATAACTGCCCATGACATGCTATTGCCAACCTTTTCTCGTCGAGCAAGTTTAACTGATCCAACCTCGACTAGATCCATTCTGACTCATCAATCCCCAATTCCTTCAGAATCCTTAGGGAAGGAATTTCAACTTCAATGGGTAATACTGCCTCCATCCCATAAACCAGCGAATATGGAGTTGCCCCGGTTGAGGTTCTTATAGAAGTCCGGTATGCGTGAAGAGCGTATGGAAGCATATCATGCCAATCCCTATATGTGACCGTCATCTTCCGGATTATCCTCTTTAGATTTTTGTTTGCGGCTTCCACCGCTCCATTCATCTGGGGACGGTATGGGGAGGAATTGAGATGTCGGATTTTGTATTGATCACACAACTTTTGAATCTTTAGACCATTGAGATTCTTGGCATTGTCAGTGAAGATTTCATTGGGGAGACCATGCCGACAGATGATATTGCTTCTGAGGAATTTGAGAAACGTGTTCTGTGTAATATGGGCGTAGGAAGTAGCTTCGACCCATTTGGAGAAATAGTCGATGGCTACTAGGATAAATCTGTGCCCATTGGATGCCTTAGGGTTGATGGGACCAATAACATCGATGCCCCACATAGCGAAAGGCCACGGTGAGACAAGGTTGAACAACTTGTGAGGTGGCACATTTATCGGATCCACATAAATCTGACACTTATGGCACTTTTGGAAATACTCGATGCAATCCTTTTCCATTGTGGTCCAAAAATAGCCTCTTCTCATGATTTGCTTAGCCATCATATGCCTATTGGCATGGGTTGCACAATTTCCCTCATGAGTCTCAAAAAGGATTCTCTTCGCCTCTTTTGCATCCACACACCTCAACAATTCGCCGTTGGAGCTCCTCTTATATAGGGTTTCTCCACTGGGGAAGTATCCCAATGCTAATCTCCGAATCATCCTCTTTTCGTTTTTGCTTGCCCCCGAAGGGAATTCTCTGGTTCTGCAGTAGATCAGGATGTCATGATACCAAGGCTTACCGTCGGGTTCTTCCTCGATCATGAAGCAGTATGCTGGCTCACTCCTTGCTTTAATCCTCAATACTTGAGTCATCTACCCTTCTTCTATTTGAGCCATAACAGCCAGGGTGGCTAAGGCGTCTGCAAATTGGTTCTTATCTCGACTGAGGTGAGTGAAAGAGATTTCTTCGAATTTCTTGATAAGCTCCAGTAAGTACTTCTGATATGGGATCAGCTTCGGATCCTTAGTTTGCCATTCCCCTTTGACTTGATAAATGATCAGAGCTGAGTCTCCGTATACCTCCAACTTTCTGATTTTCATTTCGATGGTGGCTTGTAAACCCATCACACAAGCTTCATATTCTGCGACATTGTTGGTACAATCAAACCTCAACTTGATAACTATCGGGAAGTGTTTCCCGTCTGGGGATACCAGTACAGCTTCGATTCCATTACCGGACAAATTAACAGCTCCGTCGAAATACATTTCCCATACATCGGCTGGCCCTTCTTCTTCGCAGTCTACTTCATTAATATGCTCATCAGGGAACTCAAAATCCAGAGCTTCGTAATCCTGGATAGGATTTTCTGCTAGGAGGTCAGCGATCACGCTACCTTTAACCGCCTTCCGGGTCATATAGACTATGTCATATTGGGAGAGTATGACCTGCCATTTGGCTATCCTACCTGGTACAAATGGGCTTTTGAATACATATTTGATAGGATCCATCCTGGAGATGAGCCATGTCTTGTGATTCAACATGTAGTGTTTGAGGCGATTTGCTGTCTAGGCTAGCGCGCAGCAAGTTTTCTCTAGGAAAGAGTACCTCGACTCACAATCATTGAACTTCTTGCTCAGGTAATAAATGGCTCTTTCCTTTCGGCCAGTATCATCATGTTGCCCCAAAACACATCCCATTGAGCTTTGTTGGACTGCCATATACAGGATCAGAGGCCTTCCCGCGACTGGAGGAACCAATACTGGTGGGTTTGACAGGTACTGCTTAATTTTATCAAAGGCCTCTTGGCAAACAGAATCCCATTGAGTAGAGTTGTTCTTCCGGAGTAGTCTGAAAATAGGCTCAGTTTTGGCAGTGAGATTGGAAATAAACCTTGATATGTAGTTCAACTTCCCCAAGAAACTGCGCACCTCCCTTTCTATTTTCGGGGATGGCATCTCTTGAATGGCTCGGACTTTGTCCGGATCAACTTCTATTCCCTTCTCGCTCACTATGAATCCCAACAATTTCCCAGATCTAGCTCCGAATATGCATTTGGTAGGGTTCAGTTTCAGATGATATTTCCTGAGTCTCTCAAATACTTTCCTCAGCACCTGCACATGGCTTTCTTCTCCCCGGGATTTAATGATCATATCATCCACATACACCTCCACTTCTTTATGCATCATATCGTGGAATAATGTGACCATTGCACGCTGGTAGGTAGCACCAGCATTCTTTAACCCGAAAGGCATGACCCGATAGCAAAATACTCCCCATTGAGTGATGAAAGCAGTTTTATCCTTGTTTTCCTCGTCCATTGGGATCTGATTGTACCCTGATGCCCCATCAATACACGAACATCTACCCAATCCTGCAGCATTGTCAACTAACACATCAATGTGAGGGAGAGGGAAATCATCCTTTAAGCTTGCTCTATTAAGATCCCTGTAATCAACGCACACCCTAACTCTCCCGTCCTTCTTCATTACCGGGACGACGTTAGCTACCCATTGGGGATATTTGACTACTTCTAGGAACCCAGCGTCATACTGTTTCTTGACTTCATCCCGAACTTTGAGCAGTGTGTCGGGATTCATTCTTCTTAACTTCTGCTTTACCGGGATTGTCCCCGGAATAAGGGGAATCTTGTGCGCCACTATCTGGGGGTCCAAACCAACCATATCATCATAGCTCCAGGAAAATACGTCCAGGAACTCTCTAAGCAAACTGATCATATCTCCCAATTCTTCACTCTCCACTATCTTAAGTTCCCTTTTCTCTTCTTCCGTGCCTAAGTTTATGGTGCGCGTTTTATCTCCACAAGGCACTAGGGAAGGCTCATCTCTTTCGTCCCTTTCTTCTGCGAGATTTTCCTCAGAATCACTTGAAGTAATGGCAGTTATGGGGATTTCAAAATTAACCGGAGGAATTTCTGAGTCTATTGGATTATTAGGTGTTAATTGACGAATGGTCCTGAATGAAAATAGAACATATTATAAGAATAGAATTCAAAAGGAAAGAAAGAGAGAATTGGATTTAAAATGCGCTATTAATTCATTAATATTTGTGCCATAAGAAAAAGGGTCCATTTACAGTATTACACTTGCCATCATGGACAAAATGATCAAGTGTAGATAACCAAAGGTACTTTACTCGAAATTGAGTACAGGGATGTCCTCTGCCGTCCAGTTGTCTAGTTCTTGCCTCTCAGCTATTGGCGAGACCAGAGCCTCATACAAGGAATCCAGGTAGATGACATCGATGGATGGTTCATCAGGTGATTCTTCCACATCTGCCGGATTTTCAATGACCGGTTTGGTGAAGATCTCCATGATTCTCGGGACTACCTTCCTTTTTCCCATTTTCTGGTCCTACCTTTGATCCCGGAGCATTTTCCTCATCCAGAATCGCCCATCCATAAGGGCATCTTCCTCATAACCCAAACCACAACGGCCTACTTTCTGGATAGCCGATATAGGTTCAACAATCCCTTGCAATGCGGCGCCTAGGCCTTTACCCTCTTCATACCCATTCTTTGACATTATCTTGGCTACCATAGCCATAGCTCCATCGTTCCTGGTTTCTTGTAATTCGAGGGCCTGGAAAGAGCTTTCCAACGACTCCTCGGCAACTTCCACATAAGGAAGTGATTGTGGCTTGGTGACCAAAATGGCTTCTTCCCCTCTCACCGTGATGATTTTGCCATCTATGATGTACTTTATTTTCTGATGCAAAGTTGAAGGAACGACATTCGCTGAATGGATCCAAGGCCTCCCCAGCAACATAGTGTAGGCCGGCTCAATATTCATCACTTGAAATGTGACGTTGAAGGTGCATGCGCCAATTTGGAGTGGTAAATCAATATCTCCCAACACTTCTCTTCTGGTACCATCAAAGGCTCTTACCACCATAGCACTTTGACGTATATCTGATTGGTCAACTGGCAACCTAGCCAAGGTAGCACTAGGGAGCACATTGAGAGCTGATCCGTTATCAATAAGTACCTTGGCTACTATACAACCCTTACATTTCATTGTTACATGTAGAGCTTTAGTGTGTCTTAAACCCGCTGGGTCTATCTCATCTTCCGAGAAAGTAACAAAACTGGATGCCTGGATTTGTCCCACTATCTTCTCAAACTGCCCCGGAGTGATGTCGGGGTTTACAAAGGCCTGATCCAGGATTCTCTGCAAGGCTTGTCGGTGCACTTCTGAGCTCAGGATCAGCGATAACAATGAAATTCGGGCAGGTGTCTTTCTCAACTGCTCCACCACATCATACTCACTCTGTTTCATTATTTGGAGCAGCAGCTCCTCCTCTTCTTTATGTCTGGCAGGCTCTACTTCCTCTATCTTTTCAACCTCCTCTTCAGTATTCTTCAGTGACTCTCCCATCTTTACTTTCCCTTATCTCTTTTCTTTCTCTTCGTTCCCGTAACACTTCCCACTTCGAGTTATGAACTCGACTTCTTGCTCAAGCGAGGAGGATTTTGTGGCAGCAACGGGTTGAAGATTAACATGGAGAGTAGTACTGGTGGTAGGTCCGGCATAAGTCATTTTAAAATGCTCATGAGGAGTGAAACATGGTTTTGGTGGTGCTGGAGGCGAGGCAAGATTAGGAGCTGATGTACTGCTTGACGCTCCTTGAGTAAAAACTTGGAAATTATAGTTCTAAGGGACAGCGTGAGTACTGGTGACAGGGAGCTGAGGCGGAGTTCAGATAATCGTTACTGGCGGTGAGGCTGCTGGGGGTGAGAAGGTGATTCTGGGTTTAGGGGTAGAAGCATTCTGGCTGTATCTAGTTGTGTTCACCCCCCCTTCCGTCTTCGACCTTGTCTGACATCTCAGAACTTTGAGGGATAACAAGTTCTGGACCTCTTGCTTGAACCCCTAGCAGTCTCGCAGCTCATGATCAGCTACCCCTCTATGGTAAGGACATCCCGTATCCTTTACTGACCCTGATATTTGAGGACAAAGATAGCCTTCCTTCACGGCTACGGCAAAAATTTCCTCAAAGTGGGGAATCAACTTGTCTACCTCCGGTGTCGACCTTTCTCCATCAGGCTCTATCATATTTACACCATTGCCCGCATTATGGTTGGGCAATGGGTTTGAGGTAACATTGGGGAGGGAACCATTTCCCTCAATTTTCAGCCATCCGTTCTGAGTTAAAGCGTGCACTCTTCCTCTGAGTGCTCCACAGTTGTTAGTTGAGTGCCCTTGTGCCCCTCCATGATACTCACAACGGGCAGTGGCATCATACCACCTGGGATATGGAGGCTGAATTGGGTCTAGGGGAACTGGTACTATCTGGTTTATACCGACGAGGTATCGGTATATTTCACTGAGCGAGAGGGGAAGAGGTGGATCAGGGTTTCTTGGGGGTCTTGGATTGTTTTGTGGTGGTCTCGGTTGAGCAGGAGGAGGAGGTGGCCTAGGCTGGTAATTTGTAGGTGGGAGATACTGTGGGCGCGGGTGTGGATAATTCAGGAAAAGAGGCGGAATGTTTGCGATGGTTTGGCCATGAGGGGAAGAATATGGCCGGTAGTTATTTTGAGGAAGTGGGGAATAATTGTTTTGCCGGGTGACAGAATGCACATCACCCTCCTTTTTCTTGCCAAAATTGGCAGTCTTCTTTGCAGGGTTCTCAGCCAACTCCTGTAGTCGTCCCATTCTTAAATTAGCTTCAATTCTCTCACCAGCCTGGATGATGTCTGAGAAGCTGTTGGAAGTGTTTCCAATCATCAAGTTGAAGTAAGGAGCTTTCAAAGTCTCGATGAACAGAGAGCATAGCTCATTGTCGGTCACCGGGGGATATATTTCTACAGCTTTTTCTCTCCATCTTTGGGCATACTCCTTGAAGCTTTCCCTGTCTCGCTGCACTAGGTTCTGAAGGTCCCTCCTTGTGGGGGCCACATCACAGTTAAACTTATACTGTTTCAGGAAAGCATCTGCCAAATCTTTTCAGGAGCGCAGTTTGCTCCTGTCCAACTGAATGCACCACCTCAGGGCTGCTCCGGAGAGGCTCTCATGAAAGAAGTGGACTAACAGTCTGTCATCATCTGTCAGAGCGGACATCTTGGCGATATAGGTGGCCAAGTGAATGCGAGGGTCTGAATTCCCAGTGTACTTGTCGAAATCAGGGACCTTGAACTTGGGCGGCACCACCACATCAGGAACCAATCTGAGCGATGCCACATCGACTGAACCATACATATTCAGTCCTTCGATTGCTCTCAATCTCTCTTCTAGAGCAGATAGTTTCTCGCTTTCTTTCGTCTTATTTTCTCCTCCCACTGCATGAAATACTCCCCCAGTTGGGAGATGAGGAGTGGAGTGAACTGGAGGGATTAGAATTGAAGGGTATGGGTCGGTGTTTGAAACTGTTGGGTAATGAGAGTAAGGTAGGTCATTATTCATGGTAACCGGATTGACAGTGATTGTCGGGTCCGGAATAGGTGACTGAAAGGTAAAAGAAGTTGAAGCTTGGTGCGGATCATTTGTTGTAGGTGGTGGAGGAGGTAATGGCAAGTTTGGTTCTGAAGCAGGTTTATTCTGGGACATCTCCCTCATTAGTCTCATAAGTTCTGAGACCTGATCCTTCAACTCGGAGACTTGCCCTTGTAGGTTCTGTACTTGTTCCTGGTCTTCCATTATCTTCTTTGTTCGAGATCTTGTTAAGTACACTCGTTTGGGTTGAACCGTGTGCTTGGTCAGACTTGCCTTGTTTGAAGCAATGTTGATTTCCTGTAGGGAGATAAAAGAAATTTTAGCGAATCTTGATCAAAATTAAATTGGGTCATGTTGTGGACAAAGGATACGGTGGCATCCGAGAGCCAGAAATGAAATCTGCAGAAGGATAATTGCATCACTTTTATCATGGCATCATTCGATAGTCTGACCGTGAATGACTGGATTGAATGCGCATTTATGATACCTGTCCATATAGCGCATTCAATTTTTCACATAACCCTAGCGAGGGAGTTCCTACGGGAGTCATATTATTCATTCACAAATTTGCTAAACAATGGTCCAAAAATCATTTCATTAACTGAATAATTTGTACACCGTATCCTTTACATCGGCCTAGGCTCTGGGAGGTTCTTTATAATAAGATGACATCTTCTGAGATACTCATATAACCTTTCTTCTTGCTTGGCAGGGTCGAATGCTTTCAGAGCATATTCGGATTCAGGTAATAGTTCTTGTTTTCCCTGTGCTATCGTTCTCTCCAGCTGGTCAACATTCTCTTTCAGTTCTTGATAGAGAGCAGCTTGTCTTTCTTTCTCTTTCCTTTCCTTAGCACACTCTTTCAAGATATCGTTGATGAGTAGTGCCTGTTCTTTCAATTCGAGCTTTTTCTTTTTGTTTTCTTGTTTATACTCTTCAACGAGTATTTCTTGGTATTTCATTTTTTCCTGAAGCTTACTATTCTGTACTTCTACTTCTTTTACCACAGCTTGGAGAGAGTCTTTTTCCTTTTCCCACCGTACCTCTTGCTCTTCGAACCCCATCTTTTCGGCCCTTGCCTCTTCCCTGAGTCTTCTCACTTTTCTTTTAAGGTTCTGTCGTTGGTCCTCCAACTGTTTTATTTGTTCTTGCAGTTGTGAGTTTTCGGTATTTGCCTTTTGTAGTGAGTCAACCAGACGATTATCAGCTTCTTCTAATAGGACGTTTCGGCGAGGGTCGCTGTCTTCGAATTCTGTAGTTGAGTGTTCTCGGTCCCTGTCAGCCCTCCATTCAAGATAATCGCGTGTGGCACTTGGACCTTTAGGCGACCTTTCCATCAGAGAGATGTTTTCCCAAGATCTGCGAGCCATTTTCAACCCTTCCTCTTCCTTGAGCTCATGATAGAAATGACCTTGGTGGTATTCTTCAATGTTGATTCTGGACTGTGTTGAGCCAAACTGCCTCATTACCAATGCCGGAGTGTAACTTGTGTATCCGGTTACTCCGATTAGGGATACCGACTGATTACCTCCCGTGCTGATCAAAACGGATTGGCCTGACGTCCACAGTTTCCTCCAACAGTAATCATGGCTATTGAAACTCAAAATCCGTTCCCGCCACTGCTGTTCATTCTTCGGACTGATTACTAACCGGGTCATCTTCTCGATGGGAGGCTGGTCAAGGTACCAAGTCAATCCCTTTGTCTCCACAGGACACATGTGACTGATAATCCAGAGGTATAACAATTGAGAACAACACTTAATGGACCCTTTACCCTGTCGTCTGCAGTAGGTAAGGGTTAATAAGGTCTCCGCAAGAATTGCCGGTATTGGATTGACCTCCTGCCTTTCTACTGCCCAGAATACTTCCACCGTGCTGCAGGTTATGATTCCCAATGGTCCCGGGAACAAAATCAGGCCATAGATTCCCAAGGCGAGTGCCACTGAAGCTCGATCCCACTGTTTCTCTTGGAGGTATTGATCTAACCACTTCTTGAGATGTGTCCAATACCAACCATGCGTGTTTCCTTTGACAGTTTCTTTTGACTTTAGTTCTTCTGGGGAAGTACCCAACATATGTGCCAATCGTTTCCAGGTCTGCCTATGCTCGAGGTGTAGGTAGATCCTATTCTGCGATGAATAAGGAATCCCTAGTAATGCCTGATATTCTTTCATAGTGGGAACTATATCAATATTATTGAAAGAGAATACCCCGTACTTAGGACTCCAAACCGACAGCATGGCCTTTAATGCCGGGATTTGGACCTTGACTCGCATTAAGGTCGCAATCCTTCTGTACTTCCCCTCAAATCGTGCCTTGACCTGATCGGGAAGCGATCTCTAACCATTAGACAGACCCTCGAGGCTATTCATTCTGACCTCAATTTTATTCAGATCCAGTGAAGGTAGTAAGCTAGCATGTGCCTTAGAAACATCATTTTGCGGGGGTACTGGACTATGAGCTGATTTGGACCAAAGTTTAGCATTCTGAACCTCTTCTGCCGACTGACTCGAGGATGCCATGATAAAAATGACGCCTATCCTTTTTACAGACTCTTAGTTTGGGTGATGCCTGCGGAAAAACTCATTAGCAACATAAATTTGGGTAATTTTGAATCATACTGTTGACAGGGCGACACATACACATTTATCAAAGTAGGAAAATGTGTAGGTGTTTCAGTAGAATTCAAGATTACCCGAACAAAAGGAAACTGAGGTAGAATAGGGTAAGAGTAAGTATGCCCCTTTTGTCCTAGAATAGGGAGACTCCTGATACCGGATGAGTGCTACCTAATTGGATAGTTCTATCTTACAAGGTAGCTTACTACGGCTTTCAGCTATCGTGATAGTTTAGCTCAGGATCTAATTTTCTAAAAGCCACAGGTTCCCAAATTGCCCCTACTGTAAACAGCAGAGCCCCATTCTATAACCATGATATTATTGGGAAAATTTCACGGGTATCACGGTGAATAGAACGAGTTTCAATTTGAGCAGAAGCCTTCACGGATACTAACGGGGTAAAACCCACGGGTACCGCTACATGACCCCCTCCTACTTTCCTAAAAGGGTAAGAAAGCCCGGGTATAGGGCTGAAGTGTGTGAGGACATCATGTGAGTGTTCAGTGTGTGAAGGGACACCTTTACCTCTTCCCGATTTAGGGGGATTTTATTTTTCCCATTTTTCTTCTTTTTTCTTTCTTTTTTTTTTTAAACGAAGAGCACTGTAGGGAGTAAAACAAGCAAAACAAGCGAAACAGTTAGTAGGAATAATCAACGATTAACACATAAAATATTACCGGGTGAGCCCACCTAACTATAATTTGATTGAAAAATTAAATCTACTTTTGGACCTCTAGACCGGGGTTAAGTTAAAATCTCCCCAGTGGAGTCGCCAAGCTGTCACAAGGAGTTTTGCGGTCGCCTGGACGAACACTCACCGAAGTGGGAAAGAGTGAGGAGTCGCCACCTTAGTTTTGAGGGAAACTAAAGAAAACCATTTGTAAAAATAAATTAAAATGAAACCACTTCAAAACAGAGATTCTAGGTTCGGGGTCCGTAAACGGGTGGGGAAGGTGTTAGGCACCCCACCTCGTCCCTCAATAAGGGTAAGTAGATTTAACTTCGCGTTCTTCATAAATTAGTTAGGAGGGCTCGAATGGAAATGTTAATCCTTTTGACAAAAGGAAATTTTGATTTTTCACTAAATTCGGATCACCCAGATACATAAGTAAATGAGACAACCTTAGTGAGTTACTGTTGTATGTTAATTTTATTTGAAAGGGCTATTTTATTAAAATTCAATTTGAGAATCGGATAAGAACTCTTCTCCGATCTCTTTAATATTTATTAATTTTTTAGCTTGAGGATCGGATAAGAACTCTCCTCCGACCTCTTTTTAAATTATTTGTTAAAATTTTAGGTGGAGAACCGGATAAGAACTCTCCTCCGATCTCTGTTAAATATTTATTAAAATTTTGAATTAAGACCGGATAAGAACTCTCCTCCGATCTCTTTTAAATATTAAAATTTTGAGTTGAGAATCGGATAAGAACTCTCCTCCGATCTCTGTTAAATATTTATTAAAATTTTGAATTGAGACCGGATAAGAACTCTCCTCCGACCTCTTTTAAATTATTTGTTAAAATTTTGAGTTGAGAATCGGATAAGAACTCTCCTCCGATCTCTGTTAAATATTTATTAAAATTTTGAATTGAGACCGGATAAGAACTCTCCTCCGATCTCTTTTTACCTGAACGGGGGTCGAATAAGGACTTTTCCGACCTCTTAAAATCTTACATATTGTGAGAGCCTAAGGTTAAGGGTTTCGACATTCGAAGATTCCAAGGACCAGAAAGAAGATTCTTTTAACTCTTTGGCACCTCGGAATTAGACAGGGGACATTAAACCGAACTCTACAGACCTCCTATGTGGTCGCCGTGCCAATACCTTTTGACGGGCAATACTCGATCTATTTTGTTTATTTAACTGAGATTCGGTTTTATTCCGCCTTATGGCGTTTTACCCAATTGCCTTTTGTACTAGCCTAGTAATTCAACTTATCCATTTCCCTGACTTATTGTTCAGACCTTTTATTATTTTGAAGGAGCGCTTAAGATACAGTTGTTTACAGTTTATCCAACTACTTGCATGCTGCTCGGGGCTAGAACTCTTGCATTTAGAGGTAACAAGGGATGACAAAAGAACGAACTGATCAACTCAGGAATGAACTCGGGAATAACTTTCTTCGTGAAATGTAAACTCGGTAAAAATTATAAACGTAAAAGCAATAGAAATACGTGAAATAAAAAGAACACTCGATAAAGCTACGATATAAACACTTACCTGCAGGGAGCCAAATCTATTGAACCGACTACGTAATCACCAGACGTGATAGGACGGCGAGCTGATGGCCCGATGACTAAAGTTCACCGTGAAATGAAGGATACTTTGCTAAAATGGAGTGAAAATAAAGATGACAAAGATAGACAGCGAGAGTATCACAGGATAATGAATGGCTTTGAAAATGGAGTTTCAGTATTCAAAAATCCCCTTTTGCAAGAAAATACTTCAGAAAACTAGTTTCAAAAGTCTTTCCAATAGCAGAGTAACGAACTGAATTAATTTTCAGAGTTCTTCCACTATAATTACCACCTCTTCAATATTTTTTTTTTCGTCCCTTTTGAACAGTTTTCATGCAGGTATTTATAGGAACCGGGTGCTCTCCATGAAGGGTCAAGATCTATTTTGAGGGAAATGGAGGGTCTGGATTTCAAAGGACATGATCGGATGCTTGAGAATTAAAGAGAATCAAAATGAACGGCCGAGATCATTCTCAGGATACTTGTCCTTTTCTTCTTCTAATCTGACGGTCCGAAACTTCGTTGACTTGTGCGATCCAAGGGCTGGGAATAAAAGGCGCCGGTCTTGTCGTCTTCTCCTTTGATCTAAAGGCTCTGGACTCGTCCTTACAAGTGAGATCAACGGTGGAGATTGGGATGTACAGGACTGTCATGACATACCCTGGCACTTGTCAGCATTGTGGGCGATTCTCAGGCGTGCGGTAGAGATTTTGTCTGCAACGCTTTAACTACCTTGGTTCTGATTCTGACGACGTTTATTGGGATTTGTCTTATTCTCTTTGCCTTCCGATCTCTCTTCTTTTTTGATCTTTTTAACACGCTCCTTTTTCGATCTTTCATACCGGTTTCCCATCTTCCGATCTCTATTATTCCAATCCTTTCCTCAATCAGGCCCGGTCCAGTCAAAGCATTAATTCCCCTCGATTCCCGAAGTGTCCACTTCGTTTTCTACTTAGCAATAAATGCCCGATTTTCCCCTATATATACCCCTGACAGAAGAGACTTCCCTCATTCGATTTTCCTCTCTCCCTTCTTACTTTCCTGTTCTAGCTATTCCGGCAGTAGTTCCGGCCACGTTTGAAGCTTTTAATCCCTTTCCGATGAACCACTTTATTCCCCGACTGAAAATTTACGATCCCGGTGATCGAATAATCATGATAACCTTATCTGATGATGGTGAGAGAACTGGACCAATTAACCGGTCTGGATTGCGGACCTCGATCGTGCCGATCTCGAGTCGTTCGACCGGTATAATCGGCGAACCGATTTCGGCCGAGAAAACTGCTAATGTTCCGCCGACCCTTGGCGGTTGCTCTTCCAAGTTTATTCGGCTTCTCCCCACATTGGGTGTTCCGACAGTGGCTTTCCTCCACATTGGGTGTTCCGACAATGGCTCGATTCGGGTCGGTAACACCCTTTGGATCAGTCACAATGTTGGCTTTGACATAGGCCCTCTTTAGATAGGATGTTCTGCTGATCTTTAGAGATCGGCCTTTTGGAGTAATCAGATTTTTAATGTAATCCGATCTTGAGATCGCCCAAATGATATAATCTGACTTTTGGAAATGTAATCCGATCTCATGAGATCGCCCAAATGATGTAATCCGATCTTTTGGAAATAAAAATCTTATTTCGCCAATTATCATCTTATTAATTATTTTCCAATCTCTGATGTATTTGTCTGATCTGGTTCCTAACTAAACAACCCTTAACTGATCCTTTATTCAAAATATTTATCTTAATATGCCGATCTCCAGTTAACCGATCTCTTTATGTAATTTTGGAATATTCGAGAGACGTGTCAGAACAGCTGGCGAGTCCCGCTAACCGATGCATTGCTTGGAACATCGTGAGCATTAAATGCTCGGACGAGTATAAATAGGGGTGGGGGTTAGCCAGTTGCTCTCTTATGCCATCTTCGGTCTCTTACAAACAATTCCAAAATTCTCTCGATTTTTCAAGCTCTTCCGATACCAATCAAGCTCCGGTAAGGGTTTTCATCCTTCTTTTACTTTAAGTTCTTTATTTCTTTTGAAAATGAGCGGCGCCGAAGGTCAGAGAGTAGCAAGCCCACTTTCCGTCCACGTTTCATGGTCATCGGATGAAGTAGAGGTGGTTGGGCCAAGCGTGCGACCCGAACCTCCTAGGGTCTCGGTTCCGGCTTAGGGGCAAGCATCATCATCAAGGCACGCACCTTCTTCAGGGAGAGAGAACCTTCCTATGGACGAGCTGCCATCAATCTTGCAAGAAACCGACCTGCAGTCATTCAGCCAGGAGTATAACATCCGGCCCGATTCATACGAACTTATCCGGTGTCACGGCGATCACCGAGCCGATCACTTCTTCGAAGAGAACGATATGATCATGATATACGAGGAACAATTAAAAGCCGGGCTGCGGTTCCCTCTCGATGACTTCTTCAAAGAAGTTCTAAAATTTTTCTAAGTGTGCATTGCCCAAGTTCATCCGAACTCGTGGCGGATCTTAGTAGCCTTCCGAGGCCTCTGCCGAGCTAAAGGATTCCATCCTACACCTAAGGTGTTCGCCGAATTGCATAGATTAACTCGTCGAAAGGACGACGAGTACTGGTTCTTCCAGATGAAGCCACATTGCGGGCTTTTCACCGATCTGCCTTCTTCCCTAAAAAATTGGAAGAACCGCTTCTTCATTTTAAGAAGCAAAATTCCGAACGGCTTTGAGGGTTTCCCTCGTAGCTGGCTACACCAAGGCCCCTTAATTCCGAAGCGTCTCTTATTGAATAGGGAGGAAGAATTGATAGTGATGGAGCTGAAGGATCAAGCGGGCCGAGAGAGTTCTCTTGTTTAGATGCAGTAACTGCCGAACTGCACCATTGGACCATGCAGCTGCTCACTGGTCAAGATCGGGGGCTTCAGCTCTCTGACCTCGGACTCGGTACTTCTTATATCTATGATCCTTGAGCCTTAGCGATCTCACTGACCTTTTCTTTGTGCAGGTATGGCGAGAGACGAAGCTTCCAAGGAGAGCCGGAAGCGAAAGAGAGAGATCTCTCAGAAAGTACGGGAGATGAAGCGATCTGAACTGCTCCAGACCCCCGGTCATGAAGCTGAGGAGATGCAAGGGGGTTCATCTCAACCTTCAGTGCAGCCGATCCCTGATGTTGAAGCGATCCGATCTCCTCCTCATCAAGAAGAGCCGCCTCCACCTCCTCCAGTTGTTCCGAGCACCGAAGGGGGTCCTTCTCAACCTCCTGTGAGGCCCCTTTCCCGGGGCGCCCAGGTCCTGCTCACTTCACTAGAGAAGAACCGGACGGTTCGAGAAAATCCAGGCTTCGCTAAGGTCCTGGGGTCATCCATCTGCCTTCGGGAAGACCGGGATAGGCTGTCCCCGGAAACTCTTGATAACATTTTGACCAGATCCATGAGCCTGAACGTTGAGTGCTCGGTGAATCAGCACATTGTTCGGGAGAAAGCTCATCGCCTGGGCAAGGAAGTCGAGAAGATGAGTCAGGATATGTTTTCTCTCTGATCCCAACTCTCATCCGCTCGGGATTACATATGTGAAATTGAGGGGCGGATGAAGTTCTATGAAGACAAGCTGGCCGAACAGTCTCGTGTTCTGGCCGAGTGAACCCGTGTTCTAGAAGAAGTTCAAGCACTTCGGACCGATGAAGCTGCTCACATCGCTCACCTTACTGAGGAACTCAAGGAGAAAGAAGAGGAGATGGTGACTGGAGTGGCCGGCGCTTATGTGAATGCCCACAGAGATTCCTGGCTGAGCTCAAGAAGCGTTACCCTGAGGAGGACTTCTCCTGGATGGCCAACCTGGCTCCCGAGGATGAAGGTGAGGAGAGTGAGGAGGAGGTTGAGGGTGAGAGGGGAGACGGACAAAATGTAGATCAGGCTGGGGGCGATCCTCCAGCTGAATGACTTGTACAAATTCTTAGAATGAAATGAAATGCCTCTTTTGTTCGACGAATAGTTGTGATCGGAAAATTTCTAAATTATTTGAACATTTGATTGTGTGAGTATGTTGAAATAACTGAAAGTGATTATTAACCTAAGTGTGAGAGATCGGAAAGCACAATGAGCATGAGATCGGTAGGGAACCAACGCTAAACGAGACTTAATTAAAATTGAAAATTTGGCTTGAACATTTGAGATCGGGATCATCCTTAAACCGGAACGAAACCTTTGATTATTCCTAAACTTTTGAAAGGGAGATCGGCAATAAAAACTGGTAACAAAGATCTAGTGTCAGTTCAATTTCATTTGTGAAAAGAGATCAGGAATATACTTGACTGGTCAGGAGATTCGACAATGGGTTTGAGAGCTCAGTGAGTGATTTGAGAGACCGGTAAGGCTTTAACTGACATGAGGACTTAGCGTTGATTCAATCCCTTGTGAGGAGAGATCGGAAATGTGGTTAAATGGCAAGGAGAGATCGGAAATGTAATTGGCTGGCAAAGGGAGACTTAGTGCTGGGGATCAATTTCAAAGTTTATTGATTCTGGTGGTCGGCCAAAATATGGTGTCGACAGTGAACTGGATAAACGGGTAAACTGGCATTGGGTACCAAGTACCTCGAGCCGTCACACCATCGATCACATAGTGTCTCCCGGTGTGCAATAGAACAGCTAATAAGTTATAATAAATATTAGGCACAAGGCCAAGTATCACAATAAGGTCCGAATGGCTAAAAGTCATAAAATCACAGAATGACCATTTAAGCTATGAATTACAAAATGGTATGATGCCATATGTAGTACTGCTAACAGAACCCTATTGGCATGCTAGCCTATCCAAACCAATCACACTAGGCCTACTAGGGCATGTTACACTTTTAAATTTTACAATTCTTTGAAATTGAAGTTTAATTGTTACTATTCATTTTATTAGTCAACTAAAATGTTGACTTTTTCATAGAAAATAGGTATATTGGTTCTAATATCCCCAACATACTACATTTTGCATTCTAAAGTTGTTGGTATTGGTTGCCACTACCATTTCAAAGCTTAGTGTTGGTTATTTAAAATTTTCAGATTTCAAGCACTAAGTTTACTGTTCCATTAGTCATTTGTACAGCAAGAATTTGACAAAATTGTCTTCATGAAAGTTGTTCCTTTATGTGTCTTCTTTAATTCCATTGTTGAATCACTCCATTTGGAGTTTTCTAACTCAAGATATACCAATTTGAACAAGGCTGGCAGGATTGATATCTGCCCAGAATTTCTGGGTAGAATCCCTTTCTGCTAGATTTGGTAGCTCAAATTTGGCTAATAATTTCATTTGGTTAAGTCTAGAATTAGAGTTTGTGTTTTACATAAAAGTTGTTCTAAATTGTCTAAGCTTTTCATTGATATAAATTTCAGATCAATTGGACCTTTCTATACTGAGTTATGACCAAATGAATGAATATTATTCATTTGGTCATTTTGCCCAAGCAGAATGAATGGTACCCGGATTTGGTCAATTTTTAGGTCAGTCTATTGTGGTTTTCTGGGCAGGGTTCCTTCATCAAAGTTGTGCCATTATGTATCTAATTTCATATCTAATTGGCCTTGCACCAATTGAACCTACCTAACTCCAGTTGTAGCTGCCCAAATCTACTGGACTCACACCCAGTCCTATAGGTCACACTAGGCAGCATACCTAACTTCAATTCCCATGGCATAAATCACTTCACTTCCTAATCACACATAGTCAAATGGTCACTAATTTACCATTAGAACTTCCTTTCACCAATACATGAGCAAAAACTCAAATTTATGCCCCAAACCCTAACTCCAACCATTTTAATTCTTCAAACACATACATCAATGGATCAATTCATACTCCCAATGAAGCATACACAAAGTTTAAAGAATTAATTGACACTAACCTTGAATGGAGTCACTTCTAAGCTTGCTAATCCTCGCTTTTTCTTCTTCTAATTGCTGCCTCAAGCTTGCTCTAGTGGTAGGGATAAATTTTTGTGAAGAGAGGATGAGATTTTAAGGTGAATTGGAGTGGGATTGAAAGCTTAATGAAGTTTTAATGGTGGATTGGGGTTGGAGAGGGATTTCGGCTAGGTTATGGGAGGAAGAAGAGTGCAATTTTTCTTTTCAATTTTTGGCCCATTTTACTCTTTTAATTGGGTTTATAAACATATGTCATAATATGATTGGGTGGAAGTGTTTTAATGACATCATAGTGATGTCAAAATTCTAATTTAATTTATTTTCTTTCCTTTTCTTTTCTACTCATTTTCAATTAAAATTTTAGCAATTTTTATTCACTTTTTATGTCATAATAATTATTTATTTAACTGGACAAGTTGGCCAAAAATTATCTTTAAAGATGAAATGACCAAAATGCCCTCCGTTTAGCTTATTGAGCCAAAATCGT
The DNA here is from genome assembly GCF_030052815.1 of Hevea brasiliensis. Lineage (NCBI taxonomy): Eukaryota > Viridiplantae > Streptophyta > Magnoliopsida > Malpighiales > Euphorbiaceae > Hevea > Hevea brasiliensis. The sequence goes on along the minus strand of NC_079508.1, from coordinate 31,399,289 downwards.
CTACCGATCTAAAAATTTTTCTAAGCACTTTCTTGGCATTCTAATAATTCCATTGAAACCTCAATGATTCTTCTCTAGAGTCCCAAAAATTATTTCATGAATTTTTCCCCCAAGTTTAAGGCTTCTAGCTGTGAAAACAGCAACTTCCCGTTAGGTTACCCATCGCTAGGGCACCAGCTCATTTAACTTAGTTGTATTTTATTTCTAAAATTTTTCTTAGATTTTTCTTACTATTATTTGAGTTATTTATGACTCTTCACTCTAGTCTAGATATAGTTCTAGATATTCTGGTTGTCCAGATCGACACAGGTCATCGGAACAGTAAAATGTACGAAATGGCTACAGTGAGGGTGTTACACAAAAAATGATACTATTCAGAGCTCGGAGGTTCAGGGTGTTACACAACAAACCATAGAAACCTTTTAATTAATAACAAGGGAGAGATCATGAAGAACAAGGAGATTGGGCCTACTCTTGGTTCTTAAATTCAACCAAAGAATCCTAAAACTCCTACCTTTAGGCCACGGACACAACTCCTACCAAGCTCCTTGATCTTAGTTTTTCCAACACTTGAAATAGGTGCATGCAAGGCTTCAGTCACTCCAAATTAATTCACTATAACTTTGGTGAGGTTAGGATTTGAGAGGAGTCCAAAAAAGTAGAGGGTTGAATAGAGAGAAACTTGGTTTTCTCTTCAACTTTTGAGTGTCGACCCTTTTTTTAAATTTGAGTTGTGAGGGACTTTCGATGGTAGAAACAACACTTTCATAATTAAAAGTCCTCTAAGTTACGCACAAGTCCCTATTTACACCAAAAAAATATAATTTTTTGTCTTCAGGTCAAGATTAATTAAATTACTCTTTTATAAACTTAATTTAATTAATTTTATTTTATTGACTTAATTAATTAAAGGTCTGAGATAAATTAGTAGCTAAATGTGGGTGAATATAAATATTAATAAGGAGTTAACAATTGGATAGTTAGCTAAAAGACCAGTTTGGAGAAGTTACTTGTGAAGTGAGGAGTTAAAAGAAGTTACAAGCAGTGGGCAAGTAACTGCCAATAATGGCAGAACGTGAATATGACCTTCCAAATTCTTCTAGTTATTTGTAGGAGGAGATATAAATATTAAACAAGTAATAATATTTATAACCCCAACAACTTAATTCAACAACAGAAATCAAACATTAACAGTCTTTTATCTTCATTTTACTTGTCTTTAATTTTTCAATTGTCATATTTAATTTCTAAAGCCTTGCATTTATTTTCTCAAAGCCTTGTATTTACTATTCAAGTAATCAAATCAGTCCTCTTTCATTTAATTACCTATGAGATTGATGAAGCTGCATACAGTAGAATCAATTCCCATGATTATTTGATTCTAGAAGTCAGAGCACAGATTAGGTGATATACTCTATATCTAGCACGCCCACAAACCATAAGCCGTGAGATAACCAAGATTGTTTTCTAAGGAAATAATTTTTGGCATGCCCAGTGGGACCGAGATCTCAATTCCAAGTTATTTCTACTGTTCTTGTGAAAAATTAGCAAACAAATTTTGGCTCACCTAGCGAGACCCAAGTCTCATTTCATCATTCAACATTGCTATTCTTGCTTTTTGCAGGCAACATCATACCTCTGAAAACTAAGAGCATGCTTGGCAAAGAAACCACGGGTCTTAGGACACAGAGGCAAGTCCTACCGTAGAAGGTTTAAATGTTTAAGTTTCTCTCATGGTTAAACTTCAAAGGAGGTTAGGCCTTCAAGGAGAAGAAATTCAAAATCCAGTTACTATAGAAATAGTACATACCTTGTCTATTATCCCAATTCAGGGACGAGATGATGCAGTTTATAGACGAATTCTTAGTTCATTAGAAAATCTTCCATCGACCATCACAAATATCTTGATGAAAGACATAGAAAAGTGGTTGGGAAACCTTAACCAGCCAATGGAAATAATTGATGTAAGTATGAAGAAAGTGTTAGTAGTATGCCCTAGAGCATATCATTTAGTATGTATCTTGTATATCTTTTATTAATAAAAGGCATTTTCACTTTTCTATTTATATAATATATTTATGTGTAATAGAAAAGGTCCATTGATATTTTGTTAGAAATTCTATTCTTAAGTTGTTAAGAATATGAGTGACAGTATTTCTAGCACAAAGTATCATAACTAGGTTCACAATCGAGGATACTTCAAAATAAGGACATGACTTATCTAGTAAGATTGTATTCATGTTTGTTCCCAAGTTATTTATATGAGATATAAATAAGATGGAATGGTGAGTCTCATGCCATATGACAAACATGATAGGCACTTATACATGATAAGTAGGTCGAACCAGTGACACTTATGACAAGCACATGGAGTTTGCTCTTGTCAATGTATTGTCATAAATCATATCAGTGCATATAATCTTTAGACCTGAGATAGCACAATTATCTTGTATATAGGTGGTTTGAGTATGATACTGCTTTCATACTTGTACTGTGTATGGGTATATGGGCTTGTGTTGGATCCTACTAGTTATATATGGAGGTAGGTGTTGATCAAGATGGAATCTGTTCTTCTAAGTAAATAGGGATAAAATCCTATGTTCATTTAATTGTTCTTGATGTTTCAAGTTCCTGGCCAGGACAGATAGATTTAATCAGAAAAGAGTTACTAATGAGAAAAATCTTTTTAATCAAGAACTGGAATTAAAAGAGAACATAATATTCATAGCAAATGGGGTTTGACATAAACCATGACTCCAGCTTGAATTGGGATTTTGTAACAGAGATATTCTAGTGCATGGTAACATACAATTATAGGTTCATTTAAGATAAACCTTATTACTGATTGAGTGGCCATGGCATGCTATGCTAGGTGTTAACCATGGTCTATGAGGTGCATAAAATGATTTAGAGAAATCATTTATGGTAAGAAAGAGTTCTGATGATATTAAGAGTTGATATCATGTCTCATTGCCAATTAGTGATGAGCCTAGTAAGTCACACACATACACAAGTAATCACCAAATTAAATATGATTTAATTAATTAATTAAAGAGTTTAATTGATTAATTAAATAGGTTTGGTTTGCAATTAGATTGCAAAGTCCTCAGCATGGCTTGAAACCAAATCTAGGTTATTGGATGTATAGTATAAGTTAAATTTATATTTAAAGTGTTTAAATATGAATTTAATTAATGAAAAATTAATTAATAGAGATTAATTAATTAATTTATATTTGATATAAATTGATTAGAAGAAGAGAAATAATTATTTTGGGTTAAGAACTCAAAATTAAGACACAGGGGTATTTTGGTCATTTCATAGGGTAACATGTGGCACCATGAGATGGTGACACATGGCACTACACATAAGCTTTCCAAATGTCTTTTAATCATGTAAGATGATTAAAATTAAGATTAAATATAAGTTTGACACTTGGCACAATGTGATTGGGTCAATTAAACCTAGAACCAATCAGAATGTGACATGTGGCAAGGGTTTTAAGTGGTGACCTAGCTATATAAGTGTAAGGATATAAGAACAAATTACACAATCTGCTCATTCTCAAAAAGGTGCCACCACCCTTGGCTCCTCTCCCTTCTCTTCTTCTTCATCTCTCATCATTTTAAAGAGATTAGCAAACAATCTCTTGAATTAAAAATACTAGAAATTGTTTCTAGTGTCCTGCTTACATTTGTAATCTCTCAAAAGGCAAAACTTGATTTTCTAATTCATAGGAAAAAGATTTAGAAGCTGTTCAAGGGTTGCCATAGGTGATCTTGGTGTGGACAAGCTAGAGGAACAATATCTAGTGTCCTAAAGACGCATCCCAAAGGTGACAAACACACTGCAATGCATCAAGAGGTTAGTGCACTTGTTCTTGATCTAATCAAGGGTTCTTAAAATTAATCTGATTAATTCTAAAATCTTAAATAGCAAATGTAGATCCAAAAACATATTAAAAGAGTTTCAATATGCTGTTTATCATTGAAATCAAAATAGATAAAAATAAATCTTGCATGATGCATGTGACCCTAGGTGAAAAATTTTTGAATTCAATGATATAAACTTGTGTTTTTCATGCTTTCGCTCCTTTAGAAAGTAGTTGATAAACTTAATTCACTAGTTTCAATATTGTTCGTGTTAGTAGCATTCCCCAGAGCATATCATTTAGTATGTATCTTATACATATTTTATTAATAAAAGCCAATTTTACTTTTTCATTTACATAATATATTTATGTATAATAGAAAAGGTCCATTGATATTTTGTTAAAAATTCTATTCTTAAGTTGTTAAGAATATGAGTGACAGTATTTCTAGCCCAAAGTATCATAAATTGGTTTACAATCGAGGATACTTCACACAGAACATGACTTATCCAGAAAGATTGTATTCATGTTTGTTCGCAAGGTATTTATATGAGATATAAATAAGATGGAATGGTGAGTCTTATACCATATAACAAACATGATAGGCATTTATACATGATAAGTAGGCCGAACCAGCGATGCATATGACAAGGAAATGGAGTTTACTCTTGTTAATGCCTTGTTATATATCATATCAGTGCATATAATCTTTAGACCTAAGATAACACAGTTATCTTGTATATAGGTGGTTTGAGTTTGATACTGCTTTCATACTTGTACTGTGTATGAGTATATGGGCATGTGTTGGCTCCTACTAGCTATATATGGAGATAGGTGTTGATCAAGATGGAATCTGTTACCCTAAGTAAATAGGGATAAAATCCTATGTTCATTTAATTATTCTTAATATTTCAAGTTCCTGGCCAGGACAGACAGATTTAGTCAGAAAAGAGTTTCTAATGGGAAAATCTAATTAATCAAGAACTGGAATTAAAAGAGAATATAATGTTCATAGCAAATGGGGTTTGACATAAACCATGACTCCAGCTCGAATTGGGATTTTGTAACAGAGAGATTCTAGTGCATGGTAACATATGATTATAGGTTCATTTAAGGTATTCCTTATTACTAATTGGGTGGCCATGGCACGCTATGCTAGGTGTCAACCATGGTCTATGAGATGCCTAAAATGATTTAGAGAAATCATTTATGGTAAGAAAGAGTTCTGATGATATTAAGAGTTGATATCATATCTCATTGCCAATTAGTGATGAGCCTAGTGAGTCACACACATACACAAGTTAATCACCAAGTTAAATGTGATTTAATTGATTAATTAAAGAGTTTAATTAATTAATTAATTAGGTTTGGTTTGCAATAAGATTGCAAAGTCCCTAGGATGGCTTGAAACCAAATCTAGGTTATTGGATGTATAGTATATGTTAAATTTATATTTAAAGTGTTTAAATATGAATTTAATTGTGAGAAATTAATTAATGGAGATTAATTAATTAATTTATATTTGATATAAATTGATTTGAAGAGGAGAAATAATGATTTTAGGTTGAGAACTCAAAATTACAACATAAGGGTAATTTGGTCATTTCATATGGTGACATGTGGCACCATGAGATGGTGACACATGACATCATATAAGTTTGCCATTTGTCTTCCTATCATGCAAGGTGATCAAAGTCAAGATTAAGTCTAGCTTTGACACTGGGCTTAATGTGATTAGGTCAATTAAAAATAAGATGCAATGTGGTGGTGATATATGGCATAGGGTTTAAGTGACTTAATGACCTAAGTATAAAAGGAAAAGAAAGAAAAAATAAATTCTTCTTCTTCTTCTTTAAAAGTGGATGGCACAAAGGGTTCACCATCTTCTCTCTTCTTTTCTCACTCAATTCAAAGAGAATAACCCAAATTCCTTTGAATTAAAATTGCTAGAAATTGCATCCATAGTGCATCAAAGAGGTTAGTGCTCAAACTCCTCTTTTAAACTAGGGTTTAAATGAATTAATTTGTTAATTCACAATCTTGAATGGCAAACATAGATCCTAATACATATTAAAAGTGTTTTAATATGCAATTGAACATTGAAATTAATTAGGCACATAAGAGATGTGGCATGATGCATGTAACCCTAGAAGAAAATTTTTAAAATTCAATGCTCTAATGAACTAATCACCATGCTTTCGCTTCTTCAATTGGTATTAGAGCCACTATATTTGCCATTTAGATTGAATATGAGGTTTAATTATGTGATTAGATCAAATGTTGATTGATTCAAAGCTGTTTGAGCTTCAAAACATGGCGGCATGTTTGAGTACCCAAGGGTGCGCATGGTTATGGCCTAATTATACAATTGTTGTATACTTTAAGGCTTATAATTAAGCCCATACTTAATTAAATTATTTAATTAGAAATTTAATCACACAATTAATTTATTGAAAATTATTTTCAAGGTATTAAATTTGGAAAGAGTTTCTAAATTTAAATTTGTTTGAATAAGATTCATATATGAATTTTTAAATTTGTTTGAATGAGATTCAAATCTGAATTTTTAAATTTTTTTGAATGAGATTTAAATATGAATTTTTAAATTTGTTTGAATGAGATTCAAATCTGAATTTTTAAATTTGTTTGAATGAGATTCAAATATGAATTTTTTAGTTGAATATGAGATATTCAATTTAATTTTAGTATGTATATTTATTTAATTGTTAAATTTTAATATGCATGATAGATGATCATGGACAATAAAAGACCAATGTGATTGGATTTATTTTTTTTATTTTCTTTGGGTTGTAAAATAATTAATTTTTATTTTAGTGGTATGTATTATAAGTGTTATAATAATTTGGGTTGTAATTTCATTTATTTGATGACATTAAAGTCCATGATCTTGTAAATTTGCCTTGGTATGCCAAGGATTACAATGTAATTGGATTGCAAGAAGATCAAGGAGGTCAAGAGCATTGGTGGGACCAGTGGGAGGAAATCAAGATCAAGTGTTGATTATGTACTCCTTCAGCAACTCTTGTAAAATGAATGAATGAAATACACTTAGGAATGCCCTGATTCAATTCTTGGTGGCTCAGAATTGAATCCCTTAGAAAGTCCATGATCATACCATATTAATTATTTATCCATGTATGCATGAGATGTATGGGAATGTATACAAGTATATGATATATGCATGCTAATTGGATAATGTGCAAAGTGAGACCATAATAGTAATTAAGCTGACCACTAAATCTTCCAAACAAATGATTAAGTTGGAAATAGTATAATTAAAGTAATTATATCATGGGCCCTCCATTGAGGCAATTATTTTAGAAATTTTAAATACTTGCATGTGATGCATTTAATTTAAGAGATTTTCTTAAAGATAATTGTTGAGCATGAGATGTTGTAAATATGTAAATAGTTGATAGCCAATAATGGATGTGCCTGAGGACATTAAATTTATTTGCATGTTTACTGACTCAATGGGATCAACTTAACTAATGCAAGATAAATCAATAATGGATGTGCCTGAGATTTTGAGCATTAGGGGCTAGATAAATGATTGAACCTCACATGAGATGTGATGGGCAAGGAGTTACTCATTTATAGTTTATTGTAATTCCAATAATGGATGTGCCTGAGGATGATCAATAAGACTATAAGAATTCAATCACCCACTAGAAATCTATCCAACTAGGATTTTCGTTTACTATTTTGGAAGTGTAGGATTCGCCAAGTTAGTGGGAGGACCAATTTGATTAAAAAACCATAATCATTTTGGTTAAATTACTTGATACATTTACTAATTAATCTAGTTATTTTCTGCAGTTAATTTTTTGATAATAATGAGCACACAACAACCACCACCATCTAATATCTTTGCGAGCATACTTGATCACAATAGGTTGATGGGACTTAATTTTTCTGATTGGCTAAGAAATTTAAAACTTGTCCTAAACCTATAACATATTGGATATTTGCTAGACTCAAATGTTTCTGGTCCCTTACCTCCAGAGGCCACTCAAGAGGAACATGACACTTTGGAAAAGTGGAAGGAGCATGATATGAGAGCCAAGTATTACATGCTTGCTTCTATAAGTAATGAGTTACAGAAGCAGCATGAAAATATGCAAAGTGCAAGTGAGATCCTCCTTCACTAGCAAGAGTTGTATGGTGAGCATAGCAAGAATGCTAGGTATGAGATATCTAGGCAGCTATTTCGAATGAGGATATTTGAGGGACAGAATGTAGGAGATCATGTCCACAAGATGATTCGGCTTATTAAGTAGCTGGAACATCTTGACTTTCACATGGATTTCCAACTACAGATGGATTTGACCCTTCAGTCCCTACCTGAGTCATTTGGGAATTTTGTGATAAATTTCCATATGACTAAGCAGGAATACACCTTGGCTGGTTTATTTAACATGCTGGTTATTGCCCAAAAGAATATGCCGGGTAATAAAAGAAAAGAGGTAGCTTTGATTGCATCTTCTTCTTATGTTGGAAAGTCCAAAAAGAAGAAAGGCAATAAGAATAAGAAACCTCAAGTTCCAGGACCTTCCAAGAAGATAGCCAAAAAGAAAGGGAAGACCAAAGCTGATGGAGGCAAAGAAAAGTGTTTCCACTGTCAGAAGAATGGGCACTAGAATAGGAACTGCCTAGAGTATAGCAAGTAGTAGCGGCTTGCAGTAATGAGATATTAGACTCTAGGTTGGCAATGGCTCAACTGTTGAAGCCTTAGCCATAGGATCTAAATCTTTATACATGTGTGGACATGTTTTGTATTTAAATAAGGTTTTGCATATACTTGATGTAACACCCCTATTTGTATAGCCTGGTATATTTCATCGACAATTAAGGGATTAGAACCATACTTAAGACAACTAGAGAAACCATAAACACAAATAATTAGTAATGTTCAATTAGTTAAGTATAAATAAGAAAAACAGAACATAAGAAGTTAAACGAGCCGAGAGTCACAGCGATGGGTGATCTCAGTCATTTTAAACTCAAATTTAATGTGACGCGGTCCTTAGGACCCTTATGAACACTGGAAAAGAGAAAATCACGAAAAGAACAAATAATTAGGTCAAGAAATATGGAATTATTTGCAAACCGGATGAACGGCAATTTGGTCAATTGACCCCGAGAGCTAAATCCTGACCTAACTGTCAAATAAAATCGGAGAAAAGAAAATTTCAGAATCGAGAATTAAATTAAAGAACTATTAGAAAAAAAAAGAAAAAAAAAGAGGAAACTGAAAAAGTAAAAAGGTGATGACATCATGCATGACCTCATGCATGATGCCATAAATTAATTAATTAATTTAATTATTAATTTAGATTTTGTGGTCTTCCATAAACTAAAATAAATAAAGAAAAGAAAAGAAAAAAAAAAAAATCTCTTCTTCTTTCTCCCAATTGCCGCCTCACTTTCTCCCTTGTTCCTCCATGAATGGTCCTCCATTTAAGCTTACACTTAAGCTTAATTTTCTTCACTTAACCTTCATAACTCCCCTAAAAACCTTACTAGAGTTTGTTATTGCAACTTGAGAAGAAGATTACAAGAAGAAAGAAGAGTTAAAGATAGTGATTTGAAGTTTTAAGAGAGGTTAGTATGTTAACTTGTTATTTTCCATTTTAAATGCATGATTAGTTATTGAAATGAGCTTAAAAACTAATAAAATGAAATAAAAATATGGGGGGGAGGACCGAACTGAAATTTTGGCCTGTTGAAGGGGAGTATGATTTTGTATGGTTTGATAGATTTGAATGAGTTTAAAAACCTTATTTAGTTGAATGGTTAGGATTAAGAGCACTAATTGTGATTAAATGCATGAGATGGATGAGTTAGGGTTTTGAATATTAGGGTTTGTGAGCCAAAAATGTGAGAAATGAGCAAATGATATCTTTAACCTATTGTGAAGTGAAATAATGGTCAATTATGACCAAATGAGTTGTGTGGGAATGGTAGGAAATTAAGTTAAATTCGGAGGTTGTATGCAGCATGACCAAGTCAACTTTGAAGGACCAAAACTAAAATTTTTCAAGTCCAAATGATATGGTACCAATTGGGGATGAAAATAGACATAAAATGACACAATTTTCATTTAGGAACCATGCCCAAAAAGTGACCAAAACCTAGTGAAGAAATTGACCAAAGTTGGATAAGTGCAGGCTGCCCTGTACAAACTGATCAAATGAATAGTGTTTGTTCATTTGGTCATAACTCGAGCTAAGCAGGTCCAAATGACATGAAATTTTACCAGTGGTTAGATGAGATATAGAACTAAAACTTTTATGAAGAACACAAACCCAAATTATGCAATTAACTAAGTCATTTGGCCACCCCAAGTTGGTGACCCAAAACTGCCAGCACCAAAATTGCCCAGAAAATCTGGGTTGTGTCCAATCCGGCAGCCATGGTTCAAATGGCCATAAATTGAGCTACAAAACTCCAATTTGGGTGATCCAAAAATGAGAATAAAACTAAGACAATAAGGAATATTTTATATGAAGGAAGTTTTGCCAAATTCCAACAGTAGAATGACCAATGGAACAGTGCAACTATGAGCACCAAAACTGAAAATTTGACAATTTTGCCTAAAGGACTTAAGCTTTGAGAACATGACCAAAACCAGCAAATTTAATGACCAAAATGTGGTATGTGGGTGAAGTTGGAGTTCCCATACCTATTAAGCTTTAGAAAGTCAATAATTTGACTTGAATAGTGTAGTAAATAGTAACCCGAAACACAAAAATTTCGAGAACGTCGAGTTTAGCACAATAAAGCTAGGTAAAAGTGAAGTTAAATTTATTTTTGGATTTATGCTAAGATATGGTACTGAAACACTATGAAACTATGTGTTTCAGCTGAAAAAGACTTGGAAGCTCGGAGAGACTGAGTCAAGGCCTAGAGGCGACTCACGATTTTTGTTTAAATATATGATTCTTGAAAATTTGATTTTTTTTTTGTTAAATATGAATTGTGTTGCCATTTATGATTGTGGATATGACTTTGAAAATTTACTAGATTTCTAATAAATTATTTGAATAAATTGTTTTGAATAGATTTTTGTGTTCACACTTAACATGACAGTATCACATTATTCCTCCTCCATTTATGGGGTTGAGATCGTTTATTTTCCTCTCTCTCTGGCTTGCTAGTTGAGGTTGAGATCGGATGAGCACTCATTAGCTAGCTAGCCAGCTCCCTCATTGATTTCGATTAATTGGATTGTAGATTGCTTTGTCGTGGTGTACAACATGGCATTGATCGGAAATTTTGTGTCATGGCTTAAGTTGTGTATGATTTTGGCAACACTGTGTTTATGAAATTATTTGACTAAATTGTGTTATTATGAACTTAGATAATTTGAGAAATATTTAAATTGTATTTCATCAATGAATGATTTATGTATTGCATTTCAAATTTTTATTGTGCATCACTGAGTATTTTTATACTCAGCGATAGCTTATTTTGCTATCGCAGATAAGAGTAAAGAGGAAAGCAGTGAGAATTGAGGACTACATGGTCTTTTTATTATTTTATACCCTTGTAGTTAATTTTGATGTAAATATAGTAATGTTGTATGTATCAATGTAAAGTTGAGCAGTTGTAATAAATTATAATAATATTATTTTTGGATTTCCTTCTGTAAATTAATATTTGTACTTGTGAATTTCATACTTTATGTCTTATGAATGAAGTTATTAAATATTTTGTGATGATAAAATTTGATTGGATTATGGAATTATTTTGAAGTGAATTGAATTGAGTTGATTTGAGGTTTATTGGAGGTTGGGAGTTAAAATTTTGGAAGTGTTTTTCTTAGGTATTTGAAGAATCTAATTACAAACGGAACTCTGTCAAAATTTTTATAAAATATGCGACAAAATTTAAATGGACAAAAATTTTTACTAATATTTAAACTTTGAATAAATGGTTTTTAATTTCTACCAAAATGCTCACCCCTTCCAAAATGTAAGAAAATTATTTTAAAATCCCTTGTAGGGTACTTAATGAGTTACCGGTAGGTGAAGTTCGGTAGTTCAACAAAGTTTTGATGAATTGAAGAGATGTTTGACTGAGGCTCCAGTCCTGAATTTACCTACACCGAGTAAAGACTATACAATTTACAGCGATGCTTCTCACAATGGGTTAGGTTGTGTGTTGATGCAAAATCGAAATGTTATTGCCTATGCATTACGCTAGCTAAAACCGCATGAGAGAAATTATCCAACACATGATTTGGAGCTTGCAGCTATTGTGTTTGCCCTTAAGATCTGGAGACATTATTTGTGTGGGGAGAAGTGCTACATCTACATAGATCATAAGAGTTTGAAGTATTTGGGCACCCAGAAAGAGTTGAATTTGAGACAGAGGAGATGGTTAGAGTTGATAAAAGACTATGATTGCCTGATAGACTATCAGCTAGGGAAAGCTAATGTTGTAGCTGATGCCCTAAGTCGTAAGCCTATGGCAAGTCTACGGGTTACCCCTTTGTCTTTGGTACATGAATTGTGTAACACCCTATGTTGATCTGTTGTCCTAGGATGCCTAGAAATACACTTCAATATGAGTGAGGAGAAATAAAATAATGAAATAAAAGAAAAGAAAATACTAGAAAACCAAAGGAAAAATAATAGCAAAGAAATGTAACCAAGTTAAGCGAGAACCCTAGCGATGGGTGCGAGAAGTCACTGGATCGTTGAGGAACCCTGGAAAATATTTTTAGGACTTAAATAGACACCTATTGAAATACAAATACCACTAGAAATATTAAATTAAAATTAAATAGTTAGTACAAAGAAAAATGAGAAATCGAAAAACGGACAAAACCCGGTGTTACCGAAAATCAGGAATGTAACCCGAACAGGGGCAACGTGGTCATTCGACACCCCGAGTTGTCTTTTGACCTAAATTTCCATAAAAAAATAAATAATATTACACTTGGAAAATATAATGAAAAATTAAATTAGGGGTACCTAATGTAAATAGCCAAAAGTGGAGTGTAATTTGGGTAATTAGCACTTAAACATATAATATGATTTAAAATAGGTAAGTGGACCACTAAGGATTTAAAATATGCATTAAGTGGGCAGATTACCTCCACTCACACTTCATCTTCAACCTTAAAAATCACCATTGCCGAAAGGAAGCTTGAGAAACCTCCCATGGCCACCCAAATGCATGGTTCATTACACCCATTTTCAAGCTAGATTTTGTTTACTTGTCTTCATTAATTTTGATCCTCACACCATGGGCAGTAGATAGGCAGCAAGAAAGGAAAGTTTTTGTGGAGTTTTGAAGAATTTCCAAAGTGGTAAGTTTGTGTTTTTTATTATTGTTTAATTAAAGTTTGTAAGGATGTTATGGGTGTTTGATTTATGGAGAGATTTTTGAGGTTTGATGTTGAATAGGGAAGTGTACTTTTGGCAGCCATGGAAACACCTTGAAGACAGTTTATTTTTGCTTGTAAATGGTGAATTAAATGATTGATTAAATGTATATTGTGTAGGAAATTGTTTGGGTGATGTATACTTAGTATATGTAAATGTGAATTGAAATTTGAAGCTTGGAAATTAATGGAATGTAAAGGTACCATTGCGGCAGGTTGTTAACTCTTGAAGAATGCTGGAATTCATGCTTGGTTTATGGTATATTAATGTTTAATTGTGTTGGATATTAGGGCAGTTTTAGTGCATATATGATGGTGTGAAGTTGGACATGAAAAAAGTGTTATGGTTAGGTGATTGAATTGTTGTAAATTGAGTTGAAAAATTCTGCACTTTATGGTGTATGTTGAATGTAATTGTAAGCTTCCAAAATGACCTATAATATGTTGTGAACTATGTTTAGGTTATGGTACAAACCAGAATTGGCTTGAATGTTGAGTTTGGTAAGTGTTAAAAGTGGTCTTTGATGTGTATGAAGGAAATGTAATAAGGCAGTTTGCATTTTGGGCTTATAACCTTAAGTTTGTGGCTCCAATTGGTATGAAACCAATTGGAGGTGAAACTAGGCACAAAATGTGCCAACTTTCATGAAGGAAGCTTGCCAAAATTCTGCTTGCAAGGTAGCTTGAAAAATGACCAAATCCGGATTAAGTGCAATAAAGGCCTGAAAATTTACCAATTGGGCAGCAGTTAGTGTTTAGGCCATAACTCACTCAAAACAGGTCCAATTGACCTGAAATTTTGACCATGAATAGTTAAGACCCATATCTACAAGTCTTATGAGGACACAAAAGTCCAGAAATGACCATAAGAAAGTCAAACAGCTTGCACAAGTTCGGGTCCAAAAACTGGCCGAACCAAAATTGACCTAAAATGACCCTAAGTGACCAATTTTTATGCATTTTGACCAGCAATAGTAAAATGACCATAACTTGGTCTACATAAGTCAGAATGACTTGAAATTTTTCCCCGCATGCAATAAGATATAGATCTACAAGTTTGTAGTTTTGACCGAAACCCAAAAACTGAGAGAACTAGGTCGTCCGGCTAGGTCAAACTAGTATCCCGGAATCCAGCAAATTGCAAGAAAATGCAAGATACATGGAAATGAATTTGGTAACATGTACCAACCCTAAAAGACTATTGAATGTGACATATTAGTGACATTAAAACCGAATTTACCTAGAACGCATCGAGGGTCGACATATTAGGTTGACTAAGGAAATAATAGAATTCGATAAATTAATTATTGAACCTTATTCTTAGAGATAGTTTAAATGAGTACTGAAACACTTCAAATTGTGTTTCTCAGTTAGCAAAGACTCGGAAGGGAAGGAAAAGTCGATCCAAGAGATATCGAGGTTTGTGCATAACTAGTTTTTAACTTATTTTGTTTGAATATTTCATATGATTAAATGACATACTTTTCTTATGTATTATGTTTAACAAGCATTGGATTTAATTCAATGATTATTGAAAATTGTTATAGTATGTATGAATTTAGCTTTGTGAAATGGTATTTCCACAAGTATTAAGCATTGTTATGGATTGAATAAATTATGTTTTGGAAAATTGTGATAGAACATGTTTTGAATTGTGATGGTAATTTTCATGGAAAAATGTAAATTTATGATTTGAATTGTGATGAGCATAAAAATTATTGGATATTGGAATTGACTTTGAATCGAATTATATTGTGATTTATGCTCACTAAAAGGATTGTGATATTGTTTTATATCTCACTATAGATGCTTGACTAGGTTATTACCCGTCTCTCTCATTTGTTGAGAAGACAATGGAGTTAGTTGTGTTTTGATTACCATGGGCATAGATTTTCCTCCGATTTGAGGTTAGAGCTAAGTTTATTTTATCGTTATGGCGCTTGAAGATTCATTATTGTGATGGTGATGATTCGACCTCCCGACCATAGGGAGTTAGAATCGATTTGACCTCCCTGACCATAGGGAGCTAGAATCACATCGAATATGGCCCTTTCGAATTAGTCTTGCATAGTTAGTGAGATAAAGAATGATTTTTGAGATACAGAATGATTTTTGAGATACAGAATGGTTTTTGAGATACAGAATGGCTTTTGAATGGTAAAGAATTGTGATTTCAATTATGATTTATGTATAATTGATTTTGTTGGAATTACCTAAATGGTTAGTTATGATTTGATAAATTGAATTTCATGATCGAAGTCATTTTATA
Organism: Hevea brasiliensis; assembly: GCF_030052815.1. Taxonomy (NCBI): domain Eukaryota; kingdom Viridiplantae; phylum Streptophyta; class Magnoliopsida; order Malpighiales; family Euphorbiaceae; genus Hevea; species Hevea brasiliensis. The sequence continues at coordinate 31,383,734 of NC_079508.1, read as the reverse complement.
CAAATGATTCACATTATTGGCAATGAATATTTTGAGTTTTGGAATTTGATGAATATTCAGATTTCCAAATTATTTACTGTAAATTTTGTCAATGTATATTGTACTATGTTTTAAATTATAGTTGTGCACCACTGAGTTCACCACTCAATGATACCTTTGTATGCAGTAAGAAGAGAATAGAGCAGTGAGTAAGTTTCTTTGAAGACGCATTCAGATCAGCTCCAGGTATATCATAGATATACCCATGTACATAGGTTTTGATGTATGCATGTAATAATATGTATGTAAATTATTTAAGCAGTTGTATAAAAACTCTTGTAAAACATTTTGGTATGTAATTAAATGTAAATTATTGTAAATATAAATTTGAGATTTCATTTACTTGAATAGTTTTGTATTATAAATTTTGAGTCTTTTAATCAATGAAATGTTTCTTTATGATGAGATTAGTTTGAAAATGAATTGATTGTTTATTGAGAATTGAATTGTGAATTGAAATGAAGTTATTGAAGTTGTATTTGAGAAAATATATTGGGAGCATTTTCTTTTGCAGGATTGAAGAACTGTTTTCTCAAAATACAGTCGGCACTTTGCCAAAATTTTGAAAAAATTTTATAACACAAGATTTTAATCGATGATTAAATTTCACAAAAATTGTCTTTAAAATCCCTTGTAGTATATCTAATGGGTTATCGGTAGACGAAGTACGGTAATTCATTAGGTGTACTACGGGATCATGTTACATCTTACGGGGGAGTAGGGTGTGACAAATTGAGATCATTACATGCCAGTTTAGAGATTAATGATGAGTGCATGGCATGTACGTTGATTGATCGATCGTAATGGTCGCTCAAAATGATGAAAGGTATCGTTGGAAGAAGTGAGCAAGAAACCGAGTTCTCAATCGAGATGATGGTCTGTAGAATATGTGTTCCTAATGATGTTGATTTGAGGCGGATCATTTTGAAGGAAGCACATGAGTCTCCTTTGCCATGCACCGTGGTACAAAAATGTATAGAGGGCTAAAGGAGCATTGTGGATGGGTTTAAAAAGAGATGTGGCGAGTTTGTATCCAAATGCCTAACAAGTAAAGGCAGAGCATCAAGTAACCACTGGTTGTTAAATCCACTACCATGGAAATGGGAAAGAATAACTATGGACTTTTGATGTGACTTGAAAGACACGTAAGAGTCATGATACAAGATGGGTCATTGTCTAACTAAGTCTGCTCATTTTCAAATGGACTACAGCTTTAGACAGATTGGGTTGTACATTGATGAGATTGTGAGACTTCATGGAGTGCCGATCCATTGTATCAGATCCTAGGTTCACTTCTAGATTGGTAGTCTTGAGAGAGCCCTAGGAATTAGATTGAACTTATTCCACCCATGGCCAAGAGGGTAATTCAGATCTTGGAGGACATGCTACGGGCTTGTGTGATTGAGTTTGAGGGTACTTGGGATACACACTTGCCTTTGATTGAGTTTGCTTACAACAACAGCTACCAATCTAGCATAGGGTTGCCTCCATATGAAGCTTTGTATAGCAGAAAATGTAGAACCCCGTTGTGTTGGGATGACGTGGGTGAAAGAAAGATGATTGGACCCGAAATTGTCCAGCAAACTGAGGAGAAGATCAGGGTGATCAGAGATCGACTTAAAACTGCATCAGATCGTCAGAAGTCCTATATTGATTTGAAAAGAAGGGATATTAAGTATGCAGTGGGTGAGAAAGTTTTCCTCAAGGTTTCTCCTTGGAAGAGAATTATGAGATTCGGCAGAAAGTGGAAACTAAGTCCTCGTTTTATCGGGCCATATGAGGTTCTGGAAAGAGTGGGTCCTTTGGCATACCGTTTGGCACTACCTCCAGAGTTAGAGAAGATACATAACGTCTTCCATGTGTCTATGTTAAGGAGGTATCGATCAGACCCATCTCATGTACTATCAGTAGAAGAAATTGAAGTAAATCCAGACCTCACATATGAAGAAGAACCCATAAAAATTCTGGCTTATGAGGTGAAGCAGCTACGGAACAAGCAGATACCATTGGTAAAAGTGTTGTGGAACCATCATTTGGGCCAAGAAGCTACTTGGGAGCGAGAGGAGGACATGAGGAGACAACACCCACAGCTGTTCAGAGTTTGATACCAGGTAAATTTTCGAGATGAAATTTATTTAAGGGGGGGAGAATTGTAACACCCCTATTTGTATAGCCTGGTATATTTCACTGTTCCGGTGATCGGTGTCGGTCCGGATAATTAAGGAGATTAGAACCATACTTAAGACAACTATAGAAACCATAAACAAAAATAAATAGTAATGTTCAATTAGTTAAGTATAAATAAGAAAAACAGAACATAAGAAGTTAAACGAGTCACGATGGGTGACCTCCTGAACAAAAGTCATTTTAAACTCAAATTTCAAATATGAGTGGTCCTTAGGACCCTTATGAACATAGTGGAAAAGAGAAAATCACGAAAAGAACAAATAATTAGGTTAGGGAGCCAAGAAATATGGAATTATTTGGAAACCGGATGAGGCAATTTGGTCAATTGACGACTCTGACCTAATCACAAATAAAATCGGAGAAAAGAAAATTTTGGAATCGAGAATTAAATGAAAGAACTATTAGAAAAAAAAATAAAAAAAAGAGGAAAATGAAAAAGTAAAAAGGTGATGACATCATGCATGAGGTCATGCATGATGCCATAAATAAATTAATTAATTTAATTATTAATTTAGATTTTGTGGTCTTCCATAAACTAAAATAAATAAAGAAAAGAAAAGAAAAAAAAAACAAAAATCTCTTCTTCTTTCTCCCAATTGCCGCCTCACTTTCTCCCTTGTTCCTCCATGAATGGTCCTCCATTTAAGCTTACACTTAAGCTTAATTTTCTTCACTTAACCTTCATAACTCCCCTAAAAACCTTACTAGAGCTTGTTATTACAACTTGAGAAGAAGATTACAAGAAGAAAGAAGAGTTAAAGATAGTGATTTGAAGTTTTAAGAGAGGTTAGTATGTTAACTTGTTATTTTCCATTTTAAATGCATGATTAGTTGTTGAAATGAGCTTAAAAACTAATAAAATGAAATAAAAATATGGGGGGGAGGACCAAACTGAAATTTTGGCCTGTTGAAGGGGAGTATGATTTTGTATGGTTTGATGGATTTGAATGAGTTTAAAAACCTTATTTAGTTGAATGGTTAGGATTAAGAGCACTAATTGTGATTAAATGCATGAGATGGATGAGTTAGGATTTTGAATATTAGGGTTTGTGAACCAAAAATGTGAGAAATGAGCAAATGATATCTTTGACCTATTGTGAAGTGAAATAATGGTCAATTATGACCAAATGAGTTGTGTGGGAATGGTAGGAAATTAAGTTAAATTCGGAGGTTGTATGCAGCATGACCAAGTCAACTTTGAAGGACCAAAACTGAAATTTTTCAAGTCCAAATGATATGGTACCAATTGGGGATGAAAATAGACATAAAATGACACAATTTTCATTTAGGAACCATGCCCAAAAAGTGACCAAAACCTAGTGAAAAAATTGACCAAAGTTGGATAAGTGTAGGCTGCCCGGTACAAACTGACCAAATGAACAGTGTTTGTTCATTTGGTCATAACTCGAGCTAGGTAGGTCCAAATGACCTGAAATTTTACCAGTGGTTAGATGAGATATATACCTAAAACTTTCATGGAGAACACAAACCCAAATTATGCCATTAACCAAGTCATTTGGCCACCCCAATTTGGTGACGTAAAACTGCCAGCACCAAAATTGCCCAGAAAATCTGGGTTGTTTCCAATCCGGCAGCCATGGTTCAAATGGCCATAACTTGAGCTAAAAAACTTCAATTGGGGTGATCCAAAAATGAGAATAAACTTAAGACAATAAGAAACATTTTCTATTAAGGAAGTTTTGCCAAATTTCAACACTAGAATGACCAATGGAACAGTGCAACTAGGAGCACTAAAACTGAAAATTTGACAATTTTGCCTAAAGGACTTAAGCTTTGAGAAAATGACCAAAACCAACAAATTTAATGACCAAAATGTGGTATGTGGGTGAAGTTGGAGTTCCCATACCTATTAAGCTTTAGAAAGTCAATAATTTGACTTGAATAGTATAGTGAATAGTAACCCGAAACACAAAAATTTCGAAAACGTCGAGTTTAGCACAATAAAGCTAGGTAAAAGTGAAGTTAAATTTATTTTTGGATTTATGCTAAGATATGGTACTGAAACACTATGAAACTGTGTGTTTCAGCTGAAAAAGACTTGGAAGCTCGGAGAGACTGAGTCAAGGCCTAGAGGCGACTCACGTCAGGTCTGTGCACAGTAATTTTTGTTTAAATATATGATTCTTGAAAATTTGATTTTTTTTTGTTAAATATGAATTGTGTTGCCATTTATGATTGTGGATATGACTTTGAAAATTTACCAGATTTCCAATAAATTATTTGAATAAATTGTTTTGAATAGATTTTTGTGTTCACACTTAACATGACAGTATCACATTATTCCTCCTCCATTTATGGGGTTGAGATCGTTTATTTTCCTCCCTCTCTGGCTTGCTAGTTGAGGTTGAGATCGGATGAGCACTCATTAGCTAGCTAGCCAGCTCCCTCATTGATTTCGATTAATGGGGTTGTAGATTGCTTTGTCTTGGTGTACAACATGGCATTGATCGGAAATTTTGTGTCATGGCTTAAGTTGTGTATGATTTTGGCAACACTGTGTTTATGAAATTATTTGACTAAATTGTGTTATTATGAACTTAGATAATTTGAGAAATATTTAAATTGTGTTTCATCAATGAATGATTTATGTATTGCATTTCAAATTTTTATTGTGCACCACTGAGTATTTTTATACTCAGCGATAGCTTATTTTGCTATCGCAGATAAGAGTAAGGAGAAAGCAGCAGAGTGAGCTGCTATCGAATTGAGGACTACACTGGTCTTTTTGTACGGGTATTATTTTATACCCTTGTAGTTAATTTTGATGTAAATATAGTAATATTGTATGTATCAATGTAAAGTTGAGCAGTTGTAATAAATTGTAATAATATTATTTTTGGATTTCCTTCTGTAAATTAATATTTGTACTTGTGAATTTCATACTTTATGTCTTATGAATGAAGTTATTAAATATTTTGTGATGATAAAATTTGATTGGATTATGGAATTATTTTGAAGTGAATTGAATTGAGTTGATTTGAGGTTTATTGGAGGTTGGGAGTTGCGAAAAATTTTTGGAAGTGTTTTTCTTAGGTATTTGAAGAATTGTTTTCTCTAATTACAAACGGAACTCTGTTAAAATTTTTATAAAATATGCGACAAAATTTAAATGGACAAAAATTTTTACTAATATTTAAACTTTGAATAAATGGTTTTTAATTCCTACCAAAATGCTCACCCCTTCCAAAATGTAAGAAAATTATTTTAAAATCCCTTGTAGGGTACTTAATGAGTTATCGGTAGGTGAAGTTCGGTAGTTCATTAAGTATTCTACGGGATCATGTTATGCCTTACAGAGGGGTAAGGTGTGACACTTGATGCTTTTAAGAACATCATTTCTATATCTAGTTTGACTAGAGATGGTTATGAATTTCAGTTCATAAATGATGTTTGCAATATTTATTTTGGAAATAAATATGTTGGTTCAGGTTATATGCATGATGGACTTTATTATTTAGATAATAATGTTAAATACAAATCTAATGCAAGCAATCTAAATGAATGTAATGCCATGATGAAAATCAACTCAAGTTCAAAATATATTTGGCACTTAAGATTAGGTCATGTTACAGAAAATAGTATTACAAAGCTGGAGAAAATGGGGATTTTATCCTTATTAGGTTCTAAACCTACTCTAACTTGTGAATCCTGCCTTCAAGGCAAAATGACTAGATCACCCTTTGTTGGACAAGAACTAAGAGTTAAAAATATTTTGGAGCTAATACATAGTAATGTAAGTGGTCCATTTAAGGAAATGGCTTGAAGCGGTTTTCATTACTTTATTACCTTTACTGATGATAAATCAAGGTTTGGGTATTTGTATTTGATGAAATATAAACATGAATCCTTTGAAAAGTTCAAAGAATTTAAATCTGAAGTAGAAAATCAAATAGGAAAAAGTATTAAAACTCTTCGATTAGATCGTGGAGGTGAATACTTAAGTACTGAATTTGATGAATACTTGAAAGAGCATGGTATTGTTTCCCAGCTGACTCCTCTAGGAACGCCACAGTTAAATAGTGTATTTGAAAGGAGAAATTGTACCCTATTAGATATGGTACGCAGTATGATGAGCTATACTGATATGCCAATCTCCTTTTAGGGATTTTCATTAGAATCAGCTTTGCATATTTTGAATAGGATTCCATCAAAATCAGTTTCTTCCACACCTTATGAGATATGGCATGGAAGAAAACCGAGTCTTAAGCATGTTAAGACTTGGGGTTATCCAGCTTACATTAAAAAGCTGAACACTGATAAATTGAAAACCAGATCAGAAAAGGGTCAATTTGTTGGATATCCAAAAGAAAGTTTTGGATATTATTTCTATTTACCTACATCACAAAAGGTTGTGGTATGCAGAGATGCCATATTTCTTGAACAACAGTTTATTCAAGAAGGTGGCAAAGGAAGGCAAATAGAGTTAGAATTGGAGAATTCTAACCAACCAACAGATCAAATGGATATAGATCCATCTAGTCAACCTACACCTATTGATGAAACATCTATAGTAATTCCTTGCAGATCAACCAGGATATCTCACCAACCAGTGAGATATGGTTTTCTTCATGAAGATGAACAAGAGTTATTTCCTCATGGAGATGATCCTCTTACCTATAAAGAAGCTATATCAGATATAGATTCTTTAAAATGGGTTGAAGCTATGAAATCCGAAATTGATTCCATGTATAAGAATCAAGTTTGGGATCTTGTTGACCCACTTAAAGGTATTCTACCTATAGGGAATAAATGGGTTTGCAAGAAGAAAATTGGTTCTGATGGAAAGGTAGAGACCTATAAAGTAAAGCTAGTAGCGAAAGAGTTTCACCAAAGGCAAGGTATCGACTATGGGGAGACTTTCTCGCCTGTTGCCATGCTTAAATCAATTAGGATTCTATTAGCAATAGCTGCATACTATGATTATGAGATTTGGCAGATGGATGTCAAAATAGCTTTTCTTAATGGATATATTGAATAAAATATTTTTATGGAACAACCTAGGGGTTTTGAATCCCAAGATGGTTCCAAGGTATGCAAGCTATAGCGATCCATTTATGAGTTAAAACAAGCTTCGAGGAGTTAGAACATCCGTTTTGATGAAGCCATTAAGTCATTTGCTTTTATAAAAAATGTGGATGAACCATGTGTATAAAAGAAGGTTAGTGATAGTGCTATCACTTTCCTTATCTTATATGTGGATGACATTCTGTTGATAGGCAATGAGATAGGTATGTTGACAACTGTCAAGGTATGATTGTCAAATACATTCTCCATGAAAGACTTAGGGGAGGCAACCTATATTCTTAGAATTTGCATCTATAGAGATAGAGCAAAAAGAATAATTGGTTTATCCCAAAGTCTATACTTGGAAAAGGTGTTAAAGAGGTTTAACGTGCTTGATTCCAAGAGAGAATTATTACCAGTGAGACATGGTATCCACCTTTCTAAAGAAATGTCTCCAAAGACATCTGAAAAAAGAGATAAAATGCCCAGGATTCCATATGCTTCGGCTATTGGAAGTTTGATGTATGCAATGATGTGTACTAGGCCGGATATTGCATATGCTGTTAGTTTGACTAGCAAGTTTCAATCCAATCCAGATTTGGAAAACTAGATAGCTGTCAAGAATATCCTTAAGTACTTGAGAAGAACAAAGGATTTATTCTTGATTTATAGAGGTGGTGACTTGCAATTGGATAGTTATACTGATTCTGATTTTCAATCAAATATTAATGATAGAAAGTTTACATATGGATTTGTGTTCATTTGTAATGGAGATGCAGTCAGTTGGAAGAGTTCCAAATAGAGTACGAATGCTGATTCCACTACAGAGGTCGAGTATATTGCTACATCAGATGCTGCAAAAGAGGCTGTTTGGATAAAGAAGTTCGTGACAAAACTTGCGGTAGTTCCTTCCATTGAGTTAGTAGTTCCTCTCTGCTGTGACAATAATGGAGTGGTCATACAGGCCAAGGAACCCCTGTCTCACCAGAAATCCAAACACATAAAAAGGCGCTACCACATTATTAGAGAGATAGTTGGGCGAGGCGATGTAGCCATGCAGAAAATAGCATTAGCTGAAAATCCAGCTGATCCATTCACGAAGCCTATGTCACAAGCTTAGTTAGACCGACATCTTAAGAAGATGGGTCTAAGATATTGTAATGAATGGCTCTAGTGCTAGTGGGAGATTGTTAGTAGTATGCTCTAGAGCATATCATTTAGTATGTATCTTATACATATTTTATTAATAAAAGGCAATTTCACTTTTTCATTTACATAATATATTTATGTGTAATAGAAAAGGTCCATTGATATTTTGTTAGAAATTCTATTCTTAAGTTGTTAAGAATATGAGTGACAGTATTTCTAGTATAAAGTACCATAAATTGGTTCAAAATCGAGGATACTTCACACAGGACATGACTTATCCAGAAAGATTATATTCATGTTTGTTCCCAAGGTATTTATATGAGATATAAATAAGATGGAATGGTGAGTCTCATGCCATATAACAGAAATGATAGGAACTTATACATGATAAATAGGCCGAACCAGTGACGCATATGACAAGCACATGGAGTTTACACTTATCAATGCATTGTCATATATCATATCAGTGCATATAATCTTTAGACTTAAGATAACACATTTATCTTGTATATAGGTAGTTTGAGTTTGATAATACTTTCATACTTGTACTGTGTATGGGTATATGGGCATGTGTTCGCTCCTACTAGTTATATATGGAGATAGGTGTTGATCAAGATGGAATCTGTTACCCTAAGTAAATAGGGATAAAATTTATGTTCATTTAATTGTTCTTGATGTTTCAAGTTTCTGGCTAGGACAAACAGATTTAGTTAGAAATGAGTTTATGATAGAAAAATCTAATTAATCAAGAACTGGAATTAAAAGAGAATATAATGTTCATAGCAAATGAGGTTTGACATAAACCATGACTCCAGCTCGAATTGAGATTTTATAACAGAGAGATTCTAGTGCATGGTAACATATGATTTTAGGTTTATTTAAGGTATTCCTTATTACTAATTGGGTGGCCATGGCACGCTATGCTAGGTGTCAACCATGGTCTATGAGATGCCTAAAATGATTTAGAGAAATCATTTATGGTAAGAAAGAGTTCTGATGATATTAAGAGTTGATATCATATCTCATTGCCAATTAGTAATGAGCCTAGTAAGTCACACACATACACAAGTTAATCACCAAGTTAAATTTGATTTAATTGATTAATTAAAGAGTTTAATTGATTAATTAAATAGGTTTGGTTTGCAATAAGATTGCAAAGTCCCTAGCATGGCTTGAAACCAAATCTAGGTTATTGGATATATAGTATATGTTAAATTTATATTTAAAGTGTTTAAATATGAATTTAATTATGAGAAATTAATTAATGGAGATTAATTAATTAATTTATATTTGATATAAATTGATTTGAAGAGGAGAAATAGTGATTTTGGGTTGAGAACTCAAAATTACAACATAAGGGTAATTTGGTCATTTCACATGGTGACATGTGGCACCATGAGATGGTGCCATGTGGCACCATTTGCCATTTGTCTTCCTATCATGCAAGGTGATCAAAGTCAAGATGAAGTCTAGCTTTGACACTGGGCTTAATGTGATTAGGTCAATTAAAAATAAGATGCAATATGGTGGTGACATGTGGCATAGGGTCTAAGTGACTTAATGACCTAAGTATAAAAAGAAAAGAAAGAAGAAACAAATTATTCTTCTTCTTCTCTAAAAGTGGACAGCACAAAGGGTTCACCATCTTCTCTCTTTTTTTCTCACTCAATTCAAAGAGAATAACCCAAATTCCTTTGAATTAAAATTGCTAGAAATTGTTTCTAGTTTCCTATACACACATACAACCTCTTTAAAGGTAAAAACTCAAATTATAATTGATTGGCAAGGCTTGAGAAGCTGATTTGGGGGCTGCCCATTGGTGATTTTGGCGTGGAAAAACTAGAGGGACAACACTTAGGGTCCTAGGTGCTTTCTAAAGGTGCCAATTGCATCCATAGTGCATAAAAGAGGTTAGTGCTCAAACTCCTCTTTTAAACTAGGGTTTAAATGAATTAATTTGTTAATTTACAATCTTGAATGGCAAACATAGATCCTAATACATATTAAAAGTGTTTTAATATGCAATTGAGCATTGAAATTAATTAGGCACATAAGAGATGTGGCATGATGCATGTAACCTTATAAGAAAATTTTTGAAATTCAATGCTCTAATGAACTAATCACCATGCTTTCTCTCCTTCAGTTCGATGGCCAAGTCTCTAGGCTAGAGGAATTTGACATGACATCCAAGGGCGTTAATAAGCTTAGGGGGGCAATCTCAGCCACGTACCCCCCATGGCAGTGCTGATAGAAATCGTGTTAGTAGTGAAGATAGATACCAAGCGCCCAACAAGAGAGAGGAGCAGGTGGCTAACCATTCTAAAACATCAGTGCAAATTAGTTGTCCTGGCAGCAGGACCGATGCTCCTACCTAGATTCTCAATAATTCTAACCTTGTGACTCACCTGGGAATTTATGATGCAAAGGTAATTGTAGGTTTTCAAGTCTTATCAGTGCCTCAGTAGATGCAGATACCCTAGGTGACATTCGATTCGAGGAGCAATAGTCATAGAGGAACTAATATATCTACAGTATAGGTACCTCAGCTAACTACACCAGTATCCTACGTACCAGCACCTGTGGTCCAAGTTCTTAATATCACAATTCCAATTGATAAGATCTTGGATAAGCTGATAATACTGTAGGAGATAGAGGGAAGATTTGGTCTTCAAGTTCCTGCAGATTCTAATAACTAATTCCTTAAGCTAAAGGAGCCAAATTTGACTTCTAGGAGTATCAGAGAACTCAGAGGGTACCAATCCAAAACTCCTCCAGGGGGCAGTATAAAAGGAATTAGTGTTCCCACAATTCATATTCCTTTTATGACAATTACAATTACTTCAGTTTTTAAGATAATGATTCAAATGACACGATTCTGCAAGTGCAAAGCTATCACACCTTGTAGGAAACTGATAGGATAAAGCCAAGTATAAAATAGCTAAGGCTGACCCATGGCCTTGAATAGCCAACATTATGGCTTTTCCTCAAGACCCTATAGAAAATGGAATAGATAAAGTGGACATAATGGCTAAAGTGTAATTGAGTGGGCATTGCTGCCACTTATTCAAAATAAACCAAAATAATATGATAAGTAAGCTTTATGACCACTTTCATTAATAAATAGAAAGCCAAAACACGGCTTATTATTCAACAGGTACCTAAGTATTTACATGTATGTTAAATTTATTACAATAAAATATAATGATTATAGCACATAGAAAGGTTCTTGGAGGAAGCTTGAAGTCAATAGGCGACTTTTGAACAAGGCTAAACAGGCAACTCCTTAATATTTGGTATTGTGCCTAATGAGGAAGCACTAGGAACCTACACTTACATTCTTTATATGCAGGTTCTGCAAAAAGTAAAAAAAAAAAAATGAGGATAGGCACCTATGAAAAACACTGAGGAAACCAGCTCCTCAAGTATTCAACGATATTAAGAGACTGTAAGTATTTACAAGAATCTAAACATGAGCGGGTGAAGGCTGAGCACTTCTAGAGGCATATGAGAATGAAATACCTATAAGGTACCAGGTACTAGGTACCTGTAGAGGCACCAGTAAAGGTACCCATGGAAGCACTTACAAGGTCAACAAAGGCACCTTGGGAAGCACATAATATACAATAGAGCAAGTTTCATCTAGCAGGCTATAGGTAGCTGAGTCACAAGTGTTGGTATGTAAAGCACTAGTGTACCAAAAGAACCAGCTTTTGAGGTACCTATTGTTAGTAGTATGCCTTAGAGCATATCATTTAGTATGTATCTTGTACATATTTTATTAATAAAAGGCAATTTCACTTTTCCGTTTACATAATGTATTCATGTGTAATAGAAAAGGTCCATTGATATTGTGTTAGAAATTCTATTATTAAGTTGTTAAGAATATGAGTGACAGTATTTCTAGCACAAAGTATCATAAATCAATTCACAATCTAGGATACTTCACACAGAACATGACTTATCCAGAAAGATTATATTCATATTTGTTCCCAAGGTATTTATATGAGATATAAATAAGATGGAATGGTGAGTCTCATGCCATATAACAAACATGATAGACACTTATAAATGATAAGTAGGTCGAACCAGTGACGCATATGACAAGCACATAGAGTTTACTCTTGTCAATGCATTGTCATATATTATATCAGTGCATATAATCTTTAGACTTGAGATAACACAGTTATCTTGTATATCGGTGGTTTGAGTTTGATACTGCTTTCATACTTGTACTGTGTATGGGTATATGGGCATGTGTTGGCTCTTACTAGTTATAAATGGAGATAGGTGTTGATCAAGATGGAATTTATTACCCTAAGTAAATAGGGAAAAAATCTTATGTTCATTTAATTGTTCTTGATGTTTTCAAGTTCCTGGCCAAGACAGACAGATTTAATCAGAAAAGAGTTTCTGATGAGAAAATCTTTTTAATCAAGAATTAGAATTAAAAGAGAACATAATATTCATAGCAAATGGGGTTTGACATAAACCATGACTCCAGCTCGAATTGGGATTTTGTAACAGAGAGATTCTAGTGCATGGTAACATATGATTAAAGGTTCATTTAAGGTATTCCTTATTACTGGTTGGATGGCCATGGCATGCTATGCTAGGTGTTAACCATGGTCTATGAGGTGCCTAAAATGATTTAGAGAAATCATTTATGGTAAGAAAAGGTTCTAATGATATTAAGAGTTAATATCATATCTCATTGTCAATTAGTGATGAGCCTAGTGAGTCACACACATACACAAGTAATCATCAAGTTAAATGTGATTTAATTGATTAATTAAAGAGTTTAATTGATTAATTAAATAGATTTGGTTTGCAATAAGATTGCAAAGTCCCTAGAATGGCTTGAAACCAAATCTAGGTTATTGGATGTATAGTATAAGTTAAATTTATATTTAAAGTGTTTAAATATGAATTTAATTATGAGAAATTAATTAATAGAGATTAATTAATTTATTTATATTTGATATAAATTAATCAGAAGAGGAGAAATAATTATTTTGGGTTGAGAACTCAAAATTGCAACACAAGGGTAATTTGTTAATTTCACAGGGTGGCATGTGGCACCATGAGATGGTGACACATGGCATCATGGTTTGTCATTTGTCTTTCTATCATATAAGATAATCAAAGTTAAGATCAAGTCTAGCTTTGATACTTGGCTTAATGTGATTAGAACAATTAAAATTAAGATGCAATAAGGTGATGATATGTGGCAAGAGTTTAAGAGATGACCTAATTATATAATGTGATGTTATGAGAAAATAAAAATCAGCCACTCTTCTTATTTTCTCTCAAGTGTGCTGCCACCCATAGCTCTCTCTCCTCTCTTCATCTTCTCTCATCAATTCAAAGATAATGATCCAAGTCTCTTTGAATTAAAATTGCTAAAAATTATTTCTAGTGTCCTATATACATCTATAACCGCTCTAAAGGCAAAAACCTAAATTACAATTGGTTGGCAAGGCTTGAAAAGCTGGTTTAAGGGCTGCCCATTGGTGATCTTGGTGTGGACAAGCTAGAGGGACAACAATTGGGGTCCTAGATGCTTCCCAAAGGTACCAATTACATATATAGTGCATCAAAAGGTTAGTGCACATGTTATTCTTTTAATCTAGAGTTCTAATGAATTAATTTGTTAATTCAAAAATCTTAAATGGCAAATGTAGATCCTAATACATATTAAAAATGTTTTAATATACAATTGAACATTGAAATCAATTAGGTACATAATGAATCTTGCATGATGCATGAGACCCTAGAAGAAAATTTTTGAATTCAATGTTCTAATCAAATAATTTTCATGCTTCCGCTCCTTCACCTATAGCAAAGGAGCTAGTACTAGGGGAGTTGTCGACGTACTAGATGTCACTTTAACATAATGAAACCTAAGCACAAAAGCCACATCAATAGGTCACCTAACACATCCAGAGAGTGATTCAACCTCAGAAATTGCAAGGTATCAGAAATTATTCCAAAATACTAAAATTAAGAGTACCTATAAATTTCTTCAAAATTCTTCAAATTGAAAGCAAATTCACAAAACTCACGCAAGACCTAATGATCCCATAGCAAAATTAATGGAATTATGAATGACCTAAAATGGTAGTTGAAAATAAAAATGGGTATTATAAGAAGCAATATTGCATGAAAATGGCTTGGTAGTATCACATAAATCCTTCGGGCCTTTAGACTGAGGGTAGCTTTTGAGTGAATGATGGTATACATGTGAGCCATTGGTGATCGACGATGGCATGGGATAGCAGGAATGTTGGCATTGGGTTGCCAAACATGGAGTAGTGGTGCGCCAAGTAGCACACACATAGAAGTCGCATAATGAAGGTAGACCAATGGAAAAAAAAAAAAAAGAAAAGAAAAGAAAGAGAGGAAGAAGAAATATGATGTGGGTATGGTGATTTTAGGTGAGTAGAAAAATTTGAAACAAAAAGAGTGGGGAGAACAGAGGAAGAAGAAAGTGAAAAATGAATTTTTATGGTGAGATTAAAAAAAGAGAGCTTTATCTGAGTGTAGTAGTTGGTGTGCATTGGGAATATAAAAAGGTGTTTTGGTTGGAGAGAAAAGTAAATTGATGTGAAGTAATAAGATTTAATTACCTTGGAATTAGGAAACTTCTAGAAGAAGGAGTCTTCATTAGAAATTTAAATATGAAGATAAGGTAAGGAACCTCTTGGTAAAATGCAACAGAAGAATTGAGCTGGTACTTGGGACTTGAGCTGGTGTTAAAGAAGTGAGCCTAGAAAATTTAAGTTCACGTAAAATGGCCAGTTTGGCCAATCCACGTACAGGGAGCATTGTTTAGACTAAAAAGTAATTTTTTTTTGTCTTTAGGCCCAAGATCAATTAAATTAGTTTTTTGTAAAATTAATTTAATTAACTTTATTCCTTTGATTTAATTAAAGGCCTGAGGTAAATTAGTAGATAAATGTGCATGCAGATAAAAATCAAGAAGGAATTAATAGATGGACAATTAGTTAAAAGAGCAGTTTGGAAAAGTTACCTGTAAAGTAAAGAGTTAAGAGAAGTTATAAATAGTGGGCAAGTAACTGTCAATAATGGCAGAATATGAATGTGACCTTCCATATTCTTCCAGTTACCTACAGAAGGAGATATAAATATTAGACAAACAACAATATTTATAACCTTTATAACTCAATTCAACAACATGAACCAGACTCCAGCAATCTTTTATCTTTACTTTATCTGTCTTTAATTTTCCAATTGTCGTATTTAATTTCTAAAGGCTTCCATTTAATTTCTCAGAGCCTTGTATTTATTGTTCAAGCAATCAAATCAATCCTTTTTCATTTAATTACCTGTGAGATTGACAAAACTGCATGCAATAGAGTTAGTTCCTACGATCGTTTGATTCTATAAGTCAGAGTGCAAATTAGGTGATATACTCTGTATCAGGCAAGCCCATAAACTTTAAGCTGTGAGATAGTTGAGATTATTTTCCAAGGAAATAGTCCCTAAAATTATTTGCTGCTAACACAAAACCCCAACTCCAATACCCTATATTCTAGTGGAGATACCATTGTTGGTTGAGATTTCGATGACAGTATTCTAGTCGGTGTTACATCTCTTCCATAAAAAATTTGAGTAAAATGTAATCATTGCCCAAATTCAAAATCTTTGCAACATTAGGGCTCCAAAGGGACTAGATTCTATCACGTAAAGCTTGATAATTAATCTTCTTCCTTAAGAGAGGAACCACCAACATCGTCTACCATGGTTTAGATAGCTCACTTTGAAGATGAAATCATTATTGTATGAAAACTACTCGACCTGTCTTTCTATAAGGACATTCTCATCCCTAATAAAAACCTAAGGTCCCTCCTCTAAGACTTCAACCTCCATATTAATTCCTTTATCCAACACCATTAGGGATGACAATAGGTAGGGCACTCACGAAAATCACTCTACCCGAATTCGAATTTGATTAATATTCTAAATACTCAAACTCATCCCATAACCAATTAAAATTTACCCTCAACTACTTGAACCCGTCGCGAACCTGATTATTATTATCCAAAAAATACTCGAACTTATTTTATTTTATATATTTTAATTAATAATCTACATAAAAATATTTTTATCGATAATTTATATTTTAAAATTTAATAATTCTATAAAATATTAGAATTTCATTTATTTAATATAATAAATATATAATTTGTAAATATTATTATAAAAATATATATTTTATATTTAATTAATTATTTATATAAATGAATTTAGGTAACAGATACCCAATATGCAAAAGTTGAGCTTATCTCAAACCTAATTATATACTGTCTAAACTCGTCCTGCTAGGATTTGATCAGATCAGGTACCAGCAAACACTTGACCCCTTACCATCCCTAAATGCCACCTTATCCTTAAAAGAAAGACCTTCCTGAATGCGAACAAAAACTAAGTCCCTATGTTTGATCTTCTTTATAACACGATCACATTGCATCGAAGGATCGTCTATAGAGAAGTCATGTTTTTCAATTTTTCTCTTCTCCTATTTACGCATCACGCTAGTTCATACTATTCCTATTAATTTTTAGTAGTAAGTTCCCTTGTACATTTTATTGCGTCTCTTTTAGAATATATACCTTTTATGTTGACATAAAAAGTGCAAGTCTTATGGAAATTAGATAAAAGGGTAAATTATAATTTAGTCAATGAGATTTGATAAAACCTCAACTTAATACTTATATTTTCAAAACCAAGCAATTTTATTTCTAAGATTTGATAAAATCTACAACTTATTCCTGACCGCTAGAATTCCGTTAAGTTAGCATTAATTCTAGCAAAAATGATCATAATGCCCTTATCTTTACTTTTAATATAAAAACAATTTGGTCCCTAGGGTTTTATTTTCTTAATAATTTAGTCCCTAAGGTTTTGTTTTATTAACAATTTAGTTCCTATATTTTTAAAATGTAGGTTCCATTGAATTACAAAATTTTAAATTTAAATAATTAAAATATGGATTAATTACTTTAAGGTCCTTAAAAATTTTGATTAATTACAAAATCATTCATATGTTTTACAAATTGATCCTTATATATATATATATATATATATATATATATATATATATATATATATATATATATGAAGATGGACTCAATTTGTTATTAAAATAAAACTTCAGGGATTAAATTATTTTTAAATTAAAAAAATAAAGTTAAGAGCAATTTGATATTTTTGCTAAGTTTAACGAGGAATTAACTATAATTCTAATAGTGGGGACTAACTTATAGGCTTATTAAAATTTTAAGGACTAAATTGCATAGTTTTAAAAATCAAATCTCAATGAGTAAGTTGCTAATAAAACAAAATCTCAAGAATTTTTTTTTTTTCAGATTTATAATAGAGCCAAGGGCATTTTGGTTATTTCACTAGAATTAATAATAACTTAACTGAAATTTTAATGATAGAAATTAAATTATAAATTTTGTCAAATCTCAATGACTAAATTATTTAATTTTGAAAATATAGGGACTAAATTGTAGATTTTGTCAAATTTTAGAGGCTAAATTATAATTCTTCCTAAATGAAATTATAATAATAGGGAATTTGGATGTTACTTTTAATGGTTTGAATGTATTCATGTGATAGTACTAGTAGCAATTTTGGATGGAAGCACTAATAGAAACTAGAAATATATTCAACGCAACGTTGTGGCCTAAAATCCTATGATTTCACGAGTCATTAAGAAATTGCAAGGCAATATAAACCTATACGTGGGCACTAACACTATGTTTGGATCATAATTTGTGATAATCTATATTATATGGTATTATATGTTTAGAAAGTTTATTCTCAAAAACTGATGTTTTATGTTGTAAAAAGATAATTTTCTAACCATAATCTTTTCATAGCTTTTCATAGAATTTTCTTATTTTCATTTTATTATTGTATAATTCATTTTATCATAGAAATATTATATATATTTATAAAGTATATTTAGTTATTAATTAAAAAAATAAAAATATACTTTTAATTATTATTATTATAATAATATTTTTTATAAATTAATATTTTATTTAAGTAAATATTTTTAAAAAAATAAATATTTTTAAATTATTTATATATTTTAAATAATAATAAATATATTAATAATTTTCATATTCATTTATCATACCATCTAATCAAACAAAAAAAAATTGAACTATCAACCTTATATTATTTATTTTTTTGAACATATTAACAAGTCTTACCATAAAACAGATATATTAATAAACCATGCGACGATCAATATAAACAGGATAAAAACGGATTATAAGTGAAACTGTTGATTCTTGAATAGGTGTTCACATGCGAAGAGCCACAGCCCACAATTGCACAAAAGCCACACTCGCGAACGTAGTCACATAACGAGACCCACGGCCAACGATGGAGGAGAATAAGAAAATCAAAACTAGAAAGTGAAGAAAGGTGAGAAATTAGGAATCGACCGTGGATAAGAGATGGGCACAAGACTCAACATTGTGGAGGGGATTCGACAGATGGAGTTGCGGTGGAGCAAGAGGAATGGGAGTGGACAACTAATGATGACAGTATGAATCATTGATTCTACGACAGAAATTGAGAGGAATTAGTCTCTGTGGGTGAGCAAGACTGAAGAAGAAGAAGAAGAAGAAGAAGAAGAAGAAGGAATGAGGGAAAAACCAAGAAAGAATAAGGGAAGAGAAGCTGCAACGTCAAAGGCAGAACGAGGTTCGTTGGGTGATTGGCTTTTTTTTTTTTAATTAAATAAATTGAGTTTATTAATTATGAACATTCTAAACATATGATTTGATTAAATGGAATTCAATTCATGTGAATTCTTTAAGACTTTTATTTTGGCATGACTTCATTATTTTCAAAATTAAATTCTTTTAATTAAATAATTAAATTTTATTAATTTTAAACATTTTAAATATGAAAATTGATCAAATAAAATTCATTTATTTAAATTATTTTAATTTTAGACTTTAATTTTGATATGAATATTCTTCCAAAATGAATTTTTGTTAAACTAAATGAAATGAATTCTATTAACTTTAAATATTTCAAATACAAAAATGGAATAGAATTCAATTCATTTGAATTCTTCCATTTTGGGACTTCTAAAATACAAATGGATATTAAAATAACAGGAAAAAAAAAAAAAAAAAAAAAAAGAAGGTGTGTGAGAAAGGAAAGAATTGAGTAGCTTTGGGCATAACCATAGCCTCTGAATTGGGCTTTGGGCTTTTGCTCGCTTTTTCAGTTATTATTATATACGCCCATTCAATAGTAATTTGAACTTGGTTGAAGTTGATGAATGATGAAAGCTTTTCTCTCTTTTATTTTTATTTTTATTTTATTTTATTTTAAATTAAATAGACTCTAACAATTCACATATTTTAAAAAATATGAGAAAATAAGCAAAATTAAGCTTAATAGGCATGATGAACAAACAAATTAATAGATGAGTGGGTCTCCTTGAGGTGGAAAGAAATTCAAATATTAAGAAAAGATTTTACCAAAATTATTATCTAAACTTAATGGAATATATTTTCTATTTTTATTGATTTAAAATTAAACATTTTATTTTTATATTTATACAAATAAACATGTAATTTTTAATGGATTAGATGTTACATAACATAAAAAAATATTAAAATTAATTAAAGTGTATATCAATTTTAAAATATAAAGATTCAAATTGTAGTTAAAATTTAAATATCATAGAAAAAATATAAGAAAAAAATAAATATCAAATTTTTTTTTTTCAAATAAGGAAATCAAAATTTAAAATTTTAACAATCAATTATTAAACTAGGTGTCCGATATTATTCGAAATAGTTTGTGTACTGCCTATTTATAAAGTTTATAGGCTAAAATGCATGTGGAGACTTTTATTGGTGTATTATTTAAGGTTTAATAGTGTTGAGAATAAGCCCATATCGGTTCTAAGGCCCAATAGGGTGGTCCTATTGCACCATATCATCATCACCCTCATTTTATCTCTCTCATGCTTGTCGCTCTAATGTTTTTGGCATTGAGTTACAATTTTGGCTTTTTTTGTATTATTTTTTTATGGCAAACAAAATTTGATTTAAATAAAAAAAAATTTGAACAGATTGATTAATTTTATTTTTTAATTAATTAATTTGATTCAGTTTCAATTTATAAATTCTCAGTTAAAATTTAATATTTTTCTCCAAAATATCCATAATTTATAAATCGACTCAAATTTAATATGAAACTCTTTTATGCATAGTAATCCCTATAGATTACCCAATTTGTTAGGTCCCAATCAGAAGCCAAGAAATTTGATAAAGAAATAGGAAGTTTGTATTTTCATTCATGTCCTACTGCTGCAAATTACATGTTCTTAAATAAGAAAGAAAAGCAACAACTTTGCCTATTCTCATGGCCTATAATCGGCAGCAACGAGATTTATTTGCTTTGACTCTAACTGAAATTTACTAAGCACTCTAACTGAAATTGACTAAGCAATTTACACACTAAGAATAGAATAATTGCAGCTGAAAAATAAACAGCAGTATTATTAGTTCAAGAACTTCCTATTCTTCACAATGACTCTTGTTGACCGACGTATTGGCTTATCATTACCTCCCCCATCAGATGGAACCTTGTCCTCAAGGTTTAGATGCGGAAACCGCGTTTGCAAGTCTGTAGAACGTTCCCAGGTGGCATCTTCATGTGGTAAATTCTTCCATCGAACTAGAATTTCCTCCAAGAAGCGACTGCCAGTCTTAGTCCAACGAGCGTCCAATATTTCTTCAGGTTCCAAAACAACATATCCATCATCTGTAAGCTGTGGTAAGTCATGAGAAATAGGAGCAGCATCGCCGACATGCTTTTTGAGAAGGGAAACATGAAAAACCAGATGGATTTTCGAAGCAGCAAGCAATTGCAATTTATAAGCCAAATTTCCAATTTTTTCAATGACAGGAAATGGCCCATAAAAGCGATTGGCTAATTTCTGAAAAGCTCGTTTGGAGACAGACTGCTGACGATAAGGTTGTAGCTTAAGATAAACCAAATCACCAGGAGAGAATGAAACATCTCTGCGCTTCTTATCTGCAGATTGCTTCATCTGAAGCGCAGCTCGTGAAAGATGGATTTTCAAGTCTTGTAAAATCGCATCCCTCGCTGCCAATGTCTGATCAACCTCTTGTACTAATGAGTGGCCCAACTCATAACGGGGAATCATCGGAGGGTCCCTGCCATACAAGGCGAAAAAGGGAGTCATTCCAATAGAGATGTGGAAAGAGGTATTGTACCAATACTCTGCCCAAGACAAAAAAATTGCTCCATTTGCGTGGTTGTTGACTTGTAAAACAACGCAGGTACTGCTCCAAACAGCGGTTAGTGACCTCAGATTGCCCGTCAGTTTGAGGGTGATATGATGAGCTCATATTCAATTTAGTTCCGGACAGCTTGAAGAACTCCCGCCAAAAATGGCTCATGAAAATAGGATCGCGGTCACTAATAATCGTTCTCGGCATGCCATGATATTTCACAATCCCATCCACAAATTTTTCAGCTATCACTTTTGCAGAGTAAGGATGTGATAATGCCAAGAAGTGGGCATATTTGCTCAGGCGATTAATGACAACCAGAATTGAATCTTTTCCACCAGAGGAAGGAAGACCATCTATAAAGTCCATTGCAATATCATCCCAGACTTAATGTGGAATCGGCAATGGTTGAAGAAGACCAGCTGGGGACGAGTTCGCTGCCTTATTCTTCTGACAGACAGTGCAAGCTGCAATATAATTCTGGATTTGTGTTCGCATAGAGGGCCAATAGAATTGCTGGGCGATCCTCTTAAAAGTGCGTAAAACACCAGAATGTCCACCGATAGGAGAGTCATGGAATTCCTGCAAGAGCTGAATAGGCAAGTCAGAAGTTGGAGGAATTACCACGCGATTTTTGTAAAACAGCAATCCAGATTTCCAAGAGTATGGCCCCCCCGGTTTTGCAGTTGCCTTTTTATCAAGATCAATCATATACGGATCAGTAGAAGCAAGGGATTTAAGTCGATCCCAAAGAGAGGCATGAGGCATGAAAAGTGCATTGAGACTGGGACTTCCCTGTGCACGCGATAAGGCGTCTGCTACTTTGTTTTCTTTGCCCGATTTGTATACAATTTCATAATCATACCCCAAAAGCTTCGAAACCCAATTCTGCTGTTCTGGAGTGATAACCCGCTGCTCCACCATATATTTCAGGCTTCGTTGGTCTGTGTGAATAAAAAATTTGTGACCCAGAAGATAAGGACGCCAAGTACGAACCGCTTGTAATATAGCCAGCATCTCCTTAGCATAAGTGGACCAGGTTTGCTTAGAGATCCCCAAGGCACGGCTCATGAATGCGATTGGGCGATCCTGCTGAGTTAAGACCGCTCCAATTCCTGTATTAGAGGCATCGGTTGTGATGACAAACGGTTCATCAAAATTGGGCATGGCTAGTGTTGGAGTAGTAGTCAAAGCTTGCTTCAAGGTCAGAAAGGATGCATCAGCTTCGGCAGTCCAGAAGAAGTTTCCTTTCTTCAATAAGTTCGTCAATGGTTGAGCTAGAACTCCATAGTCACGCACAAATTTTCTGTAATAACCTGTAAGGCCCAAAAAACCACGCAACTCAGTTATAGTAGATGGTTTAGGCCATTCAAGAATTGCCTTGACCTTGGATTGATCCACCTGCACACCCTCACGAGATACAATATGCCCCAAGTATTCAATTTGCTGCTGGCCAAAAGCACATTTGCTTAGTTTAATAAAGAATCGGTGCTTTCGAATTAACTCAAAAGCCAGCCGCACATGCTCCATATGTGATTCCCAAGACGGGCTATATATAAGGACATCGTCAAAGAAAACAAGCACAAATTTTCTCAAGTAGGGTCGGAAAACTGTGTTCATTAGAGCCTGGAATGTTGAAGGAGCGTTACAGAGGCCAAAGGGCATTACCAGATACTCATAGTGACCGTTATGAGTCCGGAAAGCCGTCTTATGTATATCTGTTGGATGAACTCGAACTTGGTGGAATCCTGCAATGAAATCAAGTTTAGTAAAATAAGCGGATCCATAGAGTTCGTCAAGCATATCCTCCACCGTAGGAATCGGAAATCGATCCCGAATTGTAACTTCATTAAGAGCACGGTAGTCTGTACAGAATCTCCAGGAGCCGTCATTTTTCTTGACTAGCAAAACAGGAGAAGAAAAAGGACTTGTACTAGCCCCAATTAGACCCAATTTCAACATATCCTGAACTTGCTTCTCAATTTCCTCCTTTTGAAAGTGAGCATACCTGTAAGGTCTTACATTAACAGGATCGGTACCCTCTTTGAGATTGATATGGTGGGAAATTGCTCTCTCTGGTGGCAACTGGACTGGTTTTTGAAGGATATCAGAATATTGAGTTAACAACTTCTACATGTCTGGATGTAATCCTTCGGGCAAAATGGTGGAAGAGGATTCCATGCAGATAGCAAAAACTGAACCTTGTTGCCTCAATTCCTTGGACATGGCTTTCAGGGAGTGAGGTTCAATCGGCTTACTCCGAAGTCCCTGTAAGTGTCTCTGCTGGCCTTCCCATTTGAAATCCATCGTCAAATCCTTCCAGTTACAAGCAACAGCCTCACCCTGCAACCATCAGTACTCCCAAAACAACATCTAAACCCATTATCGCAGAGAAAAGAAAGTAGCCACAAAGGGTATACCTTGAAGCGAGAAGGAATATTCCTGAATTTATCACAGATTAATGGAGTTCCATCGGCCACTTTGACATTGAAAGGCTTGGTCGGCTTTCCTGGAAGTTTGAGTATCTCAGCAATTTTCTCATTGATGAAATTATGAGTTGAGCCGCTGTCAATAAGAGCAATCAGTTCGAAGGAATTGATTTGGATAGCAACTCTCATGGTACCAGCCGAAGACCATCCTGTAAGGGCATGCAAAGAAATCTCAGGCTCTGCAGCATCATCTTCCTCGTCATCATCAAAATTACATCCACCGTCGAGTAGAAGCAGTTGAGGTTTAGAACACCTGTGCCCTGGCACAAACTTTTCATCGCAGTTAAAGCATAAACCATCAGCCCGCCTTTTCTGCATCTCTTCCCAAGTGAGCCTCTTTACTGGTGTCGTCGGTTTGCTCTTAACTGGAGAAGAAGAGCTCAACTGATAAGGTGGGCGAGTTGCCTTTCGTTGTCGCAGCAACTGCTCATCCCTCATTCGAGCGTAATCAATTGCTTCCTTGAGTGTCTTAGGCTTGAACATTCTGATACCATCTGAAATCTCTATTTTAAGGCCGCCCATAAATGTTCCCACTAGGGCTTTCTGCGTCCATCCTTTCACCTTATTACCCAAGCGTTCAAATTCCCGCTGGTATTCTCTCAAGGGCCCAGTTTATCGTATTTTAGAGAGAGACTCATTGAAATCCTCGCATTCAGTTGGTCCAAAATGGGACCATAATTCTTCGACAAAGGCCTCCCAGGTAATTTCCTTGTTCTCTTCTTTATACGTACGTTGCATCCACCTCCACCATTGATTAGCTTCTCCTTGGAGATGATAAGAGGCTAAATACACCTTTTCAGTAGGAATCGTTTTCTGATAGTCGAAAAACTGTTCCACTTTAGCCATCCATTCTGTTGGATCATCGCCTGAAAATTTAGGGAATTCAATTTTAGCGAGTTTGGAAGCAAAGATAGGCTGTCCTCCCTCTTTCGATTCCTCCTTGTTAGAACGACTCTGGCTATCGTCTGCTGGTTCCTTCTTTAGTAGAAAGAGTCATCTCAGAAAACTTCGAGATGGCTTTTTCAATCTGATGCAGTTTTTCGTTAATCCCTTGATCCATGTTGCTAATGGAATCTTGAAGTTGCCCGACAGCAGCTTCCAAGTTTTCAATTCGTTCCTTATTGGTTGCCATAGGAATCGAAAAGAAATAGAAAAGAAAAAGATAGATAACACGGCTCTGATACCAATGTTAGGTCCCAATCAGAAGCCAAGAAATTTGATAAAGAAATAGGAAGTTTGTATTTTCATTCATGTCCTACTGCTGCAAATTACATGTTCTTAAATAAGAAAGAAAAGCAACAACTTTGCCTATTCTCATGGCCCATAATCGCGAATTGAGATTTATTTGCTTTAACTCTAATCGAAATTGACTAAGCACTCTAACCAAATTGACTAAGCAATTTACACACTAAGAATAGAATAATTGCAGCAGAAAAATAAACAGCAGTATTATTAGTTCAAGAACTTCCTATTCTTCACAATGACTCTTGTTGACCGACGTATTGGCTTATCACAATTCAACCTGCAATTCAAAAAGCATCAATTTATTTTTTAAAAAAATGAAATATGAGATTATCTATCATTTAAAATAATCTCAATTCAAATTAAAATATGCTTGATTCAATCCGACTAAATAAAATAATAAAAAAAACTAAAAAGTGTAGCTTTCATAATGTTTTTTGTAAAAGGAAGTTTCATTCAATCACTAAAACAATCATATAACATCTATGGCTATTTTAGCATATTTTTCAATAGAGCTCTTTATCACAATTGTTATAGTCTTTTGATATGAGAGATCACGTTTATTCAAAAAAATTGATTTTTAATAATTTGAAACTAATTGACATCTTTCTCTAGAAATTTTATGTTAGGATATGTCACAAAATCCTAATGTGATTTGAAAAATATACTTTCTTAATTTGAATAGAAGAAATATTCTTCAATTTGATAAAAGATTATTTCTTAGAAGAATATTTCTTGTGTAGTTTATGACTTTTATTTTCGTGTTATTCTTATTTAAGCAAGATCCCTATTTAGATTAGAATTGTGTGAATTAACTCTATAAATAGAAGCATATTATAAGAGATTGTTTGGCTTTAACCTATGGAAAGAGAAAGGGCATAGTCTAAGAGGAATGGACTATTGTCCATTATAGCCATGAAGGGATAGGACTATTGCCCATAATGTGAAGTTGTAATACTAAATAGTTTAGTTATGTCTAGAGAAGAATGAAAAGGAGAAAAATATTCTATTTACTATGATACAGTGTCGTGAGGTTGATGTCAAGTAGTAAATATATTAAGAGAGACAAACTAATATGTTTATTATGAGTAGTATGTGTGTGGTATCTTTTAGGTGTAATTGGGTTTAATGGATAGAAAGAGCTTTGAGCTTGCATTGGTATGTTTTATTGATAGTGAAGATGACATGCCAGTGAATATAGCCTTATATTGAGAAGATAAACATGTAAATATTGTTTTTTTATTGTTTATTTTTTTTATGGATTATATGCTTTTACAGTTGCAATAAAATAGATTTGGCCCTAACAAATTAGCATCAAAGTATAGGATGATCTTTATGAGTTTGATTAAAGGTGAAGTTATTGTGACATGTAAAATGTTGCATATATGACAATTATAATACAGGTTTGAGGTAGTGGAGAGTTCAAATTAATGTGAAACTCTTGATGTAAAATTAAAAAATTGATTTGAAAATTTTGAAGAAAATAGCAAGTTACACTCAAAATAAAAATTGAAACTTTGGAGATTTGGTTGGTGCTCAAGTATAGAGATTTGACAAATTGAAGATATCCAAAAATTGGTAAATTTTAAGTCAAGGTGAAGATTTGTTAATATATAACTCAAAATCCTAGTGTGTTTTAGAAAATAAAATTTTCTAATTTGAGTATGAGAAATATTTTTTAATTGGATAGGGGATTATTTCAGAACTTTTATTTTAGTATTATTCTTATTTAAATAGGATTCCTATTTAGATTAAAACTTAGGAGTTTAACACTTTAGATAAAAGCATTGTATTAAGAGATTGTTTGGGTTTAGCCCATAAAAGGGTAAGAGGCACACTCTGAGAGAGAGAGAGAGAGACTATTTACAGCCTATGGAGAGAGAGGGATATTGCTAGGTTTTTGAAAAATGGATTGAATTGACCAATTAGACTAGTTTAATTAAGAACTAAACTTGATTTGGTTTAATTTGTTTACAAACCTTATTTTATATTCACCATGAACTGACCAAATAATTGAACCGGTCGATCGAGTTACTAATAAACCAAACAATCGAGTTAATCATTAAAAAAAAACCTAAAAGACACTGGGCCTAATTTGTTATTGAATTTCATAATTTACACTTCAAATTATTCAACAATTGAGCCTAATCTCTATAAAAAAATCATGCATAGTGCTAAAGAGGAAAAAGAAAGATGGTTGTTTAGTTGCCAAAAGAAAAAAAAATGCTTGTCTGGTTGTTTAGTATATAAGCCAGGCTGGCGTCAGGTATTCAAGCGATGTGAAATATTTGCTCCACACGCCCTTCGCCTTCCCCCCGGAAAGAACATGGGCTCTAATACCACTTAAGCTTTTGGGCCTAACCCAAAAATCGACTTTGTGATTTAGAAGTGCTCAGTTAATATATAAGCCAGGCTGGCGTCAGGTATTCAAGTGATGTAGAGAAAAAAAATATTAATTTGATTAGTTCATTGGATTAATATAAGGAAATAATCAAATGATTATTCTTGAATGGATTTACCTTTTAAATTATTTTTTTTATCTCAGTAAATATAAGAAAAAAAATAAAGAGAGAAAAGGTAATAGGAACAAAATGGGATAGAGGTGGTATTATTTATTAAAATAAAAATGGTTCATTTAGTATTTGAACAAATTAATCCAAACAGAGCATACATGTAATTTAAATGAACTTCCATTTTAATACTAAGATAACAAAATTTAAAAAAATTTAGACATTAATTAGCACTGAAATTATTCTGTTTGAATAATTTTTTTAAATTTATCAATTCTAGCTTCAACTTTTAATATTGGTATGAATTTAACAATAATTTCACCTAATTCAAAAAATATATTATTTTTAATTATTATTCAAATAAAAGTATTTTCCATCCCCTCTCCTCTTGTCAACCGCAAACATCGTCTTTACCATATAACCAATAATAATTTATCTATTAATAAAGAACATAAAAGATTTAGGCCAAATATATTATGTTGTTCCTTATACTTTTCTTGAATGTATAATATTTGAGCCCTTCCATATAAATTTATGATTAAACACCAGATATTACCTCTAACATCTTTTCATGCAACCTAAGATGGTAAGAAATAGTAATTTTAAAATTTTCCTGCTTAGGCTACTTTTTTTTTCTTTAGATTTTTTTTTTATAGTCACCAATGAGTTTTTCACTGATGCCTATTTATACATAAACTTTTTTTGTTATTTTTTTCTAATAGACTCTCAGATCTATGCCTATTTGAAATTGATATAAGATTTTTTCCTTAGATTTGTGTCCATTAGGAACAAATTTAATGTTTTTCTCCTCAATATTGGGGTCATACTCTCCCCATCATTGGGATTTTATTTTCTCCTTTAATGGAGTTTTTTTTTTTTTTGAATGAGCTATTTGGTAATTCGAAATACAACGTAATCATTTATTTCTTTTTGTTAGGGATTTTGAATCCTCAAATATGGGTAAGGATCTTCTATCAATGGAGTTTGGTAGTACAACTTATTTCTCTATTGACGTTTTGTGGTTTAATTTATTATGTGAACCACAAATATAACAAGTTCCTAAAAAGACAGTATTATAGAAGATTTATTTGATTAACTAAAGTAAAAAAGGATCAGTTACTACTCAAAAGATTATTTTGCCTTACTCAAATCAATTCTAAACAAAATATTTTAATTATATATATATTTGTATTTTTTTTTCTTATGAAAAGATTATTTCGTACTTATGTTATTATTTTTATTAATGAATTGCCAAATTTTATAAAAAAAAATCATATTTTGAATAATTATCAATTAATTTTAACTTAATGATATAGAAGATCAATTATAAAATTATAAACATTTAGTTTTAATTAAATTTAGTAAAAAATAGACATAATTAATTGGACATCCTCATGAAGTAATAGGGAGGATTAATTAATAAGAATTTCAAATTTTGTAGTTCTTATTGACAAATTTTGTAAGGTAATAGTTGTCCTCATGTAGGAGAAATGTTTCTTTAAAGGGTATGAATGGGGACTAATTAGGGCAAGGAAGATTTGTAGGGCACTCAAAGACAATTTAAGTTTGATAGGGACATTGTAAATTGGACAAGAATGTTTCTTTCAAGGGTATTTTCCAACTAATTCTCACTTTCTTTATCATATTCATTCTTTTGTTAACATGCCATTTTTTGCTTACATCTCTCTTGCTTTTTTTCTCCATTTTTTGACTATATTATGTATTTGGCTAAGACATGCAAAGAACTTGTGCTTAATTTGTTACTTCTTCTATTCATGATTTGGATTTAGTTTGTTTATTATTATTATTATTATTATTATTATTATTATTATTATTATTATTGGAACTTACCTTTTGTAAGGAATCATATATGTTTGCACTTTATTCTACGTGAGTTTTTGAGTTCAAACAAATTAAACACTTTTTTGATGTATGTTAAATCAATAACATCAAAATGAGAAAGTTCTTTATTGTGAACTAAAATAAATTAGTCTTAAGAAATATTTAGCGGCTTGTAAATGATTGATTTGATTAAATATGTCAATAAATGATTGATTTGATTAAATATGTCAATATCATAGTTTCATCTTGAGATAAATATTAGAATGAGTCATAAGAGCTAAGCCCCATTATGATTTGCAATCCAAAACTAAAGGTCGTAATTTTTTTATTTCATTCATCAATTCAATATAAATTTATCAAATTTAAAATAATCAGTAATATGTTTTAATTTGTATAAATCTTAAAATGACTTTATTTACGTGTTAACAGTTTTTAAAGTGTCAAAAAGTTATATAGACTTTATTCATTTATGAATGGATTGCATGCATATCAATGACATTAAGATTTCGATGTGAATTGGATGTGAATGCACTTCAAAACTTGAACTTCTACATGAATGGATTTATTTCTTTAGAAAACAATATTGGTTGTCTCATAATTTATGATTTGCGGGTGTACGAGATACAGAGTATATCACCTAGTTTTTGCTCTGATTTCTAAAATCAAACGATTGTGAGAACTAACTAAACTAAACACAGCTTTATCAATCTCATTTCTATATCAAAGGTAAGCGAATTGGAAATCGAAATAATATTTTGATTGATTGATTGCAAAGTGAATACAAGGCTTGAGATTAATTGCAAAAGCTTAGAAAATTAAAGACATATAAAGTAAAAGATAACTAGACTGCTAGAGTTTGATTTATGTTATTGAATTGAGTTGTTGGGGTTTGTAAATGTTGTTGCTCGTCCAATATTTGTACTTATCCTGCAGGCACCTTTGGAAAAATTTGAGGACCACTTTCACGTTCTGTTAGTTTTAGCAGTTACTTGCTCATTACCTTGTAACTCCCTTGATCTGCTAATAGGCTATGCTAACCTCTCTCTTAATTAACCACTTGATAACTATAAGAGCATAATGTATGCTGGAATACAATTCTATTGTATTATTTCATTGCTGATGATATTATATATATATGTTAGACACTAGGCTATGTTAGGTAGTTGTATAGATGGATACAAACTATTATAAGAGATAAAGGATATCAATATGTATAGATATATAAGACTAGTAGGAGATAAACTCTTATTATAAGATAAACTCTATCATGCCCCCTCAACCGATGAAGGTGATGCTAGGCTTGCCAGTTTGTCCCTAAGAAGACCATGCTGATTGAGGAGGTAAAGGATTTGTTAAAATATCGACTAATTGGTCCTTTGAAGAAATGTATTTTACTAAGAGTTTTTTCTTATTAACCTTGTCCCTCACAAAGTGGAAATCCATTTCAATATGCTTTGTGTGGGCATAGAAGATGGGGTTGGTGGACAAGTATGTAGCCCCTATGTTGTTGCACCATATAATGGGAGTTTGAGCAGGCATGAAGTTTGTAACATCCTCACATTTACCCTCAAATTTACCTATACACTTTGCATAGTTAATTATATGGAAAGTAGAATTTAATTCTGGAGGCATATACCATGAAACTTATCATGTAAATGTTAGTATGAAATTACTTTCAATCATATTATGTAAATTTGGTCATAAAGTAATTGATAAGTTGAGAGGCAATCAAGGGACTAGAGGACTAACTTGAACAAATTAATAAGTTGTGGGGAAGAATAGAAATATTAGAAAAAAAGGGCAGCCAATAAGGTGTTGAAAACACACCAAGTAATATCCAATAAAAGAAGAAAACCCTTCTTCTTCTTCTTCATTTTGAGCCAGCAGCCTTCCCCTCAACCCTCTCTCTCATTTTTCTTCCTTTCCACGACAATTTTCTCTCAGATTAAAGAGCAAATTTCCAGTCAAAACCCTTGATTTCATAATTTTTTACAAGCCAAGCAAAAGGGAATAAGGAGAACTAGCAAAGAAAACTTGAAAAAAGCTGTCCACTTAGGGATTAGGTTATGTTTTGATACAAGCTTGAAGGGAAAGGGAAATTTTTGTTTTTCTAACCAAGGTTAGTGCTATATCTTCCCTCTTTTACCATATTAAGATAGAGACTTCATGAATTTGACAAATTAGAACCATTAAGGTTTTGTAAGTGAGCTGAAAATCTGAAACTATTAGTGAGGCAGTCAGTCAAATTTAAAAATTCATAACTTGAGCTAGAAATGTTGGATTGCTATGAATTTTATGTCCATGGAAACGTTAGAGAATGCCTTCAAACTTTGTAGTTTTGTGCCAAAGAAAATTCCCTTATTAAGATAGTGTTTGAAGGCAAAACTTTTTATTGCTCAAATCTAGAAAACTGACCTGATGGTTTCCAAAAACAGAATAACCAAATTTAAAAATTCATAACTTGTGCTACAGAACTTGAAATAGTGTGATTCTTGAATCATTAGAAAGCTTAATGAATGCCCTAAAACTTTGTAGTCATGGCTGAGAATTGATTTTGTTGGTTGCATGGTGGTATTTGTACCTTTTCTATCCCTCCTCTAACTGTGATTGAAGTCTAAAATAGTTTGCACATTTTCATTCATAACTTGAGTTTGTAGACCTGATTTTGACATGATTCAAATTGGAAATTGAAATAGACATATGAAAGTTAAATTCTGGAGGATATGATGATAAAACCCTATTTCTATGATTTTTGGTGAAATTTTAAATTTGCTGCCCTGTTTATCCAGATTGACTAGAAATGCAATGGTATGAACTTAATGTTATTGCTTATGAATGAGTTATGAATAAAATTTGTAAGCATATTTGATTGAATAAATGACATGTAAAAATTGATAATATACATGCCCATTACATGTCTAAAACTAGGTGGCATGATGAAAAAATTGATTAGTTAATTGTTGAAATTGTGCACAATAACTTGGCTTCATGCCATGATATGGTTACTTGGCTTTGTGCCATGATATGGTTACTTGGCTTTATGTCATGATATGGTTACTTGGCTTCATTCCATGATATGATTACTTGGCTTCACACCATGATATGGTTACTTGGCATTACGCCATCATATGATTACTTGTCACTTGAGTCATCTAGGCATTGTAATTGGGCTAATGAAATAAATGAAAAGAAGCATGTAAAAAGAATTATTCATGACATACTATGGACTTTAATTGTAAATGTTTTATGTGATTAATTGCTATGTCATATTCCATTGTTTGTGTGGGAGTGTATTTTGTACCATTGAACTAAAACTTGTAGAAACATTTTTCATGAGACTATGTATGTTTAGCTTGCACACATATGGCATAATGTGATATCTTTAAGTTATATCACCACTAAGCAAGTTTGCTTAGTGGAGAGTTATGTGGACTTTTCATAGGTAATACAAGCAAGGATAAGGGTTCGACCCGAGAGTAAAGGCGAATGAAGACTTTTGTTCGTGTTTGAGAAGACACATTCTTTTGTACGCATTTAGATGATTACATTGTACTAGATTATTTTAGGTTGTAATGTAATCCTTTAAATGTGTAAAGCTTGATGCTATAAAGCACATAGATGCTGCAAAACAAATCTTGTATTTTATTAAAGTTTTCATAAATAAACATTAGAAAGTTTCAAGCATGTGATGTATTTTAAATTGTGGGATATTTATAAGAATTTTGATTGTTATGAGATGGGATGTGAATGAAACCACATAGGTTTCATATGTGTATTAGAATATTATAATAATTGTTGATAGGTGTTTTAACAGGTCACATCGATTACTTAAATTTTAGAGAAAACTCTGTCAAAATTTATCTTAAAATTTGAGATTTGATTTTAATATCTGGAAAATTCTAAATAAAAGGGAAAACTCAAATTTTAATTTTTGTCTGATTTAACAAAATTTGAAAATTTTAAATTTCCATTGTTTTCTCCAAATTGATACATAATTAGAACTAATCAAATCAAGTATTATTAGGGAGAGTGTCTCGGGGGCATGTACACACTACTCTAGTTGCAAATAGAGTTAGGGTGTTACATGCTAAAGTGGTATCAGAGCCTAGGTTTAAGAGTCCTTGGGCAAGGCATGTGGAGATGTCTTGAGGATAGATTTGATTGTAATGATTGATACCGAATTGTGTATTTGTAAAATTATTTGAATATTTGATACTGAAATTGCAAGACTTGTTTAAATCCATGTTTACTGACTTACAGTTAAATGAACCTAATGAGTGTGTCTTCCTCTTAATAAAGGTGTTTGAGCAAACACGATGCCTAGCAATGATCGGAATGAGCTGAATGAGGAGGTGGAAAGTGTAGCACCTCACTATTTAGAGGGTAACAATTAGGGTCAACAAGGAATCCCGATTGATCATGTTATAGAACTTCTAAGAAGGCTTGCCACTCAAATTCAGGATTGTGAAAAGAAAGGCTATAAGGAGTTTAGACAACATGAGGTGCCATAATTCCATGGCACGACGGATCCCCAAGAAGCATAGCGGAGGCTTGAAAGACTAGAAAGGGTATTTGGCATTATGCATTGCGATGATAGACAGAAATTTGATTTTACTATTTACCTGCTTCAAGGGGATGCATATGATTGGTGGAAGACAGTCCCTAACAATGGTGTGAGACCGCTAGTCCTCACCTGGAATGACTCTCTTACTGCATTCCATGCAAAATATGTTTCTTCAGTGTATGTTGATGCCAAATTAAAGGAGTTCATTACTTTAAAACAGAGGGGACGTACCGTAGTTGAATGTGAACAAGACTTCCTCAGGCTGAGTAGATATGGTGGGGGTCTAATTAATACAAAGGAGAAACATATGAAAAGATTCAGAGATGGATTGGACAAAGAACTATAGAAGTTAGTTGCTGCAGGAAAGAATGCCACCTTTGCTGAAATGGTGAATCACGTAAAGGAATTGGAAGAGATTGATAGTAGAAGGGATGATCAAAAGGATTCTAGACAGGGGGCACAAAAGCGGACTACTTTTGAATATGGTGGTTCATCTAGCAAGAAAGGAAATTTACTAGATCGAGGGGATAATTTATGTTGGCCATATCGCCTTAACCATGGGTAGTAGAGGCACTCGAAGACATGTAATTCACTATAATTTGGTTTAGTGCCAAATAAAATTTCATATGGGATGTGTCACACCCGGGCTTAGTGGGCCCCAGCTCAAGCCCCTCTATGGGTGGCCATCTTGCCGGCGTACCCCTCTAGAGGCCGGCGATGCAACTCAAATCGGTACTGTCCGCTTTGGTGGAGTTCAATCCCTTTGCCCTGCAGAGCTAGGATTCGAACCCTTATCACCTCACAGATTTGCTTCGCCTCTTACCAATTGAGCTGCTCAATTGCTCAATTGGTAAGAGGCGAAGCAAATCCGTGAGGTGATAAGGGTTCGAATCCTAGCTCTGCAGGGCAA
This sequence comes from Hevea brasiliensis, assembly GCF_030052815.1. NCBI lineage: Eukaryota > Viridiplantae > Streptophyta > Magnoliopsida > Malpighiales > Euphorbiaceae > Hevea > Hevea brasiliensis. The sequence continues at coordinate 31,348,452 of NC_079508.1, read as the reverse complement.
AGGGATTGAACTCCACCAAAGCGGACAGTACCGATTTGAGTTGCATCGCCGGCCTCTAGAGGGGTACGCCGGCAAGATGGCCACCCATAGAGGGGCTTGAGCTGGGGCCTACTAAGCCGGGGTGTCAGCTCAATTGGTAAGAGGCGAAGCAAACCCGTGAGGTGATATGGGTTCGAATCCTAGCTCTGCAGGGCGAAGGGATTGAACTCCACCAAAGCGGACAGTACCGATTTGAGTTGCATCGCCGGCCTCTAGAGGGGTACGCCGACAAGATGGCCACCCATAGAGGGGCTTGAGCTGGGGCCCACTAAGTCGGGGTGTGACAGGATGGATGTTGTTATATGGACCGAAGGGGTTCTATTAATTGTGTAAACATTGGTTTCAAAAGCATAGGTCCAAAATTTCATAGGGACCATAGCATAATGTAATAAGGCACACCTATTTCGACTGTTTCAATGTTTGCATTCAGTGCACCTATTTTGTTTCGGGGTGTATGGATAGGAGATGCGTTGTGTAATTCCATTATCCCTTAAATAAGTGGTTAAAGCTTGAAATTCCCCACCATAATCTGCTTGGAAGATTTTAGTTAGTAAGTTAAAGAACTTTTCAACAAGATGACAAAATTTAATAAAGATATTCAACACATCAGACTTTCTCATAAGAAAATAAATCTAGGAACATTTGCTATAATGATAAAAAAATAAAACATAGAATCAATAACCATCAATAGATGGTTTTGGAGATGGTCCCCATACATCAGAACATATAAGTTTAAGGGGTTTATTAACTTTGGAACAAGACTTGGAAAAAGGAAGCTTATGCATTTTTCCTATATGACAAGCATGATAAGGGGATTTACTTAAGGAACCACATGACAATTTATTATTAGAAAGAACTTTGCTGATAATACAGGAATTGGCAAGGCCAAATCTAGCATGCCAAGTTTGAAACAATGCACTATTGACTTTAGGGAAGATGATGCACTTGTATCATATAGGTATTTTTAGGGGCAATAATTATTGCACTTCATTCATATTTAGTTAATTAATTGCATAATTTTTAATTAATTTTATTATATTTTAGAATTTATGTTGATTTAGCTTAATTTCTTGAATTTTGTATTATATCTAGTGATTTGATGCAATCCTAAGACTAAGAACAAGTATGGAGAAGTTTGAAAGTCAAAAAGTGAAAGTTAGAAAGCTAGAAAGATTACATAGGTCGTGCAATCAATAAGCAGGTATGAGAGAGGGAAGGTGTTAGGCACTCTCTCCACCCAAACTTATCCAATACTAAGTATTAGATTGACCTCCACTTGTTGTTTTCTAAAACCAAACTCATTATTCTCTTATCAAGTTTCCTATTCAAGCAAATGCAATCTAAGTTACACACATGCAAGTTACTCAAGTAAAGAAACAATTAATTTCTTATGCATTTATTGTGTCCTAAGCATACCGAATTTCTAAGTTAGATTATATTAACCTTGTTTTACCTTATTATCCTAATTAACATGCTTCTAAGTTAGATTACATGCATAAGTCATAGTCAAAATAAGGAAAGCAATAAACCCTAAAACATGCAAGGTTTCTATCATTTATCTTTATGGTTTAGTTTTAACAAGTTACCCCATTAAACATCTGTCTAAATTAACTTACATGCCTTGGTAATGCTTGTAAACTTAAATCATTCAAATAAAGGAGGGAGAAAAAAGAAATTATGCCATTAATCCTATAACTAAAGAAAGGAAAAGAGAAATAAGAGTTACAGAACTTAAAAATTAAATGAATGACTTTTAAAAATAAACTAAAATTATTACAAGGCCTTTAGGCCTATTACCCCATGCAAAGGGCCTTGGAGATCCACTTTCTTGAACTTTAGGCTTCAGGCTTGGAGTTTTTGATAGAATATTACACACCCTAGATCATGTTTTCCAAGGAAGAACACACACTAAGGCATGTTTTTTGCTACCCTTTTGTCCATCTTACTTTCTTTCCTTCTTTGTGCATTACAATTGCCTTTTTTGGTGTTTTGACTTGTATGGTGCATTCCAAAACACTTAAAATGAACATGCAAAGTCATAAAAAAAATTAAGCTAATTGGCAGAATAAATCCAAACCTTTATGCACGTGTATTACTTATTTTATCTAGAACTTTTAATTTACAATTTAATCATAACTTTTTGAAATTGAGGAAATTTTATTCAAAACCTATAATCTAATTTGGGGATTTTATTTTTGCCACCTGGATATCTAAGTGGATATGCCATGTAACTTGTTTTAATAAATTTAATCCAATTCAACTAACTAAAAAAATCCAAACCTTTACGTTTATTGCTCATTTTATCCAAACTTTTTAATTTTGTAAAATTAAACCAAATCATTCAAAATTGAAGAAATTTTATCCAACACCCAAATTTTATCCCCAAATTTTAATAGGTAAATTATAATTCAGTCATTGAGATTTGATAAAACCTATAATTTCGTCCCTATATTTTTCAAAACCAAGCAATTTAATCATTGAGATTTGACAAAACCTATAACGTAGTCTCTCTGCCCAATTGATCATTAATTATAGCAAAAAATACTAAAATGCCTTTAACTCTATATATTTTTTAGGAGAGAGATATGGAAAGTTGTGAGTTTTCCTGCCTCGATCTAGTCATCACAGACTGTGATCGAATTGGGAACTGCTTCTATCCACTAGCCCATTTTCAAACAAACCTATAGCCATAAAAAATGTGAAGATTGAAGCTATAAGGAGAGATCTTATGGGTCGAGTTGCAACTTGTAAAACTAACCTGACTAGATCTTTGTGTTTCCAGTGCAAGAATTTTTTTCATTTCAAGAAATCAAATTTTCATTGATTAAAAATAAAAAATGAAAAAATATAAGAAAAATTCCAAAACAATTCTGGAAAATTCTTAATTAGAAGAAGTATTAATTTTAGGAAGAATAATATATTTATTATACTATTTAACTATAAAGTTTAAATTAGGGAACTAAGTTTTAGGTTTTTCCAAACCTTAAGGACTAAATTGTTTATTTTTAAAAATATAGGGACGAAGTTGCAAGGTTTCACTAAACCTCAGGGACTAAATTATAATTTACCAAATTCTAATTTTGGTGTTGGATGGAATTTCTTTAATTTTCAAAGGTTTGACTTAATTGTCCGAAATTAAAAAATTGGATAAAATGAGCAATAAATGTAAATGTTTGGATTTATTCAGCCAATAAGCCAGTAATAAGGTGAATTAAATTTATTAGAAAATGTTAAATGGCATGTCCACTTAGCTATCTAGGTGTCAAAAGTCAAAACCGCCAAATTAGAAATTGGATTTTAGATAAAATTTCTTTAATTTTGAAAGTTATGATTAAATTGTCCAAAATTAAAAGTTTTTAAAAGTATCAGGAGAAGAAAAACCTGTAAAGGCAATAAAAGCATCTGGTTACAAAAAATGTTAACAGAGTCGCTTCTACAACAGAAGGGTACAGAAAATTGTCCAGTCAAATTTTGAGGCCAATCTTTGAAAAAGCAACAACACAACTTGCAAAACACACAAAAATACATCATAGGAGTAGATATGGCATAACTCATCACAGGTGTAGTGCACGTTCGATATAAGTTCAACGAATAGAACTACCTCTGGCTACTATAAAGAAAGTGTGATGCCCCTTACCCAGTCTATAGTGTAGTCGAGCAAGACGTGCCACATTCGGTGCCGGAGCACCCTATCTTGTCTTGTCGTGTACATTATTAATTTAAATTCTATTTATTCATATTATCCCTAGTGTTGAATTTTTTTTTATTTTTTTTACCACATTTTATTTTTATGGAGACCCAGACAGAGTCTCCTCTGTTTTATTAGCGTTTGACGGGTTTCACTATTTACTTGTTAAAATAGTTCATATCCATTTCACCTTTTCATATATCATATCATATCATCTTTACACATATGAATTTCAAGTAAATATATTTCATTCATTCATATAAAATTCATATACAATAACTTACAAGTTATTTACAATCACAAAATGAATTACATCATTTACTTATGTACAATGAACAAAATATAAAATCTAGATACACATGGGCCTTACAAAAAAAAAAAAAAAAATGGACTGCTGAGGTGACACCACCACTATAGCAGATCTGATGCAATCCCTATCTGGCACTACTGTTGGTCTCCAGTACCTACGCGTGGTAAAACTAAAGTGCTAAGCAAATTGCTTAGTGGTGCATAAATAGGAGTAAAAATAGCTAAATAATTGAAGATAAATATTCCATGTAAAATTTCATAAATTTTGAGTCAATTACATGTTTGTTGAACTTTGGGAGAAAATAAATTTATCAAGATCTTTTCTATTTATTTATCTCATATTCAGTTTTATCAAGTTCATATTAGTGCCCAAGTAACCTATGACAGACTATAAAGATTGGATATACGGGAGTATACTAGTTAGACATCCATATGTTTATCATGTATACATCTTTCATATCAGGCACAAAGCATGTGGGTAAGCATAAAGCCAGAAATCAAATCAGGCACAATGGCTAACGGGCAGGCATAAAGCCTGTAGAACAATCATATCAGACTTATATTATCTATCAATGATTATTTATATGGGCAGTACTGCAATATGTAGTCCCTAATTGGCATACCAATCGATCCATGCTATATACATAAGTCTAGGTATCCTTTGGGCAAAGTAATATTATCAAGTACTTATAGTTTTATTATTTCATGTTATGTACTATTTGTGTTTCATAGCATTTTCATGTTACTTGTGATGGGTAACATAAGTCCGACATGCATATTCATGTCACTTTTATGTTTAGCAAATTATTTTAGTTAATTTCATATCATATCACAAGTCATTTTATGAACCTTTCTCAAGGTCCAGATTTGGTGTCTTAATTTCACTTAGCAAATTGGTTAAGATGTGGCCACTGTTTGGCCACACTTCCTTCGTGGAAGTTGTTCCTCTATATCTTTTCTTTTTTTTACTTTTTGAATCATATCATTTGGAGTTTTAGAACTCAAGTTATGGTCAATTTTTCAAGACTGGTTCATTGACCCTTTATGGTTCTAGAACCAGGTAGATTCTGGAATCAAAATTTGTTTAGTCATTTGGGCATGTTATAGTCATTTTTAGGACTAATGTCTTCCATATGAATTGTTACCCCATGTCTTATGGTCACTCAGGTTCAAGAATCACAATTTTTCAGGTTATGTAGGGTGAGTTATGGCCAATTAACTAGCCTGGTCTCCTGAACCTTGTGCCTTCATGATTTCAGGTTCAGATCAATGTCTTTGATTCCCATTTTAGGGTCCTTACACTCAAAATTTGAGGAAAGTTCCTAAATCAATATTTGAGTCCTGTTTCTTAGGTTTCCATAACATGTTTGGCTCATCCCAATTGGAGTTTCTTAGTTGGAGATATGATATAAATACTATATTGGGGTCAAGTGGCTATATGGTTCAATTTCAGAATTTGGAATACTGATTTGTCTTAGCAAATTGACCAAGTTCCATTAGGTTCTGGATTTTTCTTAAAAAAACAAAATTATAGTTCTAGGTCTTATGGAGATTTTGGATTTGGATTCACTGCATTTGCAGTTTTGAGGACTAAGTTATGGCATTTTTACCAAAACTGGTCGGGTAGGTCAAAGTCCAGAATTTCAGGTCAATTTTGGTTCTAGTCAGAATTATTGACCTAAATTGTTCTAGCAATTTGGTTGGGTTAGCATCAGAATTGAGCTCTATGTCCTTCATGAAAAATGTGTTCCTATGTCTAACCTTTCCAATGGTTCAAGAATCAAGTCATTCTGACTTTCCAAAACTGAGTTATGGCCATTTGAACATTTACTATTTATATGGTCATTTTTCTAAGTCCAGCAAGTGGTTACCCAGATTCAAGCCAATTTTAGGGCATGTTAGGTCCAGTTTCTGGGCAGGGTCTCTGCATGAAAAATGTAGCTTTATGTCCTAAATTTCATTTCTAATTGGGCTCACACCAATTGGAGCAATGTGGCTCTATTTATGGCTACAGAACCACACTGGACTCATAAGTCTAGAATACTGCACAAAAATTTAACACTCCCATTCTTTAATTCCACCCAACTACCAAACTTCAATCACATTCAAGGCACTTCAAATAGTCAATAAATGGTCTCAACAATGTCAATTTGGCATCAATTCACAAAACCCCCAAACTTTGGGTCAAAACCCTAACTTCAATTTCTCAACTCATGCATAACACATGTAAATAAATATGTTACTCATATCCACTTGTTAATCAACACTAGTAAACACAATTATGTTCATCAATTCATCAAACTCCCAATGCTCCCATGGCTGCTGAAATTTAGGGTTCCATTTACTCATGGTATTCTTTTTAATTTCATGAAATTTTAACTTAGTTTAACATGCTAACAACACTTAAAGAAAGAAGAGAGCTTATATAGTGCACTAACCTCACTTGTGACCAACTTGACTTGCTAGAACTTTAAGTTTCCCTTCAATTCTTGGCTACCAATAGCTTTCCCAAGGTTTAGGAGTAAATTTTAGTGAAGGCAAGTATAGGTTTTAGGGTGAGAATGGAGGGAAATCAAGCTTAAAAAGCTTGAAAATGGTGGGAGGTCTTCACCTATGGTGGTTCGGCCAACCTTGAGAAGAAGAAGAAGAAGTAGTAAAATGAGAAGAATGATTTAATTTGGTTTGTCTCCTCTATAAAACCTTGAAAATAAGAAGAAGATGTAGTAAAATGATAAGAATAGGAGACAAACCAAATTAAATCATTCTTATCATTTTACTACATCTTCTTCTTCTTTTCAAGGTTTTGTATATATATATATATATACATATATATATATATATATATATATATATATATATATATGTCTATATTTAATTGGTTTAAAATTTTAATTAGGTCATTGTGACATCGTGCTTAGGTCATAAATATTTTTAAATTTCCTTTTCTTTTGTTTTCTTTTCTTATTTTCTCTACTCATTTTCATTACACAAATTCAAGATTTTAATTCATTTTAATTATTTTTTTTTCACTCATTTGGATTGACATTTAGGTCAAAATTCAACACTGAGGGTGAAATGACCAAAATGCCCTTCGTTATGTTCATCGAGTTATAATTGTTTATACTGATTGGCTTAATTTTCTTATATTTTTCTTGGCATTTTTATTGTCATTAATCCTCATAAATCCCTTCAATTACATCTCAAATAATTATTTCACAGGTTTCCCCACGCGTCTGGGGTTGGCAACTATCTTCACAATCGCTTCCCGTTAGGGTCACCCATCATCGGGACCTCGGGTCCTTTAACCTATTGGCATTTTATTTCTTTTATTTTTTCTTAATTTTGCTTAGTCTTTATTCAATCAATTTATGTCTCCTCACTCTAGTTTGAGTGTAGTTTTAGACATTCTGGCTGTCCGAATAAACGTTAGTTATTAGAATAGTAAAATGTATAAACTACCTAAAGTGAGGGCATTATAGAAAGTCTCGAAGCTGGACATCAGAAAGCTTGATGGTGTGAAGACTTTCAGTGCAGAAGAGAAATTAAAGCCCTAGTACAGAAGTGCTCATAAGAGATATGACCAGAGGAGGGGCCATACTAATATTAGTAATAGGTGCCACAGCAGGTGCCAAACCAAGTATTGTAGCAAGAGAGGTAGAAGACATTTTTCATGAAATGAATCTAAGTGTGACCACAATATCAACAAGTTACTTAACATAATCAAATGAAAAATCAAGCTTAGAAAACACAAAGGTACCAAGACCCAGCCAATTAGCAACACCCACATAAGACCTAGTACTTAAATGGCTAAGAAATAGTTAGAAAAACCAAGAAATGGCTAGTATGGTGTGAGAATGGTACAAAATATGATAAGGAGAAGTATAAAAATATATAAAAAAAAATAATAACAAGTAGGCCTTCGAACCGATTGACGGTAGTGGGTTTCATTCGATGGAGTGATGTGAATGGTGTTAGAATGTTGAAGGCAGAGAGGTAGACCGAACAAAAGGGAAAAAAAAAGAGCGAAAAAAAAAATAAGAAGAAGATGGAGAAAATCGTAGAAAGAAGAAGGAAAAGTGAAAGTTTTTATGGAAAAAGAATTTGATATTTTATAAAAGTTATTGGGAAAATGAAATTACTTTGGGGAGAAAAAAGAAAACTTGGTTGAGTGTAAAAGTGTTGATTTGACATGATAAGGACGGAATATTCTTATCTTTAATTAAAAAAATAGAATTTTTTGGACAATTAAGTCTCCATTTTAAATTAAACTTCTTCATGAAGACGAAGTTGATGACTTAGATGTATGAAGCAGAGAAGCTAATACCCAGGGGAGTTGAACAGGTGTGAGCGAGTTCAAGGACAAATCTGGAAAATTAAAATTTCACATGGAATGGCCTGTTTAGCTAGTCCATGTGCGAGGGGCATTGTTTACACAAAAAAATATTGTGTTTAGGCCTATGATTAGTTAAATTAGTTTTTTTGTAAAATTAATTTAATTAATTTTGTCCCATTAATTTAATTATGGAGCCTAGAAAATATTTATTAATTATTTTGGAAATAATTATGCAGTGGAAGTTAATTAATACTGAGAGTTATAAGGAAGTCACTTTTGAATGGGAAGTTACAAGGAAGCTATCAGCTCTAGGAGAAGTTGTGACCAGTTGCAAGTGATGGGTAGCTATTGTCGTGAAGTGTAGGACATTGGAAGTGCAGGTTCCAAAGGCTTCCAAGTTCTCTTAGGTGAAGTTATAAAAAGGAAGTGTTGTGCAGCAGGAAAACCCCTAACCAATCCACCAATAAAACCAATCAACTTAACAGGCTCCAATAGTCTTTTATCTTTATTTTACTATCAATTTCTATTCCCAGCTTTGCATTTCCTTCTACTTTGTAATCAATTTCTAACAATCAATGCAAGTGTTCATTTAATTTTCTGTGTGAGATTTGATGAAACTGTATTCAGTCTAGTCAAGTTTTTGCAGTCATTTGTTTAGAAGTCAAAAGCGCACTAGTTGATACACTTATTATTTGGTACACTCGCCGACATTTCATAAGCTAATAGCTAGTCAAATTGCTTTTTAAGGAAACAATAATTAAAATAATCTTGATGAGCTTGGTAGAACATTTTTATTATCATATTTAATTAATAACTAAATGACCTTAGAATGATTTTAGAATGATTAACTGCTATTTTTACTTACAAATTTGCTATTTTTACTTACAAAATTGCAGATGGCTTGATAATTGATTGTATGCCCTATGCTTAATTTGTAACTTTAATGATTATTTAATTATAACGTGGTTACTTTGTGTAATTGACAACTGGAAAAAAAAATTTATAGTGTGATTATTTTGTAAGTATTTTGTTTTCGAATTGTTTATTATATTAAAATATATTTTAATCAATAAAAATAATTTTTAGTGTAGAATTTCAACTAAAAATAAATATAAAATATATTTTATATTATAAATAAAAAATATTTAAATAGAGTTTAAATCAATAAACTATTTTGTTAATTAAATAAAATTTTAGGGCCTATATTATAATTTACCATCAACTTTTCAATTTCAATTTAGTCCTTTGACTACAATTGTGATAACTAACTAAGATTCAGCTATAATGCACATAATTTAAAGTTTTGGTAATTGTGAATACCTAAAAATTTTGAATTTTTTTGTCCAATAAGCGAAAAATACACCATAAACATAACCTGTGTTCAAATTTTTACATTACACAAACATTTATTTATTATATTGATTTTGGAAGTGAAATGGACAAGGCTTATTGAAAAATAAAATATTATGATACATAAATACAAATAATAGTTTCGCTAACAAATCTAACAAAATCATATATGGCTAATAAATAATAGTTTCATGAGTCATAAATACCTGTGCCTAATGGTTGGCATTACTCCCCTTATTGCTTTCCTTATGCCTTCACATTGATCAGTGAGGATGGCAGTAGTAATGATGTCTCCCATTGCTTGAAGCCATGCTTTCAACAACTACTTGAAATTTTCTACATCCTTATGTGCTATTAAGGTGCATCCTAGCAAAATGGATTGACCATGACTATTTACTCCAACCATAGTAGCGAAAGGCATTTTGTAACAATTCATAAGATATGTTGTGTCAAAACTTACAACATCATAAAACTCCTTGTACACAGCTCTTCCATGTGAATGAACCCAAAAAATTCTAAGATCCTATTTTGGTTGTCCACTCTCATGGTATAAAAAAATTTCCATCCTTATGTTGGATCTTCACAAATAACCTTTAGATTGCCTCAACATCACCCTCTTCTAAACGTAAAATATTTTTACTTTGAATATAATTAATGCAATCTTTGGTGATGCAACTCAAATTCTCTAGCCCATCTGCTTGGACTTCTAGTATCCTATGCTTTTGCACAGCCTTATGCCACAAATATCATTAGCCTCCAAAACCCTCTTCATATTAAGAGTTATTTTTCTATGACTAGCCATAAATTTAGACATTGAAGGATCCATATCATGGTTTGTTCAGATATAATTTTTCTGACTTGCCACATTCCATTGTCTTTTAGAACTCATTCATCTTTATATGAAAATTTATCCTTTTAGTTGACTTCTCAGCATAAGCTTTTCTTCCCTTATCGTAATTGATTGTCTGATATTTATAAAACTCTCTTTTTCCCTTCAAATATCACGTGTTGTCTATAAAAGTCATACAAGCTATCAATTGAGGAAAACCATATGCCTAGTTGTGGACCATCCTCAATAGATGCATGGTTTGATAGTACAAAATTCACGTCAAAATTCAATTCTGTCATCAATGTCATTCTTTTCAACGTTGTCACCTTGTTGTGACCATTCCTTAACAGAGAAATCAGTTGAAAGCATGGTATATTCGCCATCGTTACCTTCCTCCTTCCCGCCCTGATTGATTTCCACATCTGACAATCCTTCATCCACTTCTACAACAAAAATGTTGTCATCTTCACTGCAATAAAAAAACTTCCTTAATTAACATCCTACTATTAACACTATTCATGTCTTCCATTTTCACCTACAATAATTTTCTATGGTAATCTTTTACAAAAAGAGCATGAAAATTCTATCACAACATAACCAACTTATTCTGCCCTTTAATTCTCCTAAGGCTGTTGTCCCATAATTCCCTCAAACTCTCCTAAGGTTATTGTAGTCCTTTTATATTGCATTTAATTCAATGTTTCCATTCGATATGGATCAAATTGATCCACACACCATTTTTGTTAAAAAAATTCAAAATACTTTATTAGTTTGATCCTTTAAATCATTAATTGAGGAGAAGATCATTATGATAATAGCAATCATGAACTTTTTTATGAGAGTTGAGATATCACAATTAGTTAGGATTATAAGTTTCAATCCTTAAATTCTTAGTTGGTTAGAAAAGCCTAAAATAATTAAATTTGTTGCTTTAAGGTGGCAAAATAATTAATCTGATCCATCACTTTTCATTGACTAGATTCAAAAGAGCAATATATGAAATGGCGAAGTTATGATTCTTGTTGAAGATGGGCATCAATTTTAAGTTACTGTATATTTACAAAAAATGACAACTCAAGGTGGGCATTGGTTAATCATTAAGGGAGGCAAAACTATAAATATACAAGTGGGTCTTTATGTTCATTCCAAAATCTAAGGTGGTCAATTGCCTACCACAATGGTTATTGCTTTGCCACTAAATATATGGATCTAGTTGATTCAGATTAAATATGGATCAATAGGATAGTTTTGTAATTTTATATTTAAAAAAATTCTACCTTTACCACTCTATAGATTTTCTAAAGTAATGTGTATAATCTCTCCCATACATTTGTTCTAGTTTTAAAAGCACTAGAAGTTTTAATTTAAATTCCTACTACCACTGTTTGCTTTTATCTATTGCTTAAGGTTTTTGCACGGCAATTGAGAGTCATTAAATTACCTAAATTATAATAAAATTCTCCATAATTTGACTAAATTACCCTTTATCTAATTAAGAGAGAAGGAGATGATAAGATGAGTTATAGAAAATCATATAAATAATTATTATACTTAGTAGAGATAAGGATAAAATTGGAAAAAAAAAAATTAATGAATGCATTTTAATCTTCTCAAAGTGATAAAAAATTTTAGACAAAATAACTTTTGAAAAGTAACTGATAAAAGTGAACAAAGAGAGTACTTTTATATTCTTATCATTAAACAAGTTTTAATATTCATTTTAACTTTTAAAATTTTTTATTTTAATAAAATAAAATCAACAAAAACGCATGTGGTAGCTATATGGTCTGTGGTTAGAGTATATGTTACTTTGTGTATGTGTTTTTTTTATACGTGCATTTTTTATTTTTATTTTTTATGTTTATCTTATATTTAAACAAAACTGTAAAAAATCATAATTGAAATAAAAATTTTGTGATCTTAAATTAGTTGACTATTATTGTTAGCAATTAAATTTTCAATTAATGTAATTTATGTTGACTCTAAAATTTTATCAATATTTTTTTGTGATAAATATACTTTTATTATATGTTATATTGCTTACTTATTGTATGACAAATATTTCAAATATTTTATCAAAAAAATATTATCAAGTAAATATTAATTTTCTTGCAAAATTAATAATATATATATATATATATATTATTTTAATATATAATACCTAATTATAATTTAATTTTAGTGTTATGATATTCAATAGTATGTTGTTCAATTCTTCTTATATATAATTTTTCATTTAATTAAATTAGTTGAGTTAATAATAATAAAATAACTTATTACAATATAAGAGAATTTATAGCATATTAATTTTATAAAATTAGGAATATTTAATACATATTTGTTATTTCAATATAAGTGGTATAATATTCAATGCATGTGTCATGAGTATATTTAATGAGCCGGGTGATGAGCTTGTATAACAAACCATCCTCTCGATGATAAACCCATCTTCCTTACAATTTAAAATTATTGAATTTATCTTAATAATTATTTAAAATTGTAATGAAATTTATTAATTTTAATATCTATTTTTTTATGATTTATAATAAATTAATTAATTTATGTATTTATCTTTTTAATAAATATCTCTCCATAATAAACCTCTTTCTATATATCTATCTATTTAATAGATTTCTCTCTTTCTCTCTCTCTCTCTCTCTTTCTCTCTCTCTCTCTCTCTCCCCCCTAAAAACTCGCTTTCTCTCTTCTTGACAAATCTCTCTATGTGTCTTTTTGATAAATATCTTTATTTATTTGATAAATCCCTTCTCTCAATGATAAATCTCTCTCTCTCTCTCCGTCTCTTTTACTTCCCCCATTTACTGATAAATCTCTTTGTTTCTCCCTATTTCCTTAAAAACCAATTTGGCTGGCTAATAGCTTGAATTGTGGGCATACCAGATACTTAGAATATAGACTTAAATGTGTAACTAACTTTTGCAAACAAATGATTATAGGAACTGACCCTATTGTATATAACTTTGTTAATCTCACAATGAATTGAAAGAAAAGTTCGCTTGAAATTAAAAGAGAGATTGATTGATTGCTTGAAAAGCAAATACAAGGCTTCTAGAAAGTAAATTGCAATAGCTTGGAAAAGTACATGACAAATCTTTGGAAAATAAAATTGATAATGATAAAATAAAGCATAAAAGACTGTTAGGGTCTTGTAATTGAGTTGATTGATTAACTGAATAGGGCTTGTAAGCATTGCTGGACTCTGCTATTTATAGCCATCCTGAAGATACCTGAAGAACTGAATGGAAGGCTTTGAATATAACTGTATGTGGAAGTTACCTTAAGAGTCTCTTAACTTCTTATAATCTTTCCTCATCTTAGCTAACTGCTCTTATGTAACACCCACCATTTTTTTTATGTCGGAATTCCTATTATCATGGGAAATCCTTGCGAAATTGATATATATATATATATATATGTGTGTGTGTGTGTGTGTGTGTGTGTGTGTTTTCTAGATTTTACAACCACTGCAAGTGCACGGATCGCTAACAAGTAATAAAGTGATGAGTAGAGTATCATTCCCATGAGGAGTTAAAGATGTAAGTATTAAACTACTCAGCAATCTCAACTGTTTAAACTACTGAAAGTTGTGAGAGAAAATTCTAACTAAGACAGAGTGACTATTAAAAATCAAAGAGAGTAAATTCAAAAGCTTAAGGAGAATTCTAATTATGTTAACAATTCTGGAATTTCATATTTCACACCTTAACGTTGTTATAGTTTTAATATTGCTTTATCAGTGGAGTGAGTGTTTATTTCTTTGATGAAAATTAATCCTAAGGTATCCTAAATACTCTCTCAAGGTATCTAAGGTGTATTTTAATTAGAGTTAAACTCTAGTTTCTTTGGTGATTAGTCCTAATCAAAACCCTTAGAGATCTATGATTAATTATTAGAATTCCACAAAGGTTATTAGCCTATCTCTAGGTCAGACTTCGTAGGGTCAAAATCTTGATTTTCCAATACTAACCTTCACCTCTCAATTCATCAATTAGTGTCTTAGATCATGACTAAGTGGGTACCAGCACATAGCATATAGTAAGAGCACAAGAGATTGAATCAAATAACAAAACTCAATTCCATAAATAAAACTCAATATATACCCATAACAAAAGTAAAGAATGCTACTTTCTTAATTCTAGAATTTAAAGAGTTACTCACTCATAGTGTGTTTGACAAACATAATAAAATAAAAATAAAAGCACATGAAAACCAATATGAAGAATAAGAACACAAGAACTGAGGGAAGATTTTGCAGCTATGATCTTGTGGAATTTTGGCTGAGAAGTCTGTCCTTGGAGTTGATGTAATCCTTCTTCAAGATGATTAGGGTTCCTTAGGAAGGCTTCTTTCAAAACTCTCCCCTTTTGTGTGTGTGTGTGTGTCTCCTCCAAAAAGCTCTCTGAAAAGCCCCCTTTTTTCATTTTTTTGCTAGCTCTTATTTATAGTGGGCGTCTTAAGGTTATGCTTTAGAGTCCCAAAGGCATTAGAAGTCTAATTAATATGCAAAAAGTTGGAGTTGTATTAAAGAAAGATTACAAAAATGTAGTACACGACTCGTGTGTCACTACATGGCCTGGGGAGTTTAAGTTACTGGAGCATGTTGGCTTCCTCTCGGATAGGGGCAGTAAGTTACACAGATCTTGGAGGTTTACACCAGTCTACTTTCACAGGCCATGTAATTGTGAATACACTGCTTGCTTCTTCAAGCTTTGGTGATAGAAGGTTACACGGGTCTCTGAGGCTTACGCGGCCTATGTTACATAGCTCGTGTACTTTGGCTTTTCTGTACTTCTTTAAGTTTCACCAGGTAGAAAGTTACACGAGTCTGGGTCTGAGTTTACACAACCCGTGTAAGGTGCATCAACAACTTACCTTGCTCCTTAGGTTCTTCCAAGCTCTTTCCTTTGCTCCTATGCCTTAAATTTCCTTCAGAACACCTAAAAACATGCAGAAAACATAGATTTTAGTATGCATTAATGAATTTTATGAATACTAATGAAATAACCATGCAACTATTTATCTAAATGCTATGAAATGGTGTACAATTATGCTTAAAAACATCTATATAATACAAATGTATCAAATATTCCCAAACTCAAACTTTTGCTTCTCTTCAAGCAAATTTAAAACTCTTTTTTTGAAATACTTTTAGGGGAAACTTGGAGACATAACCAAAATTCCAACTTGCATACAATCGAACTCCTTCCACCATTCATACCAATTTCCCTCCTTCAAGGCATAGAGACTTCAACAGCTGCCTCCTTAGAGCCTCATCTCCTTCATGGAACTTCAACTAATTATTTCTCTACGCAAAGCTATTAATAAGTCACAAATAGCCTGTTTCATCAGGATAAACTTAAGAAACTCTCACTCCCCCATGTTTGCCTCTATTGAATATGATTGTGGTGAGTTTGATTTAATTCCAACTCCATAGGCATGTCTCAATTTCCTATCTCTACTAATGTGGCATACACTTTTCAAAAGATTAAAAGGTCTTTAAAAAGGATTGTAATGGGGCTAAAGGGATAATAACTTAGTTACCAATAAAAGGTTTTTAGGGAATGCAAATATAAGGATAACATCTATGCACAAAGTACTAAGTATACTAAGTTTATTTCTACTAACTTTGTATGGAAAGGAGGGGCTTTTGGTTTTTATATTGCCAAGCATGCTTCCATGATACTTATCTTGGGACTTCTTCTTCTTCTCCCCTTTTTTTTTTCCATAAATATGTCTCCTTTGTCCTCTCTCCCAAATTCTTTTTTTTTTCTAGGTTGGAAAGGCAAATTTTATTTGATTTCAGTTGCACACTTGTACTTTTTCTTGAGTTTTACACCCTCTTCTTATATTTTTTTTGCACCTAATATACTTTTTTACTTATGCATTTAGCTTCCTCAAAAGGGTAGGATAGGTGTTTAGGCTAGGGGCTAGGTAAATAATAAGGGTAAGCAATAAATTCTAAGGGATAAATATAGGCTTCAAGTTGATTACAAGGGATATATATTTTAATTAGGGGTGGCTAAGGCTTAGTGAGGCTATATCAAAGAATGCCTTAATCATCTCTTTATCAAGCATATGCTAGGATTTCGCCTTGACAGGTCCAAGAGACATGTTCTAGAGCTGGTGAGGCATTTTTAGATTTGCTTGTATTTCAAAAATTTTCTCCTAATTTTACAAGTTCAATGTGATAAATTAATAACTATGAAGGGGTTTAACTAGTTTAACTCCACTTAGGTGAATTGGCCTTTCACAAACAACATATTAAAGCCTTTTTGCCTATCTGGATACATTCATTCCTCAATCCCAAGGAGTTCAATCATTAGCTCATCAAAATTTTGATTATAACTTTAAGTTAAAAGTATTTTGAAAAATTTTAGAATTTTAAAAATTTCTAAATTTTTTTTGAATTTTTGATACATAAGTATAATATGGATATAATTAAGCAATGAAATGCAATGTGTAAATGTATAGATGCATGAGTGCACCCTCAAACTCAGAATTGGCATTGTCCTCAATGGCAAACAGAGTAAGCAAATTATGCAGAAAAGATCATTTATTTATCAGTGAAGAGAGCAAAACAGAACAAAAATTGAATAGTCATGGACCTAGATGCCAAAATTAATTCAATGTCAGTACAGTATATCAAAAATAAAAGCCTGTCTATGTTCCTATTGACTAAAAATTTTCAGAAGGCGAGGAAGGGCCGTCTGTGTCATGGTGCTCTAATATCATGTCCAATTTATTGTGGGCCTCTTGGAGATTTTCTTTAACTGTGCGTAGCTGGTCCTCAAAAGTGGTCTTCAATGCCCTCATCCGAGCGTCAATGGTGGCCTCCATCCTCTGTAGGAAGGCAGGCACGAGGTCAATAAGGGGTGGTGTGTAAGGAGGGACTCTGGTTGGGAATCCTTGTAAGATGGGGTCTGGTTCCTCCTATTCCTGCTGCTGGAGTGCTGCACTGAAGGATTCGCTTCGTTCTCTTGCTCTTGGTACTACTTGGGGAATGACATTCCCCTCAGCATCCATCAAAAGGCACTGATCCCCCACTACCCTGCATATCGTCATGGAGATACAGATGGTCTGGTCAAGTCTGGAGGCACCAGCGATGGGGAGTAAGTGGACGTGGGCAGGCATGAATCCGAAGTGGAAGGCAATGGTGGGATATCCAACAAAAGTGGTTGTAGAGGAAGTAGCCGGTACTGCAGCGCTGGCTAGTTATCATGCACCATAGGAAGAAGAGTTTATTGGCATTTACCACGCCCAAACTGTCGCCGTGTCCCATGATGGTGTGGGCAGCGAATCGGTACATGTAGCGCAGAGTAGGGCTTGCCAACCCACTAGACTTTAATTTGCTAGAGTTGTAAATCTTTGAGTTTGGCACAATGGATCACCAGAACTTGACGTTATTGTAGACTAATCTGTTCTGCGAGATTTCCTGGTGTTCCAAACTATCAAAACCAAAAATGGCATTGAACTCATCCATGTTCTGTTAATGGTCGACTCCTAAAAGGCAAAAAGTGATCCTCCCCCTATCAGCTCTATCAGTGGCCCAAAGAGTGGCCTGAAAACTCCCTAGGAACTCTAAAGTGGTGTCCCTATATGCGGGGTAGTGAATTTGGGCAAAATGAGTCCACCCAATACCGTCGAGAAGAATATCTATCTCCGCTTTCAACCCTAATCATTCTAGTAGAGCAGTGTCCATGTATTTGGTGGATGAAATCAGGCGATGATCAAGCCTGAAGCATAAATCTCGAAGCTCGGTGTTTCAAAAGGGCCAAGCAATGGAGAATTCTGATGCTGGAAGTCGTTGGGATTATGGATGTTGCAGTTGTGGCTCTTGTGGTGGTGCTTGGCAAGTTCTTGGGTGTTGGGGTAGAGGTTGAGATGGAGGGGATGGAGAATCACATCCCCCTCAAGATGAGGAACCTACTCTACTTGCGGCTCTCTTGGTTGGTGCCATGGGAGAGGAAGGGATGAAGAGATTTTTAGGGTTTGGAGAGGGGAATCAAGATGAGAAGGGAAACTTATGAGGAAATCTTTGGAAAGAGGGGTATTTGTAGGAGTTAAAGGGGTAGGTAACCGTTAAAGGGCATTTAAAGGGATGAAGGTGGCACTTCGAATCGCTTTCTAGCCTCTTCAGTGCGCAATTTGCAATATTTTACATGGGTCCGTGTGTCACTACACGGCCTGACCCATGTAACCTTCTGTCTTGCTTGTTCTTTTTCTCGACAAGTACACGGGTCGTGTATTGTTACACGAGGTGACCCGTGTAACTTTCTGCCAAAGAATTCATTTATTTCCTATTTTACATGGGGCTACCTCTCCAGAAGGTTATGCTAACTTATTTTATGTGAAAGAATTGAATGCAATTGGGAGTTAGCAATAGAATACTCCCCTGTGTTGTGGTTTTCCTCTCTTGTGTGGATTAGACTTGGTGATCTCCTCTCCCTTTCTGTGTCCCTCTTATCCTTTATGCAATGTGAAGAATGGGGTGCCTACAAAACGAGAAATAACATAAAGAAAAGGAAATTAAAATATATAAAAGAAATATAAAATCTTGGGTCATGTAACACCATAATTTTTGAAGAAATATTAAATATGGTTATTATTTGAATGGAATAAAATTTATAAAGTTTTGGGGAGAAAATTTTAATTTGAATTTGGACTTGAAGGAAAAGTTGTAGAAGTTTTGGGGTGAAAAATAGGATTTATGGAAAGTTGAAGGACCAAAATGAAATTTGGTTTAAAAATTTGGACAGTAGATTGCAATCCACGTGAGCTGATTTCTCCAGCAGTTTTTATAAATAAATAAATGTATAAAAGAAAAGAAGAGAAAAGCAGAATCGGGAAAGAAGAGAGGAGGAAAAAGAAAGGAAAAGAAAGAAAGAAAGGAAGAAAGAGAAGAAGAGAAGGGAAGAGGGAGTTGGTGCTAGATTTTTTTTTTCTGAGTTTCTCTAGCAAGAAAGAACACTAACAAGGGGAAAAAGAAGGATTTTGATCTGGGGTACAAGGAATTTGAGAGAGAGAAATGGAGAAGAAGTTGAACAGTAGCAAAAACAGTGGTTCAGCAGAGGCAGCATATTTCTCTTCCGTCTAGATAAGTTTGGCTCATCTTTCACTATTGATTTTTGGATATGTTTGAGGTTTGTATGTGCAGAAGTTATGGTTAAAATTTGGTGATTTTTCAGCAAGTGGATTTGGAGAAATATATTATTGAACACAGGCTGTCTGTAAGTTGATTTCTGAATTTTGGCTACTAAAATTTGAGAAAAATAAATGGTTAGGATAGTTAGAAAATTATGAAATTTGATACAAATGATATTTGAGGCTGTTGTGTTAAAATTTGGTAAATTTTAGACCTGTGGTTTATGAGATATAAATTATCTTGTATAAGTTATTTGATTAAGAATGATTTATGAAAAATTCAGAATTTGAAGGGTTGGATAAAAATGTTGATATCTCATGATGTAATGATAATTTTAGGCTAAAATTTTTACTGATGTTGTATGTGGATGTCTTGAATATATGGTTAAAATTTGGGATTTATCTAACGGTTGGATCATTATATATAAATTTGAATGCACAGGCTGCCAGATTGGGTATTAATGGTGAAGTTAAGTTGAATAAGTGATTTTGATGGAACTAAGATTATTTTGAGATAGAATATGGTGTTTGTTAAATTTTTGAGTGATTGTGGAATATTTTTGAGAAATATATATGTGGATTTTAGTTGAAATTTTTGGTTTATGAGTATATTTTAATGATTAAGGAAATTATGGAATTGAGTATTATTTTTGATATTATAATTTTTATAGAGCTATAAGTTGGATAATTGAAAATATTGATATGATTAATGGCTTGTGGATTTGAGATTTATGACAGAGAGTTTAATCCAATTTAAAAGGCAATGCTGTAAAATTTTATTAGATTTTTAATTAGAAAATTAGAAGTTTATGGTTGATTTTGATTGATTATTGTTATGGTTTTATGAGGAACTTTTGATTATGGTTTTAAGTGGATGGAAGGTGATATTTGCTAGTTGGTATCATGAGATCAGATGA
Source organism: Hevea brasiliensis (assembly GCF_030052815.1). Taxonomy (NCBI): domain Eukaryota; kingdom Viridiplantae; phylum Streptophyta; class Magnoliopsida; order Malpighiales; family Euphorbiaceae; genus Hevea; species Hevea brasiliensis. Next base: position 31,327,825 of record NC_079508.1, on the reverse strand, counting down.
GTGGTATTTACAATATATGGCATAAATTTGCTTCTCAATTGATTCTTGATCCTTTGAAAATTGAAAATGGTGATTTGCTTCCGATATTATTGTTGATTATTTGATTCATTTTTATTGTTCAATCTAATTCCATTCTATTGTTGCTCATTGCCATTCCAATATTTAATGCATACTAGCAAGTCTAGAAAGAGAGTTGGAGGTTATGAAATTGAGATAAATGGTAAATGATGATGAGACTAATAGCTTGTATAGAGAGATAGATGATAGTGGCAAAGTTTAGCAGATGTGATTTAATATTTTAGAATTATAAGAAGAATTATGAGATTGTGGGCATTTATGATGGAATTGCTTGGCTACTTTGGGTAGCAATGATTTGTTTGGTAGAAGTTGGTTATTGGAGTTTATAAATTTGACGGTCTATGATATTGACAATCATGATATGCTCTTGTATCACTATGAGATAGAAAATTATATTTAACATAGTTGCTCCCGTTAGAGGGGTGCCAGCAGTTTAGTTTAGTGTAGTAGGAAAGGGCTGCCCATAGAGAGGGTGGAGCTACCACTGCGAGATTTGACACAACATTACTATGACTTTTTTTTTTTATATCTATTTTGATACCCAGGCATATCTTTGGATGTTAAGTACCAATTATCGATAATTTTTATATCTGTTAGGAATACTTGAAGACTAGGAAGAATATAATTTAAGTTATTTGGAGATTCTAGAATTGCATAGCATGTTGATTTGATTATTCAATTTATTCAGCTTGTTCTAATTTATTATTATTATTATTTTTTTTCATCTATCCATTTAACTTATTTCTTCTATATTTCTTTTTGTTGCATGATGTATATTGTAAATGCCAACTCACTGAGTAGCCTATACTCACCCCACCTAACTCACCAGTTTTGCAGATGTTAATTGAAAAGAGAATCATGTTGATGGTTTTTAGAGCTCCGATTGGCTAGAATCCATGGTTCTAGGGAAGCAAGGGAAGGAAATTTATAGTAGAGAATAAGGGTGTGACAGGTTACCTCCCAAGTAGCGCTTGTTTATAGTCATTAGCTAGACTATCTTTCATCTTTTAAGATTGAATTGGAGGATTGCTAAAGGATTGTGTGAATCCTTTCTCAATTGTATCTCCTGAGAAATATTGCTTCAATCTTTACCCATTAACCTTGAAGGTACCAGATGTTTCGCTCCATATTTCTACTGCTCTATAAGGGAAGATTTTAGTGACTTTGAAGGGTCCAGACCATCTTGATCGCAGTTTTCCTAGGAAGAGCTTTAGTCTTAAGTTGAACAGCAGGACAAGGTCTCCTTCATTGATTTCTTTCCTAATTATGCACCTGTCGTGCCATCTTTTGGTCCTGTCTTTAAAGATTTTGACATTTTTGTAGGCGTCTTACCTAATTTCTTCCAATTCATTGAGCTGCAGTAGTATTTTCTCTTTAGCAGCTTTTAAGTCAAAATTTAGGGTTTGAATTGCCCAATAGTCTTTGTGTTCAAGCTCGACTAGGAGGTGGCATGATTTTCCGTAGACCAAGAGGAAGGTGTTGTTCGAATCGGAGTCTTGTATAAATTGCGGTAGGCCCACAATGCATCATCTAATTTTAAAGACCAAACCTTCCTTGAGCGATTGACTGTTTACTCAAGGATTTGCTTCAGTTCCCTATTTGAAACTTCCACTTGACCACTGGTTTGACGGTGATAAGATGTTGCCACTCTATGAGTCACTCCATACTTCTTTAATAATGTCTCAAATTGCTGGTTGCAGAAGTGACTTCCTCCATCACTGATGATTGCCCTTGGGGTGCCACATCTTGTAAAGATGTACTTCTTGAGGAATTTGGTTACCACGCTGGCATTGTTTGTTAGCATGGCAATTGCTTCTACCCATTTTGATACATATTCTGTAACACCCCTCACCCGTCTACAGTGTAGCCGAGCAAGGCGTGCTACACGGCGTGCCGAAGTACCTATTTTGTGATTATCTCATTTTCTGAACTCAATTTGATTTATGAAGTCTTTATGTGATATTTATAACATACTGGTTCTATTTTCATACTTTAATAAAATTAGTGTTTCAAAAATGGTAATAAAAATCCGGCAAGGTGCCGTTTGTATTTCGGACAAACTGTCCTTCTAAACCTGTTAAAAACAGTTCAATATGATAATCTTAATCTTCCAACTAATTTTTCAATCTAAATATTTCATAGTTTCAAAATACAATCTATCATAATTTACATTCATCCAAACACTCTCCATAGGAGTTTAATATGTATAAATTATTACAAACCTGATAGTTTTATGATATACATACTACATAACAAAATGTCAAAACACAACTGATAGTCATTACAGAAGATCCTAAGTCCTACCATGTATGCAGTGTAGTGTAGATAACTCTGGACTCCTGTGCAGATCTCATGTCTCACTCGGTAGTAGGTCTGCTGGGCTCCCCAGCTGTGTCTTTAATACTTACGCGTAGCAAAAGCAACGCGCTAAGTAATTCTACTTAGTGGTGCCAAATATAAAGAAATATATACTAAAATAAAATAAATGAATTGTTTATGAATTTATAACATCGATATTCTTTGCAGTTGCTGATTCTACTTTTATTTGCTAACCTTTCATTTTTTGCTAATTTTGGTAGTGTTGTATGTCAATAAACTGAATTTAGCTATTTGAATTTAATAATGCTTAAATTAACTGCCCGTGTAGCCTATATACTGACCAGACTGGATAAATAGATATACTGGCACTAGGTACCTAGTACCTCAGGCTGTCACACCATTGGTCACAAAGTGTCTCCCGATGTGCAAACAGTGTGGCTAAAAAGCCATATAGTAAATCTGGTGATAAGCCAAGTATAATAACACAATCCGTATAGCCGTAGGCTATTAAAGTCACAGTGCGGCATAATAAGCCATAAAAACATAATATGGCGTAAAGCCATTTACAGAACATCTGTCAGAATCCTATTGGCATGCCAACCTATCCAAACTAGTCATCTAGGCAAACTAGGGCACAATACAAATTAATTGTTTAATTCTTCATTTTTTTGAGTTTACTAGTTATCATGTAATTCACAAGTCAATATAAATGTTGACCTTTTTAGATAATATGGATAAGTTGATTCTAGCATCAACATGTCACAATTTGTAATTCAATATGCTGCCAATATAGTGCAATTTACCCTTTTCACAAGTTAGCATTCATTGCCAAATTACTTCAAGCATCATTGTATGTAAATGTCAAATTTTCAATTGAATTGTGACATTATTATGATGCTTTTGACTTAAATTGTTGAAATTTATTTGTGTATATTTGAAATGGCAATGTTTAGCAAATTGTTAAGATAAGTTTTGAAACCACAGTGTCATGACCATATATTTGAACACCTCACTAGCATGACTAGTGAGGGTAATTAGTTTCAAATTTTGATTCCTTCTCTGGCTGAAGTGTTGAGGTGTGTGCCAGTAGAAGAAGAAATTGAATGGATATCCATATATTTGAGCTAGCTAGCCTTGTGATGTGACTTCTCCTTAGCCTCTGGCTATTGAGATTATATTTGTTTCGAATGGCATGATATAATTGTGGGTTTTATGAAATGTGGTTTGATACTTCAAAATGAAATTGTTTGGGATTAAAATCTCATAATTCATATTTTGTATTTAATTCTCATGTTCAGTCCAATTTTTGAATAAATGTGATTTAAATTCTGCATAAAGATTATTTTAGTATGTTGTGTACCACTGAGTCCTAGTACTCAGCGATAGCTGTTATTGCTGTCGTAGATATAGAGACTAGAGGAGCAGCAGATTGAGCTGCTGAGGACTGGGGAGCTACCTGCTTGAAGTTATCAGGTACAATTTATACCCCGACTGTAAATATTCATTTTGATGTATGTATTGCACGTGATTGTATGGACATATAAAATCGGTCTTAAGCAGCTTGTACAAAGTTTGTATAAGGTTGTAATAAATTTTAGTTGGATTTTCTTAATGTATATTTCTAGTGTGATGTACATATAAATTGTTTATCTTTAATGAAAGATGAATGAATGAAACTGATTACCTCTCCAGGCTTTCCTATGCACATCCATCCTTTGGGGCTTCACCAAAACACCTGAAATAATACAGAAAACATGGAATTAAGGGCTTGGCAATAAAATTTATGAAAACTAATGAAATCAACTATTATGCATGAAAATACTTGTCTAAATGCAATGATTTAGAATACAAATGTGCTTAAAAACATCTATACAATTCAAGTGTATCAGCATCCGGTCAGCCCTACCAAAGGTACAAAATGATAATCTCCTGTACTGATCAAGATGGGTTGGGCCGTAGTCCATAACTTCCTCCAGTAATAACTGTGACTATTAAAGCTTAGAATCTGCTCTTGCCATTGTTATTCATTCTTTTGACTTATTGCTAACTTCGCCATCTTTTCAATGATAGGCTGATCGGAGTACCAAGTTAAACCCTTAGTTTCCAGTGTACAGACATGGTTGAGGATCCAAAGATACAGCAACTGGGAGCAACATTTAATGACTCCCCTACCCTGTTGCTGGCAATTTGTCAGAGTTAAAATGGTTTTAGTGAGGATGATAGGTATTGGATTGACATTTTATTTCTCTACTGCCTAAAATAATTCTGTGACGTTATGAGTTACAATTCCTAGAGGTTCGGGAAACAAGACCAGTCCATAAATTCCCAGAGCTAGTGCTGACAAAGCCTTGTCCCATTTCTTACCCTGAATATGATGGTCCAAATGTTTCTTAATGTAAGTCCAAGGCCACCCATGTGAGTTTCCCTTAACAGTTTCTTTTACTTTTGCTTCTTCTGTCGGGACTCCAATTATGTGCACGAACCATTTCCATGTCTGTCTATGATCAAGATGGAGATAAATGTGATTCTGAGCTACATAAGGGATCTCCAGTAGTGCCTAATACTCCTCTACATGGGTGTCATATCAACATCATTAAAAGAGAATACTCTATAGCTGGGATTCCAAGTAGATAACATGGCCTTTAGTGCAGGAGTTTGTGTTCTAACCCGTGTCAAAGAGGCAATCTTCCCATACTTTTCCTCGAACTTCACTTGGGCATGATTGGGCAATGATTTCCAACTGTTCAATAAATCATCAAGACCGGCTATTTTGATCTCAATTTTACTAGGGTCAAATGGAGGCAATGGACAGGCTTCTGCTTCTACTTCATCAGTCTATAAAGATTTCGAGTCGTGGATTAATCTGGATCTTTGTTGAGCATTCTGTTTCTGTTTTGAAACCTCTTTAGCTGACTGACTCGAAGACACCATTTTAAAGTTTTTCTTACCCTCTACAGATGCCAATTTATAATACCTGCAAAGAAAATAAGTCAGCAAAATAGATTCAGGTAATTTTGCATTATATTGCTAGGGCGATAATATTTGTACACCTATCAAAGTAGGAAGGCATGCAGATTATCTTAACATCATAATTCGAAATTACCTTCACATTATGAAAGGAAAACCAAAAGGTAAAAGAAAGAGTGGAACAAGAATAATTATGTCCCTTTTGTCCTAAAATAAGGAAGCGTTAACACTGAGTAAGTACTAACTAATTGGAAAGCTCTACTCTTAAGGGTGGCATACTATGGTCTTTGACTAATGTGATAGTTTTGGCTTGAGTTCTAACTTTCTAAAGTTCAAAGGTCCCCAAATTATCCTACTGTAAATAGTAGAGCCTAACTCCATAATTATGATACTAACAGGAAAAATCCATGGGTATCACAATAAGCGGAATGAGTTCCAATTTGAGCAGAAGCTTTCACAAATACTAACAGGGTAACACCCACGGGTACTGCTGCATGACTCTCTCTTACTTCCAAAAGGGTAAGAAAGCTCGGGTATAGGGCTAAAGTTTGTAAGGATATTGTGTAAGTGATCAGTGTGTGAAGGGACATATTTACCTCTTCCTTATTCAGGGGAATTTAAAGGAAGGTTACTGTAATAAATCAAATAATCAAAACAAACAAAACGGTTAGAAAGAATAGTAATAATCGAAATATTAAGACTTTTGATTTCATAAGTTAAGCCCCATAATTATTGATTTTAATTTATAAGAGCACAGGATTAAATTTTCTTTTTGGACTTCTAAATTGGGGTTATTTTGGGTAGTCACCAGCGGAGTCGCCAGGCTGTCGCAAGGGTTTTGCGATCTCCAAACGATTCTCACTAAAGTGGAAAAAGTGAGGAGTCTCCACTTTAATTTTAAAGGAAATTAAAGGATATTATTTGTAAGAATAAAAATTTATAAAACCACTTCTAAAATAGAGATTCTAGATTCGGGATCCGTATACAGGTGGGGAAGGTGTTAGGCACCCTACCTCATCCCTCAATGAGGGCAAGCAGATTTAACAATGTGCTCTTTATAATTTAAGATCAATAATTTTCGGGTTAGTATTATGATGTTGGTCCTTGATGTTGATGAGAGGAACATTTGATATTTCACTATTTTGGGTTGCCCAGGAACACGAGTTTATGGGTTTCCCAGGAACACGAGTTTATGGGTTGACCCTTCAATGAATTGATATTATGTTCATTTAATTTATTATGTATTTGTTAAGTTCCTCCCTCGTCGAATTAGGACTCTAATGCTGAAGAGGTATTATTTGGTCCCTAAAGATTCATAATAAGTGAGGAAGACTCTCGGCTCACACATTATGTATCTTATCATTGGCATTCAAATAACTGAGGGTGCAGTGTGTGTAAAGGATACTTTGAGAATCGTTATGGGTATAGATTTTCATTCCTTTTAATTAGGACTCTAATTCAAAAGGGATGTATTAATTAATAACTAGAGAATTCCCTTTATTAATGAGGATTCTCAGTTAATAGAGGAAGGTCCCATCATCGGCATAATTACCAGTAAAACCTTTGCCCATATCGTTTCATCTTAAAATAATTTAATTTTTTTTGGAACTTTGATATTTTGATTAAGCCGAACTGAAGGAAGAACTCTACCTTAATAATATAAAAATGAGGGCTTTGAGGAGGACTCTCCATCGGGCCTCAATATAAGATTCGGGATTCTTTGGAAGGACTCTCCCGCAGACCCATTATTTAGAATATATGATGAATTTTATAATGAAAGTATCAGGGCTAGAAAGAAAAGGACTCTCTCCCGATCTCCCCTAATTTATACAAAACATCTTTATTAGAACTTTGGTCAAGAGAATTCAGGAAAGGACTCTCTCCCGATCTCTTAAAATATTTTTATTAGGATTTTAGCTAAGAAAATTCAGGAAATGATTCACTCCCGATCTCTTAAAATATTTTAGAACTTTTAGCTAAGAGAATTCAGGAAAGGACTCTCTCTCGATCTCTTTTGCTTAAGAACTCAGGAAAGGACTCTCTCATGGTCTTTCTGATATAGTGTCAGACACTTTATAAAAGGTTAAGTTACAGGAATTCTAGGAAAGGACACTCCCCCGATCCCCCTGATTCGTTAAAGGTGAATTTTAAAGGTCTCGGATGTGGAACCGAACTCTTTTCAACCTTACTTCAAAACTAGAACGAAGGCATAGTGTGCATCACTTCTCGCTCTTCATATTATCTAAACTTTCTTTGTTTCCGATCTCATGATTTATTGTCCGAACTCTTCTCGGCTTATTTCGACTCTTCTAAGATTTTTTTAGATTTCCTATCTCATAGTTTACTTGTCCGAGCTAATTTCTGTTCCTGATCTCATCCTTACTTTTTCGAGCTAGTCTAAGTAGCTGAACTCTCAATTTACCCGAACTTTTCCTAATCATTTTCTTTTGCTCGGATCAGGAATCTCCACATCGTTATTTCCATCCGTACTCCTTATGGTACTTACGAAATATCAATGACTTGAACTGTCATTTCTCACACGAAATAATATAAGGAAATTAAGCATAATGTAAAGATAAAAGTAAAACTCGCGAACGTCACAACAACAAAAAAAAAGATATATTTGTGGGATAAGTCAAATTTGACATAAACTTATTCTGAAGATTCGTTCTGATGAAGAATCTCAAAGATGCTCATGTCATGAAAATAGGCTAGTGATACCTTGAGAACGATAAGTTAAATGCTTACCTGCAGAGAGCTGCAATAATGGATGAACTGATACTAATGTCTTTGCGAATTTGAAGCTGCTAAGACTGAAACAGTAAGGTGACTCTGAGGTGCTAAAGGTGATGAAAGTACGATCCTATTGACGAGCTGAGATTGGGTTTTCAAGATGATGCATGGTTGTTCAGGATATGAATTGCAAGACCTATAGCTTTAGCAATGATATTCTTAAGAAAACTTGTTTCCAAAGTCTTTAGAAACCTTGGGGGGTTTCTGATTGGAAAACAATAAAGCTATAGCAAAAAAAATTCAGGGTTTTCTCTTCATAGTATTGCATGCAAGTATTTATAGGAGATGGGTGCTCAAAAATAAAGGGTCAAGATTTCAACAGGAGGAGATGAAAGGTTTAGATCTAAAAGGACACAATCCTAAGTCTTAGAATTAAAGAGAATCAAAATTGAAGGTTAGGATTTCGTTCAGGATCTCTGGCCTTTCATCCCTTCATCCAATGGTTAGGAATTCCGCCTTACAGAATGGATCCAAAGGCTAGGAGCAAAAGTTACCAAATTAGTTATTCACTTTTTGATCTAAGGATTTCAAATATGTCCTTACAAGTGTGATCAATGGTGTAAATTGAGATGTACTGGGCTGCTTTAACCGTTTGAGATTCAATGGTGAGCAGTTAATCTTATAAATTGAGGGTCATGATTGAAAGTGATTTTGATTCTCCAAGCCCTCTGATCTCTATAGGTCATTTCTCAGTTTAGCCGATCTCCTTTATGGTTGGTAGACTTAAGACCTCTTGTTCCGATCTCTTAATTCGACTCTTTCTGCATCTAATCTCTTTTCTTCCCGATCTTAATTTCCGATCCCTTTCTCATCTCTTGAAGCAATTAATTCTTCAATTACTGATGAATCGCTTCGAGTTCTGCACGTAATAAATGCCAAGGCCCTATATATATGTAGAGGAATTTCGTCCTTCACACACTCACATTCTCCCTTCTTCGGTGAATTTTAATGTCTTATCCCTCTTCTAATCCTTACTTTTCTAGTGAAAATTCATATCATGACAACTGCCTTGATCTTTCTTCGATAATCTTCTTTGCCTATCGCCTGAAAATGGACAATTTTGGTGATCAGAGAATTATGAAAGCTTCATCTGATGACGGCGAGAGAACCGGACTAACTTACTTATCAAGGTCGAAACTGACTACCATGCTGATCTCTGATCAGTTTATCAGTGTGATCTGCAGACTGATCTTTTACAAGGAAATTGCTAATTTCAATCTTGATATCGGTGACTGCCTCTTGAAGTTCATTTGGCCCCTAACCATGTCAGGGGTCCCGATCGTAGCTCGGTTCTGGTCGATGACACCGATGAAGACACCGAGCTTCCCGTAGTCTTTGCCATAGTTGATAAGAGCTACCCTCACGATCTCCACGTATCTCTTGAACGTCATCTTAGAATTGAGAGTGGTCCAAACTGTAAGAGCAAGATAGGTAGAATGTAGTGAAGGGAAATTTATAATTGTTGATCATGAAAGATTGCCCAAATGATGTAATCTGACCTTTTGAAAATGAAATGAAGTTTTATATCTCTTGAACGGCATCTTAGAATTGAGAGCGGTCCAAACTGTAAGAGCAAGATAGGTAGAATGTAGTGAAGGGAAATTTATAATTGTTGATCATGAAAGATTGCCCAAATGATGTAATCTGACCTTTTGAAAATGAAATGAAGTTTTATTTATTCAAAATTGATTGTTTATTTTGTTTTATTATGGCACTATTTTTCCCGATCTCTCATAACTATGTCCAATCTGATCTCCCAAATCACACTCATCGACCAATCTCTTTGATGCAAAACTACTTGCTATGGTTGATCCTCATAATCGACCTTTAACTATTCGATCTCCCTACCATGTTTCTGGAATTCTTTTTTGATGAGTCATCGAACGGTCAGATTTCATTAACCGATGCATCACTTAGGGCTTCGTGAGCATTTAATGCTCGGGCAGGTATAAATAGGAAGGAGTATTGGCCATTTTCCCACTTACGCCATTTTCAGATATCCCGAGCAACTACGACGCTCTCTCTCATTTTCTAAAGTTTTTCAGCACCGATTTATACTCCAGTAAGAGCTTTAATCTTTTTCTGATTAATTTTTATCTTTATCTTTTAAAATGAGCGATACCGATAGTCAGAGAACTGTGAGCCCTCCCTCTGTTCACATTTCATGGACATCAAACGAAGGTGATGTGGTCGAGCCAAGTGGGTGACCTGAACCTTCCATGGTCGTCCATGGTCAAGTGACTAGAACAAAACAAGCATCGACTTCAAGGAAAAAGAACCTACCTGTGGATGAATTGCCATCGGTCCTTGGAGAGGTCGAACTCCACTCTATTAGCCAAGAGTACAATCTTCCGATTGACTCTTTTGAACTTATCAGATTCCATGGCGATCTTTGGGTTGATCATTTCTTTGACAAAACCGACCTGATCATGGTATATGAAAAGCAATTAAATGTCAGACTTCGATTTCTCCTAGATGAATTCTATAAAGCCGTTCTGAAGTTCCACCATGTTTGTGTAGCCCAGGTGCATCCGAACTCCTAGCAGACCTTGGTGGCCTTCAGAGGTCTTTGCCGAGCTAAAAAAACTTAAGCCCAAGGTGAAGGTTTTTACTGAATTACATAGGCTCGCTTGGTGAAAAGATGACAAATTTTGGTTTTTTCAAGCCAAGCCGAATCACGAGCTCTTCACTGATCTCCCCTCCTTGTTGAAGAATTGGAAAAATCAGTTTTTCATACTGAGAAGCAAGGATCCAAATGGCTTTGAGGGCATTCCACGTAGCTGGCAGTATTTAGTTACTAAAGTATCGAAGAAGATCACCCTAAATAAAGATGAGAATGCCATGGTAAAGGAATTAAAGAATCAGGTGACCATTCACAAATATTCATGTTTGGATGTGGTTATGGCTGAACTAAAATGGAGGATGATGCGAGTGATCGCCCGTGAGGACTATGAGCTGCAACTCTCTCCTCGGCTCCGGGATCGGTATAATCTATATACTTAGTCTCTTAATCTTAGTGAACTCAATAACTTGTTCTTTGTGCAAGTATGGCAGGAGGCGAGACTGTAACACCCTCACTTTAGCTATTCCGTACATTCGACTGTTCCGGTGACCAATCTCTGTCCGGACAGTTAGAATGACTGGAACTATATGTAGACTAGAGTGAGGAGTCATAAATAACCCAAATAATGATAAGAAAAAAATTTAGAAAAATTTTAGAAATAAAATACAACCAAGTTAAATGAGCTGGTGCCCTAGCGATGGGTAACCTAGTGGGAAGTTGCGGTCCTCGCAACTAAGAGCCCTAAACCCAGGGAAAAATTCATGAAATAATTTTTGGGACTCCAAAGAAGAGTCATTGAGGTTTCTATGGCATTAGAATGCCAAGAAAAGGCTTAGAAAAATTTTTAGATCGGTACAGACAGTTTTGGCTCCTTAAGCCAAACGGAGGGCATTTTGATCATTTCATCTTCGGAGATGATTTTTGACCGACTTGTCCGGTTAAGTAAATAATTATTATGACATAAAATATGAATAAATATTACTAAAAATTAAATTGAAATTGAGTAGAAAAGAAAAGAAAAGAAAATGAATTAAAATTGCAATTTTGACCTCATGCTTATGTCATTAAAATACTCCTACCCAATCACATTGTGACACATGTCTTTAAACCACTTAAAATGAGTAAATGGGCAGAAATTAAAGAAAAAAAAATCAGATTATTCTTTCCTTCTTCTTCTTGCTGAAACTCCCTCTTTCCCATCCAACATTTTTCTTTTCTTTAGCTCAATTTCCCTTAGGTTTTCATCATAAAAACCCTAAGTCTCAGCACTAAAAATTGTCCTAGAGTCTTGCTAAGGTGATTGGTTGCCAAGAAAGTGAAGGAAAAATTGAAGTTAGCTAAGAGAAAATTCTGTTCACAAGGTTAGTGCCATATCTCTTCCTTTTCTCTTTAAAATTGATGTTAGGAGTATAAAGTGAGTAAGAAATTTAAAGAATTGAAAGAATATGTTGAGGAATTGAAAGCCATAAATTTTGGTAGCCATGAGGAACCTTGAGGAAATTATGATTTTGATGGAATTAAATTTGATTAGTAATGTTCTTGATGAGTTGTATATAGTAGAAGTTGAATTATAAGGTCTTATGCATGAATTGAGGTATTGGAAATTAGGGTTTTGAGCTATATTAGGGTTTGGCCATATTAATGGTAAATGGAAGTTCTAATGGTCAATTAATGACCATTTGGCTGAGTATAATGAGGAATTGAAGTGAATTGTAGCTTTGGATTTGAGGTGGGGTGTGCTGCCTTGAGTGCCCTGCAGGTCTAGATGTGAGTCCAGCATGTTTGGGCAACTATAACTTGGGTTGTGTAGGTTCAATTGGTGCAAGACCAATTGGACATGCAATTAGACACATAATGGCACAACTTTGGTGAAGGAACCCTATCCAGAAAACAAACTTAGGATGCCCTAAAAATTGATCAAATCCGGGTAGCATCAATTCTGCCTGGGCAAAATGACTAAATGAACAGTGTTCATTCATTTGGTCATAACTCTGTGTAGAAATGTCCAATTGACCTAAAATTTATATCAATGGAAAGCTGAGGCAATTTGGAACAACTTTTATGTAGAACGCAAACTCAAATTTTGGACTTAACTTAATGAAATTGCTAGCCAAATTTGGACTACCAAATCTGGCAGAACCAAAAATTGCCTAGAAATTCTGGGTAAAGGCAATCCGACCAGTTGCAATAGCCATAACTTAAGCTAAAAAAACTCCAAATGGGGTGATTCAAAAAGTGAAATGTAACTAGACACAATAAAGAACAACTTTAATTAAGAACACTTAGCCAAATTCTCACTGTAGAATGGCCTAATGGAACAGTGAACTCTAGCACCCAAAAACTGAAATTTTTGATTTATTTTCCATTGGTTAGAATTATGGATTGGCAACTAAAGCCAACACTTTTGGGAACCAAAATGTGGTAAATCTATGTGATTAAAACTCATGTAACTATTATATATGAGAAAGTCAAGATTTTGACTTAAATAACCAAATGAATAGTAACCTTACATGTTAAGTACAAATATTCAAGAAATAACTTTGTAATATGCCCTAATAGGCCTAGTGTGATTGGTTTGGATAGGTTGGAATGCTAATAGGGTTCTAATAGCAGTACTTCGTATGGCTTCATGCCATTCTGTGATATGATAGCCTATGGCTATACTGATTATGATGTTATACTTGGCTTTATGCCTTATTGCTTTTATGGCTTATTAGCCATTCTGTCTGCACACCGGGAGACACATTGTGACCAATGGTGTGACGGCCTGAGGTACCTGGTACCCAATCTAGTTTACCCATTTATCTATTCCGGTCAATTTGTATAGGTTACTTGGGCATGGAAAAGTATAAATGTAATTGAATTGATTATTAAAGGAAGTAAGGAGATTAAATATCAAGATAAAGAATAATTACAATAAAATGAGACTCAAAATCATCAAAGAAAACGATTAATAAAATGCTAGAAAGAATTGAAATGAACTGGACTGATGATAAAAAAAAAAAAAAAAAAAAGGTTATCCATTATTGAATGCACTGGGAACTTTAATTATTATGAAATAATTTAAGATAACCTAGAAGGTATTGAATTAAATGATACAAAAAGATTAATAATAGAAATATAATTTAAATAATGTTACAAATGTACCTTTCATAATAATATTAAGTTAAGAATAATGCTATTAGAATATTAGTATGTTGTATATTCTTATTGTAACCTTATGAACTAAGCACCTCCAAAAAGGACTAAATTAGGAAAAAAAAAGGATGTTAAATTTTAGAAACCTTATTGAAGCATAATTAGATCTAAATTATCTGAACCATATTTTATTTCCATCTATATTTTGTATATTATTTTCTTTGTTATATTATTGCACCACTAAGCAGCAATGCTTAGCGCGATGGATTTGTTTCCTCGCGCAGGTACTGAAGGTAAAGCCCAGCGAATATTAAACAGAGATTTTGGAGTTTTGATCTGCAGAAGTGTCTGAAGTATTCAAGGTTGTCACCTCCTCAGCAATGCATGTAGATAGGGCCCATATAGGTCATAATTTGTATGTTGTATAAAATGCTTAGTTATAGTATTGTAATGTAAATTATGAAATTGTAATTAATAGATATGTGATGTAAATTAATAAATCGGTTAATTCATATGTGATTAAATTGTATATCAAGTAAATTAATGAATATTGAAAATTTTCATATATGAGTTGAGCATGAATTGAAATATATAGATGATGCATGAAATGATGAGATTTTTATTTTAAAATATTATTGAAATTTCAAACAGGTAAATAGTGAAACACGTCAAACGATAATAAAATAGAGGAAACTCCATTAGTTTCTCCATCAAAAAATAATTGATATTAAATTAAATGAATTAAAAATTTTTAAAGGAATAAAGTAAGATAAAATAGGGTGCTCCAGCATCGAGTGTGACATACCTTGCTCGGCTACACTGTAGACGGGTGAGAGGTGTCACAGAGACTGTAAAGGAAAGCCATAAGTGAAAAAGGGAGCTCGCCCAGAAAAGTACGAGAGATGAAAGAAGCTGCTGCTGCTGCTGCCTAGACGCTGAGACAGGACTTGGTAGAAGTATCAAGCTCTCCGTTCTGACCTCCAGAGTAACCAACCTCGGAGGTAGAGGTCATCACTTCCCCACCTCTATAGGCTAAACCTCCACCTCCTCCAGTGTCTTCTAGTGCAGAAGGGGGGGTCTTTTGGACTAGCCGTTAGGACGCTCTCCTGAGGTGCCCAGGTCCTTCATCAATCTCTGGAAAGGAATAGCTCAGTTTGGGGCAATCCTGATTTGGCTAAAGTACTGGGGGGTGGTCCAGGACGATCCTTCCCTCACAAACAAAGGATTTATATCCTTAAAGTTTAACCATAAGTAAGCATCCTCTTGCTTAACACGGGTTTTGAAATGGACTTAGGCCTATACACACATTGGGTTTATGCATTGGCCTAGGTTCATCTCCACTACAACTAGAACTTATCGTTTGAATAGTAAGGTTATAAATCCAGCACAACAAAAATCTACGAGGTACCTAAGGCTGAAATCTATGCTCATGGGCTTCATCGAGTAGGAAAAGTGTAATCCATGCGAGAGCTTGTCCATTAAGCACAACGGCCGGAGCTGTGGCTCTTTTATATACTCGAAGGTACGGGCATGGGGTGATAGCATTCACCAATTCATCATAGCTCGAGTAGAACTATGGTCTCCTTGGCTAATACTAATGGGGCTAAAAAGGATAAGGGTGATCCGTGTGATAGTGTAGTGCAATGCAAAAAGTTTAACAGAGGAATAATATTAGACTAATAGAAACATGTTGGAGTAACTATCCATTTCATCCCCAGCGGAGTTGCCAAACTGTAGGAGGGAGACGTGAGGCCAAATATCATCCATTAGAATTATATAAAATGCACCAGGTAATGCCCAGGAAAGATGGTGGAGTCACAATGGTATCACTTAAGTACCACCTCCTTAGATAGTATTTCCTAGACATGCAATAGAATCAAACCACTGGTAAGTACCGTCTTCCCATAACACTACCACGGTACTAAGAATTTATGCCACGAAGGTATAGATAGACAGGAGTCGCCACCTGGATAATAACCGGGACATATTCAGTGTTTCTGTCGAGGGTCATGGATGGCAACTTACTCCTTGTAGAGTTTCCACAACCGTCATTACCATAGCCCAATGTCTAGGTTCGAGATAGTGGGTACGTAAGGAGAAGGTGTTAGGCACCCCTTACGCCTAGTCTAACCTCATTGATTCGAGCGCCAGTCCTCTACTAATATTTCTAGAAGTCTTATTTATTATTCTTTTATTAAACTTTATCCTAAAAAATGCAATTCTAATCCTACACACGTAAGTAATTCACAAAAGGATTGTTGTTTACACACAATTTTCATGCACAAGTAATTACTATCTGTGGGGTTGCTAATTATTTAAATGATATTTATCAAATGACTAAAATTAATTTATTATTGAGAATTTAATTTACAAACAAATTCAATTTCAAATAACTTTACGTTTCTATTTAACCTAATTAATTAATTTTCACCAAGTTACCCTAAGGATAATTGAACTAAGTTAATTATGTACATGTGTAATTTATTCTAATATCACATAAGGCTCAAACAATCACAACCTAATAAAGATTTCTAACATGCAAATTTATTTTACAATTACCAAGTATTAAATTAAATTTATTTTATATGCCAATGTTAGTTTAATTTACAAACAGGATTAATTTTAATTTACAAAGTATTTATTTAAATTAATTACATGCAAAAGTTAGTTAAATTAAAAACAAAATTAATTTTAATTTACCAAATAAAAATTCTATTATTACTACAATTTCATGCCAATGATTATTCGAGGAGTTTAGAGCTACTTACTTGTTGGTAAATGCAGTTGCCATTGGGGCAAGCTACCCTTAAAAAAGGGTTTTCTCTTCTAGCATGGCAATGATATCCCTGGCTTACTCCCGTTTAACTCCACATAAGCTCCACGCAAATGCCCTCTTTGGTACTTACCTTAGGGCTACTTACCAATTTTATTTGTAATAAAAAAAATAAAGAAACTAAAGAAAATAAAAGAAATAAAGAAAATACTAATAACAATTTACATTTGATTTTAACTCTAGTCTCCTAAAGGGTTAAAATTCCTAATTAGTTACAACTACCTAATGGTCTAAGTCTTCTAACATAATCCAAACACTTCATAACACTTCTTAAATTAAAAGAACACAGAAAAATAGATCAAATATCAATTAAAAAACTCAAGAAAATACAAGAACATGCATAAATATACAATTTCCAAATTCAGGCAGACTAATGGTAGCGAGAAATCTGATTTTTTAAAAATAGTTAGACATGCCTAAAAATCATAAAAAAAATTACAAAAGACAGCCTACATATCATATAAGATCATAAAATTTATAAATCAAACAAAACCCTAGCCGAATGGTCTACATAAATCGTAACTTTTCTAAGTGATAGAATCGTACTACTTTTTTGTAAAATTCATAACTCATTAACCACAATAGATATGAATGCAAAACCAATTGGAAAAGATTCATAAGATTATGAAATTAATTTTAAACACTAGATTTACACAAAAATATTAAGAAATAAGATAGATATAGGCTCCACAAATCGGGTATCCTGCAAATAGGATTTTACAAGAACCCTAATTTCAAACGGCCATAACTTATAAAATATTAAAGCTTTTTTTGTGATTCTTGAGCCTAAAATTAATAGACTTTCGTGTAGAATATGAATATAAGTTTTAAGAATTTTTTATAGGTTTAGAAAATAAAAAAAAATAATAAAAATATGAGAGACAGAAAACTGAATATGTGCAGAATTGTGTATCCCCTCAAATTAAACATGATTACATGATCTATATGAACATATAAAATAAATTAAAAAAAAAGGAACATAGAATTAAACATTACATGGCATAGATCTTGGAAAGAAAATAAAAGAATTAACCTTTAAGAAATATCACTAAAAGAATTTTAGCTATTCCTCTCTTTAATTTTTTTTTTCTTTTTTTTGTCTTCTCCTCCACCTTTTTTTTTTCCTCCTCTTTTCTTCTTTTTTTATCAGTGGGGTATTTATAGGGTTTTGGGAGAGAGGTGTGATAGGGTTTTGAGTCCTAGCATGATAAAGTTCAGATAACTTAAACAACTAGGATTACAGAATTTGGGTGAGACTGAAATATGAATGAGGTGTTTCAACCAATGGGAAGAGAAGGAAAGGGGAAGGCACCAATAGGGAGTGAGGAAGAGGTGTAGTAGGGTTTGAAGTCCTAGTGTGATAAGGTTCATATAACTTAAACAACTGGGATTGAGAAAACTGGGTGAGACTGGGATATGGGTGAGGTGTTCCAACCAATAGGAAAAGAGGGAAAGGGGTTGGCACCAATAGGGAGTGAGAAAGAGAGTGGGGCCAATGGGGGAAAGAGAGTTTATATGGGAGAGGGATAGAGAAAAAGAAATATTTTTATTTTAATTTTTTAAATCATATTTAAAATTCTTAACTAGGCTTTCTTAGACCCATAGGGCCCAATTAAACTTAATTAGGTTTATTTAAGAACTACCTATATTAAATTTAAACAAAACAAGATTTTATTTAAATTAAATTAATTTCCCAAAAAAA
Source organism: Hevea brasiliensis (assembly GCF_030052815.1). Classification (NCBI taxonomy): domain Eukaryota; kingdom Viridiplantae; phylum Streptophyta; class Magnoliopsida; order Malpighiales; family Euphorbiaceae; genus Hevea; species Hevea brasiliensis. The sequence goes on along the minus strand of NC_079508.1, from coordinate 31,309,432 downwards.
CATATTATTATTTTTTTTCAAGATCATGCCACGAAATTAATAATTCAGCTCCATGCCTCCAATTACGTCTTACAGTCATATAATTTTTCATCATCGGGTTTTCCACAGCCTCAATGCACATACTCATCACAAAATAAGGGTCTACAGTTTGCCCCCCACTTTAGCGAAAGTTGAAATCAATGCAAAAGCATTGCTCAACTTTCGTCAAAGTGAAACTCAAATTTATAATAACTATGAAACATTGGCTATGGAGATCAAATATATCTTGCTCGGTCAACATACTCTATGTTATGAGACTAGCTACGGTCTCATAACAGTAATAACTGTGTTATGTGAAAAATTAGTATATCTTGCTCTGTCGATACACTCTACGTCATGAGACTAGCTATGGTCTCATAACAGTGATAACTGTGTCATATGAAATTGAGTGCATCTTGCTCTGTCGATACACTCTGTGTCATGAGACTAGCTACGGTCTTATGACAATGGCAACTGTGTGATTTGAAATATTGTGGATTCGTATTTAGGATCGCAGTCTTAAACTACCTACGTATCCCCCTCGCTATCCTGAGGAAGAATCAGACCCACTCGTAGTTCGACACTTGAAACTGTGGTGATGCATGTTCTTCTACGCCTTACATACCTACAGGTGACATGTTGATGCGTGTTCTTCTACGCCTTACACAACTATGCCATGTTCCCTAAACAATGTCTAAGGACTTACCAAAAAACATCTGTTATGAAATGTTGTGGGTTCGTATTTAGGACCGCAGTCCTAAATTACCTACGTATCCCCCTCGCTATCCTGAGGAAGAATCAGACCCCCTTGTAGTTCGACACTTAAAACTGTGGTGATGCATGTTCTTCTATGCCTTACACACCTACAGTTGACATGTTTATGCATGTTCTTCTATGTCTTACATAACTATGTCGTGCGCCCTAAACAATGTCTAAGGACTTACCAAAAAAATATCTATTTCATGATTTAAAAAAAAAAATTGAGATGACTGGGTCTCAAAACTCTTTTTGTGATTTTTGTGCTTCTTGTATGCTACTTCCTATCATGGACATGCTGATTTTATTAGAGATTCTAAAAAAACTTAGTCCTCTGGGGGACAATTTTTGCAAAAACTTTCTTACAACCTCAAATTTTTTTAGAAGAATTGTTCACCAAAAAAAGACTTCCTTAAGGTCACAATACAAATTCGCTCTGATTTTTCTTTTTCTTCTCTCCTCCCATGGTTTCTGTCTTGACTCATTTCTCTTCCATGAACTCTATTCTTTGTGCTCTAACTTTTGCCTGAAATGCTCTTTCGAGTTTTCATTTCAGCAGGCTTGCTCTAACTTTTGCCTAAGCAGCCCTTTTGAGTTTTTCACTTAGCGAGCTCTCTTTTTTTCTTTTCTTTTTCTCTTTTTTTTTTTGAAATTAGACAATTACCAGGGTATTCATATCAAGCACCTATTCTGTCATGCTCACAAAACATAGATTAAATCAAAATAATGTTGTTCAATTTTCTAATTATTTAATGTATCCCTTAAGACACAAACATTCACAATCATAATTAAATAAAACATATTCCTGGTTAATGCAATAAAAACTTCTTTATCTATTCAGGTACACCAATACTCCTTCTTACATTTAGTTTTGTCAAATTTCTAACCTTCAAAAGTTAGAAATAAGCTTTATAACCTGCTGAATGGCCTCTTCAGGTTTTCCATCCAGATCTTCTCTTATCTCTCCTTTTGCCTATACCACCTTTTGTAGATTTTCAATCTAGCATTTTTTTTTCTTCTTCTTTTTTTCTTTGGCCCTTACTTTTGCTTAGACCGCCTTTTGTAGGTTTTCAGCCTAGCGAGCCTATCTCACACAAAGTATCATTTGAGCCTGTCTAAATTGACTGGTTATTGAAATTTATTTCCATCCAAGTCTGATATTCTTACAACACCTCCTAGCAAGATCTTTTTGACTATGTATGGACCATCTCAGTTTGGCTTAAACTTTCCTCTTGGATCAAAAGAGATGGGTCGAGCTTTGTTTCAAAAACATGTCTCCCTCTTTAATATTTCTTGGCTTCACCTCCTTATTAAAGGCCTTAGCTATCTCCCTCTAATAAGCCTGTATATGATACAAGGCTCGCATTCTCTTTTCATCAATCAAAACTAGTTCTTCATATCTCTTCTAAGCCCATTAATTTTTTAGGATCTTAACTTCTAGCATCAATCTTAAGGATCTGACCTTTTACTTAATGGATAGCATTGCTTTTAGTCCCATACACTAAAGAGAATGGGGTTGCCCTCGTGGATGTGCTGGTAGTACTACGGTAACCTTAAAGAACGTAAAGGAGTTTTTCAGGCCAATCCTTATATGTTTCAAACATTTTTTTTTCCAACTAGAACCTTTCCATTCATATGGGGACCACACATTCCTGCATGTACTTCTTTCATTATTTTCTCAGCCTATTTTTCTATCACACATAAGAGTTTGTAAAATTGCCCCCCAGCTAAAGTAAATTGAGTGGCTAATCTATGAATTATTGCTCTATCTCTTTTATAGGCTTATTGCGAGTATTCTCTCACTTCCAGAGACCTCCTTATGTCTTCATATCATTTTCCTTCTCCCTCTAGGTCCACATGTGCTACTATTAATCCTTCATAGCATGAAATTTTACTCCACATTAGGATAACTAGCTAAGTTAACTTTTGATCATTCTTTTCCTATGGGGACACTAGCTTGGCTTGGGAATCGGCCATCTAATTTTAAGCTCAAGGCATGTGCTTCTTGGTACTTTGTTAACAAGGCTATAAATTTATCTCTTTCTTCTTGGGTTAAATCTTCAGCTAACTTAATGTCTTTAGGATTATTTGGTGTACCCAAATTAATAGAGATCGATTTTGATGCATTAATAGAAATAAATTCTAAATGATTATGAATGCCATGCATACGCCTATCAGAATAAACATCAAACAAGTAAGCAAAAGGACTGGTCATGTTATTGATCTTTGCCTCAAAATCTGTATTAAGTACATCAAAATTAGAAACATCAGTATCACTACTGTGAGCATTACAAAAGATAGACTTAAACTTAGGGGTGTAGCTTTAGGTGTTTGGCTTTCCATGCAGTCCTTAAATTAATGGTGCTGATTTTCTGCTTTAGCTCTTTCACATGTGATAACCCTTACTCATATGTTCAGGTAATTGCCCCCTCTTTCAGGGACTTAGGAGGCTTTGGTTCTTCTTTCTCTTCAGTTGGCTCATAGCCCAAACCATAACTTGTGATCTGCCCCTTCATCTCAAGAAAAGTCACCAGGCCATCTATACTTTTTCCTAGGCCTGTGCTAAGAAAAAACTTCATCCCTTTCTTCATAGTAGCCACTTTTAGATCCATTTAGTTTTTATAGATCCCAACAACTTGAAAATCAAACACTAGTGGAACTAAACCATCTTAGTTATAATGCAACTACCTCCTCATCAAAATTGGTCCAAACATCTAAAAGACCCTCATCATAGCTAGAATTATCACAAATGTCAACAACCATTATAGACTGAGGTTCATTGAGCTTTTGGATGGGTTGGATAGATTCACTGGGCTTTTGGATGGGTTGGATAAGTTCATTAGGCTTTTGGATGGGTTGGATAAAGTTAATAATTCTGTTAGGGTTATTTGGGGTGATGGAGATCATGTAGAGACTTGGTGTAGGTGGAAATTTTAGCTAAGCATGGGGCTTATGGGTTGATTTTCTAGGTCAATTATCCTTTTGGCATCAATTAGGTCTTAGATATCATGCTAAAGTTGAAAGCATCAGTTGGTGTCATGACTGTGGGCTTGGTAGAACTGGCAATATTGGTTGATATCATAGCTAGGTGGGAGTGGATTTGGTAGTGGTTTGGGTACTAAGAGCTATAGGAGGTCTTGAACTTTGAGACGCTCCAAAACTTTGGACAAGGGTTGGCTGAATTGGAAAAATCTCCTTGGGGTGTGAGACACAATTTGAACCTCAATAACTTTACTGCCACTTAATTGACCTACCTCGGGGCCTCTTTCTAAAGTTAACCACAATTTTCTCTTCTAGCTCAAATATCTTTGCGTTCAATATTTCATCAAGCACGACCATAGTTTCTTCCATCTTAAGCAGTGCAGGTGATATCCTTACTAGTCTCTTCCCTTCCCTAACCCAAGTGACCTGATTGGAAGTCTCTTTAGTGTGCTTTGAGGCTATGTTTTCTCAAAAAAAATAGGATTTAAAGGTTAACTTAAGTATGCTATGTACATGAATGTAATGCATGAATGGACCATTTTTTTTTTTTTTGCCTTTACTTTTACAAAACCAAAACGAAACCATACTAATAGAACCAAAACTGAACCAAAACCAGACCATATAAACTGAACTAAAATCGACCAAAGACTGACTTAAAAAAAAAAAATCTCCAGAACTGAATCTTCGCCTCCTTATACCTTCAACTCTCACGCGCAGGGTAAGAAAAAATTATATCCTAGGCTATAGTACACTGGACACACCAACAGGGGGTGGTCCAGGATGATCCTTCCCTCATAAACAAAGGATTCATATCCTTAAAGTTTAACCATAAGTAAGCATCATCTTGCTTAACACGGGTTTTGAAATGGACTTGGGCCTATACACACATTGGGTTTATGCATTGGCCTAGGTTCATCTCCACTACAACTAGAACTTATGGTTTGAACAGTAAGGTTATAAATCCAGCACAACAAAAATCTACGGGGTACCTAAGGCTGAAATCTATGGCTCATGGGCTTCATCGAGTAGGAAAAGGGTCATCCATGCGAGAGCTTATCCATTAAGCTTAACGGCCGGAGCTGTGGCTCTTTTATATACTCAAAGGTACGGGCATGGGGTGATAGCATTCACCAATTCATCATAGCTCGAGTAGAACTATGGTCTCCTTGGCTAATACTAATGGGGCTAAAAAGGGTAAGGGTGTAACACTCTCCCTGTAGCAACTCCGTACATTCTACTGTTCCGGTGACCAGTGTCGGTCCGAACAGCTAGAACATCCAGAAAAATATTTAAACTAAAGTGAGGAACCATAATTAACTCAAATATTAATAAGAAAAATTTAGGAAAAATTGTAGAAATAAAATACAACTAAGTTAAATGAGCCGATGCCCTAGAGATGGGTAACCTAGTGGGAAGTTGCAGTTCTCATAACTAGGAGCCCTAGACCCGAGGGAAAATTCATAAAATAATTTTTGAGACTCCAAAGAAGAGTCATTGAGGGTTCTATGGCATAGAATGCCAAGAAAATGCTTAGAAAAATTTTTAATCGGTACAGACGATTTTGGCTCAATAAGCCAAACAGAGGGCATTTTGGTCATTTCGTCTTCACAGATAATTTTTGGCCAACTTGTCCAGTTAAATAAATAATTATTATGATATAAAATGTGAATAAATATTGCTAAAAATTAAATTGAAATTTAGTAGACAAGAAAAGGAAAGAAAATTAAAGGAATTGGAATTATGACATCATTATGATGTCATTAAAAATCCTCCCACCCAATCAAACTTTGACACATGGCATTAACTTATTTTAAATGACTTAATGGGCAGAAAAAAAAAAAAAGAAAAATCAGTTGCTTTTTCAATCTTTGGGTAGCCAAAAAAACATAGAGAGAGAGAGAGAGGAAGGAAAACTCCATTAAAGCTTCATCAAGCTTGAGTTCACCACCCAAATCACCCCAAAACCCTAGCTTTCCTTCACAAATATTTACCCTTACACGTAGAGCAAGTCTTGGGCAGCAATAAAAAAGAGAAAAAGAGGAGTTCTCAAGCTTTGGGAATTAGCTAAATCAAGGTTAGTGTCCAAACTTTTGCTATTTTGATTAAATTCATGTTTAATGGCATGAAGTAAGTAGGAAATGTAAGAAAACAAGATAAAAATGTGTGTGTGTGCACTCTAAAAATTTTGGCAGCTAGGGTTAGCTAGGGTTTGATGATTTTGCTTGGTAGAAAAATGGTTATGAGCAGCCCTTGGTATTAAATGAGTGATTGAACCTAGTTGTGTAAGTGAAATGCAAAGTTTAAGCATGTATGAACATGGAAAATGTTGACACTTAACAACATTAGGGTTTGCTCATGTAATGGTTTATTAACCTTGTAATGGTCAATTAGTGACCATTTGAATGTGTTTGAGAAGGAATTGAAGTGAGTAAGGATGTTGGATTTGAGTTTAGGTGAGCTGCCTTGGCTGACCTGCATGACTGAGTATGAGTCCAGCAGGTTTGGGCAGTTATAAATGGAGTTGTAGAGGTTCAATTGGTGCAAGGCCAATTAGACATGATACTAAACACATAATGGCACAACTTTGGTGAAGAAACCCTGCCCAGAAAGCCAAACCAAGTTGGCTTAAAATTTGCCATAATCTGGTTGACTTGCATTCTGCCTGGGCAAAATGACTAAATGAACAGTGTTAATTCATTTGGTCATAACTCAGAGTAGAAAGGTCCAATTGACCTGAAATTTTATCAGCAGTAAGCTGAGACATAGACCTACAACTTTCATGAATAAACAAATCCAAATTCTGACCATAACCCAGTCAAATTGTCAACCAAACTTAGGTTACCAAATCTGGCAGAACCAGTTTTGCCTAGAATTTTGGATTCTGTCCAATCCGGCCAGTTATGGTGTTTAGGCCATAACTTGAGCTACAAAACTCCAAATGGAGTGATTCGAAAAAGGAAATGTAACTAGACAAAATAAGGAATAACTTTCATGAAGACAACTTTACCAAATTCCTACTGTAAAAATGACCAATGGAACAGTAAACACAAGGCTTGAAATCTGAAAATTTTGAACAACTAACATTAAGCTTAGAAATGATATTGGCAACCAATACCAACAACTTTAGAATGCAAAATCTGGTATGTTGGAAGTACTAGAACCAATGTACCTATTGTCTATGCAAAAGTCAACATTTTAGTTGACTAATAAAATGAATAGTAACACCTAAACTTAAATTTCAAGAATTGTAAATTTTAAAAGTGTAACATGCCCTAGTACACCTAGCAAGATTGGTTTGGATAAGTTGGCATGCCAATAGGGTTCAGTTAGCAGTACTGCACATGGCATTATGCCATTCTGTGATTTCATGGCTTTTAGCCATTCTGACATTATGTTGAGACTTGGCCTTGTGCCTAATGTTATTACTGCTTATTAGCTGTTCTATTGCACACCGGGAGACACATATGTGACCGATGGTGTAACGGCCCAAGTTACTTGATACCCAGTGCCAGTTTACCCGTTTATCCAGTCCAATCATCTAGTATAGGTTACTTGGGCAACCAAAAATGAAAGTTGATAAATTTAATGAAATAATGAATGTAACAAGTACCAAATAAATAAGACTACCAATAATTATCAAAAATTTGTCTAAAAGAGACATCAATACAATCACTGCATATTTATTTTTTTTATTAGTTCTTTTTATTTTATCATTGGCACCACTAAGCATTATTGCTTAGCGCGTAGCTTTTTGCCATGCGTAGGTTCTGGAGAGACAGACAGAGAGCCCAGCAGACCACAGACTGGGTGAGGTCACAGATCTGCCTAGAGTCAGAGTCACCTCTCATCTACAGTGCATCAGTGGTAGGACCTTTAGGTCCCTTTTGAAATTATGTTTTTGCATTTTGTAATAGGTAGTAGTTTGTGATTTGTAAATTATGAACTCATGTAAATAGTAAATTTATGTAATCATATGTTGATGTACATATTTGAAGAATTTTGTTAATTAATATAATTTGAGAATATCTTCATGAAATTTTAGTTGATTTTGAATTTGAATGAAATTGTGGATTAATGTTGAGAACTTGAAATGATTGCTAATGTTGAGACCATGTTGATGGTTATTGGAGTTTGAGAATGATTGGAAATGATTATTGAAAGTGTTTTTCACAGGTTCCGAAAAACTATTTTCTCCATTTTTAGCCAGTACTCTATAAAATTTTCGGAACCTCAAATAAATTACAATTTCAATAAATGACTTAAATGAATTATATTTCATAAATTGTACTTCATAACTATGAAAAAAATAAATTAGGAAGAATAAAAAAAATGATTGAATTAAAATAGGGTGTTCCGGTACACTGCGTGGCATATCTTGCTTGGCTACACTGTAGACGGGTAAGGGGTGTCACAAAGGGTGATCCATGTGATAGTGTAGTGCAATGCAAAAAGTTTAACAGAGGAATAATATTATACTAATAGAAACATGTTGGAGTAACTATCCATTTCGTTCCCAGCGGAGTCGCCAAACTGTAGGAGGGGGGCGTGAGGCCAAATATCATCCATTAGAATTATATAAAATGCACCAGGCAATGTCCAGGAAAGATGGTGGAGTCACAATGGTCTTACCTAAGTACCACCTCCTTAGACAGCATTTCCTAGACATGCACTTCATACAATCCTAATAGAATCAAACCACTGGTAAGTACTATCTTCCTATAACACTACCATGGTACTAAGGATTTATGCCACGAAGGCATAGATAGACAGGAGTCGCCACGCAGGTAATAACCGGGACATATTCAGTGTTTCTGCCGAAGGTCATGGATGGCAACTTACTCCTTGCAAAGTTTTCACAACCGTCATTACCATAGCCCAATGTCTAGGTTTGGGATAGTGGGTACGTAAGGGAAAGGTGTTAAGCACCCCTTACGCCTAGTCTAACCTCGTTGTTTCGAGTGCCAGTCCTCTACTAATGTTTCTAGAAGTCTTTTTTATTATTCCTATATTAAACTTTTATCCTAAAAAATGCAATTCTAATCCTACACACGCAAGTAATTCACAAAAGGATTGTTGTTTACACACAATTTTCATGTACAAGTAATTCCTATCTATGGGGTTGCTAATTATTTAAATGATATTTACCAAATGACTAAAATTAATTTATTATTGAGAATTTAATTTACAAAAAAATTCAATTTCAAATAACCCTACATTTCTATTTAACCTAATTAATTAATTTTCACCAAGTTACCCTAAGGATAATTGAACTAAGTTAATTATGTACATGTGTAATTTATTCTAATATCACATAAGGCCCAAACAATCACAACCTAATAAAGATTTTTAACATACAAATTTATTTTACAATTACCAAGTATTAAATTAAATTTATTTTATATGCCAATGTTAGTTTAATTTACAAACAGGATTAATTTTAATTTACAAAGTATTTATTTAAATTAATTACATGTAAAAGTTGGTTAAATTAAAAACAAAGTTAATTTTAATTTACCAAATAAAAATTCTATTATTACTACAATTTCATACCAATGATTATTCGAGGAATTTAGAGCTACTTACTTGTTGGTAAATGCAGTTGCCATTGGGGCAAGCTACCCTTAAAAAAGGGTTTTCTCTTCTAGCATGGCAATGATATCCCTGGCTTACTCCCATTTAGCTCCACATAAACTTCACGCAAATGCCCTCTTTGGTACTTACCTTAGGGCAACTTACCAATTTTATTTGTAATAAAAAAAATAAAGAAATAAAAGAAATAAAGAAAATATTAATAACAATTTACATTGGATTCTAACTCTAGTCTCCTAAAGGGTTAAAATTCCTAATTAGTTACAACTTCCTAATGGTCTAAGTCTTCTAACATGATCCAAACACTTCATAATACTTCTTGAATTAAAAGAACATAGAAAAATATATCAAATATCAATTAAAAAACTCAAAAAATACAAGAACATGCATAAATATACAATTTCCAAATTCAGGCAGATTAACGATAGCAAGAAATCTAATTTTTTAAAAATAGTTAGACATGCCTAAAAATCATAAAAAAAAAAATTACAGAAGACAGCCTACATATCATGTAAGATCATAAAATTTATAAATCAAACAAAACCCTAGCTGAATGGTCTACATAAATCGTAACTTTTCTAAGTGACAAAATCATACTACTTTTTTGTAAAATTCATAACTCATTAACCACAATAGATATGAATGCAAAACCAATTGGAAAAGATTCATAAGATTCTGAAATTAATTTTAGACACTAGATTTACACAAAAATATTAAGAAACAAGGGAGATATGGGCTCCATAAATCAAGTATCCTGCAAATTGGATTTTATAGGAACCCTAACTTTAAACAGCCATAACCTATAAAATATTAAAGCTTTTTTAGTGATTCTTGAGCCTAAAATTAATAGAATTTCGTGTAGAATATGAATATAATTTTTAAGAATTTTTCACAAATTCAAAAAATAACAAAAAAATAATAAAAATACGAGAGACAAAAAACTGAATATGTGCAGAGTTATGTATCCCCTCAAATTAAACATGATTACATGATCTATATGAATATATAAAATAAATTAAAAGACAAGGAACATAGAATTAAACATTAAATGGCATAGATCTTAAAAAGAAAATAAAAGAACTAACCTTTAAGAAATATCGCTGAAAGAATTTTAGCTATTCCTCTCTTTAATTTTTTTCTTTTTTTTATCTTCTCCTCCACCTTTTTTTTTTTTTTCCTCCTCTTTTCTTCTTTTTTTATCAGTGGGGTATTTATAGGGTTTTGGGCGAGAGGTGTGATAGGGTTTTGAGTCCTAGCGTGATAAAGTTCAGATAACTTAAACAACTAGGATTGCAGAATTTGGGTGAGACTGAAATATGGATAAGGTGTTTCAACCAATGGGTAGAGAAGGAAAGGGGAAAGCACCAATAGGGAGTGAGGAGGAGGTGTGGTAGGGTTTGAAGTCCTAGTGTGATAAGGTTCATATAACTTAAACAACTGGGATTGAGGAAATTGGGTGAGATTGGAATATGGGTGAGGTGTTCCAACCAATAGGATGAGAGGGAAAGGGGGTGGCACCAATAGGGAGTGAGAAAGAGAGTGGGGCCAATGGGGGAGAGAGAGTTTGTATGGGAGAGGGATAGAGAAAAAGAAATTTTTTTTATTTTAATTTTTTAAAAAATAAATTAAATGAGTCATATTTAAAATTCCTAACTAGGCTTTCTTAGGCCCATGGGGTCCAATTAAACTTAATTAGGTCTATTTAAGAACTACCCATATTAAATTTAAACAAAATAAGATTTTATTTAAATTAAATTAATTTTTCAAAAAACATATTATTATTTTTTTTTCAAGATCATGCCACGGAATTAATAATTCAGCTCCATGCCTCCAATTACATCTTACAGTCATATAATTTTTCATCATCGAGTTTCCCACTGCCTCAATGCACATACTCATCATAAAATAAGGGTCTACAGATTGCTTAAAGAGCTCGATAAACATTAAGTGCAAAGATGAGATCAGGAAACCTTTGAAAATACATGAGTTGAGACCAGGTCTCTGTCTAATTTTGCTAGGTTCAGGATCACTTAGAGATCGGATAAGTTATTAACTTGGTTAGACATTTGAACAATGCAAGCGAGATCTGATCCTGGAACTGCCTGGAATTACCTAAAATTTGGGGTTAGGGGATCGAAAAACTAAGTGCAGACTAATGGTTTGGCAATTAATCAAAACAGGTCAAATAAATATAGAGATCGGAAAATGCTCAATTTATTCATGAGATCGGATAGACTCTAGATTATTCATCTGGGAACAAGTTATTGTGGGTTCGGAGAAAATGACTCAAGATCAAGTGAATAGTAGAGATCAGATAAAACGCCTATAAGGGAGATCGGCTGAAATGTGAGTTGTGATTAAAGATCGGCCCAAAATGCGGTGTCTACAGCACTCCCTGTGATGCAATCACATAAGCTTATATAACTTTTACATGGCTTGTATAACTATTTCCTTCCCAGTGTTTTAATTACACGAGCTAAGACATGGCCCATGTGTTTGCACGCTTCGTTGTATAACATTTACACAATGTGAAACATGACCCTGAGTGTCTGATCATGTAATTTTTGGTAGGCTTTTAATTTTTCAACACAAACCATGTAAGAAGCATTCATATGGCTCGTTTGTTGCAAATCTCATTATCCTTCATTTCTGAAACATCATATGATCCTGTGTAACCTTTACATGACCTTATGTAACTGCAAATTACAATCACATGAGGTACCACGCTGCAATTTGTTTGGTCATGTGATAGCAAATCTCACAAAAAAAAAAAAAAAAAAAAAAAAAAAAAAAAAAACTATGTTTTCAACACTTGAAATGCAGAATTTTTGGGTTCTCAATCAATAAAAATTTCAATACAAAGCTCCTAACAAAAAAATAGGGTGGCTGTGATACCAATTGAAGGAATGGCGAAAACATGGGGTAAATTTTAAAATTATTAACCTTAGGTGTCATGCAACCATTTTTTATAGCTATGTTAATAATTAACATGCCCAATATTAGGTTACAACTCTTGTAATACCAATTGGCCTTTAGGCCTATTTTAGCTTTTAGGAAACTTAAGAAGAAGAGCAATACTATTTAACCTAAACTTAGGTTTAGGGATTTCTTACCTGATGGGATGCAGAATTAAATTCCACTTTTTCAGGAAGCTAGACTTCCAAACATAGGTCCTCTAGTTCGTCCACATGAGTTTTAGTGATCTTGATTGCCCAACCCTTAAAAGTAAGCTCTCCCTTGTGTGTCTCTTTTAGTCAGCCACCAAAATAATAATGGAGAGTAGTTCGACCTTTGGTTGTTTGATGAGGTAGGTAGAGAAAAAATTTCACAGCCTTTAAATCTCATGGTAACAACTTCCAATGTCCTTGAGATTATAAGCAGAAAAAAGGAAGAAGAACTCTTAAGCCTTTTTTGAGAGAAAACAAGATGAAGAAGAAATTAAATCTCTATTTCAATTAGCTTTTGCATGTGGGTTTACTTATACTTTAGGGATTTCTATATCCTTAAAGTCTTACAGTTTTCTCTTAATTTAGGGATATGGGATCCTTAAACCAAGTGAGTGCAGGTGGAATATTCTCCACTTAAGGAGACATCTATGACATTCAGCAAACTCTTCTGCCATTTGTCTTCCACTCATCACGTTAACCATGTGATGTGTCACCATCTTATAGTGTCACATAGCATCCCATGCCAACTCACCACTAAGCCCACTAAGCCATATTTTCTCTCATGGCTTCATAAGCCATTTAAGCCATATTAGTTCTTCTCACAATATAATTTATATCTAATATAAATTATACCAAAATTAAAATTTTTATTTTGTAAGCTCATATTTAACATTTAAATATAAGATATATTTCTTCTTATTACCCATTCCTTTGAATTTAGTTTTAAGTCATGCTAGGTACTTCGTAATCTAATTGAAAACTAAATTTATTAATTTAATCAATCAATTGAACAATTTAATTAATTAATCAAATTACTATTATCTTGATCACTTAAGCTCTATTGTGTATGACTTCTTAGGTTTATGACTAATTGGCAATGAGAATATGATATTAACTCTTTAATATCATTGGAACTCCTTTCATGCCTAAAGTGAAATACCTTTTCCACTCTTGGTTCTCATAACGGTTAACACCTAGCATAGTGTGCTATGACTACCCAATCAGTGAAGAATGAAATTCATCCCATTCCTTAAAACCTTGATCATTCATGCCATACACTAAAATCTCTTTATTACAAAGTCCTAATCCTAGCTAGAGTCACGGTATATGTTAAACACCAAAAGCTTTGGATCATATGTCCTTATCTAGATTTTAATTCTTGATTAAGTAAACTTACAATTAGAAACTCTTTTCTGATTAAGTCAAACTGTCTTGACTAGAAACTTTCTTTATCAAGAATAATTTAGATAGTATAGATTTTATCCCTATTTACTTAGGATAATGAATCACATCTCGACTGAAAACCTATCTCTATGTATAACTAATTGAGGCCAACACACACTGGTATACCCATACATTGTACAACCACGTAAGCAGTATTAAACTCAAACCACCTATACATGAGATAATTGTTTCATCTCAGGTCATGGGACTATCTGCACTAATATAATCTAGATGATAATATATTGACAACAGTAAACTTTATGTATATATTATCTGAACACCACTTAGAAGTGCTCATTGTATTTGTCTTGACATCCAGATGGCATGAGACTCACCATTCCACTTTCATTGGTATCTTATACTAATCCATGGGGACAAAAAGGAGGTGCCAATCTAGTCAGATAGAAAATGTCCAACAAAAAAAAATCCTCGATTATGAACCATTCTTTATAGAACTTATACTGAATAGTTCCATCACTCATATTCTTAATTTTTTGTGAATGGATCTTCCAACAAGAAACTAAAGGATTGTTCAATTAACCATAAACATTTTAAGATAAAAGATACATTAAAGCCATTTGTTGGGAATTAATTTTATAATACTGTAACGATTAGGCTCAAACCACTAGAGGAATTGTTCGCTTTGGCCATAAGCCTCACGGTTTTGTCCCATAGGTGGAATGGAGAACTTCCCAGGAGGTCACCCATCCTAGGATTTCTCTCAAGTGAGCACGTTTAACCCTAGAGTTCTTCCAACTCTCTAGGCCATTCCACCAAAAGGCGTCTCTAGTGATTAGTTCCCCCATCTTATATATCATTACTTTTGAGCCCAAGACCATCTCCGTGCTTTGCCGATGTGGGATTTGCCTAAGGGACCTTTCTCCCCCCCTTTCGGGACTCAGCGTCCTCGCTGAGGTTTGCCCCACCATCGCCCAAGAGGACAAGCGAGCGGCTCTTATACCAATTGTAACGATTGGGCTCAAACCACTAGAGGAATTGTCCGCTTTGGCCATAAGCCTCACAGTTTTGTCCCATAGGTGGAATGGAGAACTTCCCAGGAGGCCACCCATCCTAGGATTTCTCTCAAGCGAGCACGTTTAACCCTGGAGTTCTTCCAACTCTGTAGGCCATTCCACCAAAAGGAGCCTCTAGTGATTAGTTCTCCAATCTTATATATCATTACTTTTGAGCCCAAGACCATCTCCGTGCTTTGCCAATGTGGGATTTGCCTAAGGGACCTTTTAGTTTTGAATATAACTTGTGAAATATTATTTATTTAAGTCATTTATTGAAATTATAATTTATTTGGGGTTCCGAAAATTTTTTAGAAAATCCGGCAGAGTACCGGCTAAAAATGGAGAAAACAGTTCTTCAAAACATGTGAAAAACACTTCCAAAATCATTTCCAAATAATCCCAACTCCATTTATCAACAAAGTCTCAGAATGATTTCATCAACCTTTCCATTACTCAAACATTCATTTCTCATGATACTCATATACAAGCAATAAATAAATACTCAAATTTTACATTCATAACCACAATTTTCATTATTTACATGAACATCAAAATACATTACATAAGTTCAATTACATATGAGAAAATAAAAACTAGTTACAAAATACCAAAATGAAACCTAGTGTCCTACCAATGCACTGAAGACGGTGAGGTGACACGGATACTATGCAGAGCTGCAGGAGGTCTCACCCAGTCTGTGGTCTACTGGGCTCTCGGTCAGTATCTCCAGAACCTACGCGTGGCAAAAGCAACAAGCTAAGCAATAATGCTTAGTGGTGCAAATAATAAAATAGAAAGAAATAACAGAAATAAATATGCATTGAATGTATATGACTTATTTGTTTTGTATTTGTATATCCATTTATTTCGTTAACTTTGTCCACTTTCATTCATTTGGTTGCCCAAGTAACCTATACTGGACGATTGGACTGGATAAACGGGTAAACTAGCACTGGTATCTAGTACCTCGGGCCGTCACACCATCGGTCACATATGCATCTCTCAGTGTGCAACAGAACAGCTAATAAGCTGTAATAATATTAGGCACGAGGCCAAGTCTCAACACAATGTCAAAATGGATAAAAGCCATAAAATCACAGAATGGCCTAATGCCATGTGCAGTACTGCTAACTGAACCCTATTGGCATGCCAAACTATCCAAACCAATCTTGTTAGGTATACTAGGGCATTTGATACTTTTGAATTCTTCAATTTTTGAATTTCAAGTTTTGGTGTCACTATTCACTTCATTGGTCAACAAAAATATTGACTTTTGGATAGAAATTAGGTACATTGGTTTTAACACTCTCAATGTACCACATTTTGCATTCAAAACTTGTTAGAATTAATCACCAATACCATTTCCAAGCTTAGAACTAAGGGGGTAGAATTTTCAGTTTTTGTACCCCAACTTTACTGTTCCATTAGTGATTGTTACAGTGGAAATTTGAGGAAATGGTAAACATGAAAGTTGTTCCTTATTTTGTCTAGTTGAATTTCTTTTTTCGAATCACTCCATTTGGAGTTTTGTAGCTCCAGATATGGTCCAAAAACCACAGCTGGCCGGATTGCAAAACTGCAGAATTGACCATATCTACAGTGCAGTGAACTGTGACTGCAACTGCCTTGTTGGATAGGTTCTGGTCATAATTTGGGGTAGGTTTCTTCATGAAAGTTGTTTGTCTATGTCTTATCTTGTTGCTTTAAAAATTTCAGGTCAATTGGGCAATTCTACAATGAGTTATGGCCAAATGAACAGTTACTGTTCATTTGGTCATTCTGCAGAATCTATTTTCAGGGTATCCGGATTGGGGCCAATTTTTGGTCCACTTGCTTTGGTCTTTTGGGCATGGTTTCTTCAGCAAAATTGTGTCCTTATATGTCTAGTTTCATGTCCAATTGGCCAAACACCAATTGAACCTACACAGCCAAAGTTATGGCTGTCTAAGTGGGCTGGAATCACAGCCACCCTGCTGCACTCACTAGGCAGCATACCCATTTCAGTTTGCCATGCTATAGTTCACTCCAAATTATGGTCAACTTACCTCAAATGGTCACTAATTGACCATTAGAATGTTCTTTAACAATTTCATAAGCCAAGTCCAAATTTCACTCCCAAACCCTAGCTCATATTCAAGGTTTACACAAATTACCTTAGTTAACTAACTAATTCATTATCCTTATGTTTATATACTTTAAACATGATTTCTAGTTCACTCCAAGTCCATCAAAAACACTCCATCTTGTTCCTTCCTTAGGGCTGCTAAATTCCATGGGGTATATACACATAAATTTCATTCATTTGATTCACAAATTCTTACTTATTTTAAGTCTTTAACATGGAATAAAAGAGGTATAAGTGTAAATAGGCACTAACCTCTTGTAGGGCAGAATTTTCCAAGCTCAAACTTCACTTTCTTTCCTTTTCTAGGCTGCCTAAGGGTTATTCAAGGTGCAAGGATGAGTTTTAATGAAAGGAGTTGGAGGGTTTATGGTGAAACAAAGAGAGAAAGGGAGCTTTGGTTGAGCATCAATGGAGGGAGAAGGGAGAAGGGTTTCGGCTAGCTGAAGATGAAGAAGGAGACCAGAATTTTTTTGTTCTATTTTGACTCTTTTAAGTGATTTAAGAAAGCTTGTTGAATGGTAATTGGTTGGGAGAAAGTAAATGACATCATGTGATGTCATTATCCCTAATTTCCACTATTTTTCTTTTCTTTTCTTTTCTACTAACTTTAAATTAATTTTTCATCAACATTAATTCATATTTTATGTAATAATAATTATTTACTCAACTGGACAAGTCGGCCAAAAATCGTCTCTGAAGGTGAAATGACCAAAATGCCCTTCGTTTGGCTTAACGGGTCAAAATTGTCTGTACCGATTGAAAAATTTTTCTAAATATTTTCTTGACATTCTAATGCCATAGGAACCTCAATGACCCTTCTCTGGAGTCCCAAAAATTATTTTATGAATTTTTTCCCCGGGTCTAGGGCTCCTAGTTGCGAGAACCGCAACTTTCCTCTGGTTACCCATCGCTTGGGCACCGGCTCATTTGACTTGGTTGTATTTTTTTTCTAAAATTTTTCCTAAATTTTTCTTATTAATATTTGAGTTAATTATGGTTCCTTACTTTAGTTTAAATATTTTTCCGGACGTTCTAGCTGTCCGGACCGACACCGGTCACCGGAACAGTAGAATGTACGGAATTGATACAGGGAGGGTGTTACAACTCTTCCCCTCTAATTTAAATTTCGTCCTCAAAATTTACCTGGTGCAAACAGTTGAGGGAACTGTTGCCTCATCGTCTCTTCACTTTCCCAAGTTGCCTCCTCGGTGTTGTGGTGCCTCCAAAGCACTTTCACCAGTGGAATCTGCTTGTTCCTCAATTCTTTTACTTCCCGAGCCAGGATCCGTAGAGGTTCTTCTTCAAAAGTCAAATCCGGTTGTATTTCAATTTCTTCCCTAGAAATGACATGTGAAGGATCTGAGCGGTATCTTCTGAGCATGGACACGTGGAACACATTGTGGATCTTGTCCAGCTCTGGTGGTAAAGCTAACCTGTAGGCTACTAGTCCCACACGTTCAATGACTTCATATGGGCCAATAAACCTAAGGCTTAACTTACCTTTTCTTCCAAACCTCAATACCTTCTTCCACGGTGACACCTTGAGGAACACTTTGTCGCCAACTGCATATTCTATTTCTTTTCTCTTCAGGTCGGCATAAGATTTTTGCCTGTCTGAGGCAACCTTCAGATTGGTTTTGATTAGTTTTACTTTCTCCTCAGTCTGTTTCACCAGGTCTGGCCCTACTAGTTTGTCTTCGCCCAATTCAATCCAGCACACTAGAGTTCTACATTTTCTCCCATACAGTGCTTCATATGGGGCCATTTGGATGCTAGCTTGGTAGCTATTGTTGTATGCAAATTCTGCCAGTGGGAGGTATCTATCCCAACTTCCCTCAAATTCAATGACACAACTCCTCAGCATATCCTCAAGGACCTGACATATATTTCATGTTATCATTATCATTTTAATTCAATATTTGTATCAATTTCATTGGTTTCAATTGTTTACCTGGATTACTCTTTCTGATTGCCCATTCGTCTGAGGATGAAAAGCTGTGCTGAAGTGGAGTTGTGTACCCAAGGATTCATGCAACTTCTTCCAAAATCTCGATGTAAACCTTGGGTCTCGATCAGATATGATGGAAAGTGGAATTCCATGTAGTCTAACTATCTCACTGATATACAATTCTGCTAACTTCTGCAGTGAGTAGTCAGTCCTAACTGGCAGAAAGTGTGCTGACTTTGTCAATCTATCCACTATCACCCATACTGCATCATGTTTCTTCTGGGTGAGAGGTAGACCACTTACAAAATCCATGGTGACCCGATCCCATTTCCATTCAGGTATGCGTATAGGCTGTAGCAAACCTGAAGGAACTTGATGTTCTGCCTTGACTTGCTGACATGTCAAGCATTTAGTCACATAGTCAGCTATGACCTTCTTCATACCAGGCCACCAATACTGAAGTTTCAGATCATGATACATTTTTGTACTTCCTGGGTGCATAACATAAACACTGGCATGTGCCTCTTTCAGAATACTGGCTTTCAATTCCCCATCATCTGGTACACACAGTCTTCCTTTGTCGTACAGACACCCATCTGCTTTCACCTCATAGTCAGTTGCTTTTCCCTCTGAGATTTTGCTCATAATAGCCATTAACTTTTCATCTGCCTTTTGCCCATCTAAAATCTGCTGTAACAGGTTTTGCCTCACTTGCAACTCAGCCAAAATAGCTCCATCTCGAACCAAAGATAGACGAGTATTCAATGATCTCAAAGCTGTCATGGATTTTCTGCTCAAAGCATCAGCAACTACATTTGCCTTCCCAGGATGGTAGTCAATTACACAATCATAGTCCTTCAGGAATTCAATCCATCGCCTCTGTCTAAGGTTGAGCTCCTTCTGAGTTGGCAAATATTTTAGACTTTTGTGGTCTGTGTAAATGTAGCACTTTTCACCATACAAGTAATGCCTCCATATCTTGGTCACGAAGATAATTCTTTGCAAGCTCTAGATCATGGGTAGGGTATTACTGCTCATGTGGCCTTAGGTATGCGGAAGCATAAGCGACCACCTTTCCTTCTTGCATCAATACACACCCTAACCCATTATGAGAGGCATCACAGTAGACCACAAAGTCCTTTCACGACCATTGTTGTGTTAACACCGTGCCTCTGTCAAGATAGCCTTCAACTTCTCAAAACTAGTCGACACTTGTCATTCCAGTCAAATCGACATTCTTGTGTAATGACTTGGTCATTGGAGCGGTATTAAGGAAAATCCCTTCACAAATCTCCTGTAATACCCAGCTAGCCCCAAGAAGCTTCTGACCTCAGTTGTATTCCTGGGAGGCTTCCATTCCATCACTGCTTCTATTTTCTTGGGATCCACCCTAATCCCATCAGCTGACACTATATGTCCAAGGAATGCAATCTCATTCAACCAGAAGTCACACTTGGACAACTTAGCATACAGCTTCTTTTCTCTCAGGGTTTGCAGAACAATTCTCAAATGCTCATCATGTTCTTCCCTGGTCTTGGAATACACCAAAATATCATCAATAAAGACTACTACAAACCGATCTAAGTATGGATGGAAGATACGGTTCATAAGGTCCATGAATGCCGCTGGTGCATTTGTTAGGCCAAAGGGCATCACTAGAAACTCATAATGCCCGTATCGGGTCTTGAATGCAGTCTTTGGCACATCTGCATCCTTCACCCTCAACTGATGATACCCTGATCTGAGATCAATCTTAGAAAATACTCCTGCTCCCTTCAATTGATCAAACAGATCATCAATTCTAGGCAACGGATATTTGTTCTTCACAGTCACTTTATTCAACTGCCAGTAATCAATGCAAAGCCTCAAAGTCCCATCCTTCTTCTTTACAAACAGCACTGGAGCTCCCCATGGTGACACACTGGGGCGTATGAACCCCTTATCAAGCAACTCTTGCAACTGAGTTTTCAACTCCCTCAATTCAGTGGGTGCCATCCTATAAGGAGCAATGGAAATGGGTGCTGTACCCGGCAGTGTCTCAATAGCAAATTCAACTTCCCTTTCTAGTGGCAAACCAGGCAACTCTTCAGGAAATACCTCTGGGAAGTCTCTTACTGTGGGTATATCACTCAGGTTTGACTTAGCCTGCCTAGTATCCACCACATGTGCTAGGTAGGCTTCACAGCCTTTTCTCATCAGTTTTCTTGCAGCTATGGCTGAGATAACATTGGATAGGAAATCTGTCCTTTCACCCACAACAGTGATCTCATTACCCTCAGAAGTTTTCAGAGAAATTCTCTTCAATTTGCAATCAACTATTGCCTGATGACGTGACAACCAGTCCATTCCCAAAATCACGTCAAACTCATGGAAGGGCAACTCAATCAAGTCTGCCAAGAATTCATACCCTTGAATCCTTAACGGGCAACCCTTGTACACTTTGTTCACCACTACACTATGGCCCAATGGATTAGTGACCAGAATGTCTTGGTCACTCTCCCTTACTAATATCCCCCTTTCTACGGGTAGGTTGATGCAGATGTATGAATGAGTGGATCCTGGATCCACCAATGCATGCACAGATGTATTGTAGAGGGAGAACGTACCCCTGATGACGTCCGGGGCATCTTGCTCCTCCTGAGCTCTCATAGCATAAGCTCTGGCAGGTGGTGCATTATCGTCTCTCTGCCGCTCGATGTGCCTCGAGATGGTCCCATCGCTCGATTTGCCGATTTCCTACCCTTTGTGGTGCGAGAGCAAGTCTGCTCGCTTGTGTTGGAGCAACAGTAGTAGTTCTCGTAGACAGCTTCTTCAATCGATGCTCTGTTGACCCACACCTTAGCGAGCACCGCCACTCTCCAACACTCCCCCTTATGCCATTTCAAACAGTGTGGATATGCAGAAGATGCTGGGGCTGGTCCCTTGAACCCCATCCCTGGAGAGCTGCCCACTGATGGTGTGGACTAACCTCTCCTAGGGGTGAACTGTGGCCTGGGCCCCTGAGACTGACCCTGACCTTGTGGTTGACCTGAACTCTGTGCAGGTGGACCCTTGAACTTCTTCCCAAATGCAGGAGATGAACTAGACTGACCTGGGCCCCTCTTCTGCTGTCTCTCTCTTCTGGTTTGCTCACTTATTCTAACCTTTTCAACCTTTATTGCAGCTTCCACTAACTTGGTGAAGTCAGTGATTCCCAAGGCAGTGATCATGATCTTTATGTTGTCATTTAATCCCTCTTCAAATCTCTTACACCTTTCGGCCTCATTAGGGACTATCTCCCTTCCATAGCGGCTTAATCTGACGAATTCCTTCTCATACTCGGCCACTGACAGCTGTCTCTACCTCAGATTAATGAACTCTCTTCTTCTCTCTTCCAGGTATGCACTACCCACATATTTCTTCTTGAATTCGGAGAGGAAGAAGTCCCAAGTTACTATTTCTGGCTGTACTTCACTGGACACAGTATCCCACCATTCATATGCATCGTCTTGCAGCAGAGATACAGTAGCTTCTAGATTTTGCTCTGGAGTGTAGTGGAGTTGTTTTAAAACTCTGCCTGTTCTGTTCAACCAATTTTCGGCTGCAACAGAATCATCTTCTCTCTTGCCAAAGAAGTCCACTGCTCCAAACTTTCTCAATTTTTCCAGGTGTGATTTTGGTTGTGGAGGTGGTGGTGGTGGTGGCATTACCCCAGCCATTTGTTTAAAGAAATCGGCCATTTGTTGAAACACGGCCTGTGGAGGCTGAGCAGGCTCTGCTTGAGCTGGCGGAGCAGGTTCTCTCATACCCCCAGTCTCAGCTGCTGCAGGTGGAGCATGACTCTCCACTTCCTCCTCAACTGCCCTCTGAGGTGTAGGGTCCATATCCTATTCAAAATAAGAGAGACAAACAGATCTGCATTAGTGTCACCTCGAGTCTTACAAATGCAATGCATGGTATGGACTCATTCTAGGCCCAGAAACGCCTAAACCGTGCTCTGATACCACTAAATGTGACACCCCTTACCCGTGTACAGTATATCCTAGTAAGCAATGTCACACGGTGTACCGGCATACTCTATTTTACCTTAATTAATTTTTATCATAGTTTTGAATATAACTTGTGAAATATTATTTATTTAAGTCATTTATTGAAATTATAATTTATTTGGGGTTCCGAAAATTTTTTAGAAAATCCGGCAGAGTACCGGCTAAAAATGGAGAAAACAGTTCTTCGAAACCTGTGAAAAACACTTCCAAAATCATTTCCAAATAATCCCAACTCCATTTATCAACAAAGTCTCAGAATGATTTCATTAACCTTTCCATTACTCAAACATTCATTTCTCATGATACTCATATACAAGCAATAAATAAATACTCAAATTTTACATTCATAACCACAATTTTCATTATTTACATGAACATCAAAATACATTACATAAGTTCAATTACATATGAGAAAATAAAAACTAGTTACAAAATACCAAAATGAAACCTAGTGTCCTACCAATGCACTGAAGACGGTGAGGTGACACGGACACTATGCAGAGCTGCAGGAGGTCTCACCCAGTCTGTGGTCTACTGGGCTCTCGGTCAGTATCTCCAGAACCTACGCGTGGCAAAAGCAACAAGCTAAGCAATAATGCTTAGTGGTGCAAATAATAAAATAGAAAGAAATAACAGAAATAAATATGCATTTAATGTATATGACTTATTTGTTTTGTATTTGTATATCCATTTATTTCGTTAACTTTGTCCACTTTCATTCATTTGGTTGCCCAAGTAACCTATACTGGACGATTGGACTGGATAAACGGGTAAACTGGCACTGGGTATCTAGTACCTCGGGCCGTCACACCATCGGTCACATATGCATCTCCCGGTGTGCAACAGAACAGCTAATAAGCTGTAATAATATTAGGCACGAGGCCAAGTCTCAACACAATGTCAAAATGGATAAAAGCCATAAAATCACAGAATGGCCTAATGCCATGTGCAGTACTGCTAACTGAACCCTATTGGCATGTCAAACTATCCAAACCAATCTTGTTAGGTATACTAGGGCATTTGATACTTTTGAATTCTTCAATTTTTGAATTTCAAGTTTTGGTGTCACTATTCACTTCATTGGTCAACAAAAATGTTGACTTTTGGATAGAAATTAGGTACATTGGTTTTAACACTCTCAATGTACCACAGTTTGCATTCAAAACTTGTTAGAATTAATCACCAATACCATTTCCAAGCTTAGAACTAAGGGGGCAGAATTTTTAGTTTTTGTACCCCAACTTTACTATTCCATTAGTGACTGTTACAGTGGAAATTTGAGGAAATGGTAAACATGAAAGTTGTTCCTTATTTTGTCTAGTTGAATTTCTTTTTTTGAATCACTCCATTTGGAGTTTTTTAGCTCCAGATATGGTCCAAAAACCACAGTTGGCCGGATTGCAAAACTGCAGAATTGACCATATCTATAGTGCAGTGAACAGTGACTGCAACTGCCTTGCTGGATAGGTTCTGGTCATAATTTGGGGTAGGTTTCTTCATGAAAGTTGTTTTTCTATGTCATATCTTGTTGCTTTAAAAATTTCACATCAATTGGGCCATTCTACAATGAGTTATGGCCAAATGAACAGTTACTGTTCATTTGGTCATTCTGCAGAATCTGTTTTCAGGGTATCCGGATTGGGGCCAATTTTTGGTCCACTTGCTTTGGTCTTTTGGGCATGGTTTCTTCAGCAAAATTGTGCCCTTATATGTCTAGTTTCATGTCCAATTGGCCAAACACCAATTGAACCTACATAGCCAAAGTTATGGCTGTCTAAGTGGGCTGGAATCACAGCCACCCTGCTGCACTCACTAGGCAGCATACCCATTTCAGTTTGCCATGCTATAGTTCACTCCAAATTATGGTCAACTTACCTCAAATGGTCACTAATTGACCATTAGAATGTTCTTTAACAATTTCATAAGCCAAGTCCAAATTTCACTCCCAAACCCTAGCTCATATTCAAGGTTTACACAAATTACCTTAGTTAACTAACTAATTCATTATCCTTATGTTTATATACTTTAAACATGATTTCTAGTTCACTCCAAGTCCATCAAAAACACTCCATCTTGTTCCTTCCTTAGGGCTGCCGAATTCCATAGGGTATATACACATAAATTTCATTCATTTGATTCACAAATTCTTACTTATTTTAAGTCTTTAACATGGAATAAAAGAGGTATAAGTGTAAATAGGCACTAACCTCTTGTAGGGCAGAATTTTCCAAGCTCAAACTTCACTTTCTTTCCTTTTCTAGGCTGCCTAAGGGTTATTCAAGGTGCAAGGATGAGTTTTAATGAAAGGAGTTGGAGGGTTTATGGTGAAACAAAGAGAGAAAGGGAGCTTTGGTTGAGCATCAATGGAGGGAGAGGGGAGAAGGGTTTCGGCTAGCTGAAGATGAAGAAGGAGACCAGAATTTTTTTGGTCTATTTTGACTCTTTTAAGTGATTTAAGAAAGCTTGTTGAATGGTAATTGGTTGGGAGAAAGTAAATGACATCATGTGATGTCATTATCCCTAATTTCCACTATTTTTCTTTTCTTTTCTTTTCTACTAACTTTAAATTAATTTTTCATCAACATTAATTCATATTTTATATCATAATAATTATTTACTCAACTGGACAAGTCGGCCAAAAATCATCTCTGAAGGCGAAATGACCAAAATGCCCTTCGTTTGGCTTAACGGGTCAAAATTGTCTGTACCGATTGAAAAATTTTTCTAAATATTTTCTTGGCATTCTAATGCCATAGGAACCTCAATGACCCTTCTCTGGAGTCCCAAAAATTATTTTATGAATTTTTCCCCGGGTCTAGGGCTCCTCGTTGCGAGAACCGCAACTTCCCTCTGGTTACCCATCGCTTGGGCACCGGCTCATTTAACTTGGTTGTATTTTATTTCTAAAATTTTTTCTAAATTTTTCTTATTAATATTTGAGTTAATTATGGTTCCTTACTTTAGTTTAAATATTTTTCCGGACATTCTAGCTGTCCGGACCGACACCGGTCACCGGAACAGTAGAATGTACGAAATTGATATAGGGAGGGTGTTACAAATACATAATACTATAATATTACTCTAGGGCATACCACTAACAGTGTCTACACCTGTTGAGGAATTAGTACCACCCAAGGACCTAAAATTGCCTCTTTATCATAAACATCTAAGTGAGTTACTAGATTAGTGTTGTTGAGGATTTGGGTGGGAGAAATGGTCCTGCCATTGGGTAACTGGATTGAATTGGTGCTCTTAGCTGGCTAGCCACCCACTCCTCTTTCTTATGAGGTGGTTGATATTTCTTTGCTCTAAGCATGGCTTCCATGAACATTTACCTATGTAGCTCATGGCTAAGGCTGTGACCTGAGCTCTCTAGCATTTCTGGACACCATGTTAGATTCTCTTAGCTTAGAAAATTGGCCAATAGAAAGTACTATAACTGCTAAACTAAGTTTCTAAAACAATAATTGTGTAGAAGAAACCATTTTCTCCATACTTGTGTCATTTCTGTCTATAGACGTATTAAGACTTCCCATCCACCTTTCCATGTCCTTCATTAAAGATATCTATAGTTGATGCAAGATTTTCAATAGTAGCAACAACACGAACATCAAGTGTCCTGGTTTTTATAGGCCTTTTATGAGATCTCGTAAAAAATGTGAATAATAGTGAAACATGAGACTGTGTCTGTAACACCCCTCACCCGTTTACAGTGTAGCCGAGCAAGGCGTGCTACACGGCGTGCCGGAGCACCTGATCTTATCTGATTTCATTACAGTTCTTGATTTATTTATTCAAAAACTTTATTTAAGGTTTAGGCTATTTTTACTTTTATCAAAATCTAACTAATTTGGAAATTTCAAAAATTTTAACGATAATCCGACAAAGTGTCGGCTGTAATTTGGACTAACAGTTCTTCTGAACCTGCCAAAGACAATTCACAACATATTCAAATTCATAGCTCAATTTATCTCAATAATATCTCATCAGTTTCTCAAAATTTCTTAAACTCAATCTCATTCAGAATCATTATGATTAGACAATCAATTCAGACATTAGAATTCTTACATTTCATTAACTTATATAATTTTCCAATTAAGTACATAAATTTGTCAAGTACAGGATATACAAATCAAATTACAATATACTTAGAATGAACAAAATACATAACATGTATAATTATGAGCCCTATCTACATGCATTGCTAAGGAGGTGACAACCTTCAATTCTTCTGACACTTCTGCAGATCTGGACTCCAAAAATCTCAGTCGACAGTCTACTGGTTTTACCTTCAGTACCTGCGCGAGGAAGCAATTCCATCGCGCTAAGCATTTCTGCTTAGTGGTGCAATAGTATAACAAGAAATAACATACAATTAAAGAAAGAAATAAATCATAATTCGGATACTCAAGAATCAATTTAATTTGGTATGGTATTTCTAGTATCAATGATCTTATATACTAGTTTGTTCCTCTTTGGAAGTGCTTAGTTTATAACTTTTCAGTAATACTACCCAGTATATAAATTATTCTAACTGTATTGTATTTCAAGTCTCTACGGTTCTGCAATTTATATTTTTTTATGTTTCTTTTGCTAATCTCTTTTACTCATTAATTCAATACTTAATTTAATTGTACTGAAATTTCATTATACTTAACTTAACTTAGCTTCCTGAATTGAATAATGTTTTAAATGACTGCCCATATAGCCTATACACTGACCAGACTGGATAAATGGATATACTAGCACTGGGTACCTAGTACCTCGGGCCGTCACACCATCGGTCACAAAGTATCTCCCAGTGTGCAAACAGTGTGGCTAAAAAGCCATATAATCAATCAGGCATTAAGCCGAGTATAATAACACAATCTGTATAGCCATAGGCTATTAAAATCATAGTATGGCATAATAAGCCATAAAACACAGTATGATGTAAAGTGATTTACAGAACAGCTGTCAGAATCCTATTGGCATGCCAACCTATCCAAACTAGTCAACTAGGCAAATTATGGCATATTACAATGTTACATATTTAATTCTTTATTCATATGGTTTATACATCTTTATGTCTTTCACTGGTCAATAAAATTATTGACCTTTTTATGCATCATGGATAGGTTGATTCTAGCATCAACCTGTCACAACTTACAATTCAATATGTTGTCAATATAATGCAATTTACCCTTTTCACAAGTTGGCATTAATTGCCAAATCACTTCAAGCATCATTTTATGTAATTACCAATTTGCAATTTTAGTGTGCTAGATTGGTCTAGCTTAAAGTCCTATTTCCCTTGTTTTTTAGCTTCTGGTCAAAGAAGCAAAATTGTAGCTCTATGTCTTATTGCACTCAGGGCAAAATTTTAGGTCATTCTAACTTGTATAGACCAAGATATGGTCAATTTACTAAAGGTGGACAGATTGCACCTTTGGTGCAAAATTTGGTCAATTTCTCAATTTTTGTATGCTAGATTTGTCTAGCTTAAAGTCCTGTTTCTCTTGGTACTATTCCCTTCAATTCATTTCATTAGTCAACCTATAATGTTGACCCTTGATGCACTCTACGTAAGTCAATTCTAATGTTACCAATATGTGACATTTTGTAGCCCTTTAGTGTTGGTATATGTTACCAATTTCATTTCCAAGTGTATTGCATTTTATTGCAATTTACCGGATTTCGGTCTACTATTTTGACCTAGCCGGACGACCTAGTTCCCTCGATTTTTGGGTTTTGGTCCAAACTAAAAACTTGTAGGTCTATGTCTTATTGCACGCGGGGCAAAATTTCAGGTCATTCTGAGTTGTGTAGACCAAGATATGGTAAATTTACCAATGCTGGACAGAATGCACTAAAATAGTAGGCTTAGGTCATTTTTAGGTCACTTTTGGTTCGGCCAGTTTTGGTACCTGAACTTGTGCAAGCTATTTGGCTTGGTTCTGGCCATTTCTGAGCTTTGGTGTCTTCATAAGAATTGTAGCTCTATGTCTTATTGCACTCGGGGAAAAATTTCAGATCATTCTAAGTTGTATAGACCAAGATATGGTCAATTTACTAAAGCTGGACAGATTACACCTTTAGTGCAAAATTTGGTCAGTTTTAGTTCTGGCAGTTTTGGTACCTGAACTTGTGCAAGCTATTTGACTTAGTTCTGGACATTTTTGGGCTTTTGTGTCTTCATAAGAATTGTAGATCTATGTCTAAACTAACCATGGTAAAAATTTCAAGTCAATTGGACCTGGTTTGAGTGAGTTATGGTCATCCCAAGGACTACTGTTCATATGATCAAAAATCTGGGTTGCAAGGTTGCTATTCCGGATTTGGTCATTTTTAAGGTTAGTTTCTAGGCAAAATTTTGGCAACATTTCTGCATGAAAGTTGGCCTATTTGGTGTCTAGTTTCACTCCCCATTGGCCTCATACCAATAGGGTTCATAGTTTGGCACTTATGGCCTAATTTAGGTACTGCCTTCAATACACAACCTGCACAAAGCACATACACTTCCAATTTGATATTCCTTCTCCTCCTCATTACTTCAATATTCAATCAATAACACTTCCATATATATATTGTACACAATTCCAGCAACACTTTTGGGAAGAATATTCAAGTGTTCAATGCACACAATTCACCATTAAGTTCAACATTCACTTCCACCAAAATTCAACATATCTCAATGTCAATATTACACATACACTTCAACATAATCATACTTCAATAACACTTACACTTGCTGCCCACAATTTAACATTAGCATATTTCATTAATAACTACATGTTCACACACAAATTCATGGTTTAATAGGCTGCCAAACATGGCAGTTTGCCCAAAACATTAAGGTTCCATTACACACCCTTAATTCAAGCACTACATGCACATACTTAGATTTTAACTTACTACTTCCTCCATTTAAGTTATTCAACCTTAATTTCCATCCATTATAGGTAAGAAAAACTCAACTACAATAAACTTTCATGGCTGTCCAAAATTGAATATATCAATAACTCATCAAATCCTTCAAATTTCTTCACCATCCAACTCATCTCAACCTTAATACAAACTTTAATGAAGCAAGGGATGAAAAACTAGTACTAACCTTTTTTGAGCTTGACCAAAACTTCATCAAATCCTCTTCTTTTTGCTTCCATTATACTGCCCATGATGTATAGACTAAGTTTAATGAAGGAACTTATGAAAATCAAGGCTTTAAGATGGGTAGATGAAGGCTTGTATATGGGGCGGCCATGGATGAAGCTTGGAGAAATTTCAATTCGGCAAAGAATAATGAAGAAGAAGATGAATAGTGGAAAAATCTGTCCTAGTGGTCCTTATATACTCCACTAATGCCCCACTAATCACAATTAAAAATTAGATTAATTCAAGATTTCCTTTAATTGCAATTATGCCCTCCAATTCCCTTAAATTACATGTTATCTTGAATTTCATTTTTCATTAAATTTTCAAAATATAATGCCACTTATTTTTCATGGACATTTAAGTCAAAAGTCAACTCTAGGTGTCAAATGACCAAAATACCCCACTTCGGGTTATATTCCCGATTTTTCGATAACACCGATTTTTGTCTGTTTCTCGATTTTTCGTTTTTCTTTATACTAATTTATTAATTTTTCTTTAATAATTCTAGTGTCAATTATATTTCAATAGACCTTTACTTACGTCCCGGAATTAAATTCTAAGGGTTCCTCATGCGGTCTGAGGTCTGAAATTGCCTTCCCAGTCACGGTCACCATCATGTGGTGCCAGCTCGTTTAACTTAGCTTCATTTTCTCTCTTTCATTTGTCTTTGATTTTTCTTGCATTTTCTTCTTATTTATTTTATCATTATATGTCTGTTCATTATCACTGAAGTGTAGTTCCAGACATTCTGACTTTCCGGGGCAGACATTAGCTGTCAGAACAGTAGAATGTACAGACTACAAAAATGAGGATGTTACGGTATCCCACTTTTTGCCTAAGAACAATGAAAATTTTTGTTCAAATGAGATCTTTAATCTTACTGGGCGTGCCAAAAATTGTTTGTTAATTTTTGGCAAAGGCTAGTGGAATGTTGTTTTGACACAGTAGGAAATATGTCCCACCAAGAGTGCCAAAAATTATTGGCTAAATTTTGGTAAAGGTTAATGGAATGTTGTTTTGACATTGTAGGAGATGTGTCCCACTAGGCATGCCAAAAATTATTTTCCTCAAAAACAATTTGGCTAGCTAACGGCTTAATTTACAAACATGCTAGATACTGAGTATATCAACTTAAATGCACAACTGACTTCTGAAAACAAATGATTATAGGAATTGATTTTACTATACGCAACTTTGTTAATCTCATAATGAATTGAAGTAAAGTGTGTTTGAAATTTAAAAAGAAATTGAATGATTCCTTGAAAAATAATTGCAAGGCTTTTGGAAAATAAATTGCACTAGCTTTAAAAGTAAATGACAAGGCTTTGGAAAATAAAATTGACAATGATAAAGTAAAGAATTAAAGACTGCTGGAGTATGGTTGTTGAGTTGATTGATTAATTGATTGGGGCATGCAAACGTTGTTGGACCTGTTCTATTTATAGCCAACCTGAAGTTACTTGAAGAAATGAATGGAAAGCTTTGGATACCAATGTATGTGGAAGTTACTGAAGGTGAGACTTGCACAGTAGAAATTTTAAAATTTTGATTTTAGCCTAGGTTACATGTATCTCATGCCATTACCATTTACATGCAAGCTATTATAAAAAACATAAGTTACATCTCATGTAACCAAGTTAAGTCTTCAATCCCATTTTGCATTTTAGGAATCAAAAACTGAAGCTCCTAAAGTGAGATTTAGGGATTTTACCAAAAAAAGCATAGAATCATTATTCAGCACCTTTTCAGGGTAGTGAACCTCCAAATGTTGGCTTTCTTTTCCATCCACATGAACTTCATGATCAAGATGATTCAACACTTGAACCTTTCTTCCCTTGTTGAGCTTTTCCCTTACGTCAACCCAAGCAAGCTCAAAGGGTTTTTAGTTCTTTTGTTTCCTTTAGGTAATTGAAGAAATAATTTCCATAATTTGCTAACTCAAGAGAACAACTTCAAATGTCTCTTGAATAACTTAGAAAAGGAAGAAAGCTTTTTAGCTATGGAGGTTGAGAGAGGCTATGGAGGTTGAGAGAGAACTTAAAGAGGAAAATGATGAAATCTCTAAAAAGAAACCACTTTGATGTGGGTTGGTAGCTTTTATACTTTAAGGATATGGGAATCCCTAAAATGGGGAGGAAATCTCTAACTTTTAGATTCCCAATCCCCAAAGTACATGAGTGAAAAGGAATCTTTTTTTTTTTTTTATGGAGACAAAGTTGTCACTTGTTAAAAAAGCTTTTATTTTTGTCTCATTTTCATCAAGTGAAGTCAATTGATATGTCATCATCTCATGATAACATATGACATCACATATCACCTCATGTCAACTCATGTCAACACATGTCTAGAGACTTTGAAAAAACCCACTCACATCTTCTTTCTCTCAATGACATACTCCATGCAACATTTGCCTTGGTTTAACATGCCCCACGTCATGTTGCATGCCCCATGCAACACTTGCAATGGCTATGCAACTTTTGTCCAACCTTGGATTTTCTTCTTTTTTATCCAATTCTTTGAATCTAATTTGGAGTCATGCTAGGAACTTTTGAAATCTCATTGCAAAATGAAATTCATTAATTTAATTAATTAATTAAAACATGTAAACAATTAATTAAATTATTCAAGTCCTAATCACTTAGTTCTTATTAGTGTGTGACTTTTTAGGTTTATAACTAATTGGCAATAAGAATGCCATTAACTCTTTAATATTATCGGAACTCTTTTCATACCTAGAATGCAATTCCTATTTCACTCTTGGTTTTTATAAAGCATGATTGACATCTAGTATAGTGTATAATGACTACCCAACTAGTGATGAATTAATTCATCCCTTACTTAGAACCTTGATCATACATAGCATGCACTAAGGTCTCTTCATTACAAAGTCCCAATTTTAGATAAGATCATTATTCATGTCAAACCCTAAATGCTTTGAATCATATGTCATCATCTTAATTCCAATTCTTGATTGATAAGATTTTCTCATCAAAAACTTTTTTCTGATTAAGTCTATGTATCCTTACCAGAAACTCTATTCATCAAGAATGGCTTAGATAGCATAGGACCTTATCTCTATTTACTTAGGGTAATAGATTCCATCTTGATTAAGCACCTATCTCCATGTACAACTAGTTGAATCCTACACGCGCTCATACACCCATAAATATAAAGTATGTAAGCGATATCAAACTCAAATCACCTATAAATAAGGTAATTATGTCATCTCAGGTTAAGAGATTATATGCACTATTATGATCTAGATGACAACATATTAACAAGAGTAAACTCTATGTTTATGTCATCTATGCATTACTGGTTTGACCTACTTATCTTATAAGTGCTTACTATATTTGTTCCAACATCATAATGTCAGATAGCATGAGGCTCACCATCCCACTTCTATTAACATCTCATACTAATCTTTGGAAACAAATAGAGGTGATGGTCTAGCTGGCTAAATCATGCCAATGAGTTTACTTTGACTGTGAATCAATATTTATAGCACTTGTGCCAGATTGTTCTGTCACTCATATTCTTAAGACCTTAAGAATGGAATATCCAACAAGCTACTAAAGGAACTTTTTCAAGTAAATATAGACAATTTAATTTAAATAAAAAATATTGCCATTGATGTGAAAATATATTTACAATATACAATTACAAGTCATGCTCTAGGGCATACTAACAACAGTTACCTCAAGTGCCTCTTAACTTCCCATCATCTCTAACTTCCTATAATCCCCTCATTTAGCTAACTACTCTTAAATGTTTATTTGTAAATAACTTCCCATCTTCTACTAGTTGTCTCTATCCACCAAAAAAAAATAACAAACTGATAATATCTAGGCCTTATAATTTAATTAATACAATAAAACTAATTAAATTAATTTTGTAAAAAAAATAATTTTAATTAATTATAGGCCTAAAATAATTAATATCCAGAAATCAATGTTTTTGGTGCAAACAATCCCTAATAAATCTCTCTCTATCATTCTCTCTTTGATAAATCTATTTTTGTATCTTTTATACATCTCTCTCTGATAAATGTATCTTAAACTATTTAATAATTCTCTCTCTCTCTATATTTGATAAATCTCTCTAATAAATCTCCTTCCCTCTCTTCCCAACTATTTGATAAATCTATCTCTCTTTGTGATAAATATCTTATAAATCCATCTCTCTTTTTAATAAATCTCTCTCTCTAATAAATTTCTCTCTATCCCCTTAATTATTTAAAAATTTTCTAAATACAACATTTTTTATTTAAAAATGTTCACTAGCTTTTACAAATACTTTTGTTTTTTATTTTGTTATTCGTTTGAAGTACGTTCTCTTCATATTTTAATTTTTTATGCATTCTTTTTTCTTATAATTCATTTGACTATCTAAACACTTTAGTATATGAATTGAAATTTATATCATTATTTTTATTTATCTCTTTTATATTTTATAATGCATCCTTATTTTTTTAATTTTTGCAATATTTTTTATTTTTGTATTTAATTTTATCTCAAAGTTTTCTTAGAGACAATGAACAAGTTTGAGTGAACCATTGTAAATATAATTTTTTTTTTATTGTTGTAAATTATATTATCAAAGTTAAATTTTAATTTTAAAATGATATACTTACAAAAATATATTCCTTGCTGTTACTTTTCTCTTTCGTGTGTCATGAAAAAAGAGACAACGTTGAAAGTAAGGGTGAGATATACAAAAATAAAAAGTGAGAGCACTAAAAAGAGAAGAAAACATTAAAAATTAATTAGTAGATAAGTCCATGTTATTAATTAATTACTAAAGTTAATTAATTAGTTACAGCTATGAAAAACTCGAACTCATATGATAATGAATTTAACAACTATAGATCAAATATTTATATCTAGATTTATTTGTTCATCATATACACTTTAATTAATTTTACATGAATCTTAATATAAATATTTAATTCAACAATTATTATACTCGTTCTTCTATGAAATCGAATTTATATTAAAAATACCTTAATTAAATAGGATGGTAGAAAAAGAGAGGAAAACGTTAGTAACTAATAAATAAAAAGTCCATATGAGTAATTTTAATTAAGGTAGAATAGTCTTTTGCATCTTTTAATTTAAAGGGTGCCCATGTTTATCCATTTTTATCCAAATCTTTGATCCCAAAGCATTTTTCATATATATTTCTCATATTTTAATTTTTTTTTTCAAGTAATATATTTTTATTAATGTGGGTATGCACAGGAATATCCCAATTTGCATAGATACAAGAAGAAGAGCACTAGAATTTATTTTGCGGTAGGTAAGTTAGTTGGGTAATAATAAATGAAAAAGGTGGGAGTTGTTGGATCAAGTTCAGTATTTATTTCCCTCTCCAAACACTGTCCTTATTCCTCCTCAAGGACTGTTCGCTGTCGTGAACTTCAAGTAGAATATGCTGATTCTCCACCTAATCCAGATCTCTCATTAATATATTCTTTGATTAATTAGTTTGCTTGAATAATTTAATTAATCAACCCCTCTTCATTGAGGTCACAAATGAGTCAAAGTTGAAGAATTAAATCATTTAGATTTAAATTATTTTGGATTTCAATTTTTTTATAGGTCTGATACTTTGGATTATTCACCAAATGGTTATTAAAAAAAATTGGATTAAATTTGATAATTTATAAATTATATTTCTTTTTCGATTCTAAGTGTTACTTTTTCTAGAAAAAAATAATTTTTATTAATTTAATTTTTGTGTCAAAATTTATTAGTGATTCAAATTTAAAATTTGCATGGATTAAAATATATTATGTGTTACTTTAAATCATATGAATTGGAATCGAGTTAGTGAATCACATCAAAATTTGCAACTATGAGCTTAATAACTAAAAATTTCTATTTAGAGATTGGCTTCATTCATTTGATTTGAATTTTCATATATATATTCTTTTAAAATAAATAATTTGTAAGATAAAAAATAATTTAAATTCTGATATGATCATGTTTAATTTTTATTTTTTTTAAAGTGATTTTTTTTGTATTAAAAGAAATTGAATTATTTTCTTTTAAATATGAGAATTGACTAAAATAAATTAATTAAATTGAATTCTTATAAAATTATAGTTTTCAAATAGTGGATATAAATGTATATTTATAAATGAGGGGACATTGAATTTCCATATGTAGATGCACAAACAAATATTTATTTGTGTTTAATTGAATTGAATAAGTCTATTCATTCATTTACTGAAATGGTTACTGAATAGGAGATTGGTCCCCATTGATATGAGGTGTTTATAGAATTAACTTAGGAATGTATATAAAGGGATAATTATTATCTATTTAGTCGTCATATTTTGAAAAAATATATTATTTATTTTTATATTTTATTTTTTATTAAATTTTTTATTAGTCAGTAGATTTTAATATCAGTGAAACTATTATTTAATTATTTTATTTTAGTGAAATTAATTGATTGATTCATGTATTTTTAAAAATATTATTATTTAGCCCTCTATTTTAGTTAAACTAATTAATTGATTTTTATATTTTGAAAAACGTATTCCTAGATGAAAATTGAAATTTTGTTTGTGGAGACTAAATATGAATTTATGTATATATTTTTTTAAAATTGTTTAAGTATTTTCATTTAATTTCTTGAGCATTATTTTTATGTTTTCTCTATCGTGAAATAATTTTTCTGAATTATTACCTTGATTACTTGGAGATTTAGGGAAATTAATTAACTTTTTTGCACATACAATTTGTATCATTTTCTATCAAAAGATGAAAATAGATACAAAATAAAGGGCATAAGAGCATAGGTGCAGAGAGGAGAAACATAGATAAAGAGAAATAAGGGAGGATAACAGAGAAATCAAGAAAAAAGAATTATAGTAGATTGAGTATAAAAAATACTAAAGATTAACAGAACCAAATTATACAAACTAATTAATTTATTTTTAAATATACAAACACCAATTAATCAGCTTCAATAAAATAGAAAAATTAAACAGCGGTTTGACTGGTTGTAAAATTCATTGAGCTAAACAGCTTAATGAACTAAAAATAAGAATGCGAAATAATATATTTTTAAAAATAAAGAGACTAATAATTAATTTTATTTAAATATAAAGACTAAATAATAATTTTCTCATTTATAAAATACGTTGCTAGAAAAATGAAATATTGAAAAATAAAATGTTTTTGTTAATATTGAATATTAATGGCCTAAATTCATTATGAAATTCTTGGACAAATTACATTTATTGTCTTTCAATTTACATACTTATAAAAATATCATATCGTAATTTAATTTATATTACACATTAATTTAATTAATAATAAAATAATTATCATTAAATTTTGACACGAACTCTAATAAAGTAATTATTCATGAATTTTTATTAATTAAAAAAAGCCCTTCTCATCTAAATTAGAATTTAAAAATATTTTTTAATAAAAAATTCCAAGTTAATACTTGCTTTCTCCCTTTCTTTCTCTCTCTCCTTGTCTTCCACCTAATTCTTACATCACTTTGCCCTTTCTTTTCCCATCTCCTCCCTCCGCTCATTGCTAACACAATTATCTTCTCCTATATATTGATTTTCATTACTTCCATGAAATCAGTTGCAAGTCCCTTTTGACTCCAACTCATTGCTTCTTTTACTTCATCCTTCATTGCGCCACCAACTATTGCTTTCTTTCCCTTCACCTAGGGCAAGGTGGGTTCGATTCTATATATACATAACATACTCTTAAATGGTATAAATTTTAAGAGTCGTCTCTGAACTTTAGAAGTTGTAACAAAATCATCTTTGAACTTAAAAATGTAACATAAAACTCCTTGAATTTTGAAATTTTGTATAGTAAAATTCTTCTAATCCTCAATAGTCGATTTGTTCAATTCAGTATAACAATTATATGAATAATTCTCTCTCTTCTATGTAATAGTGGTAAAATCAGCTGTGATTTTCTTTATAAATTAACCATAAAAGAATCTCAACTGTATGAGATAATAAAGCGCTAGATGTATATCAACTTATTATAGGAACTCTGTCTTAAAAAAACAACAATAATCATTCACATTGTCGCTACTTTGAATTATTCATATTAGCGTATTACTTATAAATTAGTTATTGGGAGTTAAAAGGAATTTATTGTGCAAAATTTCAAAGTTCAAGGAGTTTTATATTACATTTTTAAGTTCAGGGATAACTCTATTACAACTCTAAAAGTTTAAAGACAACTATTAAAATCTATCCATCTTAAATGAGGTCATGGACCTAGGCTCTTTGCAAGGCAAGCACAAGTTTCAAATAGCTCCTTTTTGCCTTAAAACTCAAGTCTTCTTACATTGTTACATCCCTTGGCTTCTCCTCTGAGTAGAAACACCAAATAGTGTTACTCATTTATAAACTCATGCCTTGATGCAATCTAAATAATACTAGTAAGTGCATTAGTCATGTTCAACTAATATAATAATAAGAAATAGTATTGTCCCACAAGGATCAAATCATTATTTGCAATTAATTTAACACTATCTTAATGTTATTTGAGAAATTGATAATTGAGTTAAATCAAATTAAAACTAACAATAAAGATAAAAACAACTAATAAATCTATAAAAGAAACTTCTCATAATAACAGTATTAAGGTTAAATTTCTCCTTCTCCTATATATGACAACCAAAATCTAGATACATAATAAAAATACAAATTATCAAAACGTAATATTAATATCCATATTTCCCTAACAAAAATATAAGAAAAGAAGAAAATAAATCATGAAACTCAAAGAGAATAGGAAAGATCAAACTCAGGTTGTAGGTGCTCTTTAAGCTTCAATCTGCAGAAATCTTCTCCCTCTTACTCCAAACTATGCAGCTAGGGTCATCCTTTTGATTCTAGATTTCTTTTTTCTCTTTTTATCTATTGGAATCCTTCTCTTTTATTCCTAAATAGATTTCTTTTTACTGTAAAATTTTCTTACTTTTAGTTAAGGAAAGAACTCTTAGTCAAATAATGATTCTGCCCAAGAGCAATGCTAGCCACAGTAACTTGAAAAAGTGACTATCCAATAATATCTTCCTTGTTGGTGGAAGAGTACTTATTAAATTTTTAGGTAACCTATTACCTATTATCAAGATAACAAAAAAATAATTAATTCCTTTTTTTTCTCTTTCTTCTAATTAATTACTCTTTCTCTCTCTTTAATTAATTACTTTTTTGACCTCTAATTTATTCATTCTTTTTTTTAATTGGACCTTTTACATCTTAATTTAAATTAAATTAATTCTAAAAAATATTTTTTGATAGCAAATTAATTCAAAATAATGAAACTCAAAATGAAAAAATATGGTTAGAGAAAAAAGAAGTGTTATTGCTGACAAAGCTCATTCTTATTTTTTTTCTTTTCTAGTAAAAAAAATAATCAAAATACCACTTCTTTTTTTTCTTTCCAGTAAATAAAAAATGTTGTTCAAGCAATCATATATCGACATGATTCAAATAAGAACTTTCGAAATTAAAGACAAAAAATGTTGAAAATAAAAACACCGTGTAAAGCATAACAAAGCAGTCTAATTACATACCCACTCCAAATTAACCAAATACATGACTCATGCTCTTGAACAAACTCCACATTAATTTTGGTACTAAACCCAACAAGCTATTCAAGTAATCTATATCAACATGATTCCGAAAAAGGAAAAAAAAAAAAAGGATCAACATCTCAACATTGGCAAGAAAGATGGCAGCCAAAAAATTCAAAAGGGTAACTATCTAAAAAATAATAATAATTCTGATTTAGGCAAGCATAAAGATACTAAACGGAAGTATTAAAAAATATATATTCAATTAAAAGTTTTGCTTACAATTGTCATAAAATGCCTTTTTGCCTTCAATTTGAAAAAAAAAGTTGAATGTAGGTAAACTATTACTCCCATATGTACCTATATGGTGTTTAATAAAAGATAATCATCTATCAAATTTCTAATTGTATAAACAAATAAAATAGAATTTAATTAATATAAATGATTACCATATAATGGCAATTGATTTGAGAAATAATTTTGAGTTGATGAGCCATATGCATCTTGTAATACATGATTTTAAATTACAAACCAATAGCAAATGCAACAATCATAAATGGCATATTTGCTTACCATCCCTTGAGTGTTGGATTCTAGCATGGGTTGTTGCTTCTATGGTGTCCTTTCTCTATTGCAGACCTGATTCGTTTAGGAGCTCCTTGTGTTTGATAACTCTAGATCAAGTATCACCATATTTTCTCTTACCACATTACTATCAATATTTTCTTTATTAATATGCTCAGAATAAATAGATCTCTCATGGTTTTTCATTGCACCATTCATTGATTCACACTGCTCTAAAGCCTTTTTCATAGCATGAGAAACAAAACCATAGCTTTCATGACTTATAGAGCCTTTTTTGCTTAATGAAGTGGCTAGTTGAAACAAGTTACTATAATGTTGTTGTTTAGACTCAAGTTGTTTTAGCACACTTCTTGCTTTAGGGTTGCTTTTCACATCTCTAGTCCACTACTTCAAAATGTAATGAGACGGAATAGTGAATACACTTGATTGAAGGAGCACACATAATGAATGTCAACAAAGAAATCCATCAAATGACCTGCTCAAGCATATGATCTTCTCATTTTGAGCATCCCACTCCACAACAAAATCTCCATGCTTTTCAAAGTCTTAAACTTTGAAAATTGTTATCAATCCATCTTTTTGTTTCATAGGATAACAGCCGGTTACTCCTAAAGCCTCAACTTGAAACTTCTTGAAAATTTCATGAGAGTTTGTTAATGACATTTACTTCTCAAACATAGATGGTGACTTCAAAACTAGTTCTTTTTGCCAACTATTAAAATCTGCACACTCTTCTACTTTATTTCTATCTTGTAAGGCTACCATGGATTTTTCAATGAATTCTTTTAGAGTAGTTTTTCTTTTCACATACTTGTCAAAAAAAGAATTGATACTCTTTGATCTTTGTGTAGTGAACATACCTATATATAACGCATTATCACTTTGTAAAAAAAAAAGGTATCATAGGAGAAAATAATGTGCGCACCAAGAGTATAAATTAATAAATATAAATTCAAATAAGAAACTAAATATACCAAAATGTTAAAAAAAATGGAACTATAGAAAATTACTTAAGCTATTATAATTCGTGATCTTAATAATATTTGACAAATTAAAAAAATGCCTTTAGTACTACATACCTGTAAAAATTGTATCTCTCATATAGGTAGGCACCTAATGCTCACGATCCTAATATAATAACTGAAGCCATTCACTTTCAATGAGCTCAAAATTTTCAATCATTTATAACCATCTCAATTCAAATTACTCCTTAGTCCATGATTTGTAAATGCATCTCTTAAATACTCCCACGAAGTCTTAGTGTTCGATAATCACATGGCCAAGCTTTTCTGGCACCTTTCTCATGATATGCCATAAAGAATAACTATGACATGCATTTGGAAATACTTTCTCAATAGCTATTTTCATAGCCTTAATGTAACGCCCTCACTTTAGGTAGTCCGTACATTCTACTGTTTCGATGACTAATGTCTATTCGAACAGCTAAGATGTTTGGAACTACACCTAAACTAAAGTGAGGAAATATAAATTGATTGAATAAAGACTAAGCAAAATTAAAAAAAAAATTTAAAAAGAAATGAAATGCCAATAAGTTAAAGGAGCCGAGGTCTCAGCAATGGGTGACCCTAACGGGAAGTGACTGTGAAGACAGTTACCAACCCCAGACTCATAGGGAACCCTGTGAAATAATTATTTGGGATGAAATTGAAGGGATTTATGAGGATTAATGACAATAAAAATGCCAAGAAAAATACAAAAAAATTAAGTTAATCGGTATAGACAATTATAATTTGATGAACACAACGAAGGGCATTTTGGTTATTTCACCCTCAGTTTTGAATCTTGACCTAAATGTCAATCAAAATGAGAGAGAATAAAACATTAAAAATAAATTAAAATCATGAATTGCATTATGGAAAAGAGAAAATAAAGAAAAGAAAATTTAAAAGTATTTATGACCTAAGCATGATGTCATAATGACATCATTAAAATTTATATCCAATAGAAATTAGACAACCACATATAAATGGAGACAAATTAATTTAATTAGCCAAAAAGCTCATCATCTTCTTCATTTTCCCATGTTGGCCGAACCCTTCCCTTAGAGTGCTCCATCATTTTTCAAGCTTTCAAGCTTGAATTTCTCCCCATTCTCACACTAAAACCCATACTTATCTTCACAAAAACTTGATCCTACACCTTGAGGAAGCCTTAGGCAGCCAAGAATTGAAGAAAAATTGAAGTTCTAGCAAGCCCAAGTTGGTCACAAGTGAGGTTAGTGCACTATATAAGCTTCCTTCTTTCTTTAAGCATTATAAGCATGCTAAACTAAGTTCAAATTCCATGAAATTAAAAGAATACCATGATTAAATGAAAACTCTAATTTCGGCAGCCATGGGAATAGTGATAGTTTGATGGTTTTAATTATTGTAAACTTATTAGTGATGGCATGTGATGAGGATAAATGAGTTAGATCATGAATTACATGTGTAGAGTGAGATTTTAAAATTAAAAGTTAGGGTTTTAACCTAAATTGGGGATTTTGTGTTGTGGCTTGAAATTGATGTTATTGAGGTTGATTATTGACTATTTGAAGTGTAATGAATGTGATTGAAGTTTGGTAGTTGGGTGGAATATATATTGGGAGTGTTGAATTTCTGTGCAGGATTAGACCTATGAGTCCAGTGTGCTTATGTGACCATAAGTAGAGCCACATTGCTCCAATTGGTGTGAGGCTAATTAGAAATTAAACCTAAGAAATAATGACACATTTTTCATTAAGAGACCCTACCCAAAAAACTGAACCTAACATGACCCAATATTGGC
Organism: Hevea brasiliensis; assembly: GCF_030052815.1. Classification (NCBI taxonomy): domain Eukaryota; kingdom Viridiplantae; phylum Streptophyta; class Magnoliopsida; order Malpighiales; family Euphorbiaceae; genus Hevea; species Hevea brasiliensis. The sequence goes on along the minus strand of NC_079508.1, from coordinate 31,266,497 downwards.
TTGAATCTAGGTAACCATATGTTGGACCTGGAAAAATGACTATATGAACAGTAAATGTTCAAATGGCCATAACTCACTCTAAGAAGGTCAGAATGACTTGATTCTTTAACCATTGGAAAGGTTAGACATATAAGCACATTTTTAATGAAGAACACAGAGCCTAATTTTTCCTCTAACCCAATCAATTTGCTAGAATAATTTAGGTTAACAATTCTGACCAGAACCAAAATTGACCTAAAATTCTAGACTTGTACCTACCCAACCAGTTTTGGCAAAAATGCCATAACTTGGTCCACCAAATTGAAAATATAGTGAAACCAAAGTCAAAATCTCTATAAGACTTAGAACTCTAATTTTGGTGTTTTGACCAAAACCCAGAACCTAATGGAACTTGGCCAAATTATTAGAAAAAATTTGTATTCCAAATCCTGAAATTGAACTACATAGCCACTTGACCCCAGAATAGTATTTAGATGATATCTCCCACTAGGAAACTCCAATTTGGATGAGACATATTGTTCTGGAAATCTAAGAAATAGAAATCCAACTTGATTTAGGAACTTTCATCAAATTTTGAGTGTAAGGACCCTAACATAGGAATCAAAAACACTGACCTGAACCTGAAATCCTGAAGGTACAGGGTTCATGAGTCTAGGTCAGTTAACTAGCTATAACTCACACTACATAACCTAAAAAATTGTGATTCTTTAACCTAAGTGACCCTAAGACATAGGGTAATAACTTATATAGAGGACATTAGGCCTAAAAATTATTGTAACATGCCCAAATGACTAGACAAACTTTAACTCCAGAACCTGCTTGGTTCTGGAACCACAAAGGGTCAATGAACCAGTTTTGGTAATTTAACCATAACTTGAGTTCTAAAACTCCAAATGATATGATTCAAAAATGAAAACAAAGAAAAGACATAATGGAACAACTTCCATGGAGGAAGTATGGCCAAACAGTGGCTGCCTCTTAACCAATTTGCTAGGTGAAGTTAAGTCACCAAATCTAGACCTTGAGAAAGGTTCATGAAATGACTTGTCATATGATATAGAATTAACTAAAATGATTTACTAAACATAAAAGTGACACGATGCATGTGGGACTTATGTTTTCCATCACAACTAACATGAAAATGCTATGAAACACAAATAGTACATAACATGAAATAATGAAACTATAAGTACTTAATAATATTACTTTGCCCAAAGTATACCTAGACTTATGTCTATAGCATGGATCGATTGGTATACCAATTTGGGACTATAGATTGTAGTACTGCCCACTTGAATGATCATTGATAGACAATATCTGTCTGATATGGTTATTCCTCTGGCTTTATACCTGTCCGTTGGCCATTGTGCCTAATATGATTTCTAGCTTTATGCCTACCCAATGGCCTTGTACTTGACATGACCAATGTATACATGATAGACATACAAATGTCTAACTAGTATGCTCCCATGTATCCAGTCTTTATAGTCTGTTATAGGTTACTTAGGCACTAATATGAACTTAATATGACTGAATATGAAATAAGTGAACAGAAAAGATCCTGATAAATTTATTTGCTCCTAAAGTTCAATAAAAATGTAAATGACTCAAAATCCATGAAATTATATATAGAATAATTATCTTTAATTATTTAGTTATTTTTATTTTAATTTATGCACCACTAAGCGTTATCCTTAGCGCATTAGTTTTTCCATCGCATAGGTACTAGAGACCAACAGCAGTAGCAGTAGTGCCAGATAGGGATTTTATCAGATCTGCATAGTGTGAGAGTTACCTCAACAGTGTGTTTTTGGTAGGGACCGTGTATATCTAAATTTTGTTCTTTTTGCTCATTGTACATAAATGGGATGTAATTAAATTTTGAGATTGTAAATAATTTGTAAATATTGTAATTGATTTATATGAATGAAATGAAGTGTTTTCACTTGAAATGAATATGAGAAATTGTATGAGAATTATGATGATATGATATGATATATGAAAAAAAAATGAGATGGATATGAAACTGTTTTTAACAGGTGAATAGTGAAACCCGCCATACGCTAATAAAACAGAGGAGACTCTGTCCGGGTCTCCACAAAAATAAATTATGATAAAAAAAATTTTCACACATGGACAAATACGAATAAATGGAATTTAAATTAATATAATATAAGACAAGACAAGATAGGGTACTCCGGCACCAAATGTGGCACGCCTTGCTCGGCTACACTGTAGACGAGTAAGGGGCGTCACACTTAACTTGATCTGTTATATTCCATTCATGGCCTTAAGCCATGTCTCCATCAACCAAGTAAAAGTTTAAGTTGTTCCATCCGCAAGTAAGGCACATCCTACTATAATTGGCTGACAATGATTATTTACTCCAATGAAAGGAGCAAGGGGCATCTTATATTTATTTGTAATACAAGTAGTATCAAAAGAAACAACATCTCCAAAAATTTGATAATCACTCCTCCCTTCTCCATGCACCCAAAAACCATTTTTTAAGTAATGTTCCTCATCAAAATCAATTGCATAAAAGAAGTTACAATCATCATCTTTCATGCGCATAAAATACTCAATCATTGCATTTGCATCACCTGCTTCTAATTCTAAACACCTCTCTTTGTCAAGATGATTTCTAACATCTTTCTCCAAGCAACCAATACATTGATAATTGTCATGTTGCTTAGCCAATGCAGCAAATATTTGACTTTTCCTCACCCCTACCACATGCAAAGTGCTTATATCGTTCTTTTGTGATGGTGCGATAGTCCTATGATGAGGAAAATAATGTGCATGATTTGGAAAGAGATCATAGTTATGATCATTGATGAAACTATGAACAACCCATTTCCCATCATTTCTCTTTTTTATGTGCAGTTTTGCTTGACAACCTATTTTCAAACAAGGTCAAGGATTTGTAGCATTTGATTCTCGCTTTTGCCCATATCTTGTGCAAGCATACTTGACATCAATAAATTCTTTGGAAGCTCTTAAATGATAAGAAGCTATAGTAGAGACACCAAATCCTAAAAACTTAGCATAACTTTGGTAATAAGTGTGACACCCCTCACCCGTGTACAGTATACCCGAGTAAGTAATGCCACACGGTGTACCGGCACACTCTAATATTCCTCAATTAATTTATATCATGCTTTTTGCATATAATTTATGAAATACAATTTGTTTAAGCCATTTATCAAAAGTATTATTCATTTAAGGTTCCGAAAATTTTAAAGAAAATCCGGCGGAGTACCGGCTAAAAATGGAGAAAACCGTTCTTCGGAACCTGTTAAAAACACTTCCAATATTTTTATTTCATCATCTCAAACTCCAATATCCCAAAATCTCAACAATATTTCTCAAACATCCATTATCAACACCAAATTCAATATCATGATTTCCACATTTCAATTTCTATTTTCATTCATCATTCACATGTGATGTTCGCATGTAAATCACAAGTAAACATCTACTTTTCCATTAACAAATACAATTTTCATAATTTACATATACATCAAAATATATTACATGAGTTCAAATACATATGAGAAAATACAAATCTGCTACAAAATATCAAAATGACAAAATGACACCTAGTGCCCTACCGATGCACTGCAGGTAGTGAGGTGACACGGACACTGAGCAGAACTGTCAGATAGACTCACCCAGTCTGTGGTCTACTGGGCTCACGATCGGGATCTCCAGTACCTACGCGTGGCAAAGCAACGCTAAGCAATAATGCTTAGTGGTGCAATAATATAATAGAAGAAAATAGCAAGAAAATAAATGTGTATACAATGTGTATGCTTTCTTTGTTTGGTCTTGGTATATTCATTAAATCATTAGCTTTATTCACTTTTATTCATTTGGTTGCCCCAAGTAACCTACACTAGACGACTGGACTGGATAACGAGTAAACTGGCACTGGGTACCTAGTACCTCGGGCCGTCACACCATCGGTCACATATGTATCTCCGGTGTAATTGAGCGGCTAACAAGGCGTAAATAATATCAGGCACAAGGCCAAGTCTCAATACAAAGCCAGAATGGCTAAAAGCCATGAAATCACAGAATGGCATTTTTGCCATGTGCAGTACTGCTAACGGAACCCTATTGGCATGCCAAACTATCCAAACCAATCTTGTTAGGTATACTAGGGCATTTGAAACTTTTAAATTCTTCAATTTGTGAATTTCAACTTTTTGGTGTCACTATTCATCATTGGTCAACCAAAAATGTTGACTTTTAGCATAAAAATGTGTACATCAACTTTGGCACTCCCAACATACCACATTTGGTGTTTAAAACTTGTTGGCATTAAGTGTTTTTGCAATTCCAAAGTGCAACCCACACTAGCAGAAAATTTCAGTTTTGGTGCCCTTACTTCACTGTTCCATTGGACACTGTTACTGTTGGAATTTGAAGAAATGTAAAACATGAAAGTTGTTCCTTATTTTGTCTAGTTGAAGTTCCTTTTGAATCACTCCATTTGGAGTTTGTAGCTCAGATATGGCTCAAAACCCAAGCTGTCCGGATTGCATTCTGCAGAAATTTACCATATCTACAGTGCAGGAACAGTAACTTGAGTCACTTGGTTGGTTGGGTTCTGGCCATAATTTGGGGTAGGTTCCTTCATGAAAGTTGTTTGTCTATGTCTTAACTTATTGCTGTAAAATTTTCAGACCAATTGACCAAATCTACAGTGAGTTATGGCCAAATGAACAGTTACTGTTCATTTGGTCAAATTCTGCAGAATTCAGTGCAGGGAATCCGGATTGGAGCTGGGTTTTGACCCTTTTGCTTTGGTCTTTTGGGCATGGTTTCTTCAGCAAAAATGTGCCATTATAAGCCTAGTTTCATGTCCAATTGGCCAAACTTCAATTGGACTACCACTGCCCAAGTTATGGCAGTGCAAAGGGACTGAAATTTCAGTCCCTATGCTGCTGTCCATAGGGCAGATTTTACTTTCACTTTGCCATTCTATTTTTAAGTTCTAATTATGGTCAACATACCTAAAATGGTCACTAATTGACCCTTATAATGTTCACTTACCACTTCATAAGCCAAAACCAAATTTCACTCTCCAAAACCCTAGCTTCACATTATGTTTCCTACATAATGCCTTAGTTAGCATACCAAATTATTATTCTTATGTTTATAAACTTTCAACATAATTCTAGTTCACTTCAAGCTCATCAAAAACACTCCTTACTATTTCTCCACTAGGGCAGCCAAAATTCATGTACACACACACATGAATTTTGTTCATTTAAATGACATTTTCTTACTAAATTCAAGTGCTCATTCATGAAATTAAGGAGTTTTAGGTATATAGTGCACTAACCTTGTTGTATGCCAATCCAAGCTTGAGAAAGCTTCACTTTCTTTCTTCTTCTTGGCTGCCAAAAGCTTTAGCAAGGTGCTAGGGCAAATTTTTGTGAAGATGACTAAAGGTTTTATGGTGATTTGGTGGGTTATCTCAAGCTTCCATTAAGCTCCCATGGAAGAATAGGGTTTTGGGAGAGAATGTAACGTTTTTGGGTGAGGAAGATGGCTGCTGAAATTTTGTTATTTTGGTCTTATTTAGTCTCTTTTATTTGTTAGTCAAAGGGTTGCTTAATTGTGATTGGTCACAATTTATAAATGACATCATCAAGATGTCATAAATAAGCTTTTCTTTGATTTTTCTTTTCCTTTCATCACTACTCAATTTCAATTTAATTTCTAGTAATATTTATTCATATTTTATGTCATATTAATTATTTACTCAACTGGACAAGTCGGCCAAAAATCACCTCTGAAGGCGAAATGACCAAAATGCCCTCCGTTTGGCTTAACGGGTCAAAATTTGCTGTACCGATTGAAAAATTTTTCTAAATATTTTCTTGGCATTCTAATGCCATAGCAACCTCAATGACCCTTCTCTGGAGTCCCAAAAATTATTTTATAATTTTCCCCAGTCTAGGGCTCCTCGTTGCGAAACATAACTTCCCTCCGGTTACCCATCGCTTGGGCACCGGTTCGTTTTGCTTGGTTGTATTTTATTTCTAAAATTTTTACTAAATTTTTCTCATTAATATTTGAGTTAATTATGGTCCCTCACTTTGATTTGAATATTTTTCCGGACGTTCTAGCTGTCCGGACCGACACCGGTCACCGGAACAGTAGAATGTACGGAATGGTTACCGGGAGGGTGTTACAACTCTTCCCCTCTAATTTAAATGTCGTCCTCGAAATTTACCTGATGCAAACAGTTGAGGGAACTGTTGCCTCATCGTGTCTTCACTTTCCCAAGTTGCCTCTTCGGTGTTGTGGTGCCTCCAAAGCACTTTCACCAGTGGAATCTGCTTATTCCTTAACTCTTTCACTTCCCGAGCCAGGATCCGTAGAGGTTCTTCTTCATATGTCAAATCCGGCTGTATTTCAATTTCTTCTCTGGAGATGACATGTGAAGGATCTGAGCGATATCTCCTGAGCATGGACACGTGAAACACATTATGGATCTTGTCCAGCTCTGGTGGTAAAGCTAGCCTATAGGCCACTGGACCCACACGTTCAATGACTTCATATGGGCCAATGAACCTAGGGCTCAACTTACCCTTCCTTCCAAACCTCAACACTTTCTTCCACGGTGACACTTTGAGGAACACTTTGTCGCCAACCACATATTCTATTTCTTTTCTCTTGGTCGGCATAAGATTTACATGCATGCGAGGCAACCTTCAAGTTAGCTTTGATTATCTTTACCTTCTCTTGATCTGTTTCACAGTGCAGCCCTACGATTTATCTTCACCCAATTCAGTCCAGACTGCTGAGTTCTACATTTTCTTCCATATAGTGCTTCATATGGGGCCATTTGGATGCTAGCACAGTAGCTATTGTTGTATCACAGTGCGATGGGAGATATCTATCCCAACTTCCTCAAACTCAATGACACAACTCCTCGGCATATCCTCAAGGACTGGATTACTCTTTACGATTGCCCATCCGTCGAGGATGGAAAGTCATCTTTGAAATGGAGTTGTGTACCCAAGATTCATGCAACTTCTTCCAAAATCTCGATGTAAACCTTGGGTCTCGTCGGATATGATGGAAAGTGGAATTCCATGCATCTAACTATCTCACTAATATACAATTACGCTAACCTCTCTAGTGAGTAGTCGGTCTAATCGGCGAGAAAGTGTCTTGACATTGTCAATCTATCCACTATTACCCATCTTGCATCATGTTTCCTCGGGTGAGAGGCGGACCACTTACAAAATCCATGGTGACCGATCCACTTCCATTCGGTATGCGTATAGGTGTAGCAAACCCGATGGAACTTGATGTTCTGCCTTGACTTGCGACATGTCAAGCATTTAGTCACATAGTCGATTATATCTCTCTTCATACCGTGCCACCAATCTGAAGCTTGGTCATGATACATCTTTGTACTTCACAGGTGCATAGCATATACACTAGTGTGTGCCTCTTTTAGAATCTTGGTCTTCAATTCCCCATCATCCGTACACACAGTCTTCCTTTTGTCTGAGACACCCATCTGCTTCCATCACATAGTCGATTGCTTTTCCCTCGAGACCTTGCTCATAATAGCCATTAACTTTTCATCGCCTTTTGCCCATCTAAAATCTGCTGCAGGTTTGGCCTCACTTGCAACTCACCCAAAATAGCTCCATCTCGAACCAAGGATGACGGGCATTCAAAGATCTCGGAGTGTCATGGATTTTCTGCTCAAAGCATCAAGAACTACATTTGCCTTCCCGGGATGGTAGTCAATTACAGTCATAATCCTTCAGAACTCAATCCATCGCCTCTGTCTAGGTTGAGCTCATGCAGGTTGCAAATATTTCAGGCTTTTGTGGTCCGTATATATGTAGCACTTTTCACCATACAAGTAATGCCTCCATATCTTCAGTGCGAAGATAATTGCTGCAAGCTCCAAATCATGGGGAGGGTAATTTTGTTCATGTGGCCTTAGCTGTGGGGCAGCATAGGCGATCACTTTCCCCTCTTGCATCAACACACATCCTAACCCATTATGAGAGGCATCACTGTAGACCACAAAGTCCTTCACGACCTTGGTGTGTTAACTGCTGGTGCCTCTGTCAACATAGCCTTCAATTTCTCAAAACTGGTCTGACACTTGTCATTCCAGTCAAATCTGACATTCTTGTGTAACAACTTGGTCATTGGAGCAGCTATTAGGGAAAATCCCTTCACAAATCTCCTGTAATACCCAGCTAACCCCAAGAAACTTCTGACCTCAGTTGTATTTCTGGGAGGCTTCCATTCCATCAGCTTCTATTTTCTTGGGATCCACCTAATCCCATCGGTGACACTATGTGTCCAAGGAATGCAATCTCATCCAACTAAGTCACACTTGGACAACTTAGCATACAGCTTCTTTTCTTTCAGGGTTTGCAGAACAATCCTCAAATGCTCATCATGTTCTTCCCTGGTCTTGGAATACACCAAAATGTCATCAATAAAGACCACTACGAACCGATCTAAGTATGGATGAAAGATACGGTTCATAAGGTCCATGAATGCCGCTGGTGCATTTGTTAAGCCAAAGGGCATCACCAGAAACTCATAATGCCCATACCGGGTCCTGAATGCAGTTTTGGGCACATCTACATCCTTTACCCTCAGCTGATGATACCCTGATCTGAGATCAATCTTAGAAAATACTCCTGCTCCCTTCAACTGATCAAACAGATCATCAATTCTAGGCAACGGATATTTGTTCTTCACAGTCACTTTATTCAACTGCCGGTAATCAATACAAAGCCTCAAAGTCCCATCCTTCTTTTTCACAAAGACTTTGGAGCTCCCCATGGTGACACACTGGGGCGTATGAACCCCTTATCCAACAACTCTTGCAATTGAGTTTTCAACTCCCTCAATTCCGTGGGTGCCATCCTATAAGGAGCAATGGAAATGGGTCTTTGTGCCGTGATGTCTCAATGGCAATTTCAACTTCCCTTTACGGTGGCAAACCGGGTAACTCTTCAGAAATACTTAGGAAGTCTCTCACGTGGGTATGTCACTCGGGTTTGGCTTAGCACGCTAGTATCCACCACATGTGCTAGGTAGGCTTCACGACCTTTTCTCATCATTCTTCTTGCAATCGTGGTGAGATGACATTGGACAAGAAATCATCCTTGCCCCCACAACTGTGATCTCATTACCCTCTGAAGTTTTTAGAGAAATTCTCTTCAATTTGCAATCAACTATTGCCTGATGACGTGATAGCAGTCCATTCCCAAAATCACGTCAAACTCATGGAAGGGTAACTCAATTAGGTCTGCCAAGAATTCATACCCCTGAATCCTCAACGGGCAACCCTTGTATACTTTGTTCACTACCACCTGCGTGACCCAATGGATTAGTGACCGAGAATGTCTTGGTCACTCTCCCTACCAGATATCCCCCTTTCTACGGGTAGATTGATGCAGATGTATGAGTGAGTGGATCCTGGATCCACCAATGCATGCACAGGTGTAGTGTAGAGGGAGAACGTACCCCTGATGACATCCGGGGCATCTTGCTCCTCCTGAGCTCTAATAGCATAGGCTCTTGCGGGTGGTCCTGTCGGGCCTCTCTGCTGGCTCGGATGAGCCTCTATGATGGTCCTCTGACCTCGGACTTGCAGATTTTCTACCTCTCGTAGTGCGAGGCAGTGCATGCGCTTGTGTTGGAGTAGGCGTAGTAGTTCTGCGTGGGCGGTTTTCAACTGATGCTCTGTTGACCCACATCTAAAGCAAGCACCAGTCACTCTCCAACACTCCCCCTTATGCCATCTTTGACAGTGTGGACATGCAGAAGATGCCGGGGCTGGTCCCCTGAACCCCATCCCTGGAGAGCTGCCCACTGATGGTGTGGACTGACCTCTCCTAGGGTAAAGCGTGGCTTGGGCCCCGAGGTGACCACGACCTATGGTGGTGAACTTTGTGCGGGAGGACCCTTGAACTTCTTCCACGATCACGAGGCTGAACTCGACCGACCGGTCCCCTCTTCTGCTGTCTCTCTCTTCTAGTCCACTCACTAATTCTCACTTTTTCAACCTTTATGGCAGCTTCCACTAACTTGGTAAATTCGGTGATTCCCAAGGCAGTGAGCTGGATCTTGATGTTATCATTTAGTCCCTCTTCAAATCTCTTGCATCTTTCAGCTTCATTTGGGACTATCTCCCTTCCATAGCGGCTTAATCGGACGAATTCTTTCTCATACTCAGCCACTGACAATTGTCTCTGCCTCAGGTTAATAAATTCTCTTCTTCTCTCTTCCAAATATACAGTACCCACATACTTCTTCTTGAACTCAGAGAGAAAGAAATCCCAAGTTACAGCTTCTGGCTGCACTTCACTAGACACCGTGTCCCACCATTCATAGGCATCATCTTGCAGCAAGGAGATGGCAGCTTCCAGGTTTTGCTCTGGAGTACAGTGGAGCTGTTTTAGTACTCTGCCCGTTCTGTTCAACCAATTCTCGGCTGCAACAGAGTCATCTTCTCTCTTACCATAGAAATCCACTGCCCCAAATTTTCTTAACCTTTCCAGGTGTGATTTCTGCTGTGGAGCTGGTGGTGGTGGTGGTGGTGCTGGCATTACCCCAGCCATCTGTCTAAAGAAGTCGGCCATTTGTTGGAACATGGGCCTGTGGAGGTGGCGAGCTCTGCTGGTGGAGCAGATTCTCTCATGCCCCCAGTCTCAGCTGCTGCAGGTGGAGCATGACTCTCCACTTCCTCCTCAACGGCTCTCTGTGATGAAGGATCCATATCCTATTCAAAATAAGAAAAATAAACAGATTTGCGTTAGTGTCACCTCGACTCTTACAAATGCAATGCATGGTATGGACTCAATCTAGGCCCAGAAACGCCTAAACCGTGCTCTGATACCACTAAATGTGACACCCCTCACCCGTGTACAGTATACCCGAGTAAGTAATGCCACACGGTGTACCGGCACACTCTAATATTCCTCAATTAATTTATATCATGCTTTTTGCATATAATTTATGAAATACAATTTGTTTAAGCCATTTATCAAAAGTATTATTCATTTAAGGTTCCGAAAATTTTAAAGAAAATCCGGCGGAGTACCGGCTAAAAATGGAGAAAACCGTTCTTCGGAACCTGTTAAAAAAACACTTCCAATATTTTTATTTCATCATCTCAAACTCCAATATCCCAAAATCTCAACAATATTTCTCAAACATCCATTATCAACACCAAATTCAATATCATGATTTCCACATTTCAATTTCTATTTTCATTCATCATTCACATGTGATGTTCGCATGTAAATCACAAGTAAACATCTACTTTTCCATTAACAAATACAATTTTCATAATTTACATATACATCAAAATATATTACATGAGTTCAAATACATATGAGAAAATACAAATCTGCTACAAAATATCAAAATGACAAAATGACACCTAGTGCCCTACCGATGCACTGCAGGTAGTGAGGTGACACGGACACTGAGCAGAACTGTCAGATAGACTCACCCAGTCTGTGGTCTACTGGGCTCACGATCGGGATCTCCAGTACCTACGCGTGGCAAAAGCAACGCGCTAAGCAATAATGCTTAGTGGTGCAATAATATAATAGAAGAAAATAGCAAGAAAATAAATGTGTATACAATGTGTATGCTTTCTTTGTTTGGTCTTGGTATATTCATTAAATCATTAGCTTTATTCACTTTTATTCATTTGGTTGCCCCAAGTAACCTACACTAGACGACTGGACTGGATAACGGGTAAGCGCACGGGTACCTAGTACCTCGCCGTCACACCATCGGTCACATATGTATCTCCGTGTGCAGCAGGCAATAACAAGCTGTAAATAATATCAGGCACAAGGCCAAGTCTCAATACAAAGCCAGAATGGCTAAAAGCCATGAAATCACAGAATGGCATTTTTGCCATGTGCGATCGCTAACGGAACCCTATTGGCATGCCAAACTATCCAAACCAATCTTGTTAGGTATACTAGGGCATTTGAAACTTTTAAATTCTTCAATTTGTGAATTTCAACTTTTTGGTGTCACTATTCATCATTGGTCAACCAAAAATGTTGACTTTTAGCATAAAAATGTGTACATCAACTTTGGCACTCCCAACATACCACATTTGGTGTTTAAAACTTGTTGGCATTAAGTGTTTTTGCAATTCCAAAGTGCAACCCACACTAGCAGAAAATTTCAGTTTTGGTGCCCTTACTTCACTGTTCCATTGGACACTGTTACTGTTGGAATTTGAAGAAATGTAAAACATGAAAGTTGTTCCTTATTTTGTCTAGTTGAATTTCCTTTTTTGAATCACTCCATTTGGAGTTTTGTAGCTCAGATATGGCTCAAAAACCCAAGCTGTCGGATTGCATTCTGCAGAAATTTACCATATCTACAGTGCAGGAACAGTAACTTGAGTCACTTGGTTGGTTGGGTTCTGGCCATAATTTGGGGTAGGTTCCTTCATGAAAGTTGTTTGTCTATGTCTTAACTTATTGCTGTAAAAATTTCAGACCAATTGACCAAATCTACAGTGAGTTATGGCCAAATGAACAGTTACTGTTCATTTGGTCAAATTCTGCAGAATTCAGTGCAGGGAATCCGGATTGGAGCTGGGTTTTGACCCTTTTGCTTTGGTCTTTTGGGCATGGTTTCTTCAGCAAAAATGTGCCATTATAAGCCTAGTTTCATGTCCAATTGGCCAAACTTCAATTGGACTACCACTGCCCAAGTTATGGCAGTGCAAAGGGACTGAAATTTCAGTCCCTATGCTGCTGTCCATAGGGCAGATTTTACTTTCACTTTGCCATTCTATTTTTAAGTTCTAATTATGGTCAACATACCTAAAATGGTCACTAATTGACCCTTATAATGTTCACTTACCACTTCATAAGCCAAAACCAAATTTCACTCTCCAAAACCCTAGCTTCACATTATGTTTCCTACATAATGCCTTATTTATCATAATAAATTTTTATTCTTATGTTTATAAACTTTCAACATAATTCTAGTTCACTTCAAGCTCATCAAAAACACTCCTTACTATTTCTCCACTAGGGCAGCCAAAATTCATGTACACACACACATGAATTTTGTTCATTTAAATGACATTTTCTTACTAAATTCAAGTGCTCATTCATGAAATTAAGGAGTTTTAGGTATATAGTGCACTAACCTTGTTGTATGCCAATCCAAGCTTGAGAAAGCTTCACTTTCTTTCTTCTTCTTGGCTGCCAAAAGCTTTAGCAAGGTGCTAGGGCAAATTTTTGTGAAGATGACTAAAGGTTTTATGGTGATTTGGTGGGTTGTCTCAAGCTTCCATTAAGCTCCCATGGAAGAATAGGGTTTTGGGAGAGAATGTAACGTTTTTGGGTGAGGAAGATGGCTGCTGAAATTTTGTTATTTTGGTCTTATTTAGTCTCTTTTATTTGTTAGTCAAAGGGTTGCTTAATTGTGATTGGTCACAATTTATAAATGACATCATCAAGATGTCATAAATAAGCTTTTCTTTGATTTTTCTTTTCCTTTCATCACTACTCAATTTCAATTTAATTTCTAGTAATATTTATTCATATTTTATGTCATATTAATTATTTACTCAACTGGACAAGTCGGCCAAAAATCACCTCTGAAGGCGAAATGACCAAAATGCCCTCCGTTTGGCTTAACGGGTCAAAATTTCTTTGTCTGGATTGAAAAATTTTTCTAAATATTTTCTTGGCATTCTAATGCCATAGCAACCTCAATGACCCTTCTCTGGAGTCCCAAAAATTATTTTATAATTTTTCCCCCGGGTCTAGGGCTCCTCGTTGCGAGAACCGCAACTTCCCTCCGGTTACCCATCGCTTGGGCACCGGTTCGTTTTGCTTGGTTGTATTTTATTTCTAAAATTTTTACTAAATTTTTCTCATTAATATTTGAGTTAATTATGGTCCCTCACTTTGATTTGAATATTTTTCCGGACGTTCTAGCTGTCCGGACCGACACCGGTCACCGGAACAGTAGAATGTACGGAATGGTTACCGGGAGGGTGTTACAATAAGAATATGTCTCAATATGCAAATTGAATTCCATTCCTATATATGGATCTATAATAGCAAATTTATCATTCTTAATATCTTGTCTTTCTTCATTATGATCTTCCCAATTAGTCATTCCATTAGAAAAAGTATCTTGACTTTCATTTAAATCAAAATCCATGGTACCTATAATAAATAAACAAATATGTCATCTTTAGATTTATTGGGAAAAAAAAGGATTGAATATGAAAAGTAACATTTTGAAATTTGAAAAAAATGTTTTTTATTTATCCATCTCATTGTTCAACTTTCAATTTACCTAAAACAAATTATAGAAAGTTTAAATAAATCACAAATTAGTGCACTCCATTTTGGGGTTTTTTTTTCATGAGTTTTAGTTTTTATAGAAATTAAGTGGATTAAGCATATTTTGTAACACCCTCACTGTAACCATTCCGTACATTCCACTGTTCCGGTGATCGGTGTTGGTCTGAACAGCTAGAACGTCTGGAAAAAATATTTAAACTAAAGTGAGGAACCATATTAACTAAAATATTAACAAAAAAAATGTAGGAAAAATTTTAGACATAAAATACAACCAAGTTAAATGAGACGGTGCCCTAGCGATGGGTAACCTCGTGGGAAGTTGCGGTCTTCGCAGCTAGAAGCCCTAAACCCAGGAGAAAATTCATAAAATAATTTTTGGGACTCCAGAGAAGATTCATTGAGGTTTTTATAGCATTAGAATACCAAGAAAATGCTTAGAAAAATTTTTCAATTGGTACAGACAATTTTGGTTTGTTAAGCCAAACGGAGGGCATTTTGGTCATTTCACCTTTAGAAATGATTTTTTACCGACTTATCCAGTTAATTAAATAATTATTATAATCTAAAATATGAATAAATATTGTTAAAAATTAAATTAAAAATGAGTAGCAAAGAAAAGAAAAGAAAATGAATTAAAATTACAATTTTGACCTCATGCTTATGTCACTAAGCACTCTCACCCAATTACATTGTGACACATGTCTTTAAACCACTTAAAATGAGCAAAATGGGCAGAAAAATTGAAGAAACAATCTGCTTCTTCTTCATAAACGAACCAGCTCCCTCTCTTCTACCATTGAAGCTTCGCCCAAGCTTCCAAACCTCTACCAAAACCACCTCAAAACCTCATCTTTCCTTCACAAAAATTTATCTCTACCACTAGAGCTAGACTTGGGCAGCCATTAGAAGAGGAGAAAGTGGAAGAACCAAAGAGGTTAGTGCCATATTCTTTGCTTTTACATCTTTCTAAACATGAATTTAAGCTAAGTTAAGTTGAGAATTTGATAAAAATTGAATTAATGAGGCATGATTATGTTCCATGAAATTTTGGCAGCCTTGACATGAGTTAGGGTTAGGAGAATTCTTTGATTTAAAGTGACATATTAGCTGCCCCTAGTATAAATTATATGATTAGTATAGCAAATTAGGGGTAAGATGCATGAATTGGAGGCTTGGTCAATTAGGGTTAGGGTTTTGAAATTTAATTTTAGTGGTGGATGAAAATGGACATAAACTAAAGTTGTAATGGTCAATTAGTGACCATTTGGCTATATTTGATTAGGAAATGAAGTGATTTGTGCCATGGGAATTGAAGTTAGGTATGCTGCCCTTGAGTGCCCTGCAGGTCTAGATATGAGTCCAGCATGTTTGGTCAGCTATAAATGGAGTTGTAGAGGTTCAATTGGTGCAAGGCTAATTGGACATGAAACTAGACACATAATGACACAACTTTGGTGAAGAAACCTTGCTCAGAAAATCAAATCAAGCTGACTTAAAAATTGCCCTAATCTGGGTGACTTGCATTCTGCCTGGGCAAAATGACCAAATGAATAGTATCTATTCATTTGATCATAACTCAGTGTAGAAAGGTCCAATTGACCTGAAATTTTACCAGAAGAAATAGGAGATATAGACCTACAACTTTCATGAAGAAACCTAACCCAAATTTTGACCATAACATGTTCAAAAAGTGACCTGCAGTCACTGCACAAAACATTGTAGATTTTGGTCAGTCCAGAAAATCTGGAAAGTTTACAATCCGGCCAGTTATGGTGTTTAGGCCATAACTTGAGCTACAAAACTCCAAATGGAGTGATTCAAAAAAAGAAATGTAACTAGACACAATAAGGAACAACTTTCATGTTGACAACTTTTTCAAATTCCTACTATAAAAATAACCAATGGAACAGTAAACACAAGGCTTGAAATCTGAAAATTTTGAACAACTAGCACTAAGCTTAGAAATGGTATTGGCAACCAATGCCAACAACTTTGGAATGCAAAATGTGCTATGTTGGTGATATTTGAACCAATATACCTATTATCTATGAAAAAGTCAATATTTTAGTTGACTAATGAAATGAATAATAACCTTACACATAAAGTACAAATATTCAAGAAATGACTTTGTAATATGCCCTAGTAGGCCTAATGTGATTGGTTTGGATAGGTTGGCATGCCAATAGGGTTCTGATAGCAGTACTGCGTATGATGTATGGCTTCATTGCCATTCTGTGATGTGATAGCCTATGGCTATACTGATTATGATGTTTTACTTGGCTTTATGCCTTATTGCTTTTATGGTTTATTAGCCATTCTATTTGCACACCGGGAGACACATTGTGACCGATGATGTGACGGCCCGAGGTACTTGGTACCCGGTTCTAGTTTACCCATTTATCCAGTTCGGTCAACTTGTATAGGTTACTTGGGCATGGAAAAGTATAACTGTAATTGAACTGATTATTAAAGAAAATACGGAAATTAAATATCAAGAATAATTACAATAAAATACAAAGAAGCTCAAAATCATCAAGAAAATAATTAACAAAATGCATGAAGAAGTTAATATCATAAAATGTAATTAGCCCTCGACTAAACAATAAGTTTGTAATTATTCATTTCTTATGAACACAAAACTAGGAAATTATTACTTTTATTTGCATATTATATTTTCTTGTATTATTGGCACCACTAAGCTTTATGCTTAGCGCGTCGCTTTTACAACGCGTAGGTACTGAAGATTTGGACAGAGGGCCCCGTAGACCACAGATTGGGTAAGGCCGTTCACAGTTCTGCATAGTGTCTGTGTCACCTTACAAGCTACGGTGCATTGGTAAGACACTAGGTCCCATTTTGTATTTTGTGATTTTTGTAAGTTTTATAATTAAACTTTTATTTTATCATATATATTTGAAACCTATGTAATATAATTTTATATTAATGTAAGTATTTGTAACTTTGTGTTTATAAATAACATATGAGAATTTATTTATGATTTGAGCCTGATGATGATGTTAAATGAATGAATGACAAATGGAGGAATTGTTGAGAAATTGTTGCAAATTGATGTGATACAAATAGAGTTTGAGAATAATTGGAAATTATTGGAAGTGTTTTTCACAGGTTCTGAAGAACTGTTTTCTCCATTTTTAGCCGGCACTCTGCCGGATTTTCTATAAAATTTTCGGAGCCGCAAATTAATTTATAATTTCAATAAATGATCTAAATGAGATCAATTTCATAAATTTCACTTAATAACTATAATAAATAAATTAAGAACTGATAAATATCAATGAGATAAATTATGGTGTTTTGGTATACTGTGTGACATATCTTGCTCGACTACACTGTAGACGGGTAAGGAGTGTCACATATTTATTATTAAAAAAAAAAAGTAGAGTGCCCAACAAATTTTTGCCTAAATCTACCGTCTACAAAGGATTTAAAATTTATTAGGAGTTCTTTCAAATTACTAACATATATAAATTGTATACAAATAACTGTGGTTATATAATAAAGTGCCTAGAATAATCAATTTAAAAAAAAAAAAAAGAATGCTCAGCATAATTTATTGGGAGTTCTTTAAAAATAAAAATAAATTTGTGCCCAGAATAATCAATTAAAAAAAAGATAGTATAAATTATATGTGTACCTATCGAAAAGTTCTTTTTCTTAAAATCTTTATCCTTTAGCAAAAGACTAGTCTCCAAAATAAAAAGTTCTACGGTAAAAGGTTGACACAACAGAGGAAAAGTATAAAATATTTTAAGAAAAAAAGAAGATGAAACAAAAGAAGGGAGAATCACGAGAGGAAAAAAAAAGTGGAATGGCAGGAGGGGGGGGGGGGGGGGTTGTTTTGTCTGAGGTGAGAGGAGAGTGAATAAATTAGAGATTAGGAGAGAAAAAATGATAATTAATTATAGGAAAGAGAGAAAAAAAAAAGTAACTTGTAATAATAGGTAACAAGTTACCTAAAATTTATTAAATACTCTTTCAACCAATAAGAAGGAGGTTGTTGGACAGTCACTTTTTCAAGTAACTATAGCTAACATTCCTCTTTTGCCCAAAATTCATCCTTACATATGACCATGCCTGTGTCTACACACAAGCTTGCCTGTGTCTGACTCCAAAAATAGCACAAAAGCTTCCTATGGAATTTCAAGTTGCTCTTTCCGTATCTCTAGCAAATTTTCCTACGATATTAGCTCACAATAGAATTCTATCCTAACCAAATAAAAAAAAAGTAAAAATAAATATCCTAAAATAAACAAAAAATAACCCCAATTACCTACTACAATAAAATACTAGAAAAGAATAAATGACTAAACAAAAACTAAATCAAATAACCTAAAATATGCAAATAATGATTAAATAAAAAATTATTAAGCTTTGAATGCAACTTTGTTAATCTAATAATTTTATTTATTAAATATTAATTTAATATTTACTTTTACATGTTACAAGAATTATATAAAATATTCATAATTTTTAGATCTATAATATATATAAAACTATAAAATATGAAAAGATATTTAAATAGAAAAAATATGGTTATATATGTAATTTCCAATAAATAAAGAAGTAAATTAATTAATTATAATTAATCGATCAGTTTTTTAAAACATTTAAAATGATAGTGATTCACATTAGTCTAAAACTTGTTAAGAATTCTAGAGATAAAGTTATATAGGAAAATATATGAGTTGTTGAAAAAATATATGATTAAATTTATGTATTTATAAAAATCTATAAAATTTTAAAATTTTATTTTAATTATAAAATTTTTATAATTAATAAGTCTCACTTTTTTTATTCTCATATATTTATAATGTATTACTATTTTCGTTAACTTAAATAGACGATGTAACATTATAAAATTTCAAGGTAATAATTAGATGAAAATTAAAGTTTTATCTCTTAATTGATAATACATTAAACCACATGATACATGCATTTTTTAAATTATTATATCTTTTAATTTCATAAATAATTATTTTTTATGTTAACCTAACTAATACAACATCATTAAATAAAAAAAGAAACTTTAAATTATCAAAGGAATTTAAAATATGGGAAAATCATTTTTGTTTTAAAAAAACAAAAGAACATATTTTGAAAATAATATTATGAGCTAATTAGCATTTAATATTTGTAATACCCACAACTAGGATAATCGAAAATCGTACCCAAAAAGGGAAATATCCCATGAAATCTAGAAGAGAACAAAGATCAAGGGAAGCAGTATGTTTGAAAGGAGGACAGGAAATGAAGGATTCAAATGTAATAAGTCTTTGCTGGCAAGTTTGGCCGTCGAAGTAAAGTTTGATCGTCAAAGTTTGTCTAGGACAAAATATACAAATTGAATGGCTAAAGCTCTCGCCAGGCCTCTCCCTCATTTTCCCCCCTTCCTCTCCCTTTTGTTCTCCTTTCTCCCTCTGTTCCCTCTATCCTTTAACCCTAAAACACACTACTCTAGCCTCTACTTGAAGGAGAATCACCCAAACCTCTTAAAAATGGTAAAACCACCATTTTCTCTCCTCTTCCTAGTGGGCAAAGAAGAAATGGGATAAACTCCTCCCTTGGAAGCTATAACAAAAGAGGTGAACTCCATTCTCTTTCTTCATATTTTGATTAAAGGCTTTAGGGAAGTATTTTGTTGAAGAAATGATTTAAATCTAGTTTAAGGTTGTTTAAGAGTTAAGTATGAAAATTGTGGAATTAGGTTAAAATGTGTAGATTTAAGTAATAACTTGTATTTATAGTTGTTTAAATCTAAAAATATGTAAAAGCCTAGAATCAGAACCTTAAGACTGATTGTTAGGATTTGAGGGTTGAAAATCTAATTTTGGCACTATGGATGAATTCTAGGATATCCCTAAACATTCGACAACCAAACCATCATCATTTGGTAGCTGATTCATGGGAATAGTCACGTGAACAATGCATAGCCAAGGTTCGACTATCAAAGTTTGGGATTTCGGCCATTAAACCTACTCTGGCTGAGAATCTCAAATATAATTGATTATTTTTTTAGTCTGAATCTAAGAACCTCTAAATACCTTTTATTATAGAAATGAAGATAAGAAGTAAACAGTATACATTTAGGGGATCTTGAGGACTAATAGCAATAAGTGAGGTAGTGGAGTCCAGCAACCCCAAGGTGAGTAGAACCCACTAAGCTCTTTTAAATAGCTATTTTCTTGATGCATACATATGCATCCATGCATCATGATATTTGTTACTAGTTACAAATGCATCTTAGGATTATTATATGAATATATATTGTATGTAACGAATATGTTGGATAATATAATTGTGTTATGTAGTAATTTATGGATGGCCCACTGGTTCCCAATACGAAAGATAAAGGAAAAGTAAAGAAAAGCATACATGCATATGAGTTCATATAAGAAAGAAAGGAAAGGAATGTCGGATAAGATAATTCTGTGTCTCTAACATCGAGATACCAGGGATTATAGGATCTATAATACCCCGAACCTCCGAGCTTTAAATAGTACCATTTTTTGTCTGTGAATAGTACTATTCAAAGCCACCTTAGAGACCAAAAATAAAGGGAAAATTAATTGAGATAGACACAATAAAAATTCAAGTGAACCAAAGACCTAAAGACCCATCGGAGATTATGAAAAAAATTGATTATAACCCGATGAGGGGCATTTTGGTCAATTCACTTTAAAAGTTGATTTTTGACCAAAATATCAATTAAATAAAATGAAAAATAATGTATCATATTATGAAGAAATTTTAAGGAAAATTCAAGTAAAAATGTGTAAAGGAAATAATGGAAATGAAAACTTAAAATTTTAATTCCATTATGACATAAATAAAAAAAAACTAATGACCAATGGGCTTTGGACAACTCAATTTAATTATTTAACTCTTGGAATAATAATATATAAAGAAGACAAAAGCCTTCTTCTTCCTTCCATAAGTTGGCTGCCCACCTCCCCACTCTCTCTCCCTTCTTTCTTCATTCCTCCATTAAAAACCTCTCTCAACCCTTGATTTCCCTCACTTTTCTTCCATGGGGTTTCCATCTAATTAGTAGAAAATATCAAAGTAACCTTTGATTAAGGGATTGAAGCAAGAAGAAAAAGAGATTTGGAAGAGAAATTAAAGATTGGAAAAGTCACTATTGAGGTAAGTCATTATTCTAACTAAATTAATTGTGTTTGCATAGGATTAGAGTTATTTATGAGGAGATTAACTTAAGAAATTGAAGAATCATGCATGGAACTTTAAGCTAGGGATTTCGGCCAGCCATGGAAAACTTAGGGTTTTATGTGTTTTAACTAAATTGATGATGAATTCAAGTTTAATTGAAGTGGTATACATGTGCGGGGTAGTGAAATTACATGGGATTTGCATAAATTGGAAAATAGAAAATTAGGGTTGATGAGAAAGTAGAGCTTTTATTGTATGAAGTGTAATTAGTGTTAATAATGGCAAATTATGGTCTTTTGAAGTTCCTTGAGTGTGAATTGACAATTGGTTGATGAAAGGAATTAATGGAATGGTATGGGTTGGGAAAATTACAAAATAGGGTTTTGGAAAATTGGGAGTTTTGTGCTATGAAGTGTTATAGATGTATTAATGTTAAAATATAGTCATTTGGGGTGAATTAAATGTGAATTATTGTTAGTTAGTGAAAGTAATTAATGGAGCTAACAATTGAACCTTAGGGTTGAAATTCTGGACACTGGAGTCCAGAACACATAAATACTCATAAGTTGAGCTACATAACTCAATGAAACATAATACATAGGGCTAAAACTTTCATGAATAATGATTTCTCAGAAAATGATCATAAGTTACCCTAAATGTGCCTTGAATCCGGATCTGGGAATTATGGACCTGGCAGAGTGACCAGTGAACAGTAATAGGAAAATTGTCATAACTCACTCTAGGAAACTCCAAATGACCTGATTCTTGAACCATTGGAAACATAAGACATAGAAGAACAATTCTCATGAAGATCATAGAGCCAAATTATGACTTTAACCCAATCAAATTGATGGACAAAATTGGGTCAACAAATCTGCCTGAGTCTGGGTCAACAAATCTGGCCGACTAGTTATGGAAAAATTGTCATAACTTGGCCTACAAAACTAAAAATGTAGTGATTGCAAAGCCAAAATTTTTATAACACATAGAACTAAAACTTTTGTATTTTGACCAGAACCTAGATCTTAGGAAAACTTAGGGAAATTGCTAGAGCAAGTTAGGCATGTATAAGCTGGATTCCTGCAATTCAGCTAATAGGCCATATGACCCCAGCATGGTTAATAGTCATAAGTTTCTCTACAAAACTCCAATTGGAGTGATTCAAAATGATTTAAAAACCTAAGATAGAGATCTACAATACTGTTTTAAAGACCTAGATCAAATTATAAGAGGCCCAGATGTTAGATGAAAAATTGGGTAAAATTCTGAAAATATGGAATTTGCAGGTTTATCCACGTGAATAGTAATTAGTAATTTGATTATAACTAGAGCTAAAAAAAAACTCCAAATGAGGTTATTCAAAAAGGAAAATAAAGCTGAGACCAAGAGGAACAAATTTCATAAGGACCACCTCATCAAATTATGTTTGGAACTAGGTAAAAATTGGATTCAAAAATTAAAGCACTAAGCTGTCTAGAAAATCAAAACTCATTGAAATTGCAAAATTAACTAAGGGATGCATTAGACATTCATGTAATGAGTACTTGGCAATAGTTGAGGTGAGTATTAAGACATTCTATTTGTATGTTTTTAGTAGAAAAAGAGGTTGGGATGGATAAGTAGAAGTAAGTAAAGAGAAGGAGATCACTAAAGGTTTGTGCACAACTAACTTCCTTCTTTATTTTGAACTTGAAATTGTTTTGAATGAGCTTTATATGAATGAGATAAGGTTTTTCCTTGCATTTGAGATAATTGTGTGTTGCCAACCTTTTATGGATTTTATAATGATTTGAATGTGTTTATTGTTTTGCAAATGTGGTTATGGATTGAGAAACTCTTGAAAATTTGTTTTAACACCATAGTTAGCATGACAGTCCCTTTCATAATTCCCCAGTAATAACGAGTATTTGGGGTTTGATAATTGACTTTGATTATGTCCCCCATTAATAACTGTTCGTGGGGTGAGACTATATGAGTACTCATTAGCTAGTTAGCCTTTCTCTCATTAATAATGGTTAGTGAGGTTGATTTGCTTTGTCGTGGTATACAACACGGCATTGATAGTGAAATTTTGTGTCATGGTCTAAACTGTGTGTTGATGCTGGCAACACTTATGCTTTGTAATTTGTGATTTGCAAATTATGTTTTCTTAATTGAAAGTTGATTTCAATAAAGAGTTGTTATGGACTTAGAAATTATTTGTGGTGTATTCATGATTATGAAAATATGATTTGTTATATTTTGACAAGTTGTGCTTTACTTTAAGTTTTAAAATTATTAGTTATGCACCACTGAGTGATATACTCAGCAATAGCTTATTCATGTTGTCGCAGGAAAGGAAAAAGAGAAGGTTGCTGAGTGAGAGACTTGGAGTAGCTTTTAAAATGACTGTGGGTATACATATTAGGTATACCCCTATATTTCCTTTTGATGTATTTTGTAGCTATATGTATGAGCAGTGGTATTAAAAAGCATTATATTGCTACACCATTTTGATATTGTAAATATTGTAATTCTATTTTGAGACATATGTAAATGTAACTTTTGTAATATTAAGTTTATTATCTCTAATGAATGTAAGATTTGAAATCAAATGTTTACTTGAAATGTAAATGTATTATTATTATGCTTGTGAAATAGATTGAAGAATATCTTTTACTTAATTTATATTACGATTTCAATAGGTTATAAATTTTGGGTTTTGCTAAAGTTTTAACCATCACCATGCAATTTTTCCGCAAAATAAAAATTAAATAAAATGCTATGATCTGTTGAAAATCTCTTGTAGTATGTTTAATAGATTATCGGTAGGTGAAGTTCGGTGTTCCTAGTATCCATTATGTGTAAGTTAAGAGAAAGTTCTAAGGAGCTCTTTTAATGAGCCAAGCACAATGGATATATGTTATTATCATGTGATAGCTAAGGAACCATAGATGACATGAATTACCTTGATGTGAATTGTTTGTACTGTGAAACCATCATGAGAATGTTCATATCATACGCTTGAATGTAAATGGTTGTTATTAAATGTTTTATTCTCCTAAGTAGGCTTTTACTTATTGAGCCCTAAAGCTCACTCCTCTATTTTCTCCCTTTAGGGACAAGTGTTAAAGATATAGTTAGCATGTTCCAGGTGTGAGTTCCAAAGGCTATTGTCTCAGTATAAAAGGTATATGTTATGATACTTTTGATGAAATGTGAATTTATAAAAATTTACTATGATTGTACCTAAATATTTTATGATATATATATATATATATATATATATATATTAAAAGGCCTTATCATTCTTTGTAGAAGTAATGTTTAAACTTACTAGGGGTTTTAGTGACTCCTTGCCTACCTATTCCCTTAATGCTGTCCCAAACTAAGCTGTTAAAATATTAGTTTGTCATTTCAACTTTTAAACATCTTCCTCCGATCATATTTTTAAAGACATTATTATGTTATATTTTTAATTTATTATATTTAAGTTCGTAATTAAATTAATATTATATGTTAATAATGCAACATACAACTTTTCAAAAAAAATCAAACTAACGATACATTAATTCTTAAATCAATTATTTTTATTTATATAATTAATTATACTAAATTAAAATTAATATTTCAATTTAAATAATTAAATTTAATATTTAATATATATATATATATATATAAAATAATTATAAGTTATTTATTATTTGATGCATGTTAAAAACTAATGTAACAAAAGTTAAAATACACTATTTCATCCTGAAACTTAAAATATATATATATATATATATATATATATATATATATATATCTTGACACCCTATACTTTTAAAATGTTAAACCATTACACACTGAACTCCTTAAAAGTTGGAAGTAATATATCATTGCTCTCCCCATACCAGAAAGGGTGAATTACAAACGCACTAACATGGACTAATGGAATTGATGTGGATAAATAACAGAAGAAAAATTAAAAAAAAAAATAATCCTTGCAGGTAAAATTACCTTAAACTGTCATTATTTATTATAAATCCCTAAGTCCCCAAACCAATAACCCACAAAAGCTCATGATGCTAAAGAACCAAATTGTAGCAATTGCTTCCAATTTGGACCCAAAAGTTGGAGACTATTTGATGCTTATTTCAGCACATTGGGAGTGTAAAAGGAAGCATTCTAGGAGCACTAAATGCTTGGCGATCTGCTCTCCTCAACAACTTGTTGATATTCTTTGCCGGATCTCCTTTTCTTGTATCTAGGCTTTCTCTATTAGGTATTTGTGCTACATTTCTTTTGGTTGAGAAGCAGAAGGGAAGAAGGAGACCTGATAATGTGATTGGTTCAAGTGTTGCTGGTTGTGTGTAGGAATGGCAACGAATCGAGTTTTTGCGGGTACCCAATCCGATCGACTCCTATTAGGACAGGTTTGTGTATTATATAAGCGGGTTAGGAAACGAGTTCGGGTTTGAAAAATAATACCTGTGGCGGGTTCGAGTCGAGTTCATATTTTATATATTGGGTATTCGTTATTCAAACTCGTTTACATAAATACTTAATTAAATATAAAATATATATTTTTATAATAATATTTATAAATTTTTATATATTTTATTTTATATAAAATAGAATTTAAATATTTTATAAAATTATTAAATTTTTAAAATATAAATTATTAATAAAAATAATTTTTTATACAAAATATTAATTAAAATATATAAAATCAAACGGGTTCAAGTTTTTTTTAGGTAATAATAATCGAGTTTGGGGTAGGTTCGGATGATTGAGAATAAATTTTAAACGGGTTTAGGACAGGTTCGGATTTTTGATAATATTAATCGGATTTGAATTCCGATATAGTGATTTTTGTGGATACCCTACCTGTTGTCATCTCTAGTTGTGTGTGTGCTTTTTTTGTCTATAAATGGAGTAGGGGAGAGGCATTTTCTTGGCTTTAGGAATTTTTTGGGTTTGTTGCCAATTTCTATCATTAGTTGAGCGAAAGGCTATGGAAAAACTATGTAAGTAATTTTTCTTTGTTTGGTGAGAAATTGATTGTTCATTATAAATGACTTCTTTTTCCTTGTGCTTAAACTAATCATTAGATGTTGAATGTCATTATATTTCTTGATATGCATTTTCGTAAAATCTTTAGTTTGCTATTATTTCTTTAACTCATTCACGTTTCTGTGGATATATAATAGTTAATAGTTGCAGTCCAAACATAGGCTTTAGAAATTTGGAGACGCAGGTTAAGAAGGCAAATTTTTTTACTGTTGGGTAATTTAAAAAAAAAAATTCATGACATCATTTTATGAACTCTCACTCTCTCATGTGTGCATTGAATCACGTGATTCACTTAGTATGATTTTAAAGACATCTTAATTTCATTTTTAAGAAATTCATAATAAAATATTTTAAAAATTTAGAATGACACAAAAATTTTTTAATAAAATTCAAGAGTAAAATGATATATTTGATTTATAATAAAAAATCTATGTCATCTCGCACACTTTGAATACTAGAGTTGAGGGATTTGAATTGGAAAAAGAATCAAATAAATCTCAATACTTTTAATTTTAGGCCAAATAAGTTTATGTACTTTGAAATTAAGACTAAATAAGTTTTTACTTAATAAAATATTATTTTTTCTAATTTTTAATACTAAAAATATTTATTTTTTAATTAAAATAAAATTAAAAAAAGAAATTGAATGATATAATAAAAAATTATTTAATATTAAAGTTATTATTTTTAATATTTTATTATTAAAAAACAGAGAAATAATATTTTATTATTAAAAAATAATATTTTATTTGATGAATATTTATTTAGCTTATGGACTTATTTTATCTAAAATTTAACTTAATTCAGTATGGACAGAAAGTAGGGTAGCTTATTTTATTTTTTTTCCTTATTTAAATTTATCATAACTTAGTTGTTTTTTGAAAAATGTAAAATTCAAAACACTCACAACGCCGCTATCCCCCATACCATCACATAACCTGTAGCCCATGGCAACAGACCTCAATCATTTTGTTTTGTTTGGCTTCAATTAGGAATTAAAAAATAAAAAATAAAAAATCCTTTGGAGAAGTCATTATTATATTAGAGAAAGCGAATGGGCCATCCAACAGACTGAAGAAATAAAAAAAGGAAGGAAAGAATGGGAATCTAATCGGAAAAGCGAAGCTCTCTTACTCATGGTTTGGACTTAGTTGTAAGGTCATCGTCTGGAAAAATGGCCAAATTGGATGAGATTACCACTTTTTCCATGACTTTTGAACGTGTAATTGACTTCATTTTTTTTTTTGAATTTCTAAGATTTGACATATTAACAACCTAAACATTCTTTACATTACATTGATACTATCTTATTAAAAAAATATGCTTTTAATATTTTGTGTCAAAATTAATTTGTAATATTATTTTGTTTAATTCAAAATATATATTTTCATGTGTTAAAAATAAATATGACTCATTACATAATTTCAAACCTAATTTTTTTAAAAATCTATGATATTTTAAAATTTTAAAATATCTCATAACACATTTTAAATGTCGTAAATGTTTCATAATACACTTATAAAATAAAATCTAGATATCATTCAACTTCCGATCAATAAACTGCTATATCAACATATTAAAAGGTATTTTAACTCTATTTTATAAAAATTAAGTCATATCATAATATATTTACAAAAATTAAAGCGTTTTCAAAATTCAAGATGTCATAAGATTTTTTTAATTAAGTTCAGGGATGAATTTATATATTTTATTGATAAATATTTACATCAAATTAAAATAAATTATAGAATATATATATATAAAATAATCATTCAATCAATTTGATTAATTTAATTTAAATTGAATTTATGAAAAATTAAAATAATTTACTACAGTTTATTTTTTTAATAAAGTTTACAATTTTTTATTTATATATAAATATAATAAATCTTAATTAATTTGATTTTATCATGACAATTACAAAAATTATTAAAATTAAAAAACAAAGAAAGTAATTGAATCGACAAAATCAAATAATATCAATTAAAATTTTTAATTTGAATTAAATAATATTCGCTCATAAATTTTAGTATGGTCTTGGCAAGCACGAAGTACTTTTGCAAACCTCCAAAACTTTATATATATATATATATATATATATATATATATATATATATATATATATATATATATATTAAGAAAGGTCCAGGTTTCGAATTGCTACCAGCGTATTCATGAGTCAAAAGTCAGTATGCGTTTTATTAATTAATTATTGGCCATGACATTTCTGACCAATAAATTATAATTTATTTTTAAAGTTTGATAAAATTTATAATTTAATTAATATATTATTAAAATTAAGTAATTTAATTTTAAAATTTATTAAAAAAATTTACAATTTAATCATTTTATTTAATTTTTTCTTTAATTTATTATTAATTATAAAAAATAAAATACTATTATTTTATAATTTTAAATTTAAATAATTTAATTTTTGAAATTTTATATTATAAATAAAATAATTTAAGTTAATGAATTGTTTTATTTATAACACAAAATCTTCAAGACTAAATCATTTCAGTTAGAAAATATATTGTTAATAGTATTTTAGTTATTTTTATTATAACTAATAGTCAATCAAATGAGAAATTACATTGAAAGACTAAAATTATAAATTTTATTAAATTTAATAAGCAAATTTCTTAATTTTAAAAATATAAAAGTTAAATTATAAAATTTGCGAAATTTTAGGATTAAATTTTTGCTTTTGTCTTCCAAATGTTTATTTAGAATGGATACGAAATATATAAATTATTAATTAAATAAATTAATATATTTAAAGAATCATTGATAATTGTACTTATTCTTATTATTTAATTTTTATATTTTAATAAAATTAATTATTTAATTTTTATATTTAAAAAATATATTATGTAATTATTATATTTTACTTCTATTTTTAGTATTTCAATCGATTTTTTCATTAGTCAATACTAATAAAATTATTATTTAATTTTTATATTTTATAAAAATCAATTAATTAATCTCTATATTTTAAAAAAATATATTAATTAGTCTTTATAATTTAATTCTATTAATTATTTAGTCTCATAATTTTTTTTATATGTACTATCATAATTTTTTGCTTTTAATATCTTTCTTATCCTCTCTTATTTATTTCTCTTTCTATGTTTATTCTCGTCTACATCACACATTTCTCTCTTTTATTCTTTATTTTGTTTTAACACAAGTTGTCTATATTAAAAATTTAATAGCTTTCTTAAATTTTTAAATAATCAAAGAAAATTATTTTATTGTAAAGCAAACACAAAAATAATATTGAAAAAATTGAACATTAAAAAAAATAAATTTAATTTAATTTCTATATAGTAAAATTTATATTTTTATCTAATAATATATTTTTTAAAAAATGTGAATTAATTAATTAATTTTATTAAGATGAAAAATTAAATAGTAATATTTTTAAATATAGGAATAATTAATTAATTTTTTAAAATAAAAAAATTAAATAATAATTTTAATAACATAAATAAAATTAAATGGCAAGACTAAATAATTTAACAAATCAAAATATAATAACCAATATTATATTTTTTAAATCTAAGAATCAAATAATTTCTTTTATTAAAATGTAAATATTAAATAATAATCTTATATTTATATAGATAAAATAATTTTAGTGCAATCTAAACGTTAGAGGCAACGCGTGTTTTGAAGCTTGAACATTGTTTTTCTGTGGACAAGGCTCGATTTGGTTCAAACTGAAATTAGGTTGGCATTTTGATTTCAATTTTGATTTAATTTCAATTTAATAAATTTTGTGAAAATTTTTATTTTGACACAAAATTAATTAAAACTAACTAAATCTTATTCAAGATAATTTTGGTCAGTTCAAATTTAAGTGATTTTAGTTTATTATTTATTAAAAATATTTTATATAAATCTAATTTATTATAAATTTTACCACACACTCATATGTATATTTATTTATTATAAAAAATTATTATAAATTTAACATATTAAAATATAATAAAATTTACTTATTATATATATAAATTTTATATATTTATATTTTAAATTTATAATAAATTAAATTTAAGTAAAAATTTCTCCTTTAATCATCCAATTTCGTTTCAATCCCAGACCAGGCCATGATTATTTATTAGTGGCAAGATCGTAATATACTAAAGAGAGATATGAGTAGCTTTCCGTTGAGCTGGTCAAGCTGAGAGAGAGAGAGAAAGAGAGAGAGAGAAGAGAGAGAGAGACTGAGAGTGATTCACTTTTCACACAACATCTCTCCGATTTTCTCTGTTCTTTCTTCCTTCTCTTCTTCTGTTTCCTCTTATGCCAAAACAAAAACTGCAAACACAATTTTTTTTTTCTTTTCTTTTCCTGACCTCAACCAATTATTTCCCTCTCTAGTTTCTTTGTTTTTTTAGCTTCAAAGTAAACCCCCACCTGAAAAAAAAAAAAACTGCTTCTCTACTTTAATGCTGCTCTAATCTTGGTGTTAAAATGCTCCATTACTCCGAGGAAATCCTCAAAATTTGTGAATTCCAATTTTCTTTCTTAATGTTTCAAAGATTACCCATTTCAGCTAATTCTAAGCTTTAATGCTGGATCTGAAGATTATTTCTTTTTGCCCCTCCACATTCTTGTTCTTCCCAGTTTCTCTATTGTTGGGTCTTGCTGCTTCGGGTTTTAGTAGCTTAATGGAGCTCATTTAGCTAAAGACATTACTGGGTATTGAGTGAAGCCTGCATGCTTCCAGGTTCCTAACTTCATCTTCAAATTTACTAATTTTTTAAGCTCTTGAAGCTTTTGGTAGTTAGATTATTTGGTATATGTAGTTGGGTTTGCAGATTTTAAGCTACATTCTAGATCTGTCTCATTTTTGGATAATGATAAGTTTTGGTAGATTCTAGCAGGGAAACTTTCAACTTCCTCTCTGGCTCTCTCTCTCGCTCTCTCTCTCTGGGTTCAAATTGGATTATTTCAAAGGAATTTGCTTGTCTTGTAATATTTGCTATACTTTCAATTCGGTTTAGATCTCAGTATGCTATTTAGACTTTTTAGGTGGTGCACAAGATTCAAATTCTTTTCTGTTCTTTTCTTTTTTGCTTTTTTTGTTGCTAAATGCACCTTTAGTGGTTGAGCTACTCCAGCATTTTTTTTTTGTCCTTATTTAAATTTACCATTTTCTTTAGGCTGAACTTTTTTCTGATGCCTCTCTGTCTTTCTTTAAGTCTTCAATATTTCATAATTCATGTAGTCTTATGATATATTTTTTAAAACAATATGTTAATGGGGTTATAGAGGCTATTTCACAAAGGTTTGGATTCTTCTTTATTTTGTTTTAATTCATTATTATGCAAGTGAAATTTGCTTTACTATCACAAGGTTATTTATTGGATTCCTTGTTACCTTTTTTTTTCTTTTGTTTATTATACTCCGTTGCTTTTTAAACTTTTGTTATAGAATAGTTTTCTTCTTTGTTCTTTACATAACATATTGGAAAAAAAAAAAAGAATTTCAGTAATGGAATGTGATATCAAAAAGTATTGTACTTTTGTTTGCTTTATTTGCTGTGTGATTTCTTTTGCTCTTGCTTTTGGTGTGTGATTACTTTTTTTCCTCCTAATTGTTCTTAACTTTTCTTTAGAAGTTGGATGTAAATAACAAGATTGGGGGATTAGAGAATGAGTTCAACTTTTCTCAAGTCGAGATTAACTGCCAGAGGAAAAACATTTAGCCCTGTTTTGGGTGCTTAATAAACAAGATTGTCATTATCATTATTGCTATTTCTTCATCAGCAAACATGAGACCGCTGCAGTTGCAAAATTGGACTTCACAAATTGCAATTTTACCTGCTCCTTACAGGATTAGGTTCAGCTTTTATTCCACTGAGAATAAAAGCTACATTCACTACTTCCAGTTTTTATGTTCTCAAAATTTCAAGTATAAGTGTTTGTTTTGCTGATACTGGCTTGTGGTAATAGGATGAGTTATTGGTCCTTACTAGTGGGTTGAGAATAGGAACTGAAGTTATAATGCATTGGCATTTCAATTTTCAACTTAAAACTTCTAAACAATAAATAATTAAGATTTCCATTTGACAAACAAAGGGTTGCAAATGCTAGAGGTTGTCAGAAACTAGATATACTGTTATTATTACAATTTACATGTGAAATGTTACTTGCGTTACAACTGAGACTAAAGCTTTCGTGGTAGTTTGTTGCAATTTAGCTTGCAAGTTTATGTATATATTCATATGGTTTTTTCTTGCAACTTTCCTGTTTACTGCATTATTTGCTGGCTGCCTTAGATTGTTTCATTGTCTCTGTGTTGAATCAGGTTACATTGTCACATACCCAGTGCAAATTAACTACCCATGAAGTTGTTCCTGGCTTCAGTTTTTCATTTCTTCTTTGTCCTGGTCACTCTTTTTCGTCTAGCTAATGCTGACCTGAATTCAGATAAGCAGGCCCTTCTCAACTTTTCTACTGCTGTACCCCATTATCGGTTACTCAACTGGAGCCCCACTTCATCGGTTTGCAACTCTTGGGTGGGTGTTACTTGCAATTCAAATGGCACTCGTGTGATTCGGCTCCGACTCCCTGCAGTGGGGTTTATTGGCCGTATCCCAGCCAACACACTTGGTAAACTGGATGCCCTTATGGTTCTCAGCCTCCGATCCAATCTGCTCAATGGTAATCTTCCTTCTGACATTACCTCTCTTCCGTCACTCCAATACCTTTACCTCCAACATAATAACTTTTCTGGCACAATTCCCACCTCTTTTTCCTCACAACTCAATGTACTGGATCTTTCATTTAATTTTTTCTCGGGCAACATTCCTCAATCAATAGCGAATTTGACACAACTCAGTGTTTTGAGCCTCCAGAACAACACCCTTTCTGGATCCATACCTGATCTTAACCACACTAGGCTCAGACGTTTGAATTTAAGCTACAATCACCTTAATGGCTCCATCCCATTATCCCTTCAAAAGTTTCCCAATTCATCCTTCGTTGGAAACTCTCTATTATGTGGACTGCCTCTTAATCCTTGCTTTGTTCCCCCACCTTCGCCCTCTCCAGCTTTCCCTCCCCCACCAGCAATCCATAAGCAGGGTTCAAAAACAAAACTGACAATGGGAGCTATCATTGCCATTGCAGTGGGAGGGTTTGCAGTGTTGTTTCTTGTTGCTCTAATTATTTTGTGCTGCTGTTTGAAGAAAAAGGATGATGGAGGTAGTAGGGTATTGAAGGGGAAGGCTGTTAGTAGTGGAAGGGGTGAGAAGCCCAAAGAGGAGTTCGGGAGTGGAGTGCAAGAACCTGAGAAAAACAAGCTGGTGTTCTTTGAAGGCTGCTCTTACAATTTTGATCTTGAGGATTTGTTAAGGGCTTCTGCTGAAGTGCTGGGAAAGGGTAGTTATGGCACTGCTTATAAAGCTGTCTTGGAAGAATCAACAACTGTGGTGGTGAAAAGGTTGAAGGAAGTAGTGGTTGGAAAGAGGGACTTTGAACAGCAGATGGAGACAGTGGGAAGGGTTGGGCAGCACCCAAATGTTGTACCCCTCCGTGCTTATTATTACTCTAAGGATGAGAAGCTTCTAGTTTATGACTATTTCCCTGGTGGCAGCTTATCTACACTTTTGCATGGTAAGCTTTAAGCCTTGTAATCAATCTTATAAATTGCCTTGCAAACAATTGAAGGATGCTTTCTCTTATTTTTACATAGAATTCTAAATAATTCATTTGCAGCAACCTATTATTGGTCCACTTTTAGCTAAATTTGCTTTCTAAGGTCAATCTCTATTTTGGCGACAGGAAATAGGCAAGCTGGTAGAACTCCACTAGATTGGGACAGTAGAGTGAAGATTGTTCTTGGAACTGCACGGGGGATTGCCCACCTGCATTCTGCTGGAGGTCCAAAATTCACTCATGGGAACATCAAGTCCTCAAATGTCCTTCTCAGCCAAGATCACAATGGTTGTATCTCTGATTTTGGCCTGACACCTCTAATGAATATTCCTGCAACTCCATCTCGGAGTGCAGGCTATCGTGCTCCTGAAGTGATTGAAACCCGTAAACACACTCATAAGTCAGATGTCTATAGCTTTGGTGTCCTCCTGCTAGAGATGCTGACAGGAAAAGCTCCACTTCAATCACCAGCACGAGACGACATGGTTGATCTGCCTCGATGGGTTCAGTCAGTTGTGAGGGAGGAATGGACAGCTGAGGTTTTCGATGTTGAGCTAATGAGATACCAAAATATTGAAGAAGAAATGGTTCAGATGTTGCAAATTGGGATGGCCTGTGTAGCAAAGGTGCCGGACATGCGACCAAACATGGATGAAGTTGTTCGAATGATCGAAGAAATAAGACAATCTGACTCAGAAAACCGACCATCTTCTGAAGAGAACAAATCTAAGGACTCAAATGTGCAGACTCCATGATTCCCAAAATGTTTGAATTCAAGATCAAGATTTCCAAAGCCTAGCACATGCCAAATGAGGTTTCTGAAGCATTGTTCAAGGCCTTATGCGCATGTGTGGTTTCTTAGTGTGAATTTGTCCAAAATTTTTTCAGTTCAGTTTTTCCCAGATTTGTAGGTTTTTTATTAATGGGGTTTCTCCTGATTTGTTGTAATATTCAATTCAACATTATGAATGAATTGATAACCTCCAATTAATAACTTTTCGAATATCTCTCCTTTCGTTGTTGAGGTGCTTGTTGTTAATGATAGGAATTTTCTTTTAATTGATTCTAATTGAAATTTAAACTTTAGATTTTATAAATTGTATTTCAGTATCAATTAGTTAAATTTATTACAATATAGGGTTTGTTGTTGTCGTGGATTCCAGAGACGGTGATTGTCAGAACATGCTGATTATGCAAGCTGATTGTGCAAGAAGATGATGAGATCAGTGGCCATATAGAGGCTATTCCAACGCTCAAGCTAGTGATAGTATTTTTAGAGCTTGTTGGAAAGTTGCTCGAGAATAATGAAGTTATGAGAATGCGTACCTTTCTTCTTGATGAGTTTTCTCCTTTTATATATTTATTTTTACCTTAACTGTCATATTTTATTTTTGCTCGTATCATTCTATCAGTCGGCAACTCAGTCGGCAGCCCGATTGCCACTTTGCTTGATTCTCCTTTGCTCGGTTTGACTGTTGCTTGATTTACCGATGGCTAGTCATATCAGGATTTATTTAATATTATTATAATTATTTTTGAGAAATTAATTTAGTTATGGACACTCAAATAATATGAAATTTACAAATTAGGAAGTGGCCTTAAATTTTCAACTTATGAAATACAAGATGCCAATCATATTTCCCAAAGATTCTTAGGGAAGGCATAAGTTATTACAAAAAATAACAAAGGTTTTTTTTTTTTTTAAATGTATTGAGAGAGTAGAACTCCGCCCAAGTAGTTTGCGCTTAACCAGTCTCAAGCCCGGATAAAGGAGGAGGATTGCGATAGGTGATAACCAGGTAAAAATTTCGTCACACCTTTAATGATATGAATTCAAATGATATAAATGTTGGGGTGGCGTCTACTAACAACGCGCTACATCAGAGCCAGGGTGTAGTGAGAAATATGCAAGGGTGTAGAGCGTTCACCGAAAGCGACGCGCCATGCCCGTCCCGAGTGTGGTGTTAAGTGAGCAAGGGTTCCCACATCATGGAAGAGTGTGGGTAAAAAAGTTAGTCCATAGGACAGATAATAGAACAAATAGTGGAACATAAAACAAGATAGACATAGAAAACAATAGAAGATATCATACAAGGAGACCAATTAGGAAGGAGCAGGATAAAAGGAGGATCAGAGTTGGTACTTGGAATGTTGGATCACTTACAAGAAAATTAATGGAGCTTGTGGATACCTTGAAAAGGAGAAGGGTGATATTGCTTGCATTCAGGAGACTAAATGGGTAGGAGAGAAAAGTAAGGAAGTGGGTAATTCAGGGTACAAACTGTAATTTACCAGAAAGGAGAAAAACAAGAATGAAGTGGGCATAATCATAGACAAGACATTGAAAGACGCAATAATAACTGTGAAAAGAGTAGGAGATAGAATTATGCTAGTAAAACTAATACTAGAAGGAGAAACAATAAATATGGTTAGTGCTTATGCCCCACAAATAGGACTAGATAGTGAGAGTAAACAAAGGTTTTGGGAAGATATGAATGATTTAATGCAAAGCATACCGAATGAAGAGAATATTTTCATTGGTGGAGATTTGAATAGACATGTAGGAAGGGATAGACAATGATATGAGAATGTTCATGGAGGTTTTGGTTTTGGCAGTCGAAATGAGGAGCGAAAAAGTATCCTGGATTTTGCTATGACATACGACCTAATACTAGCAAATACCTACTTTATAAAAAGAGAGTCACATTTAGTAACTTTCAAAAGTGGGCAACAGAGAAGCCAAATCGACTTCCTCTTAACCAGGAAGACAAATAGAGCTCTATGCAAGGATTGCAAGGTCATTCCAGGAGAGGCTTTAACAAGTCAACATCGGTTGATGGTCTTAGATGTCAAGTTTAGGAACAATTTAAGTAAGGTCAGAAGAAATAGTACAGCTCGAACAAAGTGATAGGAGTTCAAAGGAGTAAAGCAAGTGAAGTTCAAAAATTAGCTTCTCGAGTCTGAAGTATGAAAGCTGGATATGGAGGCCAATGATATGTAGATACAGATGGCATTAAAGATTAGAAAAGTACTTGGAGAGTCTAAAGGACATGGTCCACCTTCAAAAGAGAGATGGTGGTGGAATGAGGAAGTACAAAAGGCAGTGAAGAGAAAAAGGGAATGGTATAAGAAATTACCTAAATGTGATAATAATGAGACATATGAACAGTATAAGATAGCAAAAAAAGAGGTAAAAAAGGCAGTTAGTCAAGCAAGAACACAAGCTTTTAAAAAGTTATATGAGAAACTTGAAACTAAAGAAGGGGAAAAAGATATTTATAGATTAGTAAGAATGAGAGAAAGGAAATGTCAAGATCTCAATCAAGTTAGGTGCATTAAGGATAAAGAAGAAAAAATGTTTATGAAAGATGATATTAAAGAAAGATGGAGAAATTATTTTAATAATTTCTTTAATAATAGTCAAAATGGTAATAGCGTGAATATAAATTATATAACAATAGAAAAGAATATGAATTATACTAGAAGGATTAGATCTTTAGAAGTAAAGGAAGCACTTAAGAGAATGAAAGTAGATAAAGCCTGTGGACCTGATGAAATACCAATTGAAGTGTGGAAGTACTTGGGAGATAGGGGAGTGGCATGGTTAACTAAATTATTTAATAAGATTATAAACTCAAAGAAAATATCTGATGAATGGAGAAAGAGTATTTTAATACCTATTTTTAAAAATAAGGGAGGCATACAGAGTTGCTCAAACTATAGTAGAATTAAACTCATAAGTCATACTATGAAGTTGTGAGAGAGAGTTGTGGAGCATCGACTATGTCATGATACTTCTATCTCTCTCAATCAATTTGGTTTCATGCCTGGTCGTTCAACTATGGACGCGATCTTTCTCATTAGAAGCTTGATGGAGAAATATAGAGATGTGAAGAAAGATTTACACATGGTTTTAATTGATTTGGAGAAGGCTTATGATAGTGTTCCAAGAGATGTCTTATGGAATGTGTTAAAACAAAAGAGGATATCTATTAGGTATATATAAGTATTGAAAGATATGTATAAAGGAGCAACTACTATTGTGCGCACAATGGGAGGGGACACTAGAGATTTTTCGATCTTAATTGGATTACACCAAGGATCAGCCAAAAGCCTTTACCTTTTTACATTAGTTTTAGATGAATTGACGAAACATATACAATAGAGTATTCCTTGGTGCATGATATTTGCAGATGATATTATTCTGATAGATGAGACGCGATAAAGAGTCAATAGAAAGCTAGAATTTTGGAGAAGTACTCTAGAGTCAAAGACTTTTAAGTTAAGTAGAACGAAGACAGAATACATGCATTGTAAGTTCAGTGAAGGCCAAACTGGTAATAGGGAAGGAGTTAGTTTAAATGAAATGGTACTGTCCCAAAGTAATCACTTTAAATATCTAGGCTCAGTCCTTCAAGTAGATGGGGGATGTGAGGAGAATGTTAGTCATAGGATTAAAACCGGATGGTTGAAATGGAGACGTGCTACGGGAGTTTTATGTGATCGTAAGATTTCCAATAAATTGAAAGGAAAATTTTACCGTACAGCCATACGACCGGCTATGTTATATGGTAGTGAGTGTTGAGCACTGAAAGAGTCGTATGCGTCTAAGATAAGAGTTGCAGAGATAAGAATGTTAAGGTAGATGAGTGGTCATACTAGACTAGATAAAGTCCGTAATGAGAGTATTAGAGAAAAGGTAGGAGTGGTGCCAATTAAAGATAAGTTGAGAGAAGAGAGATTGAGGTGGTTTGGTCATGTGAAGCGTAGACATACGGAGGCTCCAGTTAGATAAGTAGAGCACATTAGGTTAGAGGATAGAAAGAAAAAAAGGGATAGACATAAATCGACTTGGAGGATAGTAGTATAACATGACCTAGAAACATTACACATTTCTGAGGATTTAACCCAAAATCGTTTAGAGTGGAGAAAGCGAATCCATATAGCCGACCCCAAATTTTTGAGATAAAGACTTAGTTGAGTTGAGTATTGAAAGAATAGACTTAAACTTGACTCTGCCCGGTAACCAACTAGACAATAATAAAGGTATTCTTTTACAATGCTTAATGAAAAAAAAAAAATTGAAACATTTAGACTTTTCATGATTGTAGCAAAAAAAATTTTTTGTGTATCTTATAGCCAAAACTTAATTAATTGTCACAATTATAGTAAAAGAGACTAAAATGAATTTAAGAAAGTAATGATAAATGACAATATGATCCTTAAAGTTTTATTTAGTTAACAAAATAATCCATAGATTTAAATTTTATATTTAAATATTTTACATTGTCACGACCCAATCTCACATGCCAGACCGACACTATGACTTGGATCAGCATAAGGCCCCCAAAGTCCACAGTGACTTGGGTCAGCGTAAGGCCTCCGAAATCCGTCATAAGCCTAACTAAACCCTAACCCATCAGTAAGCCCATATCGAGCTCAATTTCAAGAAATCAACCGGATAAAATCCGACCACAAAAGAGACTATCTAAAGAAGAGTTATTAACTCACTTGACCTGTAATCTCAATAAAAATACATTTGGGGAGCTCAGCTCACCCATCAATCATCAATAATCCAAAATAAAAACAATGGGAGCTTAGCACCCTCATCCATCATAGGTATCCAACCACCCAATTACACATATAAAGTTTAATAAGTTACAATCCCAAATATTAACAAATATTACAGTCCCAAACTAAGTAGTCTGTTTTTACACATGTAAAGGACTAGAAGTTATATTTCACAGTACAAGATATAAAATTAATAATAAGTATACTTGCGAAGAATGAAAGCATGTTAAACACAAGGAAAAAAACTCTCCTGTAACCTGAAAAAATAGTGAACAAGAGTGAGCATTCGACTCAGAAAGTAATTATTTATTTTATATATAATCTCTATAACTATCTAATTCTTGAAATGAAATGCATCATTGGAAATGAAATGCATCATCTTCATACAAATCATATTAAGTCACGTCAAAGATAATCTGAAGCACTCACACTCATGTCAAACCCATACTCACACATACATATATGGGGAGCTAATACAAGGTCTTCCAGTGAGATCAACTCAAGCTAAACTTTCGCTTAATAATCCATATGCGGGGCTCAGCGAGATCAACTCAAAGCCGTACTCACCTCAACTTCCTAAAAAAAAAAAAAAAAGGATCGGGCCCCAAGCGAGACTAGCCCAAGCTGATTTGCCCGTTCTACCCATATCCATATACACTACATACACACCCACTCACACACACACAGAGCTCTAGATTATCAAAACACAACAACCAAAGTAATACGAGCAAGTATAAATGCAAAACAGGGAATGCCTAATATTTAACTACATAGATATAAATATAAGTGATGCATAAGCATGCTAGAAATATAATAATATTAAAATTATAAATAAAATAAATATCTACTCACAATACTTTAAAGGCTACTGCGGTGGATGGACGGAGGAAGAAGGCTGTCCTGGCTCATCTAAATAATACACCCAAAATTTATAAATAAACAACTTGAAACAAAGGTATAGAGAATCAAAAAACAATTTTAAGGTTTTGCCAAAAATTCGACAGAATTTCTCCTATACCTAGGACCTACTCATCCTGTAAAAAGGTTCAAATAACACTTATAATTCTCAATTTCCTACAATCACAACACATTAATAATATATGGCCTCTCCTGAGCCCTCTAAATCAATCAAAACTCGCAATCTGGAAAAATTACAAATCCCCAAAAACAACTTTTAGCAAAAGCCACTTAAACAAGCTTTAAAAATTCTAAAATTTTACATCGCAGTCCTTAACAATATTACTAAGCTAATGCAAAAAGAATTATAATTTTCTAACATAACATGAATATTTTATAGATTTTTAATCAAAATTAAACACTTGAGAATTAAGAAAACTTAGGTTTCGGGTTTACCTACGTCAATTTCTACACTTGGGACGCGTCTGGGGCGTTTGAAAATGGTGGAATAGCCTATAACCTCAGCCCGGTCTTGAAGTTTTTCAGACAGCCTGTCTGTCCGGCCCAAAATTACAGACCCGAGTAACCATCGAATTTCCACAAAACGAGAGTACCTACACGAAGCTCACAACAGAGTTAAAAAAATAAATTTACAGAGTTATTTAAGCTCAATTGAAGCTCAGAAAAATATTACGAAGTTCATGAGACCCACCAAAATTTCGGTATCTGAAATTTTGAAATTTATATCCTCGCGAGGGCTCTCGTCGTGTAAAGCACGCCGATACTCTCAGATTTCCCGTAAGATTTCTGGTTTGGGAGAAATTTAGTCAAAAACTCAAAATGGGCTAAAACTTCCCAAACAAAAATTGGACAAAATACTCGATAAAAATTTGTGTTTTTTGTATCTACGGAAAGCTCTCAACGAGTAGAAAGTATTTGAGACAAGACCCGATCTGATTGGTAACTGAATCGATCAGATTTTGACCGGGAAGATGAAACAGCTCGTTACACGAAGGGAAGGATTCAAGCTTGATTTTTCGGCCACTAGAGCGGCAAGCTGGAGGTGCGCCGGTGAGCTGGGGTGAAGGGGGAGGTGGTTGGCCAGCCAAGGGAGGAGGGAGGAGAGAGAAACGAGGGAGAAGAAAGAGGGTCAGGCACAACGCGAGGAAAGAAGAGGGAAAAAAGAAAAGGCCAGTCCGATTTGATCGGTCAGACCTGGTCCAATTCGATTCTGCCGATCCGATTCAAGATACTCGAAATTAAATTTTTTACTCTGCCTTGGGACAAAAAACGAGGCCCAAAAATTCTAAAAAATTTTAGAAAACTCAGAAAAATTAAAAAAATTTTTAGAGTCCAAATATATTTTTAGTTTTGCCACGTTATGTTTAAATTAATTTGTAAAAATTAACAAAGTTTATTGAATTTGAAAAATCAAACTCAATTTCTAAAATTTGAAAAATTTCAAATAAATTCTCAAAATTTAATAAAATAAAATATTAATATTTACACATAAAATAAGTATTTTAAAAATTAGAGGTATTACATTCTTCTCCCCTTACAGAAAATTCGTTCTCGAATTTTACACAAGACAGAATAAAAGAACAAAATTATACATTGAACAGATAAGGGTACTTGCGACGCATGTCCCACTCTGACTCCTAGGTGCACTCTTCCACTGACTAGCACCTCCACAAAACCTTAACCATAGGAATCTGTTTTGCCCTTAGTTGCCTCACCTGATAGTCCACTATGGCTACTGGCTACTCCTCGAAAGTCAGGTCTTCATTCAACTCTACTGTATCCAGTTGCAGTACATGGAAAGGATCAGGTATGTATTTCCTGAGTATGGAGATGTGAAATACAAGGTGGACATGAGAAAGACTGGGTGGTAACTCCAACCTATAGGCCACTACTCTAACTCTATCAATAATCTCAAAAGGCCCTATGTATCGGGGTGCTAGTTTGTCCTTCTTTCCGAATCTCATAACTCCCTTCATCGGAGAGACCTTTAAGAATACATATTCTTCATTCAACTCTACTGTATCCAGTTGTAGTACATGAAAAAGATCAGGTATGTATTTCCTGAGTATGAAGATGTGAAATACAGGGTGGACATGAGAAAGACTGGGTGGTAACTCCAACCTATAGGCCACTACTCTAACTCTATCAATAATCTCAAAAGACCCTATGTATCGGGTGCTAGTTTGCCCTTCTTCCCAAATCTCATAACTCCCTTCATCGAAGAGACCTTTAAGAATATATAATCATCCACTGCAAACTCCACATCCCTTCGCCTAGGATCTGTATAACTTTTCTGTCTGCTAAAGGCAATTTTTAAACGTTCTCTGATCTTAGGAACCATTTCTGAAGTGTATTACACCAGATATAGGTCATACACCTTTGTCTCGCCCACTTTTGTCCAACACAATGGTGATTTACACCTTCTGCCATACAGTGCCTCATAGGGTGCCATCCCAATACTAAAAGAATAGCTATTATTATAGGCAAACTCCACCAAAGGTAGCTGATCATCTCATTGACCTTCAAAATCCAGGACACACATCCGGAGCATGTCTTCCAAGGTCTGAATTGTCCTTTCGGATTATCCATCTGTCTGAGAGTGAAAGGCGATACTAAAGTTTAACTGTGTGCCAAGTGCCTTCTGTAGCTTTCTCCAAAATCGACAAGTGAACTAGGGCCCCTTGTCAAATATTATGGAAACAGGAACTCCATGTAATCTAACTATCTCACTAATATACAGCTTGGCATACTGAGCAACAGAGTAAGTGGTTCGCATGGGTAAAAAATGAGTTGACTTAGTCAAATGATTCACTATCACCCATATCGAATCATATCCACATGTGGTACGAGACAACCCAGTTACAAAATCCATTGTGATCATTTCCCACTTCCATTCCGAAATAGGGAACTCTTACAGCTTCCCTGACGGCCTTTGGTGTTCAAATTTCACCTTTTGACAAGTTAAGCACTTGGACACAAAGTTTGCTATGTCTCTCTTCATGCCATTCCACCAGTACCTATCCTTCATATCATGGTACATCTTGGTGGAGCCTGGATGGATATTATAAGGTGTGCAGTGCGCCTCCTACATGATTTCCGCTCTAAGGTTATCTACATCTGGCACACATATTCTGGAGCCTTACATAAGAGTGCCTCTACACCAAACTCAAATTCATAATCTTCTCCTTGCTGCACTCTTTCTACAATTTTCATTAGTTGTGGGTCTCTATGATAGGAAACTCTAATTCTATCCTGCAGGTCTGGCCTCACTCTAAAATGTGCCAACAGTGCACCCTCATCAGATATATTCAAGATTATTTGGAAGACTATGTTACTTGCTAGTGCTAAAGACAAGAAATTTGGCAAGCGGTCTCCTAATTGGGAGGACCTTTTCAGGTGCAATAAGTGCTTAGAGGCAATACCTATTGGCTGGCTAGTCTTATAGGAGAGCCATACGAGAGGACAATCAATGGTAAATACGTGAAAAACCAAAAAAAAAAAAAAACCTTTCTCACTATGTGGGAGATACAAGAACATCAAACACAAGAAGACAATTAAGGTCGACCCATAGCCTCATATACATAGGATTCCTGCATAGATGGTACAAGGAAAGATGACATAACAAACTAGATATTCAATGTAATCACATATAGTTAAGACAAAGCTATGTAATTAAAGTTAGCTTTTTAGGTCACTTGTAAAAGCATATGAATA
The DNA here is from genome assembly GCF_030052815.1 of Hevea brasiliensis. NCBI lineage: Eukaryota > Viridiplantae > Streptophyta > Magnoliopsida > Malpighiales > Euphorbiaceae > Hevea > Hevea brasiliensis. Next base: position 31,222,024 of record NC_079508.1, on the reverse strand, counting down.
AAAGGCCAACTTATGGCTCATCAATCCAAAATATAGTTCTTAAAGTCAGAAATATCAAATATAGGAAATACAAATATACTACATGTAAAGCAATGTACTGGCCATCAACAAAGCGTAACTAGGCATCAAACATCAAGCCTATAAGAGGGCTAAGACTGAGTCACAAAGTATTGTCCAATGGTCCTCACAGGAAGCAAAAAACTCTGAGCAAGACTGATGCTCCTTGATCATTGCTTCTGTGGGTGTAGTCAAGTCGCTCAAAGCTTCGCCCTCGGACTGTATCACAGCTCCATCAATCAAGTGATCAACAAACAAGTTCTCCTCTAGTTCTAAAAGTGAAGTCTCCTCTACCTTAAGCTTTGTTGTCTCAGTCTTCAGCAAGCTATCTACTTCTCCAGGTTAGTAATCCTTTCTTTAATTGCTTTCACCTTGTTTTATCTTTCTCGAACTTGGTCAACATAAGACTGAGCCTTCTAGATGAGCTCTTTAAGTTCATCATGGTGAGTAGTAAAGGCATTAACAGAGACAGAAAGTGATGCAGAAGACTTGCTCTTTTCAATGTAGAAGGTAAGAATCTTAGCAATTTGTGTCTTGGCATCCTGAAGCTATGTGCCTACTGCAATCAAAGTAGATAGAGCAAAAAACAGCAGTGACCTCTACTCCTCTTTACGTGAACCAAGTTCTAAGGACATGAAATAACATAGTTGGTTCTTGGTTGTTGTAACTACAATTTTAGAAGGTTTAAGAGCAAGGTAAGTGTTGGTGGAGGTGCTAGAGAACTTCGTCAAGAACGAGAAGTCAAGATCCTAAAGAGGGTCAACCTTATTTGTCACAAAAGCTCTGGGATCTATAACAATAGATGAGCTAGGAGTAGAGCTGGTCGCTGGTAATGGAGAAGGAATCTATGCAAGACAAAATGGGTTTCAACTCGCTACAGAAGCAAATTATAATTAACGTAAGTGAAATAATACAAACCTCAAGAAAAATAGATGAAGGAATGTGCCCTAGTGAATCATCATCTCTGATACCTGCCGCTTCTTAGGTGGCATGATCATCTTGGGTACTAGCTGTGCCTTATTCCTCTTCAAGAGTCCCTGAGTATTGTTCAGAGGAGCGTCCCCAGTAGGAGTAGTATTGGCACCTGAAGAGGCCTCTATGTCAGAATCACTAGCATCTGAGATCTCCACTGCCATAGAATGGGAAGTTTGAGGCTTCTTAGCTTTAGGCACATGTTGGCTAGAGTGCCTAATAAGAGGTAAAGAAGGACTTTCTTTCTGTTTTCTCCAGGGAGGAGGAGATTTCTAGATCTTAGGTCTTAAATTTCTTTGCTGGCATTTTTATTTTCTTTACCGAAGGGAGGACTGGCAGTGTAGTGGCCTTGTGTTTTTCTAAAGAAGGCGTAGTCTTTATAGAGGCCACCTTTTGAGCTTTACCAGGAGAAGAAGCACATGGCAAGAGACACACAACAAATAGCAAAGGTAAGGAACATAAACATAAAGTATGATGAATGGGGGGTAAGTAAGTGCAGCTATAGGTCTTATTACAGTTTCATGGAATATGGAAGACCACTAGATCTAAAAGGCACAGAGATGTGGGTCAATAGACTCTAAGGGAATTAGCTGGCTCATGTATTGAAGTTACTGTGGGTTGAAACGATAACGTGCCATATCTACTTAGTGGATAGTGTAATTTTAGTACTGCTTGAGGTGTTGGCACGTACAAAGATGTCAGATGAAACTCCCTAAATGAAACCCAGCTAGTGGGACTAGAGAGAAAGCATGTATAGTTCAAGTCCAGGTTTTATGATGCCCAGAAGTGTGCCAAAGGTGGAACCTATGTGCAAATGCCTAATGGCAGTAATAGAGGCCCAGTTACTGATAGGCTCATCAATAAAGGAAGCATTTGAGCAGATCAACCAAGGAGGAAAGCCAATGGACTTAAGAGCGATAACATCATCGAAAGGAATGAAACCAGTAAAATCATTGGCAGGTAGCTGAACTAAGATTTTAATACTTGATGCTCATCCCATTCACAAGCTAGTGATACAACTCTTTTGCCAAAGACACCATCAACTGAGGATGGTGAAGAACTTGCTAGCTTTGGAAAGTATGAAAGTAACCATATCTGTGCAATCCAGAATTCACCACTTACTTTACTCACAGGTGCATTAGAGACCATGAGGACATGGACCGAAATATGGAAGCCAGCAATATAGTACTAAGGGCACAAGGGTTGCTTGTCGTAAGAGAGAAGCCAGCGATAGGTAATCATGAGAAGCACATCTACAGGCAAGCAGAAAGTGAATTGTTAGATCAGGCACCTTATAAACGGAGTATGGTTGAATTGACTGATGCCGATACTATAGTCACTCAAAGCACTGTAGGAGGTAAAATTGTCCAGTTGTTTAAATTTGGATGGCAACTTTGAAAAAGTGCTAGGTACCTCTGTTTCAACAATAGATAGATCGGTGAGAATCTTAATGTCCTTTAAGGTGATTGACATAGGGCCCATTAGCAGTATAAAGAAGTTACATGATTGGGACCAAAGTCTTAAATAACCCACAATTACCATGGGGCAGCAAGGAAGGGCAAATCTAGTCAGCTTAATGAAGTTATAAATGCCAAGAAGCTTCCAAGTATTGGAGAAACAAGAATGAAGCTTGTTGATCCATGCTTCCTAAATTGATGATTGTCGTGGACAAGACTTAACATCTCTAAGTCGAGGAGGTGGCTTCAGGTGATTGTTGACTTGCAATTTCTTGTATTCTCGTAGAGGGAAAGGAGGAATTGGGATAGCACGTGGAAGTGCTAATGGGCCAACAATAGCAGCCTCTACGAGCAAACCCTGTGAAATAAGGTAATTGGGGTCAGTACCTGGGTAGAGAATCTAAAGGGAAATAGTGCAAATGGATAAAGCAGTGAAAATTGCGAATTCTTACTGAGTGGGCCTAGAGTTTAAGAAACCATGGCTTTCTTAGAGCAAGTACTTGAAGTATCTATGATGGTGGTATCTATAAAAATAATTACAAGTACCTAGTCAGATGAAATTCGTGCAAAGTTTACTTCGTAAATTGTACGTCCAAAAAATTGGTCTAATTCTCACAATCAACAATCAAGCACAACCCATATAAAGGGAGTAAAGCACATACATACAATAGCAAGTGATAGGCGGGTTAAGAAATTACCATCAGTAGCCTTAGAAAATGGGTTGACAGTAGGCATCAAGAAAACTGGTGGTGTATAAACATGCAATGCCCTTAAAGTAGGTGTAGCAATTAATCTAAGAATGCTATTGCTAATGGGTGAAGCCTATGATATTGTTTGTGAAGTGGCAGATACTTGTGAGCTGGCAGACACCTGTAAAGTGACAGGTTTCGATGGGTTAGAATGCGAAATGTTAGAAGCCATACCTGTAAATGACAAATACATCAAGCATTTCCCAAGTCCCAGCCACAAACCAATCACTCATCAAGTTGTACAGGTATTTGCGATATATAGCCGCCTGCAATTTCTTGAAATTACAACAAAATTCATAATACCCATGCAATGCCCAATGGTTCTAAAGCAAGATTGATATCAAAAAGGTTGTGAATGACTTGAATGATACCTGAAAATGAAGATTGGTGATTGAAGGAGGTGGAATGGCGTGAAACAGTTTACAAGACACCCCGTGAGCAGGAATTTTTGGGTCTTTGAACCGAAGGCAGAAGGGGCAATCAGCGTCCCGTAGGAGGGCCACCTATGATCGATAACTGCGAGGAGTAGTGGGGCACCAGCGGTGAAGCGTCAAGTGAGGATCAGTAACGTGTGACGCGAGGGTGAAGGTAGACCAAAGAGAAGGACAAAAAAAAATAGAAAAGAGAAAGAGAAAAAGGAAGTAGAAGGGAAAAAAGAAAAGTTAGGTGGATTTGTAATTGTGAATATGGAGTTTTGATAGAGTTAGGTGGATGAGAGGTTAAAGTGTAGGAGGAAAAAGGAGGTAAAGTCAAAATCAAATGCGTAAAGGTTAAAAGATGATTGGATAGGATAAGACCCATTTAGTTAGGAAAGAATTTTAGTCTTTTTAGAATTGAGTTTGATCTAAAAGAGGTGGTTATGTTTAAAAATTTGAATACCTGCATATAATGCATTTGATCTCAATTTTGCAGGAGAGTAAAATAGTGCAGAGACAAATTAAAATCTACTTAGAATGGCCTAATTAGCCAATTTAGATGCAAGGGCAATTGATTGCATCAAAATAATTAATTTTTATTATAATTAATTATTTTAAGGCTTAAGATAATTAAATTAATTTTTTATAAAATTAATTTAATTACATCAATTGAAGGCATAAGGAGAGCTAATAAATAAACTAAATATTAGAAGAGACTTATTAAGAGTGGGTGGTTAGATAGGAGAGCAGTTTAAGAAAGTTATAAAAGTTTAAGAAAGTTATAAAGAGTTAAGAGAAGTTATAAGAAATGGACAGTTACCTTCCATCATTTATAGAATGTGAAATGTAGCTTTCTAGATTCTTCCAAGTATCTGTAGGGAGAATAATAAAGAGGTGTTTGATTTACCTGTTGGGTGCAGTTGATAGCTAATGGACATCCAAACAGATAAATTATAGTGTTTGATAAGTTTAAAAAAATAGAGCTGATAGCTGATGGGTAACTGATATGATACCCATCATTGCGATTTAATATCATTCTCATCGGTGATAATGATTTGGTTTTATTTTTTATTTTGACCATATTATTCTTTTTTATTTAACTTAAAAATTAATATTATTAATGTTTTTATTTTTTATTTGTAATTTTAACATTTTAATTAACGTATTTTAACTTTGTTAAAATATTTTTTATTAATAACATAAAATATAAAATATTTATTTATATCTAAAAACTTAAAATTAATTATAAATTTTTCTATTAACAATAATAATTATTTTATTATTTTATCTATATTTTTAAAATTATTTAATTATCTTAAAAAATAATTATTTTCTTATTTTAATAATAAAATAAATGATATAATATAATAGATTAATAATTATATATTTATTTAAATAATATAATATATTAATTTAATAATTATATATTTAATTTAATAATAAAATAAATAATATAATATAATAAATTTATAATTTTATATTTATTTAAAAAATAAATAAATTATATGATATATACCTTATTAGTCATTTCACATATCAACAGCAACAGCTAAATATAATTTTACCAAACACTTAACATAGAATAATTATCATCAGCTATCGATTAACGATACTTGTATCAATTTGTATTCAACAGTTAAATCAAATAGGCCCTAAATAGTAGACAAATAGCAACGTAAAAGACTCCCAACAACTTAATCCAATAACACAATCAGACTCTTGCATTCTATTTATCCATTATTTTATCAGTCATTAATTTTTTAGCTTTTTCATTTATTTTTCAAACCTTTTATTCACTTTGCAATCAATCAATCGAACCTTTTTTTTAGTTTCTAGTTCACTTACCTTTAATTCATCATAAGATTAACGAAGTTGCATTCAGTTTAATCAGTTTCCACAACTGTTTGATTTAAGAAGTCAGAGCGTAATTTAGGTGATATACTCTATATTTAGCACGCCCACAACCTGTAAGCTGTGAGATAATTGAAATTGTTTTTAAAATAAAAAACACATTATTTTTTAATTTTGAAATTATTTCATTTTATCTAATGAGTTGAATTTATTACAATAAAATTTTTCAATTTTGATTTGAGTAATTGTGATCAAAATTAACTCGTTTCATCTACTATCACTCACCTTTAAAGATTAATTTAATTTGGTTTCTTGACTTCAGTTTCCTAAAATAAAATCATTCACTTTAATTTGAGTTTTAAATAATAATATTTTATATTTTTAAGTTTATGGTTAAATAAGACTAGTTGTTATTGGCATCTAACACATGCTCTTTATTATTTTAAACAATGATTATTTTTTAAAATTATAGTTTTGTTTAAAATATAATTATTTAATTTATTTGAATATTATTGAATAAAAAAATATTAATGAATTTAATAATTATTAAGTATAAATTTTCATTTTATTTTGTAAAAATAAATCTTATTTTGACAATCATTGGATAAATTGTTTAAAATCTAGTCTAATTGTGAAATATATAAAATAAAATAAAATAAAGTAGCAATAAAAATACACTAAATTTAAGTTATAAATCAAAACAATTTACTTAATAATTATATCAAAACATTTTAATTTTACACCACACATTTGAACCCTTAAAATTAAAAGCAATTATAGTCAAACTTTAAAATTAATTTAGAAATATTTAAATTTGGTTAATGAAGAAATGGTTAAAAGACAATTTACATTTAATATATTATATTGTTAATCTATCTATTCATCTATCTATCCATACTAAAGCTAAAACAAACAAAAAGTGACTCTTTTTTTGTTTGGCATTCTATTTTTCTTATTTTTACAAATTTTTAATTTTTTTTTAATTTTCTTTCATTTTTCTTCATTTTAATTGGAGCGATTGAGATTTTTAAAATTTAAAAATTAATATTTATATATAATTAATTATGATGTTGAAAATATAACTATCTTAATTATTATATTTATTGTATATGACTTTTTTCTTTGTTTTGTGATTTTTAATATTTAAAATTTTATCCAAATTTATAGTATTTTTAAATTTTCTCTTTTTTTATTTTCCTTCATTTTTATTGAACCGATTAAGTTTGTTAAATTTAAAAATTAATATTTATATTTAATTATTTTTGACATTAAAAATCTAAATATTTTAATTATTATATTCATTATTTTCATTATATATGACTATTTTTTTTTTATTTTGTGATTTTCAATATTTAAAGTTTCATCCAATTTTATACTATATAAAAACAACTCTACTAAATGGTTTTGATAAAAAAAAAAAAAATCTTATGGTATAGGAGAATAATATGTTAAAAAAAAAACTCTTCATTTATGTAAAAAAACATTTTCCAAAGTCAATAATAATCAATAACCAACAATAATTTTCAAAAACGATTTTTTGAAAAATCCATGTTTCTTATTTAATCGATGTGTCTGTATTTTAGTATGTATAATTCTACTTCATATTTAGCATCAACAATATATACATTCATTAAAATATAAGATAAAATAATTTATCATTAAAATAACTATTAAATAATTTATTAATTTTTATTTATTTGTGCGTAGCACTGGAGTCCGATTAATTCTATAATAAAGTTAAAGCAAAGAAAACGGTACTATCCCTTTGTTTAGAATTCTTATTTAGACTATTTTAAGAACTTTTAAATTTTTTCTTTATTTTCTTATTCTATATTGTAATTGGACCAATTAATTAATATATTTTTATATAATTATTAATTATGACATTAGAAATATAATTATATTCATTATATTCATTATATATTATTATTTTTTATTTTATGATTTTAATATTTACAATTTTAATTATGGAATTAAATGAAATAGTGACTTATAAATTTTGTTTCTTAATGATTTAAATAGTACAAGCTTTGTTGTTACTAGCACTTTGTTTTGTAACATCCTCACTTTAGTTAGTCTGTACAGTCTATTGTTCCGGCGACCAATGTCGGTCCGGGTAGCTAGAATGTTTGATATTATAATTAGAATAGGGTAGAGAGTTATAAATAAACTAAATAATGCTCATAAAAATTAAGGAAAATTTTTAGGAATGAAATACACTAAGGTTAAATGAGCCGGAACCCCAATGATGAGTAACCCGAAGGGAAGTGACGATGAAAGCCGTTAACAACCCTAGACCTGGGAAAAACTTCATAAAATAATTTTTGGGACTTCAGGGAAGGATTATTAGGGTTCCCATGACAATAAATATTAAGAAAATACAAGAAAAATTTAATCAATCGGTACACACAATTTTAGCTTGTTAAGCCAAATAGAGGGCATTTTGGTCATTTCGTCTTCAGAAATGATTTTTGACTAACTTGTTCATTTGAGTAAGTGAATTATATGACATAAAACATGAACAAACATTGATAAAAAATTTATTAAAAATAAGAAAAAGAAGTAAGAGAAAAAAAAATGATGAAATAAAAGACAAATAATGACATAAGCATGACCTCATTAAAAATTCTTCCACCAATCAAAATTGAATAAACATTTTATAAGGGATAAGGAAGACAAAAAAAAAAAAAAATCACTTCATCTTCCTCTTCCTTCCATGGTAGCCGAAACCTCTTCCTAGCACTCCACCATTTTTTTTCCTTTCAAACTTGAGTACTTCAAGCTTTTCACCATAAAAGCTATATTTGTCTTCACAAAAAAAATTCACTACACCTTGGGCAAGCTAAAGATAACAAAAAGAAGTAGAAAGGATGAGCTCTTGCAAGATTGAAATTTACTCCATTAGAGGTTAGTGACTAAATTTGTTTTCTTTCTTTAAATTCAAGTGGAAATAGTAGAATTAGTGGATATTTACAAAGAAATTTAAACAAAATCATAAACATACCTTCCCTAATATTTTCTGCAGCCTTGAACTTGGTAGGGTTTTGAGGATTTCATGGAATTAAAATGGTATTGTGGCTGCCCTTTAACACTAATCTATTGTTAGGATAATGAAAGGTAAGTGAATGCATGATTTGAGATGGTTGAGTTAGGGTTTGGGTATGAAATTGAGACTTTGATCATGTAATGGTGAAAGTAAGTTTTAATGGTCAATTAGTGACCATTTGGTTATGTGTGAATAAGAAATGAAGTGGTTTGTTTAGTGGGAATTGAAGTTAGTGTTGCTGCCCTTGGTGACCTACACGACTGGGTGTGAGTCCAGTAAGTTTGGGTAGCTACAACTGGAGTTATGTAGGTTCAATTGGTGCAAGGCTAATTGGACATGAAACTAGACACATAATGGCACAACTTTGGTGAAGAAACCCTACCTAGAAAACCAAACCAAGTTGACCTAAAGATTGCTCTAATCCGGGTGACCTGCATTCTGCTTGGGCAAAATGACCAAATGAACAGTATTTATTCATTTAATCATAACTCAGTGTAGAAAGTTTCAATTGATCTGAAATTTTAACAGTAGAAAGCTAAGATATAGGCCTACAACTTTCATGAAGAAACCTAACCCAAATTTTGACTATAACATGTTCAAAAGGTGACCTGCAATCACTGCACAAAACACTATAGATTTGGTCAGTCCAGAAAATCTAGAAAGTTTGCAATCCGGCCAGTTATGGTGTTTAGGCCATAACTTAAAATACAAAACTCTAAATGGAGTGATTCAAAAAAAGAAATGTAACTAGACACAATAAGGAACAACTTTCATGTTGACAACTTTGCCAAATTTTCACTGTAAAAATGACCAATAGAATAGTAAACACAAGGCTTGAAATCTGAAAATTTTGAACAACTAACACTAAGCTTAGAAATGGTATTGGCAACCAATACCAATAACTTTAGAATACAAAATGTAGTATGTTGGGAGTATTAGAACCAATGTACCTATTGTCTATGCAAAAGTCAACATTTTGGTTTACTAATGAAATGAATAGTAATACCTAAACTTAAATTTCAAGAATTGTACAATTTAATAATGTAACATGCCCTAGTACACCTAGTAAGATTGGTTTGGATAGGTTGGCATGCCAATAGGGTTCTGTTAGCAGTACTGCATATGGCTCCATGCCATTTTGTGTTTTATGGCCTCCCGTGCCATTCTGTGATAAAAATAGCCTTTGGCTATGTTGATTGAGTTGTTATACTTGGGATTTATTCCTAATAATTATTACAGCTTATTAGCTGTTCTGTTGCACATCAGGAGACACAATGTGACCAATAGTGTAATGGTCCGAGGTACTTGGTATTCAGTATCAGTTTAACCGTTTATCCAGTCCAGTCGACTAGTATAGGTTACTTGGGTAATTAAGATAAACCTTACCAAATTTTAATCGAATAATACTGCAATAAATGCCGGAAATTAAATCTACATAAAATGTAAACATACATTCTACATATTTATGTTATTTTATTTTATATTGTCACCACTAAGCAGAATTGCTTAGCGTGTCACTTTTGCCACCCGCAGTACTGGAGACATAGGCGAGAGTCAGCGGACCTCGGGCCAGGGTGAATTATCGGATCTGCACCGAGTCGAGTCATCTCACATTTGCGATTGCATTGATAAGACATTAGGTTACTTTTGGTATTTTGTATTTTGTAAACTTTTGTAATCAGACCTTTATTTTGCCATGTATATTATAAGCTCATGTAATTATGTTTTGATGTAATTATCTATAAATCATGTTCAGTAATAAATTTGAGTATTTCTTATTGAGTTGAGTATAATATGAAAACTAATTGAATTTTGAAATATTGAAGTCATTTGAGAAATTGTGGAAATATGTTGGTGGTTGATTGAGATTGATAATATGATTATATTGGAAGTGTTTTTATGATTCGGAAGAACTGTTTTTCAATTTCTGATTGGCACTCTGCCGAATTTTCTATAAAATTTGTAAAAAATTCAAATAAATCAAAATTGTAAATAAATGAATTAAAAATGGTAAATTGTAATGGAAATATGTTTTGGTGCTTCGGCACACTGTGTAGCATATCTTGCTCGGCTACACTGTAGACGGGTAAGGGGCGTCACATGTCTTCCAAAATTAATTCAATTGTTTTGCTCGCATCTAACTTTACATAGGCAACTTTTTTTATTTTTTTATTTATTATATAGAATTTCAAATTTTTTTATGAGAAAATCTTGTATATTTATAAGAGCGTCTCCTTATAAATAACTTTTTTTAAAATTTTTCTTTTTTTTACAGAAAATTGAATTTATATGAACTTTTTTGACCTTTTAAATAATTTTCCTTCTTATTTTTATTAATGAAATTAAAGATAAGGTCAAGTAATTAATATTAGATATTTATAGAATTATTAGTAAAAAAAATGATTCAATGAATTTTTAGGTAATTAATAAATGAATTATCTTAACAAATTTTAAAATAATTGCACTATATAATATTGTACTTTTTTAACATAAAAAATGTACGTAATTTATACTTAATAAAATACCTATATTTTCTACTTAATAAAAATATTTATGTACTATTCCTAGTTTTGCTTTATATTCAGTTTTATAATATACTTTTATTAAAATATGAGATAAATAAAATTAAAATTAACTCTTATGAACCACTCATTTAAAATTACTTTTTTATTAATAAATCTATTAAAAAATTTATTTACATAATTTTTATTAAAGTTAAAGCAAAGAGAAGGTTATCCCCTCTTTATTTAGTGTTCTTATTTATTTTTTTAACAATTCTTTATTTTTTTTATTTTTCTACATTTTGATTAGACTAATTAATATATTTTTAAAATTTAAAAATTAATAATTTCATATAATTAGTAATTATGACATTGGAAACATAAACTATATTTATTATATTCATTGTGGATTACTTTTTTTTGGTTTATTTTGTGATTTTTAAAATTTTAAATTTTAATTGTTCCATAAAATGAAATATTGGCATATGAATTTTGTTTCTTAATAATTTGAATAGTACAAATTTTGTTGTGACTGTACTCACATTTGTCTTTCAAAATTAATTTAATTGCTTTGTGGGTATTTTCATTTACACAAGTAACCTTTTCATTTACTTTTTTTTTTATAGAACTTTGAATTTTTTTATAAGAAAATCTTACACATTTATAAGAGCCTCTCCATGTAAGCAATTAAGAAAAAACTTTTTGTTTTAAGTTTTCTTTTTTTTTTATAGGATTTTAAATTTTTTTACCTTTTAATTTTTTTGTCTTCTTATTTTTATTAATGCAATTAAGATAATGTCAAATTAAATATTTTTAGAATTATTAGTGAAAAAAATATTCAATAAATTTATAAGTAATTAATGAATGAATTATTAATTAAAAGACGCTAATATTAAATGAATTATCTCAATAAATTTTGATATAATTGTATTTTACAATATTATATTTTTTAGCATAATATATATATATAATTTATACCTAATAAAATACTTATATTTTCTATTTAATGAAAATATCTATGTTTTATTCTTAATCTACTTTATATTTGTTTTATTCTTAATCTGCTTTATATTCAGTTTTAATAATATATATGTTTACACCAAAATAATTAATTTATTTATTAATTATTTTTAGACCTAAGAATTAACTAAATTAATTTTCTTTTATTAGTTTAATTAATCTATGGCTTAATGTAATTATTAAGTAAATATCTGGAAAGTTATTGGATGGTTATCTAAAGATGAGAGGTTAACAGCAGTTCAAATATCTAGAAAGTTATTGGATGGTTATCTGAAGATGAGAGGTTAACAGCAGTTCAAAGCAGTTTCAAGGAGTAGACAAATAACTGTTGGTAACTATAGAACGTGAAAAGGTATCTTGCAAAGTCTTTCAAGTACTCTACAAGGAAAGTTATAAGAATCAGATATGCAATAACGTGAAAGAACATCCAAACTAACCAATTCAACAACAATAACAACAATAGACTCCAACAGTTTATCTATCTTTAATTTTATCTATTTTTTAATTTTTCAAGCTTTGCATTTATTTTCCAAGCCTTGTACTTAAATTTTCAATAATCAATACAATTTTTATTATTGTTACTATTCAATCTAAAGTGAGATTTTTGATAAATCTGTGTTCAGTCTAGTCAAGTTTTCACAATTATTTGAAAGAAGTCTGAGAAGCGCACAGTTGATACATGTAGTATTTAACACGCCTGCATTTCCTAAGCTATTAACTAGCCAAGTTATTTCCCAAGCAAACAATATTTGGCACACCTAGTGGGATAGATTTCACAGATTCTCACATCAACATTCTACATTCCACTATTCTTACCCAAAAATTGCAAATAATTTTTGGCATGCCTAGTGGTACCAAAGTTTTATCTTGACAGTGCGACTGAAGATCTCACATTTCACTACCATGCATGTTCTTGATGAAGTGTCATAAAATGCCTCATATTGATGAAGAAAAACTTGCACCATCTGTCGCAACGGGATTTTGCGGTCGCCCGGACGATCACTCACCGAAGTGGGAAAAGTGAGGAGTCGCCACCTTAGTTTTGAGGGAAACTAAAGAAAACCATTTAGGGAGTTAAATTAAAAATGAAACCACTTCAAAACAGAGATTCTAGGTTCGGGGTCCATTAACGGGTGGGGAAGGTGTTAGGCACCCCACCTCGTCCCTTAACAAGGGTAAGTAGATTTAATTTTGTGTCATTTATAAATTAGTTAGAAGGGCTATAGTGGGAATGTTAATCCTTTTGGTAAAAGGAATGTTTGATTTTTCACTAATTAGGATTACCCAGATACATAAGTAAATGAGACAGCCTTAGTGAGTTGGCGTTACGAATTGTTCTGGGTTTTGGGATTATCTTGCATACGGGTTGAAATTTGGTGTGAGAATAGGATAAGAACTCTCCTCCTATCTCTTTTTAATATTTATTAAAATTTGAATAGAGACCGGATAAGAACTCTCCTCCGATCTCTCCTGGATAATATATTAAAATTCTAATTGGAGGTCGGGTGAGGTCCTCCTCAGATCTCTTTTAGGTATTTATTAAAATTTCGAGATGGGAACCAGGATAAGAATTCTCCTCCGATCCCTATTTAATAAAATTTTGAGTTGAGACCGGATAAGAACTCTCCTACGATCTCTTTTAAATGTTTATTAGAATTTGAGTTAAGACCGGATAAGAACTCTCCTCCGATCTCTTTTAAATTAGAAAGGTGCCTGAAAGGTATTTTTCCGATCTCCAGAATTTTGGTGCCCTAAGAACCTAGAGATAAGGATCCTGAAGTTTAAAGAGGTTGGGGATAGGACTTATCAATATCCTTCGTCTAGGCAGGAAAATGAGACTGATTTACTGACCTCTCATGTATTTATTTTACCAATATTTATTTATGACCAATCTACTCTGCTTCTTTTACTTCCATTTTATGGCATCTTTGCCGAACTATCGTTTGCGTCAGCCTAATAGTTTGACTATCTTCCTTATGTATTATTCAGATTTTCCCTTTAAGAGAGATCTTTAGGTTGCAGTTACCTACGTCTTACCTGACCATTTACACTCTACTAGGAACCAGAAAAGCTTGTATTCAGAAATGACGAAGATTAATAAAAGGCACACTAATCACTAAAGAGATGACCTGAGAATAACATTTACAGGTCTCTTTGCACGAGATGAACTTGGAGAAAAATCACATACGTAAAAGGACGGAGAGACTACGAAAGAAATGAACGCATAAACACTTAATACAACGACGTGAGCTCTTACAGGAGGAGCTGAATGCAGAGGAATAATTGTGGGGTGGCCACTAGAAACAAGACCGCGGACTGATTAGCCTGAGAGTTGATGTTCACCGTGAACTGGAGGGAGCCTAGCTATGATGTGATTAGGTCAAGATAACAACTGAGTGGGATTCGAGCTCCAACAGAAGGGATGAAAATAGAGATGATAAAGAGTTGAAAGTGAAGGCGTGATCGGGTGATGAACAAATTGGAAATGTAGAGTTCGATGTTCAAAATCCTTTTCAAGAAACACTTGAGAAAACTAGTTTCAAAAGTCTTTCCAATCAATACTTCAAAGTAGCGAGAATAACAAATGAATGAAATTTTGAGTTCTTCCGCTATAATAACAGCCTTTCTTTTTTTTCGTCCGTCCTGTTTTGAACAGTTTTTCATGCAGGTATTTATAGGAATCGGGTGCTCCCCATGAAGGGTCAGGATTCATTTTGAGGGAGATGGAGGGTCAGGATTTTGAAGTACATGATCGGATGTTCGAGAATTAAAGAGAATCAAAGCGAATGGTGAGATCGCTTCTCAAAATATTTGTCCTTTTCCTCTTTTAATCCGGCGGTCTTGAATCCTTTGTCGGAGCGATCTGGGGTGAGAGTGAAAGAGCGTTGGTATTGTCGTCTTCTCTCTTGATCCAAGGGTTCGGATTCATCCTTACAAGTGAGATCAACGGTGGGGATTGGGATGTACAGGTGTCATGACATACCACGGCACTGTCGACATTGCGAGGCGATTCTTAGGCGTCGCGGTGGAGATCTCGTCGCCACGCTTTAACTACCTCGGCTCGATTCGGCGGCGGTTATCGAATTTGTCTTATTCTTTTTGTCTTAGATCCCTCCCTAGCTCCCATTCCGATCTCTCATGATCTCCTATCTCCGATCTCTTTTATCCCTTGATCGATGCGGATTCGGTCCAAGCATTAATTACATCTCGATTTTGAGCGTCAACCGTTTCCTTCGACATTAAATGCCCATTTTCCCCTATATATACCCCTGTTGATAGTGGCATTTCCTTCATTCGATTTTTCTCTCTTTCTCCTTGTTTCTTGGTTCTAGCTATTAGGGAAAGTTAGGCTACAAGCGTGGTTTTGATCCTCTTAGATGGAATTCCCTTTTCCTCGACGGAAAATTTACGATCCGGTGAATGGATGGTCCTAAATGGAGATGGTGAGAGAACAGAATTTGACCGATCCGTGTGCGGGCTTGGTTGTACCGATCTCGAGTTGCTCAAGCGAGTTCATTCGGCTTCTCATCACATTGAGTGTTCCGGCGATTCGATCCACATTGGGTGTTCGACAATGGATGAAGCATACGGTCGGCAATATCCTTGGGATCAGTTATAAACTGATCCATAGAACACATGGTAGTATCATTTGGATAAGTTATAAAGCGATCCATGGATCTCACAGGAGTATCCTTGGGATCGGTTATGGTAACCGATCCTTAGATCGGCCTTTTGATATAGTCAGATCTCCAATGTATTCCGATCCTTAGAGATCGCCAAAATGATGTAGTCTGTCAATGTAATCAGATCTCTAGAGATCACCCAAATGATGTAGTTAGTCCTTTATTGTAATCCGATCTTTTTGCAAATAAAGACTTTATTTTGCAGTTATCATCTTATTATTTTTTGCATTGATTATTTTCCGATCTCTAAGGTGGTTATCCGATCTGGTTCTTTACTTGAATGACACTTGACTGATCCTTTATTCAAAATATTTAACTTGTTATGCCGATCTCTGAACATTCGGATATTTGAGAAAAGTGTCAGAACAGCTGTCGAGTCTCACCAATCGATGCGCCGCCTAGAACCTCGCGAGCATTAAATGCTCGGACTAGTATAAATAGGGGAGGGTTAGCCAGTTGTTTTCTCATTTCGTTTTCAGTCTCCTGCTCATAGCTTCGAAGTTCTCTCATTTTCTCCGGTTTCTCAGGCACCGATTAGACTCAGTAAGGACTTTGATCTTCTTTTTTGTTTAAGTTCTTTGTTTCTTTTGAAAATGAGCGGTGCCAAAGGTCAGAGAGCGGCGAGCCCTCCTTCCATTGAGTTCTCTTGGTCATCGTCTGATGAGGAAGAGGCGGCCGGGCCAAGCACGCAACCCGAACCTCTTAGGGTCCCTGCTCCAGGTCAGGGGCGGGTCGTACCATTAAGGCGTACGCGCCCTTGAGCGAGGAGAATCTCCTATAGGCGAGCTACGATCGGTTCTTGAGAATCCGATCTTGATCGTTTAGCCAAGAATATAACATTCGGCCCGACTTATGCGAGCTAATCAAGTGCCATGGCGACCTTCGTGTCAATCACTTCTTTGAAGAGAACGACATGGTTATGGTGTACGAGGAACAATTAAAGGCCGCCTTGGTTCCCCGGATGACTTCTACAAGGAGGTCTTAAAATTTCATCGAGCATCCATTGTTCAAATTCACCCCAACTCGTGGCGGATCTTGGTAGCTTTAGAGGTCTATGCCGAGCTAAGGGAATCGGACCTCACGGCTAAAGTGTTCGCCAAGCCTGCACGGCTAACTCAGAAAGGGCGATGACCACTTTGGTTCTTTCAGCGAAGCCTAGTTGCGAGCTCTTTTCCGATCGCCTCGTCCCTTAAGAAGCTGGAAGAATCGTTTCTTCATTGTGAGGAGCAAAGATCAGAGCCGCTTTGAGGATTTCCCGCACTGGTGGTACCGGGGACCCTTGCTTAGAACCATATTACCTGAGCGAAGAGGAAAGTTTGATAGTGATGGATCGAAGAGTGAGGCTGCCACTAAAAGTATTCTTGTTTGGATTCGGTATTTGCCGAGCTGCACCATTGATCGTTCATTCAGCGCTCACCGCCAAGACCGCGAACTTCCGCTCTCTAACCTCGGCATCGGTATTTTCTATATCTCAATTCTCACGACCTTAGTGATCTCACTAACCTTTTCTTCGTGCGGTATGGCGGGTGGTGAAGGTCATAGGAAGCGGAAAAAGGAAAGAGAGATCTTAGGAAAGTAAAGGAGATGAAGCGTTGAGCGACTCCAAACACAGTCGCGAGCACAGGGAGATACAAAGAGATCCTCCCCAACCTTGGGTCCTCGACCACTGAAGCTACCCGATCTCCTCCTAGATCGGAAGAGCGACCTCAGTTCTTGCGGTTGTCCCAAGCGCGGAAAGGGGACCTACTCAAGCTTAGGAGGACCTCCTCTCGGGCGCTCGAATCTTGATCGACTCCTTGAAGGATAACCGGCTGTTAAGGAGAACCCGGTTTGCTAAAGTCACAGGGTCTACCATCTTCTTTCGGGAGGATCGGGGAGGCTATCCCAGTGGCCTTGATGACATATTGACTCGGACCATGAGCTTAAGCGTGGAGTGTGCAGTGAACCGGACCATGATCAGGAAAGGATTCGGCGCTGGGTAAGGAGATCGGGAAGAAGAACCAGAAGTGGATTCCCTCCGATCCGAACTCTCATCGGCTCGGGATTATATATCTCAGGTCTAGGGAAGGGCAAAGCTCCATTAAGACCGGTTGGCCGAACAGAACCGTATTTCGGACGAGAGGGACCGCGCTCTTAAGGAAGTCCAGGCGCTCCACGCCAATGCCTCCTCTCAGGTCGCTCAACTTATAGAGGAACTCGAGGCGAAGGATAAGGAGCTTAAGGAGAGGGATGAGGAGATGGTGACGGGAATAGCTGAGGCCTATGTGAAGGCTCACAAGGATCTCTTGGCCGCACTCCGGGGCGTTACCGAAGAAGACTTTTCTTGGATGGGCGACTGGCACCGGGCGATGGTGAAGATAGTGAGGATGAAGCCAGGGTGAGAGGGAGAGAGGAGTGATCCAAATGTAGATCAGTGGGGTGATCCCAGCAGAATTACTTTCTACAAATTATGAAATTAAATTAAATTCATTCTGTTAAATGAATTATTGTGATCTGAAAATTTTAAACAATTATTTTTCTGAGTATTTGATTGAATGAGCACAGAAAAACAAAAACTAAATGTGATTATTAATCTAAGTATGAGAGATCGGAAAGCACTCTGAACATGAGATCGGTAGGGAAGAAATCTTTGAGCAGAACTTGACCGAAAATTTAACTCGAACACTTAAGATCGGAATCGAACCAACACTTTAGCTCTTAAACTTTCGGAAAGGAGGTCGGCAATAAAGCGGTAGGAAAAGATCTAGTGCTAGTTCACTCCATTTATCAACGAGGATCGGGAATATTCTTGGCAGTCAGGAAATCCGATAGCGGGTTTGAAGGATCGGTAAATGATTTGAGAGAGATCGGTGAGTTTCAAGGGATGCGTAGGACTTATCATTGATTCACGTCTTTGCGAGGAGAGGTCGGAAATGTGACCGCCTACCAAGAGGATCGGAAGCGTGATTAGCTACTCAGGAAACTTAGCACCGGATCGGTTTCAAAGTATTTTGAGGATCGGCCAAAATATGGTGTCGACATTGCCCCTCTTTACGTAATTTCTATTAAAGGAAAAATTTCCGTATAGGAATTATGTAAAGATTCGACTCATATTTTGGGCGATTAGGTATTTGAAATTAGGGAACTAAAGCACACCTAAGTTAATGACCTAGAAAATTAAAATCAACTTAGATCTATAAACCGGAGGTTGATAACGAGAAATTTAAATTGCATGAAATTAAAATCAACTTAGATCAAGGAACGAGAGGTTGATAACGAAATGTAAATTGCATGAAATTAAAATCAACTTAGATCAAGGAACCGAGAGATTGATGGTGGAATTGCGGGAAAATAAAATCAACTTGGATCAAGGATCCGAGGTTGATGGTGGAATTGCGGAAAATAAAATCAACTTGGATCAGAGATTGATGGTGGAATTGCGGGAAAATAAAATCAACTTGGATCAAGGATCCGGAGATTGATGGTGGAATTGCGGGAAAATAAAATCAACTTGGATCAAGGATCCGAGGTTGATGGTGGAATTGCGAGAAAATAAAATCAACTTGGATCAAGGATCCAGATTGATGGTGGAATTGCGGGAAAATAAAATCAACTTGGATCAAGGATCCGGAGGTTGATGGTGGAATTGCGAGAAAATAAAATCAACTTGGATCAAGGATCCGGAGGTTGATGGTGGAATTGCGAGGAAAATAAAATCAACTTGGATCAAGGATCCGAGGTTGATGGTGGAATTGCGGGAAAATAAAATCAACTTGGATCAAGGATCCGAGGTTGATGGTGGAATTGCGGAAAATAAAATCAACTTGGATCAAGGATCGAGAGGTTGATGGTGGAATTGCGGAAAATAAAATCAACTTGGATCAAGGATCCAGAGGTTGATGGTGGAATTGCGGAAAATAAAATCAACTTGGATCAAGAATCCAGAGGTTGATGGTGGAATTGCGAGAAAATAAAATCAACTTGGATCAAGGATCCAGAGGTTGATGGTGGAATTGCGAGAAAATAAAATCAACTTACAAAACAAGTCGACTTTGGCATATGAAGTTATTCCACGAAAGAGTGTACTCAACAAGATAACGAGGCGGACGATTAATGGAGGAGGAGTTGCAAGACCTGACCTATGATCTCATTCTTTCGGATGCCCCTTTTCATTCCCGACTTTCTTCTTATTCTACGGAAAGCGCCCTTGCGGGTTTTCACTTTCTCTTCGTCCATTCGGCTAGAAGCGCCCTTTCGGGTTTCGCCTCTAGTTTTTTTTTTTTTTTTTTTTTTTAAGGCCGTCATTCCTGCAATCTCATAGCAAATGCGTGAGGTTATCAATTCTCGAATTCAAATCTTATGGCAAAAATTTAACTAATTAATAGCACATTAAACAAAGAGAAAGGGCAGTATTAAAAGCGGGCAGGCAGAAAAATAAGAGCGGAAGGAATAAAGTATAACTTTATTATGGTCTTGAAAAAACGAAGATAAACTTTCAAAGGTAAAGGCCATAGGTATAGATCTCACATATTCATTATAGTTAATTTTGAAGTCTTTTAAGCGCCATTATTTGAGTTCTTTGAAGCTGCATGTCGTAGCAGTCTCTTTTCTATCAGTGGTTTCATGCCCCCTTCCTTATTCCTCCACTTGGTTCTTGGGGCGCCCTTTTGGGTTTTCACCCCAAGATTTTTTTTTTTTTTTTTTTTAAGGCGCCCTTTGGGTTTCATCCTTTCTCCTTTTCATGCATAGTATCTCTTGGCGTGTCGGCATTCCACGAGTCTCGGGAATTCTTCACCGTCCATGTGAGTCAAGATCAAGGCTCCTCGAGCGCCTTTTTAATCACATAAGGACCCTCGTAGGTTGGTGACCATTTGCCCGGGGATCGTTTTGGTTTGGCGATGCTTTCTTGAGAACTAAGTCCCGAGTTGAAATTCCGTGGCGCATGCGTTTTTATCAAATGCCACAGCCATTCTTCTCTGGTATAATTGTCAGTGACATCTTCTGTTAACCTTTTCTCATCCGGCCAAATTCAATGATCCAACCTTGGTGGATCCATTCGACTCATCGATCCTGATTCCTTCAAAATTCTTAGGGGCGGGATTTCAACCTCAATAGGCAATACGACTTCCATCCGTAGACCGGTGAGTATGGTGTTGCCCGGTCGAGGTTCTTACGGAAGTCGGTATGCGTGGAGGCGTGGGAAGCATATCATGCCAATCCCTATATGTGTTGTCATTTTCCGGATTATTCTCTTGAGGTTTTTGTTCGCGGCTTCAACCGCTCCATTCATCTGGGGCGGTATGGGGAGGAATTGAGATGTCGGATTACGTATTGATCACCACTTACGAATCTTGGACCGTTCGGGTTCTTGGCGTTATCGGTGACAATTTCATTCGGGAGACCATGCGGCGGATGATATTGTTTCGAAGAATTTGAGAAAGCGTGTTCTGCGTGATGTGAGCATAGGATGTCGCCTCGACCCACTTGGAGAAATAGTCGATGGCTACAAGGATGAATCTGTGCCCATTGGATGCCTTGGGATTGATGGGACCAATCACATCTATGCCCCACATTGCAAAAGGCCACGGTGAGGCAGATTGAGCGACTTGTGAGGTGGCATATTTATCGGATCTGCGTAAATCGACACTTGTGGCACTTCGGAAATACTCGATGCAATCCTTTTCCATTGTGGTCCAAAAATACCCACGTCGCATGATTTGCCGTCATCATGTGACCATTGGCGTGAGTGGCACAATTTCCCTCATGCGTCTCAAAGAGGATTCTCTTAGCTTCTTTTGCATCTCGCATCTTAGTAATTCGCCGTTGGCGCTCCTCTTGTATAGGGTCTCTCCTTTGGGAAAGTACCTAATGCTAATCTCAGAATCATCTTCTTTTCATTCTTGCTTGCCCCAGAAGAATTCTCGATTCTCTGATGAGACCGGGATGTCATGATACCAAGGCTTTCGTCGGGCTCTTCTTCAATCATGAGACAATGGTGGCTCATCCCTTACCTTAATCTTGAGCGTCAAAGCGTCTGTCCTTCTTGATTTGAGCCATAACAGCCCGGAGTAGCTAAGGCATGCAAATTGATTCTGTCTCTACTCGGATGAGTGAAAGAGATTTCTTGAATTCCTTGATCATCTCCGGTAAGTGCTTACGATGGGGATTAGCTTGGGATCCTTGGTTTGCCATTCTCCCTTAACACGATAAATTATCAGGCCGAGTCTCCATACACCTCCAACTTTACGATTTTCATCTTTATAGCGGCATGTAGACCCATCACACAAGCTTCATATTCAGACATTGTTGGTGCGGTCAAATCCCAACTTAGCGGCTATTGGGAAGTGCTTTCATACAGGGATACTAGTGCGGCTCGATTCCGTTCGGATAAATTGGACCGCTCAGTCAAAATACATTTCCCATACATTGGCTGGTTCCCCTTCTTGCGATCTACTTCATTAATATGCTCATCGAACTCAAAATTGAGCTTCATAATCCGGGATAGGGTTTTTACTGCTAGGAGGTCGACAATCACGCTACCTTTCACCGCTTTCGGGTCATGTAGACTATATCATATTGGGAGAGTATAACTGCCACTTGGCTATTCTTCACAGCACGAAGGGCTCTCAAATACATATCGATAGGGTCCATCACGGAGATGAGCCATGTTTTGTGATTTAACATGTAGTGCTTAAGGCGATTTCTTTGTCGAGTGCCAACGCAGCAAGTCTTTTCTAAGGAAGAGTACCTTGACTCACAATCATTGAACTTCTTGCTCGGGTAATAAATGGCCCTCTCTTTTGGCCGGTATCATCATCTTTGTCCCAAAACACATCCCATGGAATTACTGTTGGGTGCCATGTATGAGATCGAGGCCTACACCGCCAGTGGGACCAATCTTTGGTGGGTTTGTGAATCTTTGCTTGATTTTCTCAAAAGCCTCTTGACAAACTGAATCCCATTGAGTAGAGTTGTTTTTAGAGTAATCGAAAATAGGCTCGGCTTTGGCGGTGAGATTAGAAATAAACCTCGAAATGTAGTTCGATTTTCCCGAAAGCTGCGCACCTCCTTTACATTTTTGGGGCGGCATTTCTTGAATAGCTCGAACCTTATGCGGATCTACTTCTATCCCTTTCTCGCTTACTATGAATCCCAACGGTTTTCCGATCTAGCTCAGAATATGCACTTAGCGGGGTTGACTTCAACTGGTATTTCTGAGTCTTTCAAACACCCTCCTTATCACACACGTGGCTCTCCTCTCCCGGGATTTGATGATCATATCATCCACATACACCTCCACTTCTTTATGCATCATATCGTGGAATAATGTGACCATTGCTTGTGGTAAGTAGCCGGCATTCTTCAACCCGAAGGGCATGACCCGATAGCGAATACCCCCATTGGGTGATAAAGCGATTTATCCTTGTCTTCCTCGTCCATTGGGATCTGATTGTACCACGATGCCCCATCAATACGAACATCTGCCCAAACCGCGGCATTGTCAACTAACACATCAATGTGGGGAGAGGGAAATCGTCTTTCAAACTAGCTTTATTAAGATCCTGTAGTCAACACACACCACGACTCTCCGTCTTTCTTCATCAAGGGACGACGTTAGCCACCCATTGGGGATATTTGACCACTTCTAAGAACCCGTCATCTTGTTTCTTGACTTCATCCCGAACCTTGAGCGGTGTATCGGGATTCATTCTCCTCGATTTACCTTCACCGATCGTTCGGAATTAAAGGAATCTTGTGCGTCACTATCGAGGGTCCAAACCGACCATGTCATCATAGCTCCAAGAGAACACGTCGAGAAATTCCTTAAGCGGACCGATCATATCTCCCAACTCCTCACTCTCCACTATCTTAAGTTCCCTTTTTACTTCTTAGTGCCTAAGTTTATTGTGCACGTTTCGTCTTCACAAGGCACGAGGAGGGTTCATCTTTTCATTGCTTTCTTACATAAGGTCTTCCTCGAATTACTTGAAGTAATGGCGATTATGGGGATTTCAAAATTAACGGAGGAATTTACGAGTCTATTGGATTATTAGGTGTTAATTGATGAATTGTCTCGAGATTGAGTGCAGGATATCCTCCGTTGTCGGTTGTCAAGCTCCTGCTCTTGACCATTGGCGAGTTAGGGCCTCATACAAGGAATCCGGTTGGATGACATCTATGGATGGATCATCGGTGATTCTTACGTACTTGCGGATGTTGAATGGCCGGTTTAGTGAAGATTTCCGTGATTCTCGGGACTACTTTCACCTTTCCTATCTTACGGTCAAATCTACGATCCCGAAGCATTTTCCTCATCCAGAACCGCCCATCCACGAGAGCATCCTCTTCATATCCCAAACCACAACGGCCTATCTTTTGAATAGCCGGTATAGGCTCGACAATCCCTTGTAAATTGGCGCCTAGGCCCTTACCCTCTTCATACCCGCTTCTTGACATTACTTTGGCCACCATAGCCATGGCCCCTCCTTCCAGTATCTTGCAATTCAAGGGCACGGAAAGAACTTTCCAATGACTCCTCATGCTTCCACATAAGGGAGTGATTGCGGCTTGGTGACTAGTATGGCCTCTTCGCCCTTCAGTGATGATTTTGCCGTCCTTAATGTATTTGATCTTACGGTGCAAAGTAGAAGGAACGACATTGAGAATGGATCCAAGGCCTCCCTAACGACATGGTGTAAGCGGCTCAATGTTCATCACTTGAAGCGTGATATTGAAAGTACATGCACCGACTGGATTGGCAAGTCAACGTCCCCCGACACCTCTCTCCTTGTTAGTCAAAGCTCTCACCACCATAGTACTTTGGCGTATGTCCGATTGGTCAGTCAGCGGCAATCTAGCCAAGGTAGCGCTAGGCAATACATTGAGGGTGATCCGTTATCGATGAGGACCTCGGCCACTATCTGACCTTTACATTTTACCGTTATATGCGAGCTTTATTATGCCCTAAGCTGCAGGGTCTACCTCCTCTTGAAAAGGCTACGGAGTTTGGATGCTGGATTTGTCCCACTAACTTCTCAAAGCGCCGGAGTAATGTCGGGGTTGACAAAGGCTGATCCGAGATTCTCTGCAAGGCTTGTCGGTGCGATTCGAACTCAAAATCGCGATAACTTGAAATCCGGCGGGTGTCTTTCTCAATTGTTCCACCACGTCATACTCGCTCTGCTTCATTATTTGGAGCAACGGTTCTTCATCTTCTCTATGCTCAACGAGCTCTGCTTCCCTGCTTTCTCAACCTCCTCTTAGTGTTTCTCGATGACTCTCCCATCTTTACTTTCCCTTTTCTCTTTTCTCTTTCCTCGTTCAGTAACACCTCCCACTTGGGTTATAAACTTGACTTCTTGCTCGGTGGAGAGGGTTTTATTGCAATAATAAGTGAGGACTTGTTTGGGGAGCGATGTTCTTGGCGAGTCGGCATAAGTCATCTGAAGTGCTCGTGAGGAAGCGAAACATGGCTTTAGTAGTGCTGGAGGTGAGGCGAGGCTAGGAGCGGATGTCTTTGACGCTCCACGAGTAAAAACTTGGAAATTATAGTTCCAAGGGACAGCATGAGTGTTGGTGATGGGAGGCGTGGCGGAGTCTGAATAAGCTATGCGGTGGTGAGGCTCTGGGGTGAGAAGGTGATTACGGGCTTGGAGGTAGAAGCGGTTTGGGTGAATCTTGTGGTGTTCACTTCCCCTTCCGTTTTGACCTCTTCGACATCTCAACCCCTTAAAGACAATAAGTTAGGACCTCTTGCCAGAACCCCTCACAATCTCGCACTCATGATCAGCCCCTCCATGGTAAGGACACCCGTATTCTCCTCTAATCCGTTGCACGGGAAAGATAACCTTCCCTCATTGCTATAGCAAAATCTCCTCAAAGTATGGAACCGGCTCATCCACTTGGTGTTGATCCCTTTCCCTTAGATTCGATCATATTTACACCACTACCCGCATTATGGTTGGGCGGTGGATTTGAGGTGACATTGGGAGGAACCATTCCCCTCGATTTTCAACCACCCGTTCGGATTAGGCGTGCACTCTCCTCTGAGTGCCCGCGATTGTCGATTGAATGCCCTTGTGCTCCTCCATGATACTCACAGCGAGTGTGGCATCATACCACAGGATATGGCGGGTGGATTGGGTCTAAAGGGTGATGCGATTTGGTTTATCTGACAAGGTATCGGTATATTTCAGCGAGAGGGAGGAAGGGGTGGATCAGGATTTCTTGGAGGTCTCGGGTTATTTTGTGGTGGTCGTGGTTGAGTTGGTGGAGGAGGTGGTCTTGGTTGGAAATTTGTGGGTGGGGCGTATTGTGGGCGTGTTTGTGGATAATTAGGGAAATGAGGTGGAATGTTGGCGATGGTTTGGCCATGAGAGGGGGAATATGGCCGGTAGTTATTTTGGGGAAATTGGGGGTAATTATTCTGACTGGTGATAGAGTGTACATCACCCTCCTTTTTCTTGCCAAAATTGGCAGTTTTCTTTACAGGGTTCTCAGCCATCTCCTGTCGCCTTCCTATTATCAGATTGGCTTCGATTCTCTCAGCGGCTTGGATGATATCTGAGAAGCTGTTGGAGGTTTGTCCGATCATCAAGTTGAAGTAGGGAGCCTTCACCGTTTCGATGAATAGGGAGCAAAGTTCATTGTCGGTCCTTTGGAGGATATACTGCGACCTTCTCCCTCCATCGTTAGGCGTCTTGCTTGAAACTTTCCCGGTCTTTACTGCAGGTTCGAGGTCCCTCCTTGTGGGTGCCGCATCACAATTGAATTTATATTGCTTGAGAAAAGTATCGGCTAAATCCTTCCAGAGTGTAGCTTGCTCTGTCAATTGTATGCACCATCTCGGAGTGCTCGGAGGCTCTCGTGAAAGAAGTGAATGAGAAGTCTATCGTCTTAGTTAAAGCGGACATTTTGGCAATGTAGGTTGCCGGTGGATCTGAGGATCAGTTTCCGGTGTACTTGTGAAATCGGAACCTTGAATTTGGGTGGTACCACCACATCGCACCAATCTTAGTGACGACACATCAGTGAACCATACATGTTCAGCCCCTCTGTGCCCTCGGTCTTTCTTCTAGGGCGAGATAGTTTCTCGTTATCTCTCGCCCTATGTTCTCCTTCCACTTTGTGTGATATGCTCCTCAACCGGAGGCGAGGGTGGAGTAAAGCCCTGGATGGATCGGGATTGAAGGGTGAGGCTCGGCATTTGAGACAGGCAATGGGTAATAGGAGAAAGGTGGGTCATTATTCATGCTCACCGGATTGTGGATTTGTCGGGTCGGAATGGGAGGCGAAAGGTAAAAGAGGTTGAAGCTTGATGAGGATCATTTGTTGTAGGAGGCGGAGGAGGTAATGGTGGGTTAGGTTACAAGTAGGTTTGTTCGAGACATTTCCTTCATTAGTCTCATGATTTGAAAGTGATCTTTCAATTCGGAGACACCTGTAGGTTACATGCTTGCTCCTGATTTTCCATTATCTTTCTTGTTCGAGATCTTGTTAAGTACACTCGCTTGGGTTGAACTGTGTGCTTGGTCAGACTTGCCTTGTTTGAATCAATATTGATTTCCTGGGAGGAGTAAAAAAAAGAAAATCTGAAATAAAATTTGGATTTTTGCAGAGAAACTAAAAAGTCCTGGTCTGGACGAAGGATACAGTGGCATTTGAGAGCCAAGTTGAAATCTGTAAAAAGGATAATTGCCTCAGCTTTATCATGGCATCGTTCGATAGTCGACCGTGAATGACGAGATTGAGTGCGCATTTATGATACTTGTCCATACAACGCATTTCAATTTTTCACATAACCCTAGCGAGGAAGTTCCTACGGGAGTCATACTATTCATTCACAAATTTTGCTAAACAATGGTCCAAAAATCACTTCATTAACTGAATAATTTGTACATCGTATCTTTTACATCGGCCTAAGCTCTGGGAGGTTCTTTATAATGAGATGACATTTTCTGAGATACTCATATAACCTTCCTTCTTGCCTGTGAGATCGAATGCTTTCGGCGTACTCGGATTACAGTAATAATTCTTGTTTTCCTTGTGCTATTGTCCTTTCCGGTTGGTCTACATTCTCTTTCGGTTCTTGATAGAGGCGACATTTTCTTTTCTTTTCTTTCTTTATCACACTCTTTCAACATATCGTTGATGAGGAGTGCTGTTCTTTTAATTCAAGCTTCTTCTTCTTGTTTTCCTGTTTATACTCTTCACGAGCACCTCTTGGTACTTCATCCTTTCTGAAGCTTACTATTACGCCCTTTCATTTCTTTGACCTCGGCTTGGAGAGAGTTTCTTTCTTTTCCCACTGTACCTCTTGCTCTTGAACCCTATCCTTTCGCCCTTGCCTCTTCCTTGAGCTTTCTTACCCTTCTCTTAAGTTTCTGCTGTTGGTCCTCCAGCTGTTTTATTTGTTCCTGCAATTGTGAGTTCTCGGTATTTGCCTTTTGTAGCGAGTCAACCAGGCGATTATCAGCTTCCTCTAATAAGGCGTCTTGGCGAGGGTTGTCGTCCTTGAATTCTCTGATGAGTGTTCTCGGTCCTGTCGGTCCTCCATTTAAGATAATCGTCAGAGGCACTTGGGCCTTTGGGTGATTTCTCTATCGAGCGATGCTTTCCCAAGACTTGCGAGCCATTTTCAATCCTTCTTCTTCCTTGAGTTCATGGTAGAAGTGTCGCCAGTGGTATTCTTCAATGTTGATCACAGTTGTGTTGAGCCAAAGCGCCTTGTTACCGTATTTGGAGTGTAATTTGTATGCGGTTATTCCAATTAGGGACACCGTGAATACCTCTGTACCAATCAAGGCGAGTTGGCTTGACGTCCACAGCTTCCTCCAACAGTAATCATGTCTATTGAAACTCAGAATCCGTTCCTGCCACTGTTTTTCATTCTTCGGGCTTATCACTAACCGGGTCATCTTCTCAATGGGAGGCTGGTCAAGGTACCAAGTCAATCCTTTTGTCTCCGCAGGACACATGTGGTGATAGTCGGTATAATAGCGAGAGCAACACTTAATGGACCCTTTCCCTGTTGCTGCGATAAGTTAGGGTTAACAAGGTTTGACAAGGATTGCCGGTATCGGGTTGATCCCCTGCCTTTCTCTTGTCCAAAATACCTCTCTTTGCTGCTAGTGATGATCCCCAATGGCCCAGGAGCAGGATCGGACCATAGATTCCCAAGGCGAGTGCTACGGAGCTTGATCCCATCGTTTCTCTTGGAGGCGATGATCTAACAGCTTCTCAAAGTCGTCAATACCATCCATACGTGTTCCTTTGGTATTTCTCTGGACTTTACTTCTTACGGGGAAAACCCAACATGTGTGCCAGCCGTTTCAGTCTGTCTATGCTTGAGGTGTAAGTAGATCAGGTTACGCAAGGAGTATGGGATCCCTAGCAATGCTGATATTCTTCCATAGTGGGGACCGTGTCAATATCATTGAAAGAGAATACTCCGTGCCAGGATTCCAAGCCGACAACATGGCTTTTAATGCAGGATTTGGACCTTGACTTGCATTAAGGTTGCAATCCTTAGTACTTTTCTTCAAAGCGTACCTTGACACGATCGAAGGCGACCTCCATCTACTAGGCAGACCCTCGAGGTTGTTCATTTTGACCTCTATTTCATCCAAATCCGGTGAAGGTAGCGAGCTAGCGGGCGCCTTGAAAGCATCATTTTGGGAGAATGCGGAACATGAGCGATTGGACCAAAGTTTAGCATTACAGACCTTTTACTGGCCCGACTCGAGGATGCCATGATAAAAATGATGCCTATCCTTTTCGGACCCTCGGTTTGGTGATGCTGCGGGAAGATTCGTTAGTAAGACAAATTAGGGTAATTTTGAATCATCTGTTGTGAGTGACACGTACACATTTATCAAAGTAGGAAAATGTGTAAGTGTTTGATAAATTCAAGATTACCCTCACAAAATGAGCGAAAAGAAATCGAAAGAGAGTAAGGTAAGAGTAAACATGTCCCTTTTTGTCCTATAATAGGAGACCCCGATGCAGAGTAGCGCTACCTATCTGGATGGTTCTATCTTATGAGGCGATTTACTCGACTTTCGGCTATTGTGACAGTTTAGCTCGGGATCTAATTTTTCTAATAGCCACGAGTTCCCAAATTGCCCCTCATAAGCAGTGAGGCCCCATTCTACCCCATGATATTGTCGGGAAAATTCCACGAGTATCACAATGGATAGAACGAGTTTCAATTTGAGCGAGAGCCTTCACGGATACTAGCGAGGTAAAACCCACGAGCCACTACATGACCCCCTCCTACTTTCCTAAAAGGGTAAGAAAGCCCGGGTTAGGACTATAGTGTGTGAGGACATTGTTTAAGTTTTAGGTGTGTGAAGGGACACATTTACCTCTTCCCGATTCAGTGGGATTTTATTTTTCCATTTTTTCCTTTTTTCCTTTTTCTTTGAAATGAAGAGCACTGTAGGAGATAGAGCAGGCAAAACAAAATAGTTAGCGACAATAATAATTAGCATATAAGACATTGCAGAGTGAGCCCCTCTAACTATAATTTGATCGGACAAAAATTAAGCCTACTTTTGGACCTCTAGGCGGGGTTAGGATACATGTTCCCGATTGGAGTCATGCCAATTTGTCATAGCAGGATTTTGCGATGCTTGGACGATCACTCACGAAGTGGGAAAAAGTGAGTCGCCACCTTAGTTTTGAGAAACTAAAGAAAACCATTTAGGAGTTAAATTAAAAATGAAACCACTTCAAAGCAGAGATTCTAGGTTGGGGTCCATTAACGGGTGGGGAAGGTGTTAGGCACCCCACCTCGTCCCATAACAAGGGTAAGTAGATTTAATTTTGTGTCATTTATAAATTAGTTAGAAGGGCTATAGTAGAATGTTAATCCTTTTAGTAAAAGGAATGTTTGATTTTTCACTAATTAGGATTACCCGGATACATAAGTAAATGAGACACCTTAGTGAGTTGGCGTTACAATTGTTGCAGGTTTTGGGATTATCTTGCATACGGGTTGAAATTTGGTGTGAGAATAGGATAAGAACTCTCCTCCTATCTCTTTTTAATATTTATTAAAATTTGAATAGAGATAGGATAAGAACTCTCCTCAGATCTCTCTTTGGATTATTTATTAAAATTCTAATTGGAGAGTCGGGTGAGGTCCTCCTCAGATCTCTTTTAGGTATTTATTAAAATTTCGAGATGGGAGCAGGATAAGAATTCTCCTCAGATCCTATTTAATAAAATTTTGAGTTGAGGCCGGATAAGAACTCTCCTCCGATCTCTTTTAAATGTTTATTAGAATTTGAGTTAAGGCAGGATAAGAACTCTCCTCAGATCTCTTTTAAATTAGAAAGGTGCACAGAAAGGTATTTTTAGATCTCCGAATTTTGGTGCCCTAAGAACCTAGAGATAAGGATCTGAAGTTTAAAGAGGTTGGGGATAGGACTTATCAATATCCTTCGGCTAGGCAGGAAAATGAGACTGATTTACCGACCTCTCATGTATTTATTTTACCAATATTTATTTATGACCAATCTACTCTGCTTCTTTTACTTCCATTTTATGGCATCTTTGCGAAGCATCGTTGTCGGCTAATAGTTTGACTATCTTCCTTATGTATTATTCAGATTTTCCCTTTAAGAGAGATCTTTAGGTTGCGATTACCTCGTCTTACGACCATTTACACTCTACTAGGAACCGAGAAAAGCTTGTATTGAAATGACGAAGATTAATAAAAGGCACACTAATCACTAAAGAGATGACAGAATAACATTTACAGGTCTCTTTGCACGAGATGAACTTGGAGAAAAATCACATACGTAAAAAGGACGGAGAGACTACGAAAGAAATGAGCGCAAACACTTAATACAACATGACGTGAGCTCTTACAGGAGGAGCTGAATGCGTAGGAATAATTGTGGGGTGGCCACTAGAAACAAGACCGCGGTGATTAGCACGAGAGTTGATGTTCACCGTGAACTGGAGAGCCTAGCTATGATGTGATTAGGTCAAGATAACAAGCCCAGTGGGATTTGAGCTCCAACGAAGGGATGAAAATAGAGATGATAAAGAGTTGAAAGTGAAGGCGTGATCGGGTGATGAACAAATTTGGAAATGTAGAGTTCAGTGTTCAAAATCCTTTTCAAGAAACACTTGAAAACTAGTTTCAAAAGTCTTTCCAATCAATACTTCAAAGTAGCGAATAACAAATGAATGAAATTTTGAGTTCTTCGCTATAATAACGACCTTTCTTTTTTTAAATCCGTCTGTTTTGAGCAGTTTTCATGCAGTATTTATAGGAATCGGTGCTCCCATGAAGTCGGATTCATTTTGAGGAGATGGAGGGTCGAGATTTTGAAGTACATGATCGGATGTTAGAATTAAAGAGAATCAAAGCGAATGGTGAGATCGCTTCTCAAAATATTTGTCCTTTTCCTCTTTTAATCAAGCGGTCTTGAATCCTTTGTCGGAGCGATGCAAGTGAGAGTGAAAAACCTGGTATTGTCGTCTTCTCTCTTGATCCAAGGGTTAGGATTCATCCTTACAAGTGAGATCAACGGTGGGGATTGGGATGTCTGGTGTCATGACATACCACGGCACTGTCGGCATTGCGGGCGATTCTTAGGCGTGCGGTGGAGATCTAAATGCCGCGCTTTAACTACCTCGGCTCGATTCGGCGGCGGTTATCGAATTTGTCTTATTCTTTTTGTCTTGATCCCTCCTAGCTCCCATTCCGATCTCTCATGCGATCTCCTATCTCCGATCTCTTTTATCCCTTGATCGATGCGGATTCGGTCCAAGCATTAATTACATCTCGATTTTGAAGCGTCAGCCGTTTCCTTCGACATTAAATGCCCATTTTCCCCTATATATACCCACTGATAGTGGCATTTCCTTCATTCGATTTTCTCTCTTTCTCCTTGTTTCTTGGTTCTAGTATTAGGAAAGTTAAGCTACAAGCGTGGTTTTGATCCTCTTAGATGGAATTCCCTTTTCCTCGACGGAAAATTTACGATCCGGTGATTGGATGGTCCTAATTGGCGATGGTGAGAGAAGCGAATTTGGACCGATCCGTATTGCGGGCTTGGTTATGCCGATCTCGAGTTGCTCAGCGAGTTCATTCGGCTTCTCATCACATTGAGTGTTAAAGCGGCGATTCGATCCACATTGGGTGTTCGGCGGATGAAGCATCCGATCGGCAATATCCTTGGGATCGATTATAAAGCGATCCTTAGAACACAGGAGTATCCTTGGGATAAGTTATAAAGCGATCCATGGATCTCACAGGAGTATCCTTGGGATCGATTGTAAACCGATCCTTAGATCGGCCTTTTGATATAGTCGGATCTCCAATGTATTAGATCCTTAGAGATCGCCCAAATGATGTAGTCTGTTAATGTAATCAGATCTCTAGGGATCACCCAAATGATGTAGTCTGTCAATGTAATCAGATCTTTTTGCAAATAAAGACTTTATTTTGCAGTTATCATCTTATTATTTTTGCATTGATTATTTTCCGATCTCTAAGGTGGTTATCCGATCTGGTTCTTTACTTGAATGACACTTGACTAATCCTTTATTCAAAATATTTAACTTGTTATGCCGATCTTCAATTAACCGATCTCTGAACATTCGGATATTTGAGAAAAGTGTCGAGCAGTGTCGAGTCTCACCAATCGATCGCGCCTAGAACCTCGAGCATTAAATGCTCGGACTAGTATAAATAGGAGGGTTAGCCGATTGTTTTCTCATTTCATTTTGAGTCTCCTGCTCATAGCTTGAAGTTCTCTCATTTTCTCGGTTTCTCAGGCAGATTAGACTCTGTAAGGACTTTGATCTTCTTTTTGTTTAAGTTCTTTGTTTCTTTTGAAAATGGCGGTGCCAAAGGTCGAGAGCGGCGAGCCCTCCTTCCATTGAGTTCTCTTGGTCATCGTCGATGAGGAAGAAGCGGCCGGGCAAGCACGCAACCCGAACCTCTTAGGGTCCTGCTCCGGTCGGTAGTCGTACCATTAAAGCGTCTGCGCCCTTGAGCGGGAGAATCTCCCTATGGGCGAGCTACGATCGGTTCTTGAGAATCCGATCTTGATCGTTTAGCCAAGAATATAACATTCGGCCCGACTTATGCGAGCTAATCAAGTGCCATGGCGACCTTGTGTCAATCACTTCTTTGAAGAGAAACGACATGGTTATGGTGTCACGAGGAACAATTAAAGGCGGCCTTGGTTCCCCTGGATGACTTCTACAAGGAGGTCTTAAAATTTCATCGAGCATCCATTGTTCAAATTCACCCCAACTCGTGGCGGATCTTGGTAGCTTTCAGAGGTCTATGCCGAGCTAAGGGAATCGGACCTACGGCTAAAGTGTTCGCCAAAGCTGCCGGCTAACTCACGAAAGGGCGATGACCCTTTGGTTCTTTGGTGAAGCCTAGTTGCGAGCTCTTTTCGATCTGCCTCGTCCCTTAAGAAGCTGGAAGAATCGTTTCTTCATTGTGAGGAGCAAAGATCAGAGCCGCTTTGAGATTTCCAGCGGTGGTGGTACGGGGACCCTTGCTTAGAACCATATTACCACGGCGAAGAGGAAAGTTTGATAGTGATGGATCGAAGAGTGAGGCTGCCACTAAAAGTATTCTTGTTTGGATTCGGTGACTGCCGAGCTGCACCATTGGACTGTTCAGCTGCTCACCGGCCAAGACCGCGAACTTCCGCTCTCTAACCTCGGCATCGGTATTTTCTATATCTCAATTCTCACGACCTTAGTGATCTCACTAACCTTTTCTTCGTGCAGGTATGGCGGGTGGTGAAGGTCATAGGAAGCGGAAAAAGGAAGAGAGATCTTAGGAAAGTAAAGGAGATGAAGCGTTGAGCGACTCCAAACACACAGTCGCGAGCACAGGGAGATACAAAGAGATCCTCCCCAACCTTGGGTCCCTCGACCCTTTGAAGCTACCCGATCTCCTCCTAGATCGGAAGAAGCGACCTCATTCTTGCGATTGTCCCAAAGCGCGGAAGGGGACCTACTCAAGCTTAGGAGGACCTCCTCTCGGGCGCTCGAATCTTGATCGACTCCTTGAAGGATAAGCAGCTGTTAAGGAGAACCCGGTTTTGCTAAAGTCACAGGGTCTACCATCTTCTTTCTGGCGGATCGGGACTGGCTATCCCAGTGTGGCCTTGATGACATATGTACTCGGACCTTGAGCTTAAGCGTGGAGTGTCGGTGAACAGGACCATGATCGGGAAAGGATTGACGCACTGGTAAGGAGATCGGGAAGAAGAACCGGGAAGTGGATTCCCTCCGATCCAGAACTCTCATCGGCTCGGGATTATATATCTCAGTCGAGGGCGGGCAAAGCTCCATGAAGGCCGGTTGGCGAAACAGGCCGTATTTCGGACGAGAGGGACGCGCTCTTAAGGAAGTCCAGGCGCTCCACGCCAATGCATCCTCTCAGTCGCTCAACATAGAGGAACTCGAGGCGAAGGATAAGGAGCTTAAGGAGAGGATGAGGAGATGGTGGCGGGAATAGGTGAGGCCTATGTGAAGGCTCACAAGGATCTCTTGGCCGCACTCCGGGGGCGTTACCGAAGAAGACTTTTCTTGGATGGGCGACTGGCACCGGGGCGATGGTGAAGATAGTGAGGATGAAGCCAGGGTGAGAGGGAGAGAGGAGTGATCAAATGTAGATCAGTGGGGTGATCCCAGTAGAATAACTTTGTACAAATTATGACATGAAATGAAATGCCTTTTGTTCAATGAATGATTGTGATCGGAAAATTTTGAACCATTATTTATGCGAGTATTTGATTGTATGAGCACGACAAAACAAAAACTAAATGTGATTATTAATCTAAGTATGAGAGATCGGAAAGCACTCTGAACATGAGATCGGTAGGAAGAAATCTTTGAGCAGAACTTGGCCGAAAATTTAACTCGAACACTTAAGATCGGAATCGAACCAACACTTTAGCTCTTAAACTTTCGGAAAGGAGGTCGGCAATAAAGCGGTAGGAAAAGATCTAGTGCTAGTTCACTCCATTTATCAACGAGGATCGGGAATATTCTTGGCAGTCAGGAAATCAAACGAACGGGTTTGAAGGATCGGTAAATGATTTGAGAGATCGGTGAGTTTCAAGGGATGCGTAGGACTTATCATTGATTCACGTCTTTGCGAGGAGAGGTCGGAAATGTGACCGCCTACCAAAGAGGATCGGAAGCGTGATTAGCTACTCAGGAAACTTAGCACAGGATCGGTTTCAAAGTATTTTGGGGATCGGCCAAAATATGGTGTCGACACCATCCATCGCTAATGTCTCGAGAGAAAGGCATAAGAAAGCGGATGGATATAACCTTGACATAATTAATGTATGTTTTCTTCTATATAGTCATTGTTTGAGATAGATTACCAATTTTAGTACTTCCTAATGGCTAAACTTCTTGGCCAGAGGAATTTGGTTCGGCTCCTAAGAGCACTAGGGAACTTAGGGAGCAGACTCTGCCATAGACTCCCCAAGGTAGTTCTGATGGAAGTCGAATTCAAAGTAGAAGAAAGTACCAGCCACCTCATTGTAAAGAGGAGTAGGTGGCTAACCATTCCAGAGCATCAATGCAAATCAATCTTCATAGCAGCAGGAATGATGCTCATACCCAGATTCTCAACAATTCTAATCCTGTGACTCACTCAGTAATTTACGATGCAGAGATAATTGTAAGTTCTCAAGTCTCACCGATGCCTCAGTAAGTGCAAATACCCCAGGTGACATTCGACCCAGGGGTAACAGTCACAGAAGAACTAACATATCTACAATGCAGGTACCTCATTCATTTGCACGAATATCTAGGTACCAACACTTATAGTCGGGTTCCTAATATCATAATTTCAATTAATAAGACTCTGGACAAGTTGATAATCCTGCTAGTGATGGAAGAAAATTTTGGTCTTTAAGTTCCTGTAGCTTATAATGACCAATTTCTTAAGCTAAAGGAGCTAAACTTGACTTTCAGGAGTATTAGAGAACTCGGGAGGCATTAGCCCAAAATTCCCTTGGAGGGTAGTATAATATGAATCAATGTTCCTCTGATTCAAATTTCTTTTATGACAAT
This sequence comes from Hevea brasiliensis, assembly GCF_030052815.1. Taxonomy (NCBI): domain Eukaryota; kingdom Viridiplantae; phylum Streptophyta; class Magnoliopsida; order Malpighiales; family Euphorbiaceae; genus Hevea; species Hevea brasiliensis. Next base: position 31,185,212 of record NC_079508.1, on the reverse strand, counting down.
TATAATTGCTCTAGTTTTTAAGGTGGGGGTTCAAATGACACGATTCTATAAGTCCAAAGCCATCACACCTTGTAGGAAATTGATGGGATAACACCAAGCATAAAATAGCCAAGACCAACCCATGGCCTCAAATAGCTGACTTTATGGCTTTTCCTAAGAACCCTACAGAAAATGGAATATACAAAGCCGGAATGGCTAAAGTGTAATTGAGTTAGCATTGCTACTACTTATGCAAAATAAAATAAATAAAGGAATAACATAACAAGTAGGCCTCATGGCTACTTTCATTCTAAATAAAAGTCGAAGCGTGGCTTATTGTTCAACAAATGTCCACGTATTTACATGTATGCTAAATTTATTACATCAAGACACACCGACTACAACATGCAAAAAAATTCTTTGGAACAAGGTTGGATAGATAATTCCCCAATATTTTATATTGGCATTTAACAAGGAAGCGCTAGGGACCCACACCTATATTCTTTGTTTACAAGTTAGGCAAGTGAGAAAAGCACTTGAAATTAGCTCTTTAAGTATACAACGGTCTTAGGAAACCTCAAGTACTTACAAGAACTTTAACAAGAGCGGATGAAGGCTAAGCACTTATAGAAGTACTGTAAAGTACCAGTTCCAAGTACTAAATAAAGGTACCTATAGAAACATTTGTGGGTTAATAAAGGTACGATCAATAGAGATTTTGATAGAGTCTTCCTGATACAAACATTTAGAAAATTGTCTTTTTAATATTTAGTCAATTTCTAACACAAAAATCAAACATAACACAGTAAAGATCACATATACAATAGTAAAGTCCAAAAATTACCTCTAGTAATGTGAGTAAACAAGTTTGGTATTGGGTATAAGGAAAATTAGTAGAGTAAAGGTAGTAGTAAAAGGAGTAGCACTTAGTCAAGGACACTGCTTCTAATGGATGAGATATGTGATGCGAGGGTAATTGTGGAGGCTGCAGTGCACTGTGAAGTAATAGATA